>NC_141833.1:1277500-1916250 GCF_982586985.1 Callionymus lyra
CAACTACAGGAAGCAGAGAGCGACAGTGGAGCGAGGGAGCAGAGGGGGTGACAGAGAACAAGTGATATACAAACATGAGGGGATGTGGGGCACAGGTGACCATATCAAAAAGATAGAAGAGTAATGTATCATGGAATAATCTGCAGGGTTACCAAGGCAACAACTTTGCTCCTGGCCAGATCTCTGTAGGATGTTTTCCCTTCAAACAACTCAGACAACAGATAGGAGTGTTGAATGTGGAACAACTATTTGCTGCAGAGTGAACATTTGTAGAAAGTAAAAATAAAGGAGAAATACGTTGCAATGTGGTTTGAATTTAAGCTCCTCCTATTAAAAGTGTTTATTCCCTTGGGAAGAAGTGGATGTTCTAAGTTAGGTCTTTGACCATTGTCCATTAGTGTTTGGAGGGTGATGCTTGAACAAATGTGGGTCAAAATCTAAGCTTGTAAGCAAGTTTATCAGGTTTCTACTTGAGGCTTGGTTCAGAAAGACCAAATGTCACAAACCCAGCCAGCGGGAAAGAAAAATACTTTTTAAGTACTACAAAACCTTTTCACAGCCTGGTTCAAAAGCTTTGGTCTTTAACACTAATTTGAGCACACACTGTATGGCGGGTGAACATTTTCTAAAATTGCCCTTTTGATTTTATTCCTTTAGTTGTGTGTGTGTGTGTGTTTGTGTTAGTATAAGCTGCCATAGCGGCAACAAAATAGTTTCATCATAATTCAGCATACTCAGATTCTTGACCAGAGTCTGGCTGAACCAAAAGACTGCATTTCCAAGAATGCTTAAACCATGGATCAGTATCAGACATGTGAAGTCACACCTAATTTTTCCATATCTTTTACTTGATATGCTTATAAGAGATCTTCAACTTGGTGTAATTTGATGCTATGATGATGATTTGAGCATTTTCTTTTTTACCATCAAAAATGTATTTTTGTGCAGAAAGAAATGTGTGGCTGTGTTTGTGTGTCCTCTTTGGACCAACAAGGCACATTTATGGACTTATATTGAACCAAAATTCCATTATGTCAACGTTTTTTTGTTTATGTGACATAACATCATCTGGCGTTTTGTTAGTCGGATGTATTTAACTTGACAGATAAAACGCTACAAAGTTTTTTTTCTGTTTTTTTTGCTAAATAACGTTGTGCTTAACTATGAGATTTTGGAGTCATAAAGGTGTATTTTGCTTTTGTTGCATGCTTAGTTGTAGTAGTAATTTATTGTTATTAATGTTTAACTAGTTTGTCACGTTTTTTTTAGTTGCCTAACAAAGGTAAGAAATATGAAGTTCTCTAGATAGATCTAAGTCTAAAGATAAAGAACATAGATTAAAGAAAAATAACAAAGACAAAAGGTTACAAAGATTAACATGGAACATCATCTTTTCACTCCACTCCTGCCCTCAAACTCAGAATTATACAATCTAATAACACGAGGAATGAATGAGTCCCTGAGTCTATTAGTGTTGCATCTGGGAAGGAGCATTCGTGCACTCCATCTTCTTCTCTGCTCACTGATGACAGTGTTCAGAGGATGACTGTCATCATCCATGATGGACAGTAGTTTGTCCAGTTATCTCCTCTCTGCAACTGTCACCAGTGAGTCCAGCTTCATGCCAACCACAGAGCCAGCCCTCCTGATCAACCTGTCCAACCTGTTGACACTCCTCTTGGACACATTCCCACCCCAACACACAAAAAACAGGACACTGGCCACCACAGACTGGTAGAACTGTCGAGCCACACACCGTGGTACTTATAGTTGTGAACTATCTCCACCTTGTCGCCTCTGATGGAGACGTGGCTTTTTCTGGACCACCCAAAGTCCAAGACCAGGTCCTCGGTCTTTGAGATGTTCAGCTGCAAGTGGTTCCTCTCACTCCAGTCCACAAAGTCACGTATCAGACTCCTGTACTTGTCCTCGCGGTTGTCCCTGATGCATCCAACAATGGCAGTGTCGTTAGCATACTTCTGGACAAGACTCAGCTCTGAGTTTTAGCAGAAGTCTGAAGTGTATATGGTGAAGAGGAGAGGGGCCAGTACTCTCCCCTGAGATGCTCCTGTACTGCACACCACAGTGTCAGACATGATGTCCTTCAGCCTGGCATACTGTGGTTAATCAGTGAGATAGTCCGAGATCCAGGGGACCAGACCAGGGTCCACATGCATCTTTGTCAGTTTGTCCTGGAGCGGAGTGGGCTGGGTGGTGTTAAAGGGAAAATAATTCAAAGTCCAGGAGCACGATCTGAGCCATTTCCTTTATCCAGGTGGGAATAGGTCTGATGCAGTAGGGGGAAGGATGGCATCTTCTACACCAACCGCAGGCCGGTAGGCAAACTGGGTCTTGTGCGTGCTGGACTTGTGGCCAGCTGCTCCAGTGTCTTCATCAGCTGTGAAGTCAGCGCCACCGGTCTGTAATCGTTCAGCTCGCTTAGCCGGATCTTTATTGGGACTGGAATGTTACAGCTTGGGAAATTACCAACACTATGGGACTTCCATAGTGTTGGTACTTTCCCAAGCTGTAGACTGAGGATGAAAACATGCTGGAGCTGCTCAGCTAGTTCAGCATCTTAAGTGTTTAGCAGTTGGGCAGACACCTTGTAAGGACCGGCAGCCTTCCCTGGACGAATCCTCCGAAGTACATCGCGTACCTGGAGTGAGGTGAAGCTGGGAAGTGGTTGTGTGGAGCTGAGGGGGGCACAGGAAGGTAGGGCAGGTTCTGAAGTGGGCTCCAGTGAGGGTGAGGTGACCTTCTCAAACCTGTTGAAACAGTTGTTGAGACCGTTTGCCTCCTCCACCGTGTCCATTGCAGTCAGAGAACACTTGGTCTTGTGTCCAGTGATTGTCTGTTAGCTTAGCCTTTATTCTCTTGCTGGCTCAACATCCACGATAGTGGCAATGAAGTTCAATCGGTATATTATGACGATCTCCAGCCCCTGCCATTAGCTTCAGTGTCAGCATATCCTCACTTGAGTAAAGAAGGCGATTCTCTCCATGTTCCAAAGTATCCATCAAAAAAAGATATAATACATTATAATACAAATTATTAAAAAACAGAGTTATTGATCGTTGCTGCAGCGCTACGGGAGAGGCTGCCATTCTCGTCGGGGCCTTGTGACGAAATGTTAGTTTATGTTAGTAAAGAAGATAATTATCTATTTGGCTGATTGTGTTTTGCAGGTGTGAGTCTTTGTTAAGAGTTTAGGAAGATTATCTGCAGTATGGGTAAGCAAGCGCTTGTTAGCTACTGAAAATAACCAACTGTGAAACTATTTGGACCTAAAATGTTAAAACATGTACTTAAACTTGCATAATTTTACAATTTATATTTTTGCATTTACCGTAATACGTTGTGGTAAAGATCAGGAGTGAAAGGTAAATACATTTTTATATACAAAAAGGTCAACAGCCTTTTTATTAAACAACCATTTTATTAAAAAGATATAAAAAAGTATTTTGTTAAAAAATTCTCAAACAGTTCAAATTTTGCACCGATAAAGAAAACCCCATTCAGTGGCGAGTAGTGTGAAAACTCCAATTGAAAAAAAAACAAACATCTCCGGCAGGGATTATATCTAATAAAGTCTTTTTTTCCTACCGATGTAGGCAAATCGGCTAGTGAGAGGTGGCTGCACGGCTGGAGAAAGAGACTGCTAAAAATCACTTTTGTCAACAGCAAAATGAAAACAAAGTCATCCATCCATCTTTTCAACATTGAGCTATTCATTCAATTGTGTCTATCGTGCAACATACTGTGATAATTTGCACAAACAAAACACATGCCAGAATTTGAATAGAGGGAAGGGACTGACAGTTTCCGCCTACACCTCTGAGAGCACAAAACATAGAAACATCTTCTTGAAAAAAACAATGCCATTCTTTTTTCAGACAAATAGAATATGAATGTGGAAGAATCAAATCTTTTATCTCTGCGCTGCTTTTTGTACTCTGAAATATCATATTCATCCACCAATATATTATGGTGTCATACAGCTTTACTCCCAAAATGAAATCATGTATGTCTGTGTAATGAAAGCTACTAAAACATACATTCTTACAAATAATTATATTGTGAGTTGATAAACCCGTCGCTAAAAAAGAGAAAATAGAGATGGGAAAAGTCATACCTCCATTGTCCTTTACTGTAAAATTTGGATTTTTCTGGTTGTCTACTGGTACAGTGAAGGAAAACCGCCCATTTGCAAAGTCGTCCTGATCCTCGGCTCGAATAGTCTGGATCACCTGGCACAGAAGGAAATAATATATTAAAATATAAATAAAGACAACAAAGAAGTGATGCACTGAAGGTTTATGAAGAGGTGTCATTTCATAGCTCGCTAGAGGACACAATATGCATTGTTACAATTGGCTATGAACAAATATTTATCTTTTAAACCAAAGTACCACTTAGTATGTAGTATGGTGATATCTTTGATGGTTGTTGACCAAGTCAATAAAGAAACTGATCCTTTGATTCCCCACTTGCCCATTTGGAAATGATGAAGATGTTGATCTTGTTTCAACATGTGTCCAATAACTTCTTTTTTTTTTTTTTTTTTTACCAATTTCTCTGCAAGAAAAACATTCACAGTATTCACACAATGTTATCACGCCTGTGCACAGGCTTCAGTGACATTTCTCTGCCTCACGCAAGCTTACAACAAGTAGAAATGTCAAGAATTGCAGTCTCCTCTGAGCCTCTCGGGCTTGTCTCTGCCTCTGTAATACAGCCAACAATGACTGAGCATTAAATGAACCGTATGTCTTTAAACCCAACAGACGCATCTCATCTTTTTAACATCAATTATGCAAATGTAAACATACCACAGAGAATGAACGGTAACCAAAAATGTCACATCATATTGATGCTGCATGCATGAAGCATTTTAGTGTCAATTCTTTTCAGCACCAGCCAGAGAGAAAACTCTAATTCCTCCCTTGATGCTGAATGTGCTAACTTGTGTTGTCTGTTGCCTGTAGCTGAGACAAACAATATATTCATACTGAATGCACACACACACACACACACACACACACACACACACACACACACACACACACACACACACACACACACACACACACACACACACACACACACACACACACACACACACACACACACACACACACACACACACACACACACACACACACACACACACACACACGAACAATCTCACGTCGCAAATATGTGGAAGAAACCAGAGTGGTGATGATAAGAGGCTGAGTGTTTGTGCAATAAGAGAACAGACGCTATTTCATCAGAGCTTTTGTTCTGTGGTTCTTATTAAACTGTCTTTGTGGTAGCAGGTCGGGAATAGTCCCAGCTGACAGGAGAGGCACTGGTGCTGGGAGGTGGGGAAGCATGGAAGGAGACTCGTGTTGGGATTTAATATGATAGTCTTGGCTGCTATCTCGCACAGCAGTTAGTGAGCTCTGCAGTCTGAATAATTTATGGGTTCAAGAAGCTGCAATGTCTGCAGCTTGGTTGATAAATCCAGTGCTGATAGTGTCAGACACCAACAAAAAAAAGTGCCAGGAATCAACATGAACATATGTGTTTCCCAGCATGACTCATGAATCCGTTACAAAAACATGCTTCACAGATTCGGAGCAGAAGTGGTGACTGATGGCACTATTATGTTCCATTAACCAACTTGCCATTTCTCTGCATTTTAATGTGATAAATAAATGGAAACACGTAAAGTGTCATGCATCCTTGATGCCGTGGAAGTATTAATAGACAAATATTGGTGTGTCTGGATGATCTGTGGGCCCGTCCTGCACAAATTGGAAGCGCCTCCATCTCTTTCAGTAGCAATAAGGCGAGTAGAAAAAATTATCAGCTGCCGAATAATAGTGGAAAAAACATGTAATAAAAAACTGTTTTAATAGGAAGCTTTGACAATAATGATACAAACACTGCCTATTTGCCTTTGGGAGAAGATGGACAGAACAAATGGATCAACCATGTAAACTGTGTTTTAGTTATCAAAATGTGAATTATTAATAAAGTACAAAAGTGAATAAGACACGTGATAAAAGCTGACATTATTAGATGATTGGTGTACACCATAGACTTTATATTATAATAATTATATGGTTCCTGTCAAGCTGAATTATCTTCATAACATATTCCATAAATATGGAGTGCTACTTTGAAAAATATGTTTCATACAGCTTCAGTTTATTGTTATATTATTTAAGTCTGAAACCTGTTTTTTATAGTATGCGTTGCACAGAAATAAATTGGACCCCAAGAGGCTGAACAGATGGGGGTTTGTCTATTCAAAATAGAAAACTCACACATTTGCAAGAGGCTCTCTTGCTAAAAGAAAAAAACTCATCAACTTACCTGTCCAATTTTGGTATTCTCACACACCACAACAGCACTGTTGCCTCCAGAGATTGATGGGATGTTGTCATTCATGTCCAGGACTTGGATAGTGACGGCAACATGGTTAACCATACGAGGGTTGTCTGCAATCAATAGCAAAGCACACAAGATTGAGTAGATCTACGATGACAAGATAATGTCTGTCCAGCTTAAATGTTCTTTAAAGTTTTAAATGCTTTTTTGTCTTAAGATTTGAATCTTCATACCAACCACCCATTCTCCATAGACAAGGTAAAACTTTATTGATCCCTCAGGAGGCTTCAGGTGTAAGTAAGAAAGTAAGTAAATGTTATTTTTAAAGCACTATCTAGACCAGGGTCACAAACGGTTTAACAATCAAAAACAATACACAGTTAAAACGTATACTTTAAAAGGCCAAGACACATAAAACAAACACAGGAGTTCCAGAAAATTAGGGAAAAGCCTGCACAAATAAGAACTTATTTAGATGTGTGAGTTGTGTGTGTTTGTAAGCTGTCTATTACTTTTATGATTAAAACAACAATTAAATTGATGTCAATGTTATTGTTTAATGAGTAACTTGTGACGACCTTTATTTGTTTGAGACAGGAATTTCTTCGTGAGACCAGCTACTCTACTACTCTACTATACAACTTATTTTGGGCTCTTTCTCCCTCTTAAAACCCACCTTCATATCACCTGAATGATGCTTACTTAGACAGCGGAAATATTTCAAGGTGTAAGCCTTTATTGAGGCTGCTTCTGCAGTCCACAAGCTGCCGCACTGTCAAACCCACCAAGTCGTTTTATTCAGCGGGAAATGAACGTTACCGTTGGCTTGATCCTTTTTAAATTCATCAACTAATCTTAAAACTAACCCCCAAAACAATTAAGAAAATTTGATAATGAATGACTTTCTTTGAGGCTTAAACTTTTGGTTTTGGTTTGAATGTCATGAGCAAATAATTGGATAGTTTGAAACATTTAACTAAATATTGGAAGCAGCAGTCAAAAGATTCAGTACATTTATTTGAAAACTTTGCGGAAGAGTCTAGTAGAGGGCATGTATTTCCCTGAGATTCATCAAATCTGAGCACTGAGCTGTGGAATTAATTGACAGCTCATCTAAATGAGGACATGGTACCTCTTAAAATCACTTATAAAAAGCTTAACTTAAATAGACAGGGAAACATGAAGTCTATGTATGCATAACTTCAAACACATTTTCAATGTTACAGTCCTACAAAACTAACACTTTTTTGTCTTGTACCTTAACCCAGCCTGTGATGAAAACATGAATGACAGCCTTTTGTCAAAACAGACAAATGATCACTGCAAAATGTGAAAAGCTGCAGATAAAACTAGAAAGCAATTTCCAAGACACAATTTATGAAAAGGAATGCATTGAAGACTTATGTCATCTGCTTATTTCACAAGAAGCAGGATATCCCCTATTATTGCAATGCTTTCATTTACAATAAGTTTAAAGCGGGGAAAACATGAAAAAAATGTGCATACATAAGTAGAAAGATGAAAATTGGATTTAACTGCTAAAATATACCTAATTACAACTTCTTTCATTTATTATTTAACATTTTTTGAGAAGTTTATTATTGATTTATTATTATTACCTTTATTTATGATTAGTCAGAAAACAGCATGTTCCATTTAGTGAAGGAATAATTTCTGGAAGGGTTTTTAACTTAGAAATGCCAATTATCTCCATTTGAAAGATAATGAGATAAAACGTTTTGATAGGTAAAAAGTTTGCTCTTTGGAAGTTGAACAAAGCTTCTTGAAGTTTTTTGATTCACTCTTTATATTCCATACATATTTGTGTGTGTATAATTATATATATGTCGAGATATACAAATTTCCAAATGCAACCATCCCAATACTGCCTCTTTGACAGTTATGATCATGTGCATTTCACCACTCTACCACCACTAGTTTGACAAATCAAGTGTGACAACAAAATTGGATTTTATCTAAAATAAATAGATGAATGAGTCGTCGCTTTGTCTGACCATTCCCACTGTGATATCCAGAATAATATCTGTAATCTGAATTAAAGTATCATGACAGCACCTCAGGACGTCCATGCTCCATTTGCTGAAGGATGCTCGGGTAAGTCTGGGACAATATTACTGTCACTAAATTCAGTTCAGCTTGTTTTGAACACATTTACTCTGCCTCACTTCGCCCGAAAACCCATATATCCTTAATGCAGTTGTAGAAGCAGACGTTTGTTGTCAGATTAGGACAGCTTCTATTGAAAAAATATTTCTTTTTCAGTTGCTTATACTCATTTCTATGCATTTTCTCTGTGTGTTTTGGGACCCAACAGAGGTTTTTCTTTATTGATATTCCTCTTTCCTGTTTTAAACAATATGTTTATTATATCATAATGAATTTATCTTCAACTAATTCATACTGATGCATTCATTTTGACTTGTTTAGAACTTTGATTGAAGATAATTTTTAGCTATAATAAAATTTAAAGTTCAAAGAT
The DNA here is from genome assembly GCF_982586985.1 of Callionymus lyra. NCBI lineage: Eukaryota > Metazoa > Chordata > Actinopteri > Syngnathiformes > Callionymidae > Callionymus > Callionymus lyra. The sequence continues at coordinate 1,286,382 of NC_141833.1, forward strand.
TTCTCCAGGGAATAATGTGTCAGGATGTTTTTAACCCAAAATATCTGTGGTCCATTTGTGCCCAAGATATTGGTGCTCAACGATGCCAGTCTATGGCAGACGTCAGTGCCACTTATACCTCATGGCATTAACACAAATTGATATCAATGCAAACACCAAGTCCAGATGGAGCCTGATGTTTCAAGTTACGAAACTTCCTCAGGAAGTGCATGAGATAGAGCCAAAAGTTGGCCTGTAACAAGCACCTACTGGAGCTGTGAATCCTAGTGTGAAGTCAAACGAGGTGTTTTTATTTCAATTTACACATTTTCAAACCTTTCTAAAAAAAAGGAGCATGAACCCTATGTTCAGGATTATGGAAAAATGTGTGATTTTCATTATTATTAATTAAATAACAATAAGAATTATTTGAGATTAGGTGTTGATTTAAATAATTATACAATATAACATAGAAACTATTTTAAATTAAATGTATTAATTAATAAAAAAAGGAAAATTATTTAATGACATGCTCACTTTTATTAATTAATTTAGATTGGAATTGGAAGAGGTGCTGACTTAATTACTTTTCTGTTTTTATTTATTTTATACTAAAACCATTATTTGTCATTACCATGTAGTGACACACTGCTAACAGTAAATGCATAGTAACACACACAGTACAAGCGGCAGGAGTATATAAATAAGTAAAATATTGGATGGTCAGACGATGGAAAGGTCATATTCACTCTGAAGACGGGGACATTTTCTTATTCCCTACATGTTCAATCTGACCTTTGGTACCGTCTCAGTTGTGCCTTACTTGCAGTTCTCCCACGATAACCTCTTCTGTAATGGGAAAAGCTTTGACAAGCCAAGGAAAAAGAACATTGGGGATTTAAAGAAGATTGTGAGTGGGAAAGCGTTGAGATAGACAGGGTGGAGAGTTAAACAAGGGTTCACCTTTATAGTTTTGACCCATGAAGAAGTAGAGGTTGAGTATTCAAACATCTTACTTCTTCAGCCTACACAATACAACAAGGATGTAATAGTTGGCTCAATGATTATTAGTGCTCATAGATATATATTAATAACATGACTTTCACTGTGATTTAATTTGATTTAATTAACATTTTATCACATTTAGTTTAATAAATTGACGTTAACAAAAACTACTAACAGTTTTAAAAAGTCAACGGGTTCGATGACAATAAAACACATTTCTTATTTATCTTAAGATTAATTGCTATTTTAATCGTTCTCTCTTTTTTCCAACACTTACAGTTTCGGAACAGTTTCAACCACTGTTGTGTTGAAAATTATGCCATGAAACAGAGACAGATGGTAAATTGTGCCATTGATTAAAATAGTCCTGTAAACAAGTTCACATCAAGCTGTTGGATAAGTACAAGCACGGTATTCATCTGCTGAATTGCTATGTATGATTAAAAGATTTTCAGTTTCCCGTAGAGAATTCTGACTGCTGCAAATGTACTAGGGTACACGTGCTAATATGCACATCTTAGTTGCTTAGTTGCATCTATCTTGATGAACTGATTTTTTTTGGGATACAGACCAAAATGTTGGACTCACCCTTTCCTTCTATTTGTTTTCTTTATTTTCATGACTATTTAGATTGTATATTATCACTCAAGGCATCACAACTATGAATAAATACATGTGGAATTATATACTCAACAAAGACATTTGAAAAAATATTCAGCCAGCAAAGTAGCCAGCTTTTTTAAAATCACTGTTAGAAATTATATTATGACAAGAACAAATCAGCCAGATTAAGAGAACTGAGTGGCCATCATTACTTTAGGGAAAAAAGGTCAGCCTGTGTGTGTGCAAGAGGTTGGCCTGCACTGTATGTATACTTCAAATGAATGGCATCAATGTGTTTCAGAAGTTTCATATTGTCAGCATGTCTGACTGTTCTTTACAACTGCAGTTCTGATTCGATAAATAGACCTTAACATTATTTTCCAAATCTGATTAGGGAATTTTACTCCTCACCACATTAAAACTATTTTTTGACAGTTAATTTCCATTTTTTTGTTGATTCAAAGACATCACAATATGAGGACTGCTACTTTGAACTTACCAACCTCCGCTGCCATCACACTGATATTGTGCCATCCTGTCTCCTCCCGATCCAGAATCTGGGTGGTCCGGATGAGCCCACTGTTTACTCCAATAGTGAAAAATGATGGCTTTGACTCCTTCTTCTCAATAAAGTACCTGTGATAAAAGATACATTTTTATAATTAGCTTACAACAAATGCCTATTAAAAGTAGAGAGATTAACTTCACTGTTCAATGGTAAAGTGTATAAATAGCTACTGTATGACACACTAATTAACAATGTATTATTCCAGATCAAACTCTACCTAAGCATTGTCTATCCCCTTCTAAATAACGATTCAGTTAAAGACTACCTCACAGTTTATGTTGAAAACATGTTGAGGAAGATGAGAGTAACATACTAAGCCTTAATGGTTTAAGCATTTTTTAAATGGATTCTCACGTTGGTTCAATTCCAATATCTCACGACAAGTTTGCAATGATGTTTAGCGAGAAGAAAACATTCTGTTATTATGACAAGAAACAAGGCTGCACCTTCCAAAACATATCTGTATCCAATCACACAAAATGTTCAATTATAGTGATCTTTCTACATAAGTTGGATTCACTTATAATTTGACTAGCTCAGGCATTGGCTTTCAAAGTATATCTGCCGTTCCTCCACATTGAGATACACCAGTGGAGGTGGCTTTGGCACCTTTTTATAAAGTCTAAGGTTGCATCCCTTGAGAGGCATTCAAAGCGTCTGGGAGAAGACCTCGTCTCAGACTTAGGACACATTTGAAAGTATGTCTCCTGCTTGGCCTGGGAGCACCTTGGTATTCTCCCAGGAGGGCTGGAGGATGTTTCCAGGGAGAAAAACATATGGGCATTGCTTGTGTGATATACAAATGATTGTTTCTTTAGCACATACTTCCCTTAAAACACTTTACCTTATTTTGCTATTGGTGCTATCAGGATCCATAGCAGTCACAGTGCCTACTTGGGTCCCAGCTGGAGAGTTTTCATATATGTCCATGATATAATAGTTCATGGTGAAGATAGGGGGCTCGTCCACATCTCCTACAATGACTCGTAACATTGTAGTGTCCCGAAATTGTCCCAGATGAGAGAAACGTGGATCCAGGTGTGTGTTGGTCCCTTCGATATTCAGAGTATGAACTTTTTTCTTCTCATAATTCAATGGCTGTTGAAGACACATTAGACATGTTTATTATTTTTATAATATTACCACCAGGCAAAAAGCCTTCAACAAAAGATTGCAATCAATCGCAAACGTGTACAGTCAATTGTAGCTCAAATATGCTATTGCCAACCATTATGCATTTAAAAAATTCTAATGCTTAATCCCTTATCAAGGTCTCATGGGGCTGTAGACTATACCAGCAGAACAATAACACAAACTACACACTAAGGGTGCCTCAACATGGAACCTTCTTGCTGGGATGTAGCAGTGCTAAATACTAGTGACTGACACTGTTTCATTATAAAGTTTGAAAGGCCAATAGATGGCACTCATGGGATATTATATCAGGTTTAAAAATGAACACACTCTATCATGATAGAGCTGATGCTGTATTATTAGGCCTTATCAACCCATCACGACTAACAACCTTACAACCACAGACCAATGAGCCATGAGCCACACAGTCCTTAATTATAATTTAAATCTTCATTGATCTATAGAAACCTTGACAAAGCTATAGAGTTAATACAACTTCATTTGATTTATGAGTTTCCCTTCTTTAAAGTATGTTACATTCTTTTTCCACAATGTGGTTACAGCAAATGGTTGGTATATGTTCTTATCCGATAAGATTAAAAACCTTTACAGGTGTTATTTTCTGTTTTTCAACGAAGTAGAAATGTTTATTAAATAGTAGTCAGATTAGATAACAACTTTACATCCCAAGTCTATATTATTCACCTGTCTACATAATTATGAAAAACGCTCTGGGCACGAGAGTGTAAAGTCATGTTGAAGCAATCCATTAACAGCCCTCCTTATGCGAGTCCTATGGTTTGGGCTTGATAGATAAATCCAGGCAGCTGATTGGAGCCGGTAGTCCATGTGTTCTGCAGATTCTGCATTTTAGGAAAAAAAGCGGGCATTTTGTTGTAGTTGGGTTTTCTTCAAAGACCTCCCTGATCGCACCAACATGCCACAGACTTTTCCATGGGCTCCTCTATCTCTGGGGTTAGGGTGGGAATGCCTTCGGGTCCCCAGGGAAGAGCTAGACAATGTAACTGGGGTGAGGAAAGTCTGGCCCCCCTTGCTGAAGATGCTGCCCCTGTGACCTGAACCTAGCAGGTGGGCTAGTCAATGATCATTTTGACATTATCAGTCAGAAAGATGATTTAATTTGACAACATATTGCCTAAATCAGAATCTAAAGTGTGGTAAGGAATAATAATACAGTTGACAATTTTGAATTTAAAATAAATACCATGAATTAATTACCTTTATGTATTGCATAGTGTTCCAGATATCTCATATAGCATGTACATTTAAAGAAAACCATTAAAGATTATCGACTATGATGAAATAGTAGGTAATATGTTTTTTTTCAGGTGAAACTGAATATTATAATATTTAATGATGATCAAAACAATTTGCGTTCAATGACCCCCCAGTGCCTCTATGTTCAGGTCAAAATAGTTTTGTTACCTGCTTAATGGAAATGATTCCTTCTCTACCGTCATCAGCCGTGGTTATGGTGAACATGGCAGCAGCCTCTGCATTAGTGATTCTGTAGGTCATTTCTGAATTCTGTCCTTCATCTTCATCGTTGGCCTTGATCCGACCCACTGCCTTCCCAATTGGAGCAAGTTCTGGCACGTACAGCTGGTAGCTTTCTGCCAACGAGACAACAACAAAAAAAAAAAATCATAATTAGTTCTGTTTTCGCTCTCACTGTCTCTCACAGTATTACTTGAAGTGAGGAAACAGATTGTTGAGCTGAGGTGTCATATAACAGACACAGTGGATTTATGCAAATTCAACCTTCTCATGGAGTTATACATTTTCACGCCTCATTAGCAAAATAATAATTACAGAAATTGTTAACAAGTTAATATAGGTTTTAATTACTGTCATACAATTGAAAGAAAACATAAATTGTGAATAATAAAAACACATTGTGTGAACATGTTTTGCAAAGATGTTGTGAACAGTAAACATGGATTCAAATATGTATATTTTTTTATTGTTATTTTTTTCAAACAGTGAATTTTAAAATAAATGATAAGTATATATAGAGAGAATAAAACACATCATTCTTTTTCTTGATATGTTGTTACAAGCTCTTTTTTTCAAATGATTGCCAAAGCCTATATCTAACCTAAAGTCAGCAATTATTATGTCCATTTAAACATTAACTAAATTCAAAAATATAAACTACTTCAGTTCACATTTGTCCAAATTATTATTAAAATACAACACTGGTAATAACCATGTTTTTGACATCATTGAGTTAATGACAAGAAAACCTGGTCCAATACTAACTTAACCTAAGACATATTTCTAGTTTAAAAAATGATGTGCGACTCAAGATAATAATTGTTCTCTTTATTTTTCTGAGCTTTCTTCTTTAGGTATGTGAATCGTTTTGTGTGACTCACTCTGTGAAAACTTTGGAGCATTGTCATTGATATCACTCAAGGTGATGTTGACAGTTGTAGATCCAGAAAGTCCCCCGACAGATCCTGCCATGTCTTTGGCCTGGATCAGCAGGGAATACTGGCTGCATGTTTCCCGGTCCATGTTGGAGACAGCAGTACGAATGACACCTGAGAAGAAAAAAGAGGAACTTGATAAGAAAACAAAAGTGTGAACATGGCTACATTCTCTTTCTTAAACTAATGTGATATACATTAGATGGTCAGGAATGTTTAACTCTCTGGTCAGTGATTTGCATCAGGGTTTGCGTCAGCAATCCCCCTTCTACATTTTGATCTACATTTCACATATTGGCAACTTTAAACTGACTAAGCTCGTAACACCCTTGTTTAGTTGATCCAAGAACCTCATTGAAACGGTTTCCTTGGCTTGAAAATGATGTAAGACTTCATTGAAGTAGTCGTTCAAAGCCAAATGATATATAGCAGAGAATACCATCTGGGCACCGAAACTAGGACACCGTTTTTTGAAGCTTCATCCACCCATTATTTATTTTTCTCTGCCTCTAATATACCCATTCTTAATATTAAATTATTATATGTGCCACCAAAACCTCACTATCTAAATGTACTTAGTTAGTCTATATCGTTAATTTGTTGTGATCATGAACAAATAACTCAAAGCAGCAGGAGGTCAAGTGAATAACTTTCATCCATGATGGTTTATATTAGTGTGGATTGAAGCTACTGCTTCTATGCCATATTTTTTAGGAATAGATCAGATTACATTAATTAAACTCTTACAATTTGGAAGACTATCTCAATTGTTTATAGAGATATCTGGAAGAAGTGCTCAAAATGCTTGAGGACATGTTAAAGTCTGATAAATGAGTCCATAAAACACATTGTAGTAACCAGTGATTTAATGTAAATGCAAATATGACCATATTGTAAATTATTACCAGAGTTCTTCAGACAGTTTGGATACTTGACATTCATTTATATAACCTCTTACATATTTTTAGATTTTCATATCACATATGCCTATGAGTGCAAAAAAAACAACAACAATTAATTAAGGGTTTTAGCTCCCAAGTCCGACTCATTAAAAAAAAAACACTAACAAAAATATTGTGAAAATTGTGCGGAAAATACTATTTGATAATCGATTCTTGTATTGTATTCAAGCAACATATAAGTGTCTGAGAGACAGACGAGAAACATCCAAAGGAAAAGGACAAGTGGACATTCAATGCCACTCAAACATGGCTAATGTAGTGCAAAAAACACATTTATTAACCTTCAACAGCCAGTCAATCGATATGCTGTAGTCAGGGTTAGGTTAGGGTCGGAAACGTTCAAAGCAATCACTTCAGGGGTTTGTCAAAAAAGGTCAGCTTTCATGTTTCCATGCTTTCCATGTGTTCTATAAAGAATATGTTGGGTTTTTTTTCATGTCTTTTTCCATTTCAAGACGACATTGAGAACTTCTTCAAGGATAGGAAATATATTTTAGTATTAAATAATAAGTATTAGTACCTGGTAGCTTCTGAAGCTTTCTGATGTTTTAATTTGACTAATGAGGTCTAATTTTGTGTGATTTTCAAAAAGTTGTATTTTTACAATTATAGTATTATATTATTATAGATTCTCTGGTTGAATAATTTGCTTCGCAACGGAGACTGTGGGCTGCATTATAATTCTAAAGGAACGCATTTGGACATGGCCAATTTAAGAGTTTAGGCAACATCTCTTAAAGCGAATGTTTACTCTGAATTCAAATTAATTCCAGAGCTTCTACAGTTTACTGTCTACACTGGAAGCGCTCGCAACATTTCCCCGGAATACATTCTGTCTATATTGCTTGTTATTCATTAAACTTCCGCTACAAACGAGATTAAAGTATTGACTTATTGTACCTCCTCCTGAACAATCCCTCTTGTCTTCAATACAAGATGGAAGTTGCATACTATCACCATGGAGGTATTTGGAAGTTTTAAAGTGCATAATTTTAGAGGAAGATGAAGACAAACACCACTGAGCATTATGTGTTTCATTCAAATTGATATACATTTTAACTCTAAAAAGGCAGAGATTATTCAGAAAATAAAAATATTAGTTATGGGCTGATGAAGCGTCATGAAACAGTGTACATATTTTGAAACCCTACTGGATGGCATTATGCGCTTGATTATATTTAGATCTGATGAACTATTCTACTGTAATTTCACAGTGTTAAACTACTAAGTGTCCCCTACTAAGATATAAAAATAGATCGCTCCTCCAAGAAGCTCCTTCAGTCCATCACTTGATGTTGTTGTATCATCTATAAATAAGGGTGCCCCCTGCGTTTTGCCTTTTCTAGTGTAGGAATGAGGGTCAGCCCTCTCACAACTCCTACAACAATAATAAAAAAAGATAATTTCTTTTAAATACAGGTCATTTTAAGTTTTTAATTTGCAAAATCAATTGACTGGTTTGGATTGTTCAGTGTGTCTCTGTGTATTAAAAAGAAGGAAATAACACATGTAGATGGATTAAATCTATCTAAATATTTCCTAAGGTAAATACTTGAGTGTTGTTAAATTCATATATTCAGGTCTTGTATTTCTTTCTTTCTTAGCGGCTCAGACATCACCTTATCTTTGACCTTGAGCATCCTGGGAACAAAAGTGACTGAATCATCAGACTCAAATTCAGCCTGGCCACTGATAACAGAAACTGATTTGGCCTAGCGTTGCCTCTATGGAACTTTGTCTCCCACCTCTTCACAAGAGTTGGATCTGAAGGCGGACCATAAATAGACCATCATCTAGGTCAAAGTTGTGACAGTAATGATGATTGTTCTTTTAAAACCTAACCTGCGTCCCTTAATCTGAAAGTGAGTCAGATTAAATAGTAAAGCAATATGCTTTATCTAAGCTTCAAAAGAAGCTATATTGATGTAAAGAGATACAATAAGATTAGATTTGTATTATTTGTACAGTGAACTTACCTAATAAAAATAGATGGAAAACGTTTAAATATTTAAATAATGATTTTACATTGTTACCTTAACCTTACATTAGGAACTCATGATATCTGTTATCACATAGCTATTGCTTTGTGTAATCTTCCGCTCTGTTCACCTCAGCTGGAGTCCAGTATTCAGAATTCCTTTGGTATTGAATTTAGGATTACTCGAAATTCTGAATCGTTTTCTTGTGTAAATATTATGATTATTATCTTTTTTTGCTGCCTTGATCCTCGTCCAGATTTCTGACATATGCACACACACACATCACAAAACATTGAAAAACACAAGAGTACCAACTACCAGCAAATAATTGGAATGAATAAAACCCTTAAAAAGTTTCTGTTTAATGTTAAAAACAACTTTTATTTGTCTAATTAAAATGCTTGGAGAGTGTTAGCGAAACAAGGTTACTTGTTTTATTTTGATATCCCATCAGTACATTATTTCATTCCTTAAGCTCATATTAACTAGTATCATTATTTTAGCAAGCTTGGCTTTTGTAAGAAACAAGAGTAGAATTCCACAGAGATATTGAACAGCTCTTGTGTGAATCAGTCAACCATTTGACGCTCAGCCCATGAATGTTAACTTCAGGTCAGTGATTCCTCCAGTATTGTGTGGTTCACTTTAATAACCTCATATTGATGATAATGAAAATGATCTGTATTGTTTTATTTGGGGAAGATTAATTGTGGAAGTGATTCAAGGGAGTATGAAATCTCTCTAGCTCATGCATTGACATTGCTATCTATTATACCGTTCATAGGATTGATAAAATTCAATTTGCACTTTTAAGTGCTGTCTCTGTACAATATGGGTGATTGCACTCATGTATACCCAGTTACCATCTGCTGGGTTGATTAAGAAGAAGAAACATATTGAAACTGTCAGTGGTTGAGAAGTGAGATACACAGCATGACTTCAGTAAAGTAGAAACAGGGGAATCCACAAACTGAGGGAAATTAATGAAAAAAAACATCTTATTAAAACATTAAACGGGTCTCAAAATAATTATTTAGGACAGTGGATGATAATCAGATTTCAGTATCTATGACCACAAAACACTTTACAATACCTCAGTAAAAACTCCAATTTCAAGAAGAACTCAAATAAATTCTAAGAATGAATCTTCCAAACAATTTCAAAAGTCACCTTTAATAAGAGCATGCCCAATGAAATTGAAATACAAGATGGGATGTACAACTTGAAATGGGGCCAGTGCCTCAACAGTCAAAAACATTAGTTCAAAAGACTTATATTAAAGTCATATTTATAAAATAAAATCTAAAATTAAATATGCTCTGTCTGAGTTATTTCTGTCAGTGTTACTTTGTGTCTAAATGTTACTGAGAATAGGTTCCCATCAGCCAGTATTGGTCGTTAGAGTAAAGTTCTGCGCTGCTTAACAAGATCGAAAGTGATGAGTTGTCTTGATGGGTTGGCCATCATTGCAACAGGACCTCTTTAAAAGGAACCCAATTTACCTATTTCTTAGTGGTGCTGATTCGGACTGACAAGATTTATAGAATGAAACTATCGTCAATAGACCTTAATTCACTCCTACGTTGGCCAATTTAATTCGGGAAAATCAAATAAATAAATAAAAAACATGTTCTTTTTATCATGCTGCAAAATCATGAATCATACTAACTGACCACAACCATTTCACCAACTCCAACGTATTTGTGTTGGAATTACTGTTAGATATGGCAGGGGTGTACATTCCATAGAGGAACTAATGACTTACATTTGGCTCCCATTGTAGTAAAAACCTTTTTGGTAAAATGTAAAAGTAAAAAAGAATGTGGCAAACAATTTAAAAAAGGTTTTCTTTAAATTCATTAATTTGGATTAATAGCATTATATGCTAGTACATTTTTAATTTAGACTCAGAATGTGATGGGACTGAGTCAAAATAAAAAAGATAATTCAAGGCATTGAGGAATAATAATAACACTGACCCTCTTCTCTTTCTCTGACCCTCATATTCAAATACCACATTTTGAAGTTTTTTTCAGCAATAAGACTGACTTTTTCCGAGATGGACAAAACAACAGCAACAAACATTTCAGTCCTTAAAAAAACTTTCCAAAGAAAAAGGCAATAAAATAAAAAAAATCAGTCGATGTATATAGGTTTGTTTTAATAGATAGAGATAGTTATACTGTATATAACCTTATATATTCATATGTATATGTAGGGAGTTGCAGAGCAAAAGCTGTAGAACTGATGGTGGTCAGAAGGATGGGTAAAACAAGTGAGTTGGAGTGAGGAGGGAGTGGGTGCTAATGTTAGAGAGGTCAGAAAGGTATGGGGACAATGGATGGCTTTAAAAGTCAGGAGCAGAATCTTGGAAGCCCGTCGGGCTGCTGGAGAACCGAGGTTATGTGACTTCTAATTGGGGTGCTGGAAATGATGTAGGTGAGAGAGTTTTGTGGAGGGAGAGAGCAAGGAGAGTGGAGTTGCAGGATTCGACCCTGGAAGAGACCAGTAGGTCAATTAGAATGAAAACAGTGGTTGGATTGGGGAAAGGGTGAAGTCATCATTATTACACTGGTAAACGTGATACTTGCATTGATATTGGATTGGATAGTGAGTTGTGGAAGTTGACACCAAAACTGGGAAGTGAGAAACTGTGGAGAACTCAATTGGGAGGGAAAATATTTGAGGTTTGGTTCAATCCTACTTAGTGCTAATAAGAATACCATCTGTTGTATTGCTGTTGTGTTCGAGAAGGTTTGGGGTAAACTGAATTGGTGTTTCTTTTTGGTATTGCCTAAGTTAGCACTGGGAGTTTATGCTGAATTTATGGAAATTATGGCAGATAGAGAGTATGTAGAGCACCTTGGACACCACGTACAGCTTAAATTATTTAAGATGAGACCCACAAGAGAGATATAATTTTTACCAGTTCATTTTTGATTAAAGCTTCTCTTTTGAGGAGGATGTGATGAGATAGGGTGTGAAGAGTTCATTTAGATGGTTATAAGTCCAGAGTAAGCTGCCAGGAGGAGATCATTTGGTATTTCAACAGGTGGTGCTGTAATGTTGGCACAAACCAGACTGGAGTTATTCATATATAGTAGGTGATTTTCGTGAAGGTTATTGTGGAGCTAAGATGCAAATGATTTATTCAAGGATTCTCAACAAATAAATGGATTAGAAATTGGAGGTTCTCAATATTCTAGGGGTCTGAGTCTGGTTTTCTTCAGCATGGGTATTATTGCAGATGATTTGAAGGCTGATGGTAAAATGCCAGAGATGAGTGATGTTTGGATGACGCTGATTATCAGGGGGATCAGAGATGGTAGAAGGCTACAAGAAGAGTTAAGGGGGCGTGTAATTGACAGGTAGCTGGCTTGGCTTTCTGGCTGATACCCGAGATTACAGATGGAAGGAAAGGATACAAACAGGACATTAACTTAAGAAAGGTGCTCTTTTAAGAAGGGGGGAAACCTAAGGGGTGAGCTGAGAGTCATGTTCCGATGGATATTATCAATTTAGGAAGTCAGTGAAGTGGGACATAGAGAGATTGAATAATCTAAGGAATACATGTGAGAATGTCCTTGAATTTCAGGTGCTTAGACTGATAAGACTGAAGTAGTGGGTATGTTGAACAGTAGAAAGAGAGTCCTTGTACAGTCATAACTGAGGCTAAAATGTTCAGAGCTTTTAGTGAGCTGAAATTTGACGAGACTTAAGTATGTATGAACGTAAATAAAACTGATTAAAAATAAAACGACAACTTCACCTGAAAACTAGACTGAAAGCCAAATTAAAAACAATAAAAAAAAACAATGCAAGTTGCCACAACAAGTGTTCCCTCTATATTGTAGGTGTTAACTAGAGAATCTATCAATCGAATCAAGAGGATTTTTTTAGAAGAACATGAAAGATAATTATATACACACAACAATGGAGAGTTGTTTTGGAGTATTGGTTAAGTACTTACAGGTAAACATCTTATTATTAGTGGTAGATAGATGGATGGATGAATGTATGGATGGATGGATGGATGGATGGATGGATGGATGGATGGATGGATGGATGGATGGATGGATGGACGGACGGACGGACAGACGGAAAGGTAGATAGATAGATAGATAGATAGATAGATAGAAAGATAGATAGATAGATAGATAGATAGATAGATAGATAGATAGATAGATAGATAGATAGATAGATAGATAGATAGATAGATAGATAGATAGATAGATAGATAGATAGATAGATAGATAGATAGATAGATAGATAGATAGATAGATAGATAGATAGATAGATAGATAGATAGATAGATAGATAGATAGATAGATAGATAGATAGATAGATAGATAGATAGATAGATTGATTATGCCAAACTTGTGTTTTATAAATGAAACAACATGCTTTTCCAGATGGAACTTGGTTGCCAAAAAAACAAGAAACAAAACTAAAAATCGCCATTTTATTTGTAAACTTTACAATAATTAATCGCTTCATCAAAAAAGAGCAAAGGGAAGGAAGAACTGTTTAACATGACCTTACATTGTTCCTGAACTGCTTCTAACAAGGACATAATAAGCATTGGACACCCCACAAGCCACACACACTCATGCCCATACACATACTTCTCTCCCATAAGACTGCATTGAGCCCGGAGGCTCTGCTCGGCTGCATTACTCGCTTCACAGACTCACAAAGCACAGAGCCATCTGGCCTATCAGCCCCTTTAGACTGAGCAAGGAGACATGGCTCGGCCGGACATCACATACAGCAACATTATGCACCTGTACCAGGGAGAATGACGGGCAGAAAGCCTGGGTGAGCACAAAAGCGTCAGGAGAGAGTGGAAACAAGGCAGAAGACTGGCGTGAGGGAGGATGGAAAAAGCTGGAGGGAATGAAGGAATTCAGTCGACTCCACAGAGGAGACAGAAATTCACACAACCTTGGAAACATTCACTTGAGAACCAGTCCATGCAATGAGAAGATATTACCTAACATAACTGCAGCCAAAAATGAACGATTTTAATGGAATAATTATATATATATATATATATATATATATATATATATATATATATATATATATATATATATATATATATATATATATACTGTATATATGGTGCTATTTCTGTGTACATATACATTTATTTATTTATACATTTTGACATTTATTTATCTATATTTTTAAATCTATGAATCTATTTATTCACGATTTATTATATTATTAAAGACACAGAAATGACAACATTCTTCCATAAAAATGAAATTGGAAGTTTATTTCAACATTTTTTATAATTAGTCACCCATTAATTTACAGTTTATACAATTAGTTATGTATTCATACATTTATTTATTCATAATTAATGCCCTTTAACGTTGTTCTTTGTTGGCTGCAGTTATGTTCGGTAATGTCTTCTCTTTAAGTAGACTGGTTTTCAATTGAAGGATTCCAAGGGTGTGGGTGCTTTTTGTCTCTTTGTGCGTTATTTAGCAACAGAGCCCAGGCGTGCTGCAGCGTGCCTTCACTTAACATGAAGAGGTGGTGGAGGGTGTTCCTGTTAAAAGTGTGGAAGCCAAATTCTGCACAAGTTGCAAGTAAAAAGGTTGTGTTTAACCCATAGTATAGTGTGTCGCAATAGTCTGCATGCTTAATAGAATCTCTGTTTAACATTTACCATTGGTATTGAATGGGTGAGTAAAAAAGTACCATCTTTAAAAAGAAAATATAAACAAATGGAATAGACTGAGACCCAGCATTTTAAATTGACCTGCCCTCCATGATTTTTAGATGAATGAATAGTTTTAGTTTAGATTGCAACACTTAATTGAATCAAAGTTTCAGTTCACTTTGTATCCCTGGGTGAGTACCATTTCATACATTTTGATATCATAACATCATCTAATATATATAATATATATGTTATTCTAAATGCTCTTTTTTGTATTATGATTATTTGATATGTATGTTCCCGAAAAGTGTGCAAAGAAGGCAAAAAGGTCTTTGATTAAACCATGAAGAAACATCAATAGCCATTCATGCTGTCACTAAAAACCTTTCAAAGGGGTTGGTCATTTAAAGCACCATGTTGTGATATGAAAAGTGTAATCCTTTAAACATGTGGCCATAAACAACAAGGATCGACACAAAAACATATATTCTCATTTGTGAATACTTTAATGTTTACTCATGTTTAAAAACATTTTCTAAGTTGATATTTCCAACACAACATAACTTTGTGTGTCTCTGATGTGCAGTTCTCAGCATGTTATGTAGAAGATATGTACAAGACAACATAGAGACAAACACAGAAGCCCAAAGAAAATTTATAAAAACCCTGCACAAATAAAAATGTCATAAGATGTTTCTTGAAGGAGTCAGTAGATCCATCAAACACAGAGGGAGAGGAAGAGCGTTCCAAAGCTTAGGAGCAACAGCCTGGAAGGATTTCTCTCATCTGGTCCAGTAGCGTGTGTGCAGAACCATCAACATTCTGTGTCAAGAGCTGGTGCATGACGAGATTGAGGATTCCATGTCGTAAGTCACCAAAGCCCCCCCTAGAGAGGTGAAATATAGAGCATCACGAGTCCCATGGAACATTTTGATACAGTCACTGAAAGATTTAAGTTCTGGGCCATCAGTTTCAGAACACGTTTCTAGAAAACTTTGCAAGCCAAAAAATGTCCTGCAGAGCAGAACTTTTGAACTGATTGCTGCACAAAACGGATGGTATATAATGTTATTTGTACCTTTTTTCTCTCAACTATACATTCACAAGAGCAATTTGACACCCAGCTGCCATAAATTAAATTAGAAAATTATAGGCTTTGATTCAATCTTTTAGTTGTCTCAATTGACAATCTATGAATTAGCCTGCAGGAAATTATTCTCATAACGTCCTGAAAACTCAGGAAATGGTGTTGTGCAACATGAAACTAAATTTGAATTCACCTTTAATTATTTTTCACTTATTTTGCCATGAATTACCACAGAATTAACCTTGAGAGTAAATAAAATACTATCGTACAAACTATATCTATATATATTCTTAGCTCCGGAATCCAGCCACTGACCCTCAAAGTACACTACTTAAAAGTAAGTAAGATTGTATTTACAGCCTTCAATGAAAAACTAAATCTAGCAGTTGCAGCAATGTTTAATAAGAATCATAAAAAGACACCTCTTGCCCCCCAATACAGTGCTTTGTCACTCTAACGGTTTGGCATTTTATCAGTCATTTTCTCCACATCAGAGAGTCCAAGGTTGGCCGTCTTTTTTAACTGACAATTCACATGCTCACATGAGCGTGACAGCACAGAGCATGCTATGTTCTGTCAAGGCCGCCTGAGAGCCGCAGAGTCTATAATATCATCACCGATAAGAACAAGCAAGAAAGGCAAGATTACACATTTTATCACAATAACAGCAGCTTTTGGATTGGCTTATTTTTAACGTGCTGTAAAGTGGGAAAGGGTTTTGTGAACACTCTTATTTACAAGCTAAAAACACATAGAATATATCATAAACTAAATGTTTATTCTTAAACAGGTCCATCACCCACATGCAATAGAAGTATCATTATTCTAATGGAGATACTGTAAATCCACAAATAATATTTTTGGAATCACCCCTATTGTCCTTGTTTCTTATTGTCATTGTAATCAGCTTTTTCTGGTACACTCAATATTGTTTAACCAATATTAACATTTAACGTAACTGTTAAATATTAAAACTGTTTTTTTACTTTACATAAATCACATTTGTAAAGTATCAAACGTTTTTTAATTTTGATGACACCCATTTTTTTCTGGTCTAAAATGGGCGAACTGAAAATGTGCTTTGACAGAAACAAGTAAAACCAAATTCATGTTATTGAGAAATATAAAAAATAAATACATAATTAGATGGGGTGGATATTGAAAGAGTATGTGAAAATAAGTTTCTTGGGGTAATAATTGATTGAAAATTTACTGGAAGTCTCATATAAAACATGTACAAAGCAAACTTTCAAGAAGCATTCCTAAGCTTTGGAACGATCTTCCTCTCTCTCTGTGCTTGATGGAGTCCACTGACTCCTTTAAGAAACATCTTAAGACATTCTGATTTGTTCAGGCTTTTCCATGACTTTCTGGGACTCCTGTGTTATGTGTCTTGATCTTTAAAGTATATATTTTAACTGTGTATTGTTTGTGATTGTTAAAGCACTTTGGGACCATGGTCTGGAAAGACACTCTAGAAATAACTATTTCTTACTTACTTACATACAACAAATCACTCCACATTCTCTACTGTTGATTTGACCATATGTACAATATTGTGAGGTCTGGGACAATACTTACAAATGTAAAATACAATCACTATCCATAGTGCAGAAAAGAGCCATCAGAATAATTCATAATACCAGTTATAGAGATCACACAAATTCACTATTCTTAAAATCAGAAACCGTAAAATTCACTGACCTGGGTCCATTACAAACAGCACAAACCAGTACAAAGCAATAAACAATCTACTTCCTTGAAATATTCAAAAATGGTTCTTTAACAGAGATGGGGGTATAATCTGAGGGGAGAGTTTAATTTAAAACATCAGCGGGCACGTACAACATAAACATTTTTGTGTTTCTGTTTTTGGAGTGAGGTTGTGGAATAGATTGGAAGTGGAGCTCAAGCAATGTACAACCATGACCCGGTTTAAAAGCGGTACAAACACATGTTTTCACAAGGTACAGGGAGGAAGAAGGGCTTTAACAATTGGGTGTTATCATTTATATTTATCTATTAAGTAAGTACTCTATTTATTTTTTTATTTTGTAAATATGTATCATGTACATAAGTAAATGTGGGGTTGAGGCTTGTTAATAGGGTAGGTTATTAGTGGAGAAGTGTAGGTTTAAATAACCTTCAGCTTCATCCTAATCCTTTTCTGATATGTTGGGTTCATATTATTATTGTTTGACTAATCTCATTGATTTTTATTTGTTTGTTTTAAGTTTACTTTCTTATGTACACTCATACATACATACAAATCTTGATCTTGATCTACTTACAAAAGGTAAGGCAACTCTTTGCATCAGATTATTATGTAGATAAAGCATGGCGAGTCTTTGTATAGGCTACTTAATTTATTATGTGTAAGAAATGAGTATTGCAAGTTAAGTCAATATTCATTTATTAAAGGGCACCTAATGTGAAAACCCAACTCTCCTGACTTATTCACATGTTGTAAATGTTGAAGTCGTCCTCTTCAAAATGCAGAAGGTCTGTTATGTCTCATGTGTCTTTCCCGGTGTTTCCAGTTTTTATTTTGAAACCTGCTCCCTTCGGTGTCTGTGTGAGTTTCTTTTTCCGGTCCCTCCCCCTGCTCATTGTTATTGTCTCCACCTGGTCTTGTGTTCTCCTGCTCTGCAGCTGCCACCGATTGCTGGCAGCCTTCTTATTCTGCTCACTCTCCCTCAGTCTTTGTCGGTTCGTCACACTCGCTGTCCCGTGTTGTCTAGTGTTTGTTTCACGTTATAGACTCCAGTTCGAGATTGTTTTGCCTTCCCGGTTTAGACCCTGGTAAGTTTTCTCGCCTTTCTGCTTGCCTGTGCCCCTGACTTCGTATATCGTACCTGTTAGCTGTTTTTCCTGGACTGCTTTTGTCGATTTCTCTGCCTGCTCCTAAATAAAACTGTCAAGCGAACAGATGGATGTGCTCTCCGCCCAGTTCCTGCCCCCCGGACCTGCCCTCGCTGCCGGGACCTCAACAACTCCGGCTACCCCGTCGCCGCTGCTGTCGCCGCACCATCCACGGCGCACTCAATCGTCCTTCCCTTTCCTCCGGTGAATCCGGTAAAGTGAGCGGATTCCTCTTTAAGTGCAGCCTGCACTTTGAACTTAACTCTGCTGCATTCCCGAGCGAACGCACCAGAGTAGCATACATCCTTTCTCTGTTGTGTGGACGAGCGGGGGCTGAGTGGAAATGGCGGTCGGCCATCTATGACTCCGTGGTGGAGTTCACCACGGCCCTGGAGCGCATTTTTCAGCGCGGCCATCCGGGTCGAGAGTCGGCTCTATCTCTCCTCCGCCTGCGCCAAGGGACACAGCACGTGTCTGACTTTGCCATCCAGTTCCGCATCATGGCAGTGGAGAGCAACTGGCCCGACTCCACGCTCGCAGAGGTCTTCATCGAGGCTCCCCGGATCCGGGTCCACCTCATCCTGCTGTCGCTGCCGGGGACCCTGGACGAGATGATCGAGCTGGTCACCCGCATCGAGATTCGTCACACCGCTTCTGCCATCCAGCGGCTCCACTCTGCCCACGCACCGCTCCGCCGTCTGCCTCGTGCAGTCTGAGGACATCGAGGAGCCGATGCAGATGGGCCGATACTGTCTTCCCCTCCACGAGAGAGAGACCGGTAAAGGAGAAGAGGGTCAGGAAGGGTCCGGCACCGCCGTCTCCTCATCCCTCACGTCCCACCATTTCCATGACTCTGAGCCGGTATGGGCACACCTGGTCCGTGCCCGCGTACATCGATTCGGGAGCCGACAGCAACTTCGTCTCGCTCACCGCACCCCCTCAGCTTGGGTCTACCCTGAACTCCAGCAACACCAGCCACGGATCTACTGGTCCCCTCTCTCTGTGGTTGGCTGGGGGTTGGGTTGTGACCAGCAGTGTTTCACCTCTCTTTCTTGCTCATAGGCTTGTCTCTCCTCCCAGCACGCCTAACCTCGTCGCCGATCTCTCCTGTGTCCCGCGTGAGTACCATGACCTGAGTGAGGTGTTTTCTAAGACTCGAGCCGTAAGTCTCCCTCCTCATCGGTCCTATGATTGCGCGATTGAACTCTTACCCTGTGCTGAGCCACGAGTGTGTTTGAACTCCCTCTCTTTCCCTGAGACTGAGGCCATGAACACATATATTTCCAAGTCATTGGCGACAGGCATCATACGTCCCTCTTCTTCCCATCTTTGTAGGAAAGAAGGATGGGTCCCTCAGACCCTGCACTGATTACCGCTCACTCAATAACATCACAATTAAGAACCGCTATCCCCTCCCGCTAATGTCATCTGCATTCGAGACTCTTAAAGGGGCCACTGTGTTCACCAAATTAGACTTGCGCAACTCCTACCGTTCTCGTTCGCCAGGGCAACGAATGGAAGACCGCATTTAATACTCCATCCGGGCATTACAAAATGTAGTCATGCCGTTCGGCTTAACCAATGCCCCTGCGGTTTTTCAGGCCTTGGTAAACAACGTCCCAACGCCAGCATGTACGCTCCGTCCTTAGCCGTCTTCTCGCACAACAACTGTTTGTCAAAGCGGAGAAGTGCAAGTTTCATGTCCGTACCGTCTCATTCCTCGGTTATAGCATTAGCTCAGGTAGAATCGCTATGGATCCCGCCAAGGTACAGGCTGTCTCCGACTGGCCGGCCCCCGATAAATGCAAGGCTCTGCAATGGTTCCTCGGGTTTGCAAATTTTTACCGGAGTTTCATCCGTAATTTCAGTGCCGTCTGCTTTCCTTTACACTGTCTCACTTCTGAGTCACAGCCCTTCTGGTGGCAAGACTCACCGCTGTATTTTTTCCCGCAATCTCACTATCACACACTGAACGGAACTATGATGTGGGGGATCGAGAGCTCCTCGCCATCAAGGGGGCTCTGGAGGAGTGGCGCCACTGGCTGGAGGGGGCGGAGAATCCGTTCGTGGTTTGGACTGACCACCGCAACCTGGAATATCTAAGAACTGCACGCCGGCTTAACCCACGCCAGTCCCGGTGGTCGTTATTCTTCGCCAGGTTCAACTTTATGGTTACTTACAGACCTTGGTCCAAGAACTGTAAAGCAGACGCCCTTTCGCAAATGTTTGACCACACTGACTCCGACTATGTCCCTGTCCCGATCCTGAAGCCAGGGCTTGTCATGGGGTCGCTGGTTTGGGAGGTCCAGGAGCGAGTCCGGAGAGCCAACCACCGGACTCCTCCTCCTCCGACTTCCGGTCCATCTAACCCTCCTTTGTGCCAGAAAACCTCCGCAAGCAGGTCTTCCACTGGTGCCATGAGTCCAAGTGGTCCTGTCACCCAGGACAGCAACGGTCCCTGACTCTGGTGAGGCGGCGGTTCTGGTGGCCTGGGCTTGCGAGGGATGTCGCTGAGTACGTGTCAGCCTGTCCGGTTTGTGCGACCATCCGCCCCCTCGTCTGGGAAGCTGCTTCCCCTGCCGGTGCCTGATCGTCCATGGTCCCATATCTCTATGGACTTCGTCACCGGACTGCTGGCCTCGGAGGTCATGACTGGGGTGCTGACTGTCGTCGTCAGGTCCTCGAAAACGGCCCACTTTGTCCCACTGCCCAAACTACCGGACGCCCGAGACAAGGCCGAGGCGGTTCTGGCCCATGTGTTCCGTCTCCACGACCTGTCCCGGGACATAGTCTCGGACCGGGGGCCCCAGCTCACCTCCCGCTTTTGGGCGGAGTTTTGCCGATTCATCGGGGCCCGGCCCAGCCTCACCTCAGGGTATCACCCCCTGGCCAATGGCCAAACGGAGGGGGTCAACCAAGACCTAGAGACCTCTCTCCGCTGCCTGGTCTCCGGCGCCCCCACCACCTGGGTCAAAGCTCTTCCGTGGGTCGAGTACGCACACAACTCGCTCACGTGCTCCTCCATGGGAATGAGCCCGTTCGAGTGTGCCTACGGGTATCAACCATCTCTCTTTCCGGATCTCGAGGAGGAGGTCCATGTCCCATTGGCATCTGCTCTGGTGCAGACAAAGACTTTTGAGTTCGGCGGCCTCCGCCAAGTCTGCTACTGACCGGCGGCGTTCAGACGCTCCTGCCTACAAGGTGGGGGACTGAGTGTGGCTCAGCACTAAAAACATCCATCTCCACCTACCTTCTCGTAAGCTCGCCCCCGGATTCATGGGATCCTATGCCATCGCCAAGGTGGTGAACCCTGTCGCGGTCCGCCTACGCCTCCCCAAGGAGAAGCGCATTCACCCCACGTTCAGTGTTCACGGTACTCAAGATCCTCAACTCTCTGCGGGTTGGTCGGGGCTACCTGATTGAAGAGTTCAATGCTCGAACTAAGAAGAATGTAACATCTTCCAAAACTCAGAGCTAAGGCTAATTTGCGTTGTATTGTTGTTTTCGTTGTCTGTTTTGTTTTTGTTTGGGGTTTTGGTCTCTTCTGCTTTTTCGTCCCGTGTTCCCCGTGTCCTCCTCTCATAAGCTACATGGTGGGCTCATTTGGAAACAGTAAAATACTTTCTGCTCCTGGGTTTCCTTCCGCACCATGACAAGGTCATTAATCATGACGTTGCTCTGTTTTAAAGTAATTCCCCAAAAAAGATCTCTCCCGTCTGAAATCTCACCAAACGAGATTAAGGTTTAAATTAAACATTCTGATGTCACTCTGTTGGAGATGTCCTCCTCTAGAATCCCTAAATGAGTTAAGAACCTACATGTTAATCGTGAAACAAAATAAATATTCATGTAAACATGGTGAGAGTTACTTCTGCCTTTAGGGTTTTTGTAATGTGTACATTAAGCAGCAAACCTCATTTTTATTATTTGTTTTTAATGTAAAAAATGGGAGTTTTAGGGGTGAGTTTGAAATTTACCTGAGTCCTTGAATGCAATTCGTGTTTTTGTGAACAATCAGAGCAGAGTGGGCGTGGTTGTTCGGACGAGACTTCTTCTCAGCCAAAACATCGCATTTTAAGTGGGCGGGGCTTCACGAATTTACTAATGTAAATATCTTCAACAAATGAGAGACTTTACTTTACTTCCAGAACTCATTTCTTACAAGAAATTAAATGGCCTATATAAAGACTAGCCTTGCATTGTCTACATGATCATCTGATGCAAAAAGATGATGCAATATTTTGTATCAAGCTCTGTCTATTTAATGTCAAGATATGCTGACGTTGAGCCAAGTGTGGACCATACTTATAAGTAGCCAGGATCTGCAATGATTAGTTGATTAATCAATTAGTTGCCAACAACTAAATTAATTATCTAAAACGTTGATAGTTTTCTTTGAGTTCTTTTACAAAAGAAAAACCCCACATTCTCTGACGTTAATATTCTAAATTGTCAACTGTTGATCATGACAAAACAAGAAATATTAGGTGGTGTCTTGGGCTTTAGGAAACAGTGATGAATTTTTCATCATTTCTTACATTGTACGGACCAAACTACATATCGATTTATCACACTGTATACTGTGAAAAAGACCCACATGAGTCAAACATTATCAGGTATAATTATGCATCATCACCCAAAATGAGACTTGGAAGTCGTTTAGCTCAAATAAACAAATTTACTTGACAAATAATGAACTCTATTCCACACAGTCATGAACAAAAGAATGCATGCACAAGAATCCTTTTATTCAGTAAAATTAAATATTTCACAGCATCATAAAATAAAAAACTAAAAGGAATAGTGTAACCCGAGAGTGCATTGGGAGAACCTAAGAATGTGCAGTGTAAAACTAACTGTAAAACTTACATCTTCAATGCCATCTGTATGGCTTTTAAGCATGCAAACAGACCTTAAGATCATGGACTTTGGAGGACATTCTTTTGTTTGCATAATCCAGCTCGAGAAAGATCTCGCGAAAGACCTCAAATGTATATTTCAGTTTATTAGGGTACCTTAGTTCCAAGGCATAGATAAGGCCCATCAGATAAGTGCAAGCATGTGCTACATCTGGGATACCAAAAAGGACTTCTGCTCCCTCAATGGCTATTCCAGTTTGCGTGGGGAGACCATCCCTGACTTTGCTGTCCTTTGCCAAGGACAAATGTAGTAATAGCTTCTTGGACAGATGCAGTATCGTCCTCATTAGAAACCTGTGAAATATACCAGAGAGAGAATAATGAAATATTCAACTTATAAGTCAACACCAGAAGTTATTTGCTGCTATTGAGTAATTTGAAGTTCTTTCTCCACTGCGGATTACTTTTAACATTTTTGAGTTCATCTTGATGAGACTGAACACATTCTTTAAAGTATGTGATTTTGATATAGAAGTGTAAACAACCTTTGCATTACACATATCCCAACAACACACAGCATGATCATGGAGTGACTTTTGTGTACAAATTATACATAAGTGTATACAGTCCCCAGCCACTCCTTTAGAAATACCTGTGCAATTAAATGCAATCCAATACAACAGCTCTGCTATACGTTCAACTTTTAGGAAGCTTCTACATTTTCAGTTTGTGTTTGTCAGAAAGGTAAAAATAGAATTATCACTTTCTGACAATGTCAACAAAACCCCTAAAATGTATCAGCTTAGTAAAAATACACTTTATGGCAGAACTGTTGTATTGGATTGCATTAGATTGCACACATGTGGCTGGTGAGTGTAGATCAATATTACAGATTATATTGCTAAAGCATATTTTTCTGGGGCATATGCAAGTTGCTTAATGAGCAAGTTTATTTTAATTTTATTTCTGCAATAATATGAAAACCGGACACTGGTGCCGCAATTGGCAGGCCCTATCTATTTTCTGGCTGAGCCATAGCGTGGAAAAACTACATACAATATGATGAAAATTGAAAAGACAGTAATTTCTCATTCAACCAGCTACTTGAAAAACTTAATTCTTACCTTAAAGTTCAGTCCACTCCACCATAAACCTTGGAAATGTGACACACCGCTGTTTTCATGCAGGAAGTACCCAGAATGCATGTGTCAATTGGTGGGATTATGGAGAAATGTAAATGAAACACGTTTGTTGTTTGTTGAGTGTTTGAACGTCAGAAGATCGACTGGTATAACTGAATAATGCTTGTAAATTAAATAAACAAACAATGTATTGTATTTTGAACAAATGCATATTAATTCCAAACAATGTATTTTTATGTAAAGATACAAATTAAGAATTGTATTGTTCATTTCACACATTTTATTTATGTTAGATTTACAAATGCTCAGAATCCTTTTTTTTCTGGACCTGCACATGCTCGAATGAATGCATTGAAAATGACCTATTCATTGATTAAAATTAATTTTCTGTTGCTTATTTTTTTTCGCCTATCCCATTTTCTTAGGGAGAAAACTATCAACAGGACACCAGTCTGTCACAGGGCATACAGAAGGGCCACAACATTGCAGCGAACCTACAACCTAGTCCCTGTCAGGCGACCACGCTAACATCAAAAAGGTCCAGGACGACTTGGAAATGAAATTGAGAAAAGAGTAAAATGCGTTTATCACTCAATTAAACAAAAAATGAATAAAGCGGTTTCTTAAGGACATTAAGGCTGATAGATGATCATTGTGTCAGGTCTGATAATATTCCGAGGGAAAAAAGCGACAACGACTAATGTTATTAAAATAAGAAGAGGTTGTATTTGCACCATCCTCTCCTGCCCTCTGCCACAGCATTCTCATCTGCTAACTATCATCAATCAACACACCCACCAGTCGTCTCATTTTCACCTCCCCCGGCTCATGGTTGTCATTTTTTTGCATGTGTGTATGCTGGGGTGACTGCTTATATCATTACATTCTTATGAAGCTTGTTTACAAGGGGGGCTTTGACAGTAGAATATTAAGTAAACTGATAGTTTTACATCAGTTCATTATGAAAACAAGTGCATTTTCAGAGTTATGTGCTCCCAACAGAAGTTAAACTGAGCATCATCAGTACACACATGAGGCAACATTACATAAGCAGTTTCAGCTTCAATGCCCTGGCTAGGCAGAACAATTATTATTATAAATCAAAATTGAAAATGAATAAGCAGTTAATTTATCTTAAATATTACAGAGTATATGGCCTTGATTACATAGAAATTAGTTGCTTGAGGATATAGATTGAAAGATTTGATTCAATAATTGTCTTCCCTGACTTTTTCTACATAGAAATGCAAACACATATACCCACCTTGACCCTTGGACATTATAAAACTTAAATAGAAATAGTTTGACATTGGGAAACTACTTCTAAGTCTAATATAAGTCCTCGTTGTTTTCTATCTTCGTTTTTTTTTCTTTATTTAACTAATAAGATTTATTACATTTTTCATACTAGTAGGTGGTACTTATTGCTTAACGTAATTAAAAATTAAACCTTGATAAAAAAAAAAAAACAATAGGATTTTTCCTATTAAAATCAGATTTGAATGATCACATGTATTCAAAAATGACTTGAATGCAGACATTCAAATCTGATCTTAAACAAGAATTTCGATCTCCTAAAAATACAATTGTGTGAGTTACAGTATATGTGGTTCATTTTATCTTATCTTATCTTCACCTACATTTGTCAGCTATCTACATATTTCAGTTGTTGCTTTTCTTGTTGTCATTCAATGGTACTAGTTGTTGTGCATTGAGCTGTAGCAACCTTGCTTAAGTCTGTCATCTGAAAAGATCTGCTTTAGACACAGGCATTTAATGTTATCCCCGCTTCCCTGCTATTTGCTTTTGTGTCCCAATTTCTTTTCCCTTTCGTTTCAGCCTGATTTGCTTCCCCTCCACTAAAGCGAAGTGAGTTTGCACAAACAGGTTGTGTTGGGGTCCCACCTGCCTGCACTTCTAAGCTGATCTGTCAGACAACTGAGGTGCTGTGGAACATGTTAAACAGGCTGTTAGTATTCACTGACTCGCCCCCAAGATGTTCAGACTCACATTTAAAGTGACCAAGGTCTCCCAATCATTCACATTCTCTTTGTAGAGAAGCAGAGTAGCAACTACTGTGTCTCTATTGTCACATACCACAAGGGCAACATTTGAATGTTAGGTGAATTATGGAAGAGGTTAATATTAACAATTCATCAATTGTTTTTTAGTCTTCGCAACCAATTGTGGTCTAGGTTTTCATTAATTTTCATACCACATTCTAGTATATTACACTTGTCAAATCAAATGTTGAGTATTAAATAAAGCAGTTGAGAGTTTTTGATACAGATATTGACACTGTAACAGTGTTGACAGCAGATGCGTTATTGTGGCCGCCTTACTTGCACTGGCATTGCATCAACCTCTCTCATGAAAGATGGTGAGAAATGTCAGTGCTTAACAAGTGGCACTTGGAATTTTATAATTAACTAGAGCTAGAGTGCTATCTAGTGGTCTTTGAAAATGAGGAGATGTTACTCGAAGCATCATTAGCTGTTTCATCAAACCTCAACAAGCCATTACTGCTTTTTAGAACAATATTGATATTGCGACAGTAAACTTGTATTTAATACAGTTTAGTTGTACATACTATATATGTACATATACATATAAGAATATTTACATATATATATATATGTAATGAATTCGACCTCACAGGATTTTTATTAAAATAAAACCTTGTGACTGGGTATCATCTCCACTTTCCCTGTACCTTTCGTGGAGAAGAGTATATGCAATTTCAAATCCTACACCCAAAAAAAGATCAGGCCATGATCAACATGAATGTTTTTACAGATATAGTCCTTCACTAGATACTGAAAATGTACTTCCTGGTTGCCATAATTTTACACATTGATAAAGGAAAAAAAGGCACCAAAGCACTCAGGGACATTCATCAGGGTTCTTATGAAAAAAAAACTTTCATCAGTTTGACTTTTTTTTTTTCTCAGGTTATATGTTTCACTGACTACAGAAATCCATGTGCTTTTAATTATTATTGTTTCATATATTCCTTCGTTCCAACACACATGGAAACGCACGACATGTCTAGGGGAATCACACTAGGGTATGGCGCCTTCAGCTTAAGAGTGAGAATGAGAGTTAGTGAGTTAAGTGAAAATCTGTGTTATGTGCCTTACTGTGCGCGTGGTGGAGGATGTTATCTTGCTCTGCAAAATGAAATCCAGAAGATTGACCTTCACTGGTGAGGAGTCCAGACGACTGCTTGTATGCAGGAATTAACGGCGTCTCACTTTAAAATGAATCGATGCCACCAGAATTAATTGAAAATGAGAAAGTGAATTGGTGTAAATATTAGCAATATTAGCAGAGATAGGACAGTCAAGAGGAGACGGTTTTATTTCTAGAGCAGGTTTTAAAATGTGTTTCACTTTAATGTGATTTCAAATATCAAGTCCAACTAAAGGCTCTTCTTGATGACGATGAATTATTCGGGTCACTACACATATTATAGTGAATAATGAATTGTAGGTCACACGAATCTATGAACATGTAATGAGAAAAAAAAAGACGAGAAGTGACATATCAACGCGCAAAATGCCTTTCATGCAACAGTTACATGACTTTTTTCCAAACTGTTTTCCATTAGTAATGAAACCAAAGCTACATTATTTACTCGTCTGCTGCGGCTGAGTTAATCTAATGTGATTCAGGAGTAAAGTTCAGTGGCTGAAGAGCCGCGGGGCCAGCCTGGCCCTGCTTTGTGCATTTGATGAGACAATAGCTATGAACAACGGATTAGGCCGAAACTTTGTAACAGCAGCAATACAGGTGTGCGTGACAACAAAGGCTTACCATTTTACCAAGTGCTTGATGAATGTTGTCAGATGACTTTATAAACAAAATGATTTGTCATTACTTTTTTTTCTAATGTTACAGTAGCAACTAAGAGACAACCCATGAGTATGAAAGAATTTGTGCTGCATTTAGAGGTGGTTAAACAACATTTGGTTAGTGTTAGTATTATAAGTGTGTATTTAGTGTGTCACCTTGGCTTCTGTGCTGCGTTCACATTCTTATTTTTTCTCATCTGAGCTACTTAAATCATTTGGTACATTTGTTGTCATTAACATTTTTATTTGCATGTGTGCACTCCATGAACAATATTGTCTCCTGACATTGGCATATGCTCCCAATAGGATTTGAGTTCCCAAAGGAAGGAACCAAACAAAACAGCATCTGTCTTTTGCTGTTTTAATATAGCAGTGTTCTGAGTGCAAACTTATACAAACGATATGAGGAGGTAGCCACTACGTCACAACTGTTGGAAGTGTTCCCGAAAGCCTCATTAGGGACTGCAGATTGTCTTTAAATGGTCTGACATTTTCAGTGTGTTATTCATGGAGAACCAGTACAAAACAACCACGTTTGGATTGTACTAACCTTTCAACAATCATATATATTGTAAGGCTATTATAAATGCAGAGATTTGGAGAATCCAGATTATATGTAAGTGGTACAGAGAATTGTTAACAACCAGAATGTTTCTACTGGGAGCACAACAAACTAGTGATGGGTTGATGATGCCTCATGAGCCAACCGATGCTGTATTATGAGGTTTCATTGGATAAGTAGGTCAGAGACAAACATTCTAAAGCAGTGCCATCCAGCGGCCTTTCAAAATGAAGACATTTTATATTAAGATGAAGCTGTATCATGAGGCCTCATCATCCCATTGCTATTACAAACACTTCACAAAGGAACAAAGAAGATGGAATGACATGAAAACAAATTGTAGAAATGTGGAATTTACTACCATTAAAGTCCCAGTATCCAAAAATGTACCTGAACCAACACCTCCAACAAACACTGTAACAAAGTAAATTATGCCAAGATAAGCGAGAGCAGGATCAACATAGGATAAATATCGTCCCAAAATAAAAAATAAAAAGGGGTATAGAAGGTACCTTGTGATGTAATTAAATGAACTACTGAACACATAGAGATGTTATATAACTATATGTTATGTATGAGAAACATGAACAAGACTCATATTTGCAGTGCTTGTTTTTAAGGTCTTTGCCCTCTCTTGTTTTATTTAAACTGAAACATATAACAAGCGTCCAGGTTGCCTTGGTTTTTTTAATGAAGTAACCTGCAGCTCAATTGCCCTACTTAACTTCAACTACTGATATTTTCACTCATTTCTTTCAGTACCCGCTCTCCAGTTAAAAAAATGATTGCCTTGTTTATTGGCTCCGGGGCGATGATCACATCTGGCCATAGAGATGTTCCTGTGATTTATTGGACGAATTTCCACCGACTCCCTTGATAAACCTGCAAGTGACAGAGGCGGAGTGGAGGTGGCCACTAATGGTGCCTGGAAGTGGGTGGGCTTTGGCCTCATTTGTCAGAATGTTCTTGTTTAGGTTCCTTGTCAGCAGCTGTTAGTGGCAATTGCTTTTTTTTATTCGAATGGCGTTTCACCATCTTGCTTCTTGTGTGGCCCCATGACAGTTGCTAACTAGGGCTAGGTTGACAAATTGAAAAAAAAGTGGGAAGTTGAGTCCAGCTCTGTCGGTTCCAATGTATTTATCTTTAGCATTTTTATTGTCTTTTCTCTATATTGATATTGTTTTATTTCTTTTCTTTTTCTTTTCTCATTTAATAATCACAATAACTTCAAGGCGAGGGGAAATCTGACCTAATACAAAGAATACCATGATCTCAATTAGCTACAATAAAAAAAAAAAAACATGAATGTACTCTTTTGGAAAACCCATATTCGTTTGTGTATATGCTACTGTAAAATGAATAAATAGAAATAATAATCATCTGTGATAAAAAAAATTCTTTACCATGTTTAACATTTCATTTACTTCATTGAAGTAACGTGAACACCACTGTTTTTCAAATTTAGAAAATGTGTTACATTGTGCATGATAAGTGATAATTAGGTGAATAATTTCACTCTGAATTCAAACTCTCGCCGGATGGAGTTCACCTTGCTCTGGGCGTTTCCCGCCTGGGAATCCTGAGACACAAAGCAAGACTGTGCTGTCCTTCTGGAATCTGTGGCTCAGTTATAATGCTGTGTGCAAAAATGTACCGTATTCTCTACACTTTTGTAAAGTTAACTCTGGTGCTTTACTACATTTATAAATATATGTATACTGTATATATTCAAATCTTGCCCAGGATGATTAACTTCACTGTGTATTAAAACAGATCACAGTGTGAATTTTTATTCCAGAACACACATTTATGATGATTACAAAAGTAGTTTTAAAGCTTAACGTTTTAAAGTTTCTGCTTTAAAGTATATCAGATTATAGGGTTCATAGTCAGTAAGTAAGTTATTTTTATTTGTAAAGCTCCTTTCACAGACCAGGGTCATAAAGCATTAGCCAACAGAACAATACACAGTTAAAAATACATACACATTTAAAAACTTTAAAAAGGGTAACAGAGACAAACATAGTAGCCCATAGTGGTATCTTTTGTATCAAAAACGATATTAAATTATTTTGTTAAATGTTAAAAAATGGCCTAATAACCTAACTCCACCAGCAATTTACCTTTGATTGACATTATCCGAAAAAATAATGACTGTGTTTTCATCCTGTGTTGCCAAAAATATGTCTTTAAAACTTTGTTTCCATATAATGCCTTTAATATCCATAGTATAGTAATGTAATCAGCAGTACACACATTTTGTCAGCAATTTTGAATTTATATCGATGCCAACATTCTTTGTTTACATTGAAACTCCCGAGTCGGACTGGAAGGTCTTCTAAAGGAGCATCTTAGATGTTGCATTTTTCAACTTGGAACACAATGAGATAACATGAGATAACTTCTTATAGACCCTTTAAATGTGAAAGCTCAGAGAATGTTATTTTTTATTAAATAGTTTATATATTTAGTGACCTCTCTAGCTAATATAGTACTCCTTATAAGGAGCAGTAAATATAAATACTACACTACTACTAATAATAATAATGCAGATACTATATAAGTAATAACTTTCCCAATGTTTTTAGAAGACGGTGTTTATTTTCACTGAATAATGTGTTCATCATCGGAAGTGTACTATTCTGACAACCTGTACAAGGAACAGGAGCACATTTATTTCAGACAATTTACAATAATTTACAAAATGTTGACCAATGAACATAAGAAGATACCAATGTTACCCAAACAATGTACCAGTCCCACACCAGCTAAAAACAGCTGAAACAATCCTCACCTGTTTTAGGGTCAATTGAGAAGTAGGGTTTTCCCTCCAGGATGCTATAGACGATCTTAGCGCTGTTTCCATATGTGGGATCATCTGCATCTGAAGCCAAAACCTGAAGAACTGAAGTTCCTGCACGCAAAGGAGAATCAAATTAGTCACAAATTGTAACATTTTCCCCACTTCCGAAAAAAAGGAAGTAGACCAACTGGATTAGTTATATTTTAACTGAATGATGGCAACACAGATATGCTATAAAAATGTCAATCAACGCAGACCATTCATTTTAATGAATCTTTACCACTTTCACTGTGTCTGATTATGAGGAAGATCCTGGAAAAACAATAATGGTAAATTAACCGTTTTTCTTTAGACATTTTCCTTCAACCACATATTACTTAAAAAACAAAACATTTTTTGTCATAATTAATGATTGACCTAAGATCCCAAAATTCCAAAAATCTGTGGGTCGCTGCAGTTCATTGACATCGTTGATGTAAAACCTAACTGAGAACATTTAGAAAGTCCTGAAAGGGACACGTGTCTAGAGATCTGCAGAAGTAGGGGAGCATATAAAGTCATCTTGAAATTGTTTTCCTTTGTAACTTTAATGGAAACACATTTATCCTATCCTTTCTTGTTTCCTTGTGGAACTTCCTGTTCTTTCCACGTCGACTTTCAACCACATCTTCCCCAGCAAATGGTGCCAGAGTGTCAACAATGGTATACAGTAAATTTTGCTTGAAGCTCTCCTCCTTTCGTTTTCCTGGATTACCTTTGGATGTTTCTTAGTTCATCTAGTGCCTTGCCTACTTGTTGACGTATTAGTTAGGGTTTGTGTTTATCCTGACCACTGCTCTCTTGGTTTTTCCTTCATGGACAAAAAGCTAGTTAAGAACGCCAAAAACAAGAAAAAAGTTGTCATCTGTCTGAGAAAATAAACTACTGTAAAAGAATCAGGCACATGTGCCCCATATGACAAAAATCTCAATCCAGCTGATTAAAAGGAGCCAGTGCTGCTGGCACCTGAAGGAACCAAGTCACTGCATTAAAAAAAAATGCTTTGTCAATGATAATGATACAAAGAGATTCATGCAACTGGCATATATTCTTTGGATGTTTTTGGATTTGTTTTTAATTATTTATTATTATAATTTTTATTTACATGATTTACATATCATTTATATTCATCCCCAGGGAAATCACATCCATTTAACTTTGCCCATCAATTTGGTCCTGAAATTCATTTTCAGTCCTAAAAAAAAATCATTTTAGTAATTGAAGAACATTATGAATTTATATGCTTATATGTAATGTATTGTGTTTCAATCAACATTCAGTTACAATAAACTTAAAATGTCTTCAGGTAAATATGACCATAACAAAACAATTATGCAATCATCTTTATCATTTGGTTCGCTTCTAATTTAGCTCTAATTGAAACAGTAAAGCCAAAGCAGTTGTGTTATTTCTTTCAGAAAGATTAACGCTCAATTCTTTATTTTCCTTTAGTCAATCCCCAGAATCCGATCTCCATCCCTTATGAGATGTGATGTGATTCAGTTATAGAATTCTCTAAATAATTTAACAGATAACTGCATATGGTATCTTTTGGTATTTTTCCGACATAAATACAAGCTTTTCACAGTTTGGATTATTTGTTTGCTGACAAAGGAAATTAGACTGAACAATGACTGTGAGGTGAGACTTCACGCAGAAGGGATATGAAGGGAAAGAAGGATGCGACTGAGAGAACTTCACAGAGCATAAAGAGACAAGTGGGGGAGATGAAACGCATTGTGACAGAGATGAAGACACTGAATTACTCAGAAATGTACTAAGAATTGTTTCCTACTAAAAACATGCTCGGAGTCAAATCCAGAAAATGCAGCTTGCATAAAAATATTCAAATGTATAATGTATTAGTGCTTTTAGAAAATATTGCTTTTAGGAGATACAGTATGTCTGAACACATGAGGAATCTGCTATTTAATGTGAGCCTGTTCAGATAAAATTTAGTATAACTGGCTGACTTTTTTTTTTTTACTTTCCGGAACCACTCACATTTTTTTGCTTTTGTTGCAGCTGCCTGATCAAATTTTAATATTAGATGTGTCTGTTATCTTATGTAATTAGACAAGGCAGGATTTGGGACAGCAACCATCATTTTGTCACTTGTTATTCAGCCACTAAACACATTTCGTAATGGCAGATTTTGATCAGAACTCAAACACAGCTGTCTTTTTTTACACACAACTTGGAATTGGGAGAATCAGACTGACACTGTTCTAACCCTGTCATCAAATACTTTCACATACTTCCAACTCCTGCAGGGATTGGTCAATCTGAAGAGAGGAAAGGTGACGAAGATGTTATACAGGGTGATCCAGACGAGTGTAAGAGTAAAAGGTGTGATATCGAAGGTGAGAAGGAGGGAGAGGGATAATGTGATTGGGAGAAGAGAGAGAAAATGGGGAACATCATGGAGATGTGAGGGAAAAAAAAACATGCAGCTGGACTATTTTCTTTTGTGGTAGGGGGTGGATATGCTTTTTAAATGATTAACAATTGAGCTTTCTTACCAATGTCAGACATCTCTGGAACCGTGGCAGAGAAAGGTCCATCAGGAAAAGTTGGGGCATTGTCATTGACATCCTGGACTTTAATGATGAACTCTGATTCTGCCTCCAGGGATTGGTTGGTCCGTCGGTCGATGGCCCTTGCGTGTAGAACATACTGTGACTTCCTCTCACGGTCCAGACTCTTGGCTGCGTTGATGTCACCCGTGGTCTCGTCAATGATGAAGATAGACCCGGCCCCATCCCCAGATAAGATGTACCGCACCGTGCTGTCGCCCTTGTCCGAGTTTGAGTGGAGCTGGATGAAGGAGAAAATGAGTGTATTGTATCCTTGTCAGCCACTTTAGAACAGAGTAATAGCTAACTGCCAGGATGAGTGGTCAGCTAATGGTGAGAGCCGAACAATGGTAGACACAAACGTCCAATCAGGGCAGGCGGGTCCAGAGTAGTGAATGACTGTAGTCTGACAGCGTGTACAAGAGGTTCACATTCTGATAGAAGCTGCTGTCAGAGGAAATGAAAAATAACATGGCAGAACACATTCCTTGGCAAACAGTCATTTCAGAGCTGGACATGTGACTGGGCCAATATAAAAGAAATTAATAGGTGAAAGTTTCTAAAGTCTGAAGCCACAAATGTGTCTTGTTAACTTCAACAACTACTGGGCTAGTTTTCTTTCTTTCTTTTAGTTTTGTTAATGTTGTAAAAATGTGATGTTTGATCTATTTCTATCTTTAATTGATTATGAGACTAATTTCCCGAAAGAGATCTCCAGAGGGATCAATAAAGTCAATCTTATCTAATCTACCTATATAGATGTTGTTTTTCTTCTCTTTGATGTGAAAAAAGAAGTGAAAGAATTAACATTATATGACTTTATTTTGTAAGAAATATTTTTTCTTTTAAACTGTTGTCTATTTCATGGAGCAATTTAGTGAAAGCTTGAAATAATTAATGAAAAAGGCTTAAAGTATTTTTGACCCAACAGGTGATTTCATGGCATTTTACTTTGTTTCCATGCATGTCAGAAATTCAACCAAGCACCTTGCTCTTATGCTGAATGGTGCGTGATGCCAGAGAGAAGGTCAAGTTACACCTAAAATCATGCCCTTTATATGTTAATTTTATGACTTTTAGATTGTGGATTTCTTAATTATAAGACATTGTTTAATAAGTTCTAT
This sequence comes from Callionymus lyra, assembly GCF_982586985.1. Taxonomy (NCBI): domain Eukaryota; kingdom Metazoa; phylum Chordata; class Actinopteri; order Syngnathiformes; family Callionymidae; genus Callionymus; species Callionymus lyra. The sequence goes on from NC_141833.1 coordinate 1,321,647, forward strand.
AGATATCCTTAGAAGCCTAGAAGTACAACATTATTATTAGTGCAAAACTGTCGTCATAAGGGTCTAAGTTTAAGTAACTCAGAAGATAACTAAGCTTATGCAACATCTGCATCGGTTCAATAAAATGAATGGAGCTTTTTAGCTGGCACATAGTATTCTGTAATTGTTTAAGAAGAAGTATCTTGTTAGATTACATATCAGACGTTAGACAAAGATTTAGTCCCTCATGAAAGTCTGATACTGTTTCTCCAGGAAAATGATAAATGTTTTTCTTCTCAGTGTATGAATAATCACGACAATTCTTAATTGTATCATGAAATGTATGTATGAGCTTTAATTATATAAAACATTTAGAATAAATGTCTACTTTAATCTTTTGATGATTTGTTTCTATATCTCTATCGAAACATCATAGTCGATAACATTAAGAATGAACTAAACCCTGATTTTGACACGTGCTGTGTTCAATCACAAGTACAAGTGCCACAAACCATAATTATGTGATAAGCTTAAGTGCTGAAATTTAAACCAATTAACTTGGAGCAAATGGGCCAATTAAATATTTATAGATAGGAGCAAGTGCAAAAGTAGATGGCTGAGAAAATGCAGAGTTCAAGTTCCTTCAAGTTCCTGAAAGTGAACATGTTTCTGCTCAAGGACTTGGAAGCACATTATTATTTATTAATCAAATCAGATGAATTAAGTTAAATACTCAAAACATTTGCTTCTTTTTTCCGCCACTTACACTAATAATGCCCACGTTGTACACTTTTTTACTGGTAGCTGGAAGACGGATTGCTGAGTGATTTATTAGGATCACAGACACTTGTTTGTATAACATATTGCGTTTTAATTAGTTTGCTGTAGTGATGGGCTCATACACTGTCTTCATTTTTAAAGGCCACTATGTGGCACTTGCATTATAATATTTTGTTCTGATCCACATACTCAATTAAACCTGGCATCATATTCAAACCGAGAGGTTCATCTAGTTGCCTTTCACACTGTATCATTATACAGCATCGTCTGACTCATGAGGCCTTATCAAACTTTCACTAATGTTGACAATTTGTAAGATGTATCTGGAACAGCTCAAATGATTCTCAGAAATAGTAACGTTACCTTTGTAGGCAGAATTTAGTAATGCATGCACAGAATCAACCATGGAATTAAAAGGAGTTGATCTGCAAGTTAATTTCCTCCCATTAGAACTTTCATACCAACTGGTCTTACGGTCAAACTAATTTGTTAAATATTAAAATTCCCATTCAAAATGAATTCACATTATTTTCAATTTGTTAAAGCAACTAATGTGTTGATTTAAGTGCATCGTAAAGTAATCATGGGCCTCTATTGTACTCATCACTATGTGTCTGTCTGCATAAAACTCTCTCTTTATTTTAAAATCAACTCAATCAATTAGAAGATGCGCTTAAGCCCCACCCAATGAAAACGCTTCATTTTTCTGGAGCTGAATTTTTTTTACCCCAACCGTGCCAATTCTGCAGGGATTGGTTAAGCATCAAGGTTTGTCACCACGCATCATCAATCAAGGACGTATCCACCTCCAAGGGATTTGTTGTGTAAACAAAGCGGGTCGTCAATCCAGCTGGCTGGAGGAGGAGTGAAGACCATAATTATCATAATGGAGATGCTCATGATGAGCGACTTACAACCTCTTGGAGAGGAAATACTTCAATGATTGAAACGTGAGTATATCAGGAAAGTTGTTTCTTTTTTATATTAGTTGCCTTAAAAGCCACATTAGGGATCACTTGTGACTTGTATACAAAAACTTTCATGACTCTGCGCCGACTGAGCCAAAACAACGTGGGCTGAATTACTTCATTGTGTCATCACATGGTGGGATTTACGACGAACGCTCTTGCGCTCTTGCTATCATACATGCGCTCAACTTCACTGCTGATCAATCAATATTTGTCTGCTCACAACACTGCTGCTTGAAGCCTTTTAAAAATAATTTGAATATCGTTACCATGGAAAGTTTGACTTTATTTGACTTTTTTGTTGACATTCCCTTTAGCACAGCTTTATCTAGTGGATGCATAACGCAACCACAGTCAAGTGTTTGACTGTATCTTTTATTCTATGCGCCTTATAATCCGGTTCGCTCTATTTATGAAAACAGTTCATAAATATGCCATTCATTGAAGGTCGCCTTATAATCCGGTGCGCCTAATAGTGCGGAAAATACGGTACCGTTTCCTTATAAGAAAATAATATTAATGTGAAGTGCCATCAAACTTTATCTGTTCTCACAGAGGGATGGATTTCTTCTGGTGACTGCTTTTACAATTGACATTCCCTGACCAGTCAGTCAATGACTGAGTAGAAATTGTGTTGGCTTGTAGAGTCATGAGGTTATGTAAAGGTAGGAAGTAGATAACAAGTCCTTAAGAAGATGATACTTTTTGACTTTGTCTAGACTCAGGTTCAAGTCTGGATCTGCCAAGACTGCCTACTGTTTAAATGTCTGCACACATGGCTGATTCTCCGTGCTTGGCCGGCCACATTTATTCCTTCTCTGCTGCGACACTGACATAGCGTGACATTGGCACTGCACTCTCCGCTAAGGTGAAGACTAAGACCTGAGGGACTGTCAGAGTGTCCCATCCTTCTCCTGTGTGGGTACATGTGCGTGTCAATGCAAGAGGATGTCTGAAGGTGGAACCAAATGTGCTTAAGGTGCAAAATCACTAGCGTTAAGAGTGAGCGAGGCTTGAACACGCTTGCTGGGAGTTTCCCAGGGGCACTCTGAGTCATTGTTTAGTTGGACGCTGTGACAGCCAGTTTTTTTCCTTAGCAGATGATGCCTCACTTTCTATTGATCGCTCTGAGCTCAACAACAATAACGTTGGAGTGCAAAGCAGAGGCTTAAAAAATGCATGGACACAAAGACACGGGCAGATGATGCATTAAAGAGACAAACAATCCAACAGTATTGGAAAAGAAAGAAAATACATCTCAAGATGCACACAATGTAGCAATTCCTTATCCTAAGTTATCCTAAAACAACAATAGATATTAAACAATGACTAATTTTAGCGAGAAATAGATCAAATGAATTACCAACAATAAACAAAAAAACAAATATGGTTGTCTTAACCTGTCAAGCTATTATAAACCTTCAAGGAGAAGCACTCAACCATTAGTGGCTATAGTGTCATATAATCTACATTTTAGTAACATCTATCAATCTTGTTAGTATACTTTATTATTATACTTTTTTTCCAAAGCCTACATTTTTAGGTTTGTGAGGTACGTAATAAATTATTATTTTACAAAGATTTAATGTATGATTCATGGTTTATTGTTTACATTGTTGAAATAGTTTAGACTCTAGTACCGTGCCAGAAGAATCTGTTAAGGCCACTGTCGGAAGGGAAAAACTGTCTCTTGGAAATTTTGAAAGGACCAGGCTCCAGGCAGTCACTCTCCTTCCTTACTGACCAGGCCGATTGCAAATGTGTATAATACACAAGAAAGCAGACTCAAGTAGGGGGAGATGATCGGATGAAGGTAAGGGGGGGAAAGAAGGTAAGGGTTGTGTTGTGTGTGTATGTGTCGTCAACTATTTCGGAGAGCACATGGACCTGGAAGGGCAAGAGGGAACCCCTCCGGTGGCAGGATACTGCCAAATCCCGAGACAAAGTGACACCGAGAAGCTAAGCCACCCTCAACTAAACAACGGGGTCCAAACCAATCCTGGCAGGACCCAGGCGCGAAGGCTCTCTGCACCAAAACTGGCCATGGGCCAGAACCCCTATAAATAAAAGCAGGCCAAAAGCCAACCATGCCAGGACGGCCAGCCAACCAGCTAACCAGAGGAGACCCCATAGATGCCCCGGACACAAGGCCCCCCCCAACGTCCACCAAAGAGGACAGCAGTGCAACCAAGTACCAGTCAGGTCTTAAGTGATGCCCAGATCATAGGATGCCTAATTTTGATTCCTGATCACTTTCGTTATTATAAGGTAGTGTCGCTGTGCCGATTATTTTATTTTGACATGATGCTTCTGATGCAAAGCGATCAATTCTTATACATTTAACAGGATTAGTCATCATAAATGTTGTTTAAATTATGTCGGTGCATTTTGATTTGTATAGAATGTGTAAGAATGTGGAAAATGTAAATGACAGTCTGGGAAAGATTTGTCGAGAATGCGAGGAGGGATATGAGGCCTTTACATGTATTTGAATAGTAAAAAATTAAACGGCCACTATTTTGTGGAGTAAGTTATTCGGTTTCAAAACGTAACACCTGTGATAAACGATAGACTGCAAAACTGTTATAAATATTTTCTCTCTAACATCAGACTGTGACTCATTAAGTTGCTTGTTTTGGTCACCTTTGTCCAAAAAATAAACTTGTTAACTAGATAAAATCATTAGAATACCATCTCATCTTGTTGAAGAGAAAACTAGCCCCACAAATACAGTGTCATGGTGAGATGTATTTTACATGCACTTAATGTTTGCTTGTTTGCTGGTATTGCAATTTTATTTTTGCATGGAAATTACTTTTTGGGACCCCTGAGCCATGTCATTACTCAATTATTGATAATGTATTTTAGAAACCAAAGAGGTGAGTAAAACACACAATAAAAATGTAAATGTAAATATGTCATATATCAAATGTATTTCATATGCATATCACTATAAAAAGCTCATCCCTGTCACTTTCATTTAATTTCGCTTTAGAAACTATCAAACCAGCCTCTATTGGCTCGGAAGGCAATGAGATGAGCAGCCAGGTGAAGAGCTGGAGCAAATAGAGCAACTGAAGTTGGATCAAAAGCAGAGGGGAAGTGAGGCCATGGCGAAAAGAGATGGAGAGAAGCAAACGGTTGAAGAAGAGGACAGTAAATGAAAATAAAACTGGCAGGAAAGTCACGTCTAGAGATTTCTCCAGGGCTAAATATGTGAAACACTCTCAATGTGAATACTGACACTGTGCTTCACACATTCCAAAATCACATGCTCATCACACCTTTCACTGTAAACTTGGGGGAATCAAGTCTGATTTTGAAGTTACACTTCCGTCAAACTGTATGTTCACTTTTTAAGATGGCACCAAAACCATTTCAATTATTTAAATCGTGTTATTTATTAAGGAGTTGAAAGCAGCAAGAAAATACAATTCAAAATGTATTATGACTTTTAACGAGAAGCAAACTCATTGCCCTTGTTTCCAAAAACATCAGGCAACTATCAATCTATTTGGATTGGAGTGATCACATCAGATACACAATCCTTTACCTTGATAATTGTGAGTAGTTTGAATTGTTAGATTGCAGAATATTAGTTAAAATCTATTTTTTTCCTATACCTTTTTGTTCAATAAATATTATCTGGGCATGATCCTGATTTTTCAGAGGCATTTTTTTTTGTGTCTGAGTGAGTGTGTGTGTCCACCCTGGTCCACACAATGTGTTATAGACTCCCAAACAACTTGGCAAATTGCTTCATAATTAGTATGTAACTGACCTTTCAGCAGAGGTTTTAAGGGGAGTGTAACTTCATCATCACAAAGGAAGAGGGCACAGGGGAACACTTTAAATACGATACATTTAAATCACATTTATACCACAATTAATACATAGTCACTAAGGATGATTTTCATAATTGCACTCCCTTTGGCAATTTCATTCTTTTTTGGGGTTATTCTCCTAACTTTCTAAATCTGTCTTTTGTCTGAGTCATAGTTCTTCCTGCTAAAAACAAGAGTGATGCTTTCTGACGTGCAAGCTGGTGAAAGGCTCATGTTCCACCCAAGCTTAGTGTTGGAAAATTAGGAAGTCATGCATTAAGAACGGAAGCTGCTGTAAGATGCTTTAAAATTCTTAACACTCAACCTCATGAGGACATCTTAAGAAGGATGAGATGCAGTGACGATCCTACTAGAAAGGAAAAGGAAGTGGGTGACTGTGGGTAGCTTACAGACAAAAGAGCCACTGGATTGACTGTTTCTTCAGCCTCACACTGAAACAAAGGGATGAGGAACAATAATCTTTGTTCCAGAAGAAGTCAATAAATACTTCTTTAAAAAAAATGAAAGGTGGTGACTTGATTTAATATTCTCTTTTTGAAAATCCTACACACTTAACCGGAAAGGCGAGTTTTTAGGTTTTGTTTTTGTGTATTTTGTTTTTCAAAATGGTTGAACGTTTCTATTTTGTGTCTTCATATGAAATGGCGATCAGGTTGGGTTTTCACGTAAGTTTCCATTTACAAACAGTTTTTAATTTTGAGATTGGGCATTGTCTGAAATCTGAGTTCATCAATTGTTTCCCCACCGATATAAAGTGTTGCTTTCTGCATCCTATATTAGGGTTGATGTGATGTGTATGTAATTCTATATGATTCTCCAGAGGTGGTGTCAAATTGATGCTATTATAAGGTGTATTCATTTAGTCAGACGTCACTGCTGGCCTAGGGCTGAAATACAAACCACTGCTCAAATGATTGAAGTTAATATCATTTTAACAACTCAGTGAAGAAGCTTACAGTACCATTAGTAAGGTGTAAAATAATGTTGCAAAGTCCATTCTAAATGGAGATAAACATTGTGTGATACAGCGGATTTCTTTCTTTCTGTTTTAATTGAAATGTATTTGTATCTGTCCGTGTTTAACCAGTCAACAGTACATCTTCCAATCCAATTATCCGTATTAAATTATTTACTCAGGCGATTAGCTCTGCGGTTCTTTCACTCACACAATGACAGTGATTTTTAACTTCAAGTCTGCAGCAACTACAGCTCCACAATTTGCCTTCACATTAAGCAATGTGCATGGAAATTCAACCAGGAAATGTTTGCATTTTTCTTGGCTTATTTTATCAAAATTACCTTAATTAATTTTTTCACACTATTTAAAGACCTCTGCTACTTAAAGGAAGTAGGCAGAATCAGGATAAAATAAATATCAATCCTCTTTTCAAATAAATTATTTATGAGCTTAACAATTACATTCATAGTCATCTTTAATTAATTCTTAACCATTGATCAATAAACCAATGAAAAGTCAATCTAAAATAGCTTAAAACCTGTATATTTAATCCCTGTTCAATTGTTTTTGTTAAACTCTGAATTCTATTGGAGCCATCTGTCAAAAGTGGTAAGGCTACAGCTCATCATCAATAGGACAAGCAACATGTAGTAAGATTGAGAGACATGTTTCTGTGTGCCAAAGCGGGCCATTCAATTTGGTGACTAGGTTTTGATGAGTGAGGGTTAAGCAACAGACTTCATCTTTGACTAATGTCAAATAAAAGGTAGATATACAGTATACTTAGACAGAAATAACTTAAATTCAGTGAAAATAGAGGGTTTTCACGCCGATTCATCAAAACTGGAAGCTGCCATCTTCGATTAAATCGCTGTATAAAAAAACAAAATGAACAAAAGAGATCCACATCAACTTGGAAAAACAGTAAATTATTGCTGTGTTTTTGTAAGAATTGGCGGGACTGGGAAAAAGATTTGGTGTTTTGATCAATTGCCAAAAGTTGTACCAGGAAATTAGCGATTGTATTTTGCATCTACGAGGCAAAAATCTTAAAATCATCCACATTTACTCAAAACATTTTTTTCACCAAGTGAAACATTGATAGCAGTGGTATTAACTAATAATTGACTTAATAATGTGAACACATTTATTATAATTGAATTCCAGTTAAAAGGTCTGAGGTAGTCGAGTCATCAGTAGGACGACCCCGATCATGTTACTGGTCATGAATGCTGAATGATGACAAGACTTACATCTTGCCTTGTTATTACTTATATAGCATATAAACATATATTTATGAATTAATATTAATTTACAGTCATTGCCTTTGTATAATGTAATGGAACATAACTCAAAAACAGATGCTCTAGAATCTTGTATTCTGAAATTCGACTTCAAAAAAAAAAAATCAATTTCTCATAATACCTCATTAACTTATCAGATTTCTGCATATTTGTATTTAATTTATTTACATTTTTATTCTTTTGTTGCATATTTTAATCACTGCATTTTATATTTCTGTGTATATCATCATTCACCCAGGTCCAGGTTATCCTTAAGGTTCAAAAGTGAGGCAACACCATGGAACATTTTTTAACAGTGACGGAATAATGGCAGAGAGAGACGGAGGTAATAATAAAAAATAAAAAAAACATGTCCCCGAAAAGCCAAGACGAGAAAATATTACGCAGCATATGCAGGGCTTGGCTCCTATGTGACAACAGTGGGAGACAAGACAGACTGGTGTGTTTACTGTGTCTAAAAACTAAGCAGCGGTCAGTACGAAGCCAATCAAATTAAAGCTTCAATTATAGACTTTACATCCCAGACACGCAGCAATTTGGGTTTGGAATTTGTCATCAATCATCCTACTTTGTGAAAGCTTTGTCAGCTAACCAGCAAGCACAGTAAGCATCATATTAGGCTGCATTGAGACTGAAGTTCACATCACAGACACAGAGTGAATTCTGTCTGGGTTTAAAGAGGCAGTATCCAATCTTAGGGCAGAGGACTATGTACATCCATCTCCCTTTTGCAACAAATATCTTTGGGAGATCAGCTTCTTTGTTGCACTGAAGCTCAAGTTCATGTCCCAGCTAAACATCGAGAAGGAGCTGAGACCTTGCTTCAAACCCCTGCTTTCAAAAGCTTTGCAGTGTAAAACATGCTCATTCTTATGGAGGTTCTCAAAAATATATCTTCCTATTTTCTAAATATGAGAAAAAATCGGAATACTATGTTACTGCATCAAAAGTTTAAACACGAATCACAACCGTGGCAAATAACTGTCAAAAAGACGTCACAGGTATTACCGAACAAACCAAGATACAATCAAACAGCGAATGAATTTAATCATGTGGGATCAGTGAAATGGCGGAAGAGCAGGGAAAAGGAACAAACTCGTCTGGATAGATGCTTACAAACTAAAGACATCTGGTGGAATTTATCTGTGACTTTGGCTTTAGAGAGATAGCTCGAATGTAATAAAAGAAATATGAAATGATATAGTCAATGTTCGCCCCACAATATTGTCTTTTCATGGAAAATCATTTTAGAACATTGAAGACAGAAGTTGATTTGGCTGTAACCCTTCAGCATCAAGGTGAACTGGTCTGAAAAAAATGGTAATCATTTTATTCCTTTTCTTGTCTCTTGACCCAGAGACAAGACAAGGGACAGTTGTTTCAGGCTTTAAGGTCACCTTAACCCTGAGACAAAACAAGTATAAAGGATGGGAATTCTACATTGAAAGTTATTCTTTGTGTATTATCTGCTCATGGTACAAATCACTCTTTACCGTTATAAAAACTACAAATCACGATATCAAGCATGTCTGAATAAAAAAATAAATCTCAAATATCAGTCAGTTACAATGAAGTAAGTAAGTAAGTAATAGTTACTTGTAGCCCTTAAACAATCAAAACCAATACACATTTTAAAAACTCTAAAAGGCCAAGGTATAAGACAAACACGGAAGTCCCAGAAGATTAGAAAAAAGCCTGCACAATTAAAAAAGTCTTAAGATGACAAGATATTTCCCTCCGTACATTAGTAGTCAGGCTGATGGAGAGGTTGAAAATATCAAGAACCAAGATAGCTGAGGTAATGTTTGAAAGGGACTGAAAGATAAGGACATGATGATGATTGACCACTGTTGTGGACAATCAATGGTTACCACAACTGTACATATATTTAAATATGTGTATGAGGTCTTTGTGGGGAATTTAAGTGCAATTATTGTTTATGCTGATCAAAACAACTGTTCTTTAATTTAGAATTAAACATATGTGGTGAGATGTTTGGACAAGAATTATTATGAGGTGCTTCACCTACTGGAGGAGGATCATCTTCTTGACTAGTCCCACAGTAACATATACATGTTTTGTGTATATTATATGTTGATGATGGTCTCATCACCCCTGATCATCTTACGGTCTTGTGACACATTCAAAAACCCTGCTGAAGAAACTGAAGATCATTTGCAGTTCTGTTTAATATATATAATATATTGTGTTTACACAATTAGTTACACAATCAATACACTTGTTCCCTCACAATGTTATGGGATGGACCCATATACAGTATATCTTTAGCTTAACACATGCTTCAGCAATCTCTGGTGTGAAATTTTCTTTTTTCAATAAAATAAAAATGCAATTTTTTCCCATTTTCTGGGAGTAGAGCAATACGTCAGCGTAATTGTTGCTTCACACATCCTAATAAATGATTATGTTTTTTATCCAAACGCACTTCCAATTGTTCACAACTTGACTTAACTTGATCTGAGGGATTGAACAATGAGCAGAGAGAAAAACAATGCTTATCATTTCTGCCCCTCTAATACCACTGATGTTAAAGTTGCAACTGATTTCTAAACACATCCCTGAAAGATTCTTTCACTGTATATTCTGAGCATTAATGCTGAACTCTTTGTTTTGAAATAGCTGTATATACTGTATATATATTGTGCTCTCGAACTGCTGATGAATTTATGTTATTTAATTGAATTTTCAAGAACTAAATAGTTTTAGTGGCTCTTTAAAAAAATATGTTTCAATGACTTAATGATTCACTAAATTTAAAGGGTTTTCTTATTAATGTTATTCATGGCAAAGCGATGCACTTTAAATATTTTGTGTAACAGACTAAAACGAATTCTTAATAAATGATTCTTTGTCTGAGGGATTGAACTCAGGATTGAACTTGAACTTTAACTTGAAATGTTGCTGTTCTTAAATAGTCCTGATCTGAGAACATGGCTCTTCTGTGTTGAGACATTGCACTGGATAACATTCACCACATTGCTTTGTCTGTGCCTGGGTGTTTTGTTGTTTTGGACGGTCCAGCTTCTGACGTAAGGTGTTTACAAGCTTGATCTTTACGGGAATCTGTGTTTGTAGAAGATCCTCTTTAGTTTTACCAATTCGCCTAATGTATAAGGTATCATGATGTACTCATGTAAATCATTCTGTTCAAGTTCCGTATCTTTCCTCTTTTGGTTTTTCAAAAAAAGGGGTATCTGCACATAGCTATGGCTTTTTTTTATGTGTTAGAGGTTAGCAATATTTCTGTACAACCATGGCAAAGTCAGAGTTAAGAACTACCTACTTTAGGTCCTTGCTGGTATAGTCTGCCCATAGATAATATATGCTGTATGTCAGTGCATGAATCAATGATGGTGTTATGGTATTTCAGTATTGCTAATAAATGAAAATACTGAGAAATATATAGCTCAGATAATGCTAAAAAAGGTACAAGAGCAAAACAATTGAAAAAAATAATGATATCAGAACACAACTATGGTAAGATATCCTCTCCCTCTCCACGGTGCAGTAAGATTTCAAGAGCAAAGTCCATTATGAAGTAATTATGGGCTTCACTCCTCCTCCAGCCAGATGTAATCCCGCCCTGCTTTATTTATATAACGAGTCCCTTGGAGGTGGAGAGTTACGAGACTGGTGAAATGCAGTAAAAATACTTGATGTCTGACCAATCACAGGAATGTGGGTGTGGTTATGGTGGAGTAGGTTTAATCTTCGGTTAATGTTTCCAGTGGGCGAGGCTTAACTAATGTACATTTTTTGTTCATTAGAAAAGAGTTTTGTGCAAACTGACACATACTGATAAGTACCATAGAGGTCTAAGATCAATCATGGAAGATTTAAGACTGGGAAGAACTTCATAAAGTGATTTCTTCATAGCGTGGCATCATCATGATGAGAGACTTACTGCATCTTGGAAGACTTCAACATTTGGAGTGACACAGGTGAGTTGGGTTTTCACATTAGTTGCCCTTTAACACACAACATGCTTAGATTTATTACAGACAAGTGTGTCATAACAACACCACTTGTAAATGTGTAGATGTGTATTTAGGGACTTGGGACACATTGATATTGTGAAATATCAATGTAAGAATGAGATGTGAAAGAAAAGAGCACAAATATTTCCAGGGTGATTAGTAAATGTAGAAATAAAGAAAAACAATGCAAGTGCTAAAATCCATGGAGCATCTGACATAAAAAAATGAATGGGATTATTTATGCGCAGCATGATTGATCAGTTGGTTTATTTACTTCATAACTTTACCTTTGTCTTTGTAAAAAAAATATTTTAATGGCATAAGTTAACTCGAAGAATAAGGTTTATATTTTTATATTCTATTGTATCTGATAAATATGATATATCTTACATGTTTGTATCCTTGTTGTATTTCATCCACAAATTTAACTCATAAAATGCGTATCATCACAGCACTATGTCTTGGAGGAAAAAGACAGAAAAAAGAAAATCATTAAAATTAAAAGATGTGTTTTCGCTATTCAAGAAATATTTTAAATATCATGAGTTATGCCACATCCAAATAATGTCTGAACACACACAGAAAAGCATATTCTGACTTGATAGAGGTGAGGAAAAGACCATGTGAATAAATTAATACAATTTTTATTCCCTCAATGGCTTGACATTTATTTGTTGAACAGCGGGTGAGCTGCCACCACACGTCACCTTGTTGTTTAACATATTGCATACTTAACATTATGAACTCTGTTTGGCTGGAAGGATTTCTCCGGAAAAAAAAAAGAAAAGGCGCATACTTTGATTCCTTAATTTTATAAACATCTTCGGGAGATTACAGAAAATGAGTGTTCTTTTGTTAATGCTGTTGTCAGGGCAGGAAGATGTCGAATGTGAACAACTGATCAAATATGGAAATATGGACCATGTGTTGGGGCTGATCACACACTGTAACACAGCATATTGTGTTGTCTGTTATATGTGGATATAGTATAGTGTTTAAAAGGACAGAAAAAAATGCTTTTCAACGTGTGAAACATATTTAAAAAAGCTCTGAGGCTTCTTTTGATTTTGAAGTATACTATGTTGTCCATAATTTACTTACGATGGCCATAAGGGTATATTAGATTAGTTTTCTTCAGCCGCAGTTTGATGACCAACTTAAGAGTTCTTTCATCTTATCATTAGCGATATATTTTAGACAATCGGATGAACAGAGGAGCTGGTCAGTACCTGGTGGTGAGTTGGATATGAATCGGTAACGTAAAGTAGATTGACCTGGAAGGCCAACATCACATCATACCAAGGTTGACAATTTCTTGGTAATTGAATATGATAAAAGTATCAGATTATAATATATATAAATAAACCTTGTGGTTTGAGCTATAGGAGGGAGGCAAGTATTCTAGCATACCTTACCTGCAGAAAGTAGGTAAGTAAGTAAGTAAGTAATAATTTGTAAAGTGCCTTTCTCAGACCAGGGTCACAAAGCTCTTTAACAATCCAAACAATGCATGCTTAAAAGGTCAAGATAACATATAAATAAACACAGGAGTCCCAAGAAAATTAGTAAAAAGCCTGCACTAATAAAAATGTCTTAAGGTGCTAGTTGAAGGAGTCAGTAGACTACATCGAACACAGAGAGAGCAGAAGATCGTTACAAAGCTTATGAGCAACAGCCTGGAAGGATTTCTCTCCTCTGATCCAGAAGTGTGTTCAGGAACCATCAGTAGATTCTGATCCACAGATAAGAGAGCCTGAGCTGGGGTGTAAGGCTGGATCAGATCACTGATGTAAGGAGGAGCCTGACCATGAATAGCTCTGAAAGTAAGAACCAGAATTTTAAAATGGATCCTGAAAGAAACTGGAAGCCAGTGTAGAGTTTTAAGGATCAGGGTAATGTGAGTTCTTCTTATAGAGCGGGTCAGAAATCTCGCTGCAGAGTTTTGTATTAACTGCAGGCGAGAGAGCTCCTTCTTGTTCACATCAAACAGATCAGCTGTTTTTTATTGGTGGTTGGACAGAATCTTGATGTGTGATTTAGGATTTGTTGAGTATCTGGGGTGACTGTGGTGAGTTTCCTACCAATTGCCTTCAATCAAGTAATTTGCCCTACCTCCGAGGAAGCAGTGGTCGAAATGAGGTCTCTTGCAGAGCTCATTATGATACATTTTCCCTCTGCGGTGGATCTTGAAGTCCCCTTTTTATTGTTATTCCTTTTAGCCACAGGTGCAGCTTTGTAATTTGTGGCCTGCCAGTGCCGTTCCCTGGTTGATAGCTGGGATGATTGATAGTGATACATCTACAGTGCTTATTACTGTGCAATCATAGTATACATAAACAAATACTAAATTAAATTACATTTTAGCACAAAAACAAAACACTGAACATCACTGTGATAAAACGCACACAACATGTATACCAGAAGCTCAGAACGATGAAGACAATCTTTGACATTTCACCTTGCATCAAGACCTCAATCCAGGCTGCGGTCATGTGGCTCTATGCAGTTAAACATAGACACATTATTCATATGTTTAAATATAATAATACATTAATTAATAATTGTAATAAATAATTAAAGGATATATGCTAAATTGAGAAAACCCTGGATTTTATGACCCATCCACAATTCAGTTTCATCACTTTTATCCTTTGATTAAATGACAATCACACATTTAGCTACTGATAAACAGCAGCCACACACCTCTTCAAAGGTTTAAAGACGCAAAACTCGAATAAAATGTGTTCCATTCAGACGTTGAAAAAAATAAAAAAATAAAAACATGCCACTTACACGTTCTGCTCTGGCAATCCCTGAACTGAGAGAAGCTAAAAGACAATAATGATGTTTGTTCTACTGCTGCGTCGACCTGAAGCATCATAACTGCCGTGTTTGTTATGAGATCAGTCAGCTAATTTGGTCAGGGAATACACTTGCTGCCAGGAATTAATAAGAGGTGTTGTGAAAGAGTCTTTGGGTGTTGGGTGTGTCAACAATCCTGTGAGTTTAACAATTTGCCTTCATAACAGCACACACTGAAAGATGCACAAGCACGAAAGATGCTGAGTGTTGTACAGCTCCATCCATCACAAGCACCCGTCAGCTGACAGCCTGCTATTGTCTGATAGGTGTTTGATATATGATTCATTCAGTTGCTGAAAAATATACATTCATATTCACATTTCCCTCTTCTATTCTTTGAAGAGTGATTGGACGGTAGACCCAGTTGATAAAACTAGAACCTGGTCTTCTTTCTATCACGCCTGCCAAACAATGAGAGCTCATAGATTTTTAATGAAGGGCTGGAAGGAGCTGGCAACATCCACACGAATATGGGCTTTCATATCCACATGGACTTGAATATATATGCTGAAGTGCACATACAGTATATACACACATACAAACCTCTTATATGCAGGTTGTGTTTTGACATACATTACCCTCTTTCTTACAAGCTGAGAATGATTTTAAAACGGGGTGGGGTTTAAGACTATGGCGACTTAACCAATTATTAAAATTATAAACAAAGATTTGTATCGCATGAGACGTCAATGATGCTAACAAAGCATTTATTTGCATTTCCAAAAAATCATTAGCAAAGGAAGTGTGTTTGGAAAATTGATGGTGCAGCCACACATGAAAGCTATACAACAGTGGAAATATTTGGCTGTAACTATTGTGATGATTAGATCCCTGGTTTAGGGTGCTTATACCGGTAAGCTTGGGCTCCAGTAAAAATTCAAACTAATGAATCCTAAAAGGTATTTACCATTTCAATACCTATCTCTATCTTTGAATAAACGTTCTGGAAACCTTTAGCAGTTTAGTGGCTTTAATAAAAGCAAGTACATTCTAAAAAATATGCCGGTTAAAAAACGTTTTAGCAAGGCTGTAGGCCCTAGCTTCCACTTATTATTCACCTGTTATTCATAGATTTCCATTGAATAGATCAGCACTCTAGTCTAGTAGAATACAAATAAGCTGTGAGAGAGGGCCTGGCCCTGCATTGACACATCCGCCACAGTTGCTGGAGGAAAATGACTTATACAATCATTACCATACGGATATTAAAAGATGCCCAACCTGACCCCAATGTTTTTGCTAAATACCTTTTTCACCAAAGCAGCACATTGTGCTTTTTACATCTGGTTAAGTTTTTCATCACCATCCATGTCCTATTCAGCTGATTTATGTAAACCATCAATCCAGCTCGTATATGTATTTATTCATACATACTCATAAACATGCCATGTATCCAAAACGCACTTACTCACAAGCAGATCCAATGATCAAATACTTAATTATTTTGTTTGAAATTTACTTTAAACAGCCTACAAGGTCACACAAATATTAATGTTAATAAACTACAAAAACCCTTAAAAAGTATATACCTCCGCCAATGTGTTCACGTCAAATTACATTATTTTTCAATAAAAAACATTAAACAATTTTGTAGACTCACAACATGACAAACATGACAAACAAGAGTACCCAAAGGATTTAAAAAACCTAGGCCCCAGGGGTCATATTGGAAGTAAATCACCAGTGATGTTAGCAGAGCTTAATTCCCAAGTCTAAGCTAACCAAGTCACAAAAAAGCTTGATGTACTAGAATCACATGGATGACGATATTATTCATTATTGTTAGGGGTTGATTATACGAGCCATGCAAGCAAATGACAAACCACCTGCAGCCAAATGTAAATCATTTGTTTGTATAATCAGTGCTTATAATCCAAAAACAGAAAAAGGAATCTGACTATGAGCCTTAATCTTTGCTGACTCTTTCAAAGGGGACCACTTTTGATTTCCTATCCCTCACAGAACATTGGGCACCCATTTCAGAGAATTTATTCAAACATAATTAGTTTAACCTACATTTGCAGGAAGCAAAAAGTGTAGACATAGATGTGTAAACAAATCAAGTAAAGACATCACTGCCTTCTTATATATTCCAAAGGGTTTTTACCATTTTGAATTAATAAAAATCACTTTCTGTGCGACAATTTGGATTAGATTATCCCTTGTGACTCTTTTTCTTGAAACTGTGCACACAGTTAGATCTCAGCCTCAAAATGTCACTTTTCGCTGGTTAGCCTCATAATGCTGCATGGGGACAGTGTTGTTTTCCACGCTGTTATATTTTTATCCCCTTCCTCTCTTCTCTTTGTCTCTGTCAGTCTCTTGTTTTAAATTTTTCATCATGCGCCAGAAAAATGGTTGTCTTTGTCTACACATGTCAGCATTTATAGCACCCCAATCTGGCACTAGCTTTCTATCCTTTCTTCACAGCTCAGTGTGTCCCGCTGTCTGTTTTTGTTTCATTCTGTGCCACAAACTCTGTCACCGTCCACATGCTCTGGCACTTTCTTTCCTCCAATAAGAAGCTGAATGCTATGTATATAAGGGTGGTCAGTATAATCATGTTTTTCATCACAGTGAAAAATACCCATCTTAACTTGCCAAAGGCCTGATGCAGTGCAAAGAAAATGCCAGGAGGGTCTATTAATACACTGCTTAGTTTACTTTATACTTCATTACTTTACCTTAACTGGTTCAAGTTTTTTATTTAATATGTTTGTGTTCAAACAGTGAAGTTAAATCACAGCCTTTAGTTCCGGTCAAAGCATTTTCAGAAGCACTGACCTACTGTATATTTTTAGTCCTACAGTTTATTATCTTTTTTCTCATTATTGCTTTTTGTTTCTTTGGATCAAGCCTTTGGGGTGTCTGTATTACCATAAGTCTTTACAAAGGCCTTTACTATCAGACAGTTGTTTTCTTCACTTTTGCCCAACATTTTCTTCTTGTTAGTAAAACACAAATAACACTAAAATTATGCAAACACAAATGTATTGTTTGATCTGAAACACTATTCATCACAAGTATGGAACAAAACACACTGTTTGTGCTGTTTTGGATACAACATGCATTGAATATAAAAGATAGAAAAAAAAGTAATGACAAGATATACCAATGTTATAAAACTCCCAACCGCAGGTCCTTCCCTCATTGCCATCTCTCTCTCTCTCTCTTGGACTTTCATACACAAATTTCTTAGACACATATGTAAAATCAAGCTCCCATTATAATTGTCACCATATTATTATGTCTGGTTTTCAGCATATCTCGAAGGCTACACGGCTGATCGTTCTGCAGCTTGTCTGCCTCAGGTAGAGACACACTGTCAAGCTTCGGTGTGATCCTAAAATGTAATTGCTGATGTAGGCACTGTCTCCCTGCAAACAGTTGTTACAATCTTCTCTTGTCATGTGACGAGCTGAAATGTTTGAATGTCCATTCTTTATTACATGTTTTGTTGTAGGTTGCGGCAAAGCATAGGCAAGCCTAGGCAATTGATGAAACGTTTTACATTTTAAAAACCTTTTCATAATACATGTAATATAAACCCTGTGGAAGACTTCCGGTATCATTCCAGTCCGGAAAAAGTTTACAGACTGGTGGCACTGACTTCACAGCTGATGAAGACAGTGTAGCGGCTGGCCCTTAAACATCTCAGGCCACAACTCCAGCACACACAAGACCCCCTTCAGTTTACAGGCTCCGATCATCTGCAGGAAACTCCTCTGCATGTTTTACCAGTCCGTGGTTGCCAGTGTGTTGTTCTATGCTGTGGTGTGTTGGGGTGGGAATGTGTCCAAGAGGAGTGTCAACAAGTTGGACAGGTTGATCAGGAGGGCTGGCTCTGTGGTTGGCATGGACATCTACTTTATTGAAATTGTTTATATTATAATTACATTTGTATATTTCTACATTTGTAAGTACATTGTCTGTAAATTATATTACATCATAATAATATAATATAATAACAATATGTGTATTATCACTACAACTCACTTCTTCATCTGTGTTTTTTCTAAATCTCATACCAAACCAATCGTATATGATAAAAATGCACTTAAAAAAATCAGAGATAAAGACTGGGACCCACACAAACCAGGGAATACATTCTCCACATTTATCAACCGAGTGCTTACATTGCATTGGCTAACCAACTATTGTGTATTATAATCCTGGTTAATTAAAAGTAACAAGTAAAAATATGTAAAAATATGTTTAAATGTCCTTTTACAACCTTGAGCCGAAAAAGACAAACAACCTTTCTGACAACGAAATAAAATAAGGTTACAACTCCCTTTTTTCCTCTTTGTGTTTATCATCCTCTTTATCAATGTCAATAATGTCCCATTGCAGAAGGATCACATATTTATCTATAGATTATTTGTATTCTAACAATGCAAGCTTGAGTATCGTCTTGGCTTCCCGATTAGGTAACTAGAACCGCTTTGACGTCATTCAGAGCTCTGAGTAATGATATCTGAGGAAACCAGATTGTGATATTAGAATAAGGCATATGATTTAGGCTTTATGATTTAGGCTATTCTTAGGTAGGTGTGTGTTTGTAAATAAAGATGATCACTATTGTTCGGTTTTTAATGCTGCTTCTCCTGTCACATTATGAGATTAATATTGATTGTGATGATATACATTACATATTTAATAGGTGGAAAATGTATCCACTAGTTATCTTGTGTAATTGGTTGTTTAAAAGTTTTATCATGCGTGAAATGCCTCGCCTTCTGTCACACCATGCCTTTTTATACTGGGTTTTTCAGTGGCACTCTGCGGTACATTCATACAAATGCCCAGAACAATGAATGTCTGCTCCAGACATTTAGAGTCTCAAACAAAATTACTACAAATATTTGAAATCTATTAGCTGTTTTTGCCTTCATTGGACCTTCTCAGGTCTGGAAAGGCGGCAAAACTGATACGCGGCCACATCACTTAAAAACTGGGTCACTCATTCCAATTTGTGTGTTGTTGTGTTAATAAAAACCTTGTAAGACGTACCAAGGTAATAAAACTCACAACCTTGTTAAATCTCAGTCTTGTGAAATAGAAGTATGTAGAGAGTTAAAGCACCGTGGACCGAAGACTAGAGCTGTGGACCAAAACATGATCCTTTGGAATCCCAAAGTAAGCCTGATAAATCTGGTGCTATAAAATCAAATGAAAAAAGAGCATTGAGTAAAGTCCACCAGTATTATTAACATAGACATTGGTGTTGCAGCCAATGTAACGTATATTGCAAGGTAGCTTTGCCTTCCCCTGTTTACTATAATGTATCTCATATATATCAAACATCTAATTATCTGTTTCACCTGATAGATAGAACTATTCATATTCCTGGTTTAATGTTACATTTAAGGCCCATGTTTGTATATTTCAGATATAGTTGCAAACATGTTTGAAACATTCTCCAAATATTTGTTAGAGCCCAACTTCTTCAGAAAACATTGCTAATTGCCAAATTCCTATTTACTCTTTGTCTTAGCCTAACAATAAAATCCTTATTTACAGGGCCAAATGCATTATTAAGATCAACCTTATTTACGCAGATGAAAAAAGACATGTTACAATTACAGATTAAATTGGATTACATTATGAAGTTAAAATTAATAAATATATCATTTAAGTCTGTTTTAAAATAAAGGTCTGACAGACATCATAACATAAACACAAAATATACATAAATAAAGACTATACCTTTCCGACATATTGAGGGACTGGTCCAACTTGTTCTTCCAGTACAAAAAATTGGTTCCATATCCATCCTCTTTTAGGACGTTGTTGAAAATCCTTGTTGAGCGTTGACTTGGTTTGGTTTCCTTTGTTACCGATAATCTTTGAATCAGATTTAAGATTTGAATTTACCTTTGATTTCAGACTGGAAAATGGGCCCATACTTCCTCCAGCTTTAATGAGCATGGAACCTCTTGAGTTTGCACGAAAAGATGGCATAGAATTGTACACAATAGCAGCCATTGGAGTTGTCACAGTTTCCGTACCCTGGCCTATCTTGGACTTGGACTTTAAAATTTGTCTTGATTTTGTTTTGGCATTTGCATCTTTTGGAGATTTCCTTAAGTTGCTTGACTTTGCAAACTGTGATTCTAAAAGTGGCTTTAAAAGGTTCTTGTTTGGAATTTGTAGACTACTGACATAAGACAGTATGGCTGGTGCATACGTGCTAGTTGGATTGTGGTCTGGCATGGTAGTAATCTGATGGTTATGTTTTAGAAGCAAGGCCAGAAGTGTTGGGTTGGAGATCCTAGGGCTTTGAGAGATGACCAGTTCAGGTTGTGAAACAAGTACTGGTTTTGGAGTCTGGCTGGGGATGGGATAGTAAAGAGGGCTTAAACTCAGATTTTTCCCATGGCTAGCCTTGAAGACAACACAAAGGAATAACATCATAGGACATTTACAGGAAACCACAGCCGCACAGGCTGAAAGTCTCATTGTAAAGACAGAAAGGTCTTTATCTAGTGCCCCCTCTCTCCTCAAATGTGTCATACCACAGAGGTCAGACAAGAAAACCAGTTGTATAGTTGTACAAATCTGGTCAATAAAAGTAGATACTGTAAAGAAATTTCCATACTCTTACTATTTTTTCCTAACTACAGAATATATGTGGAATTGGGGACGCAAGGAATTTTTGGAAATGATACAGTTTGAACAGAAAATATTCTTATGGAATCACACAAAATCCACTCTGCTCCAAGAAGTTGTTTCATCCATGTGAAAAAAGGCAAGGTTGGGAGTTTGTCCAACAGGGGTCCTGAAAAACAAGATAGATTGATGATTAATTTTTTTAAAACCGAAATTTAGCTAACCAGATATTCGTAGGATAAAGAGACAGCATGCCATCACATGCGACAGTGTTGCCCTTAGCAGAAAAATGGGAAAATGTCACAAAGTCTCCTCTAATATCTGTATATGAAAAAGAGCAACAGCCCCTTTCAAATAAACACAAATGAACAGACATGTGCAAAAGGAACACTTAAAACGATGATATTGTTAAAGTGTTTCTAGTTGTAGCATGTGAGATATTGCTTGGATGGGGTTTACAAACATTGTTCATTGTCGGATTATTACTAGAACAACCGTTTGAAGGAGACAGAACTTTTCCTTTTAACTTTTATGATTTTCTTAAAATATCTGGAAAAAAAAACATTTTCCAAACCATTGGCAGGTAATTAACATTTTAATCAGGATAGATAATATAAGCCTTTTGCAAGTTTCTGTTGATAGCAGTTGAAACAGGAAAATATCTTGTTAAAGGGAAAAGCTCACATTCAGTTCCCAATTCATACAAACATGTATTTGTTACCTGTGGATAACATGTAATGTACATTTATCAACACTGTCAAAACTGAACTAGAAGAAGAAACAAAGTTACTCTTAAGTCAATTGAATTGACATTGGAGAATATCAGCATTCGCCACATTAAATTCATCCTGGCTGATGTAAATTCATCTGACATTAACTGATACTTGTAGTGGCTTAACCTGTTGGAGAACAGCCAAGAAAATACGATGGCTGATGCCTAGAACTGCTACTTCTGTAAGTGATCATCTTTAGATTGCAACATCAGTAAGGGAGTTCATGTACAGTCTGTTCCTGCGGAAAAACATCTCATTCTCACAGTTTCTACTCATCTTCAGGAAAATAAGATTTTTACTTCTCATGCCCAAGTTCTCTAAAGTTATATGTTGGGCTAAAGTCCTTTTTTAAAGATGATTTTTGACTGAAAATTGACCTATTTAGCTAAAAAGATAACCAGCAAAACACAGCACCAACAGCATTGATCCATTTTTGTGGATTTTGTTTCTCAATACATTGTATCCACTCTTTTCAGTAAGGAGGCAATATCTTTTACTTGATATCACTTTGTCAAAACCATTTGTCTTTTAATTGATGCATAGGTTCTCAATAGGTATGTGATATATAAAAGTGAGTGTCGTAGTTGAAAGCTGCTCAGAAAAGCTCTGATCTGTAAATGAAAGTCCAATTACTAATATTAATATCTACACATTGATTGTAGCCACTGCATAATAATACCAGCCCATGACATATATCGACATATGTATGTGTCTTAACAGGGTAGTTGAGTGTTGTCTACATTTCTATTCCCTTTTAGGTACAAATCCGATAATCAATTAAATTCAGATTCAAAATGTGTTTTCAATCAGATGGATTATTGACATAATTCCGCAGTTAAATGTTCAACAGAAGTCTTACTGAAAGTATAGAATGTCTGTAATTTCAAAATGATCCAACATATTTATTTCTTTAGGTTTTGTTTAGTAAAAAAGTCAACTGTCTCTTATTGTTCAAATTTGATTCTGCTATTCATGGGTCAGTTTTGTGTTTTTTCATATTGACTTCCTGTATCCGTTTTTTATAAAAAAAATACCAATTACTGAGTGCAGAGAAAGTCACAGTTAATTACAAACACAGCTGTTCATTATGGGATGTTGCCTTTATATTTAGCATCAAATTAAAGGATTTTGACAAAATGCTTCATTAAAATGCTATATTTTCCAACATTAATATATGTAAAACACTGCTGTTTAGATGTCCTAAAAACAAAGAATACTAAGTGTGGTTCTGATGACATTGAGACTCAAGATTATGAAATATTCCCTTTTACAATCTAAACTAAATGATCTGTTGTAAACAGATCCAGATGTTTCCTCACCTCTTATATGAGTGCTAAGTATTCTATAATAATCGTCATTGCAAGTACAAAACTATTTTTGGATACATTCAGACATTTCTGCCCCAAAGTCAGTCAGAGTCTCATCAATATCCTCATGTATATAGGTTACAAAGTGGCACAGTTGAAATATCCTCAATCATTATCATCCTTTACTCATGAATTGAAAAATTGGTCAGATCTGCATCTAGTTTGCTGTATTTTTAGGTTTACGTCACCATAGACATCAATTTAATTGAGTATATAAGCTCATTACACAAATCATTATATAATTTGATTTCTTCTGGGTTCGGCTAAAAGTGCCTTCCATTGATTCAAAAAATTAAATGTTTAACAAAATAAACAAAAACAATAATGCCAGACATTTTTCTTGTTAAACTGATTCTGCTGTAATGTTTTCTGATTTACTTTGTCTCTTTTTTTTTTACAATGCAGATAAACTTTTGGTGCCCCCTTTGATGAAGAATGTATTAAGGTAAGGTAAGGTAAGGTAAGGTAAAACTTTATTGATCCCTCAGGAGGTCTCCTTTGGGAAATTGTTTTTTACCAATAGCCAGCAATTTTTCATAAACAATAAAAAATAATACATAAAAAATAAAATAAGAAGAACATAAAGAGGAAGAACAAGATGACACAATCTAAGTCTAAAGACAAAGACAAAGGACATAGGTCAAGGAAAGAAAAACAACAAAGACAAAGATACAGAGACTAACATGGAACAGAACATCCAGATACTTTCACTCCACTCCTGCCCCCGAACTCAGAATTGTACAATTTAATAGCCCGAGGGATGAATGAGTCCCTGAGTCTATTTGTTTTGCACCTGGGTAGGAGCATTCGTGCACTCATTCTGCTTCTCTGCTCACTGATGACAGTGTTCAGAGGATGACTGTCATCATCCATGATGGACAGTAGTTTGTTCAATGATATCCTCTCAGCAACTGTCACCAGTGAGTCCAGCTTCATTCCAACCACAGAACCAGCCCTCCTGATCAACCTGTCCAACCTGTTGACACTCCTCTTGGACACATTTCCACCCCAACACACCACAGCATAGAACAGGACACTGGCCACCACAGACTGGTAGAACATGCAGAGGAGCTTCTTGCAGATGTTAAATGATCGAAGCCTCCTCAGAAAGTACAGTCTACTCTGAACCTTCTTATACACATGGTCTGTGTTGCAGGACCAGTCCAGTTTACTGTCCATCCACACACCGAGGTACTTATAGTTGTCCACTATCTCCACCTCGTCGCCTCTGATGGACACTGGACGTGGCTTTGTCCTGGACCTCCCGAAATCCAAGACCAGCTCCTTGGTTTTTGAGGTGTTCAGCTGCAAGTGGTTCCTCTCACTCCAGTCCACAAAGTCACATATCAGACTCCTGTACTCGTCTTCGCTGTTGTCCCTGATGCATCCAACAATGGCAGTGTCGTCAGCATACTTCTGGACGAGACTCAGCTCTGAGTTGTAGCAGAAGTCTGAAGTGTAGATGGTGAAGAGGAGAGGGGCCAGTACTGTCCCCTGAGGTGCTCCTGTACTGCACACCATAGTGTCAGACTTGATGTCCTTCAGCCTGACATACTGTGGTCGATCAGTAAGATAGTCCGTAATCCAGGAGACCAGACCAGGGTCCACATGCATCTTAGTCAGTTTGTCCTGCAGCAGAGTGGGTTGGATAGTGTTGAAGGCACTAGAAAAGTCCAGGAACAGGATTCTCACTGAACCGCTTCCTTTATCCAAGTGGGAGTAGGTCCGATGCAGGAGGTGAAGGATGGCATCTTCCACACCAACTGCTGGCTGGTAGGCAAACTGCAGGGGGTCTTGCGCGTGCTGGACTTGTGGTGTGAGATGTTTGAGGACCAGCCGCTCCAGTGTCTTCATCAGCTGCGAAGTCAGTGCCACCGGTCTGTAATCGTTCAGCACACTCGGTCGGATCTTTTTAGGGACTGGAACGATACAGGAAGTCTTCCACAGAGTTGGTACTTTCCCCAGCCGTAGACTGAGGTTGAAGACATATTAGTTTTGAAGGTGTGTGTTTTGTGTGTATATTTGTCTGTAGTAGGAATGACAATCAGCTTGTAGTTATTATTTAATTAATTAGCTAATTAAATAATAACTGGTTAATTATTGAATGGTGTCTTGGCTCTTATTTAATCATTTCCGTGGGAATATTTTCATATGGGAAATTGATATCAACCTCCTAGCTATTGTAGATATGTGCTAACAATGATCTGGTAAATGGTATATTTGGTGAATAGGTCAGATCAGTGGTAGATCACATCTAGTTAACCTTTGAACATTTGTACATGAAAAGATCATCCTGTGACTTGATGGATGAAATGTGGCGTAAAAGAAAAAGTGTGTCCTTTCTTGCCTGTACACATATATGTTCCAAATGTACCAAAGGTTGATGGAATAACATGAAACCACAGAGAAAGGCAACCTAGAACATTTATGTAGTGAAGTAGATCTACCCTTAGGACCCGACCCTTTAACCTCAATGCTCCTGACTATCCCAAAGTTATTTTGGTGTGCTTATTTGATAAATAATTACCATTTTAATTAATGATTCATACAGATGTAATCCGAACTGAGCATGGCATTCATCACATGTTGTTTTTTGGTCTCCAGCCACGAAAAATACTTCTTTTTTTTTGCCCACACAAGGCAAAGCTGTATTCATTTTCATTTCTCAGATAATCTGCCGTGCAACTCCCCTAATATCCTGTCACGCATCCCACTTTGTCATTTCAGCCAAACCTGAATCTTATCAGTGAAACCTATCTCCCACGATTCTTCTTGTGTTGTTGTTTTAAGATGTGGCTCAGAGCCAAGACTTTGTGTATGTCCTGTGCACCAGCTACTCAATTTCTTAGACAGATGGCCAAGCAGAAAAGATGTTTTCCTTTTTTACAGCATTTTATCCAGCAGTTACCTAGAGATGTCTACTAAATTATGTGTCATCATGCTCAACTCCACCCTCCCTCCTGCATATCCCAGTAACCTTCACAACTTTAGCACTGAATAAACAAATAAGAAAGGCAGGATTTATAGCCACAGCAGGGATATACCCAAGCATATGTCACCATAAACATCCATGACAGTTCAATTTCAGGGTGGTGTCATGTCATCAATCTTCTCATGCAGTTGAAGGTCTGAGCCTTTAGGACATTATCCACATCTCAAAATTAATAGAGAGGTTCAAAAATGCTCATATTCAGTCATAATCGCAGATGCTCATTCCGATTTACTTCCTCGTATTCCTCACACAGTTGTTTGTGGTTATACTATAGATATATATCTATATATGTGTGTAATTGCTCATTAATCATTGCTATACATGCATTTTTGTACCAACATGGTTGAGCGCACTTGGAAGTCACTTGGAAAAATAGGGTCAGCTCCATGAGACATAATGTAAAATAGCATCTGTCAAGCTGTGCTGGATGTGAATAAAAAGCATTAATCATGGTTTAAAAATAACACCCAAGTCCTGCATATCATATATTTTAGAACAAGGGTCAGCAACTTTTCTGTGTCTGCGTGCTACTCAAAGGACACTGAGTGATCCATAGGGCTGCTACCAGTTTGAAACCTTCTTCCGAAGTCACTGAAGTAGACATGTTTTCCTTGAACAATATATATATAATTCTAAGTAATAAATGATCATCTGGTGTGCTGATTCTGTTACTGTTTCTATGTAGTATAGTATTTGAGGATTCCAGATAGAATACAGTATATGTAATTCTGTTTGTACTATTGGTTATTTGTGTCAATCTCATTTGTCAATTACATCAGTTTCAGTGAAATTGTAGACTTTGCCAGAATTGTACAGTTTTTGTGACTTTTGAACGATTTTGCACTTCAAACTATAGACATTCAGCAACAAATAATTTCAAATCCAGAATATGATTTTCATCATTCATCGTAAACGTACAATGTACTGTAGTTTTTAACCATAGTCAGAAATGTTACACTTAATCACCCAATTTACAACCTAATAATAAAAGTTTTTATTTGTGTTCAAACACAGCAATCAAACAATTAAATCAGCTAAAGGCAACTTGAAATGAATCAGACCAGATGTTCAAGAGATAGAAAATGAGCAGCGAAGAAAAGTTCTCATTATTTATGCCACTACCACTACCACCACCATTATTCAATTAAACTGTTTTTTTTTGTTTTTTACTCAAACTTTATTTTATGATCATTCGTCCTTTTTTTATGATGGTAAATTAAGCTGCTTTTAACTCTGCCTTGTGAAAATGTTTGTTATCATGTAATATGTTCATTTATTATTGTCATTTGAAGTGTAATGTGGTCAATTAAAAATGAGGCCATAATCCTTATTATGAATTTATCATGGCCTGCCATTTTAAGTTTCAGTTGAGTTATCTTTTCTTTCTGTTGAGGTTCCCTTACTAACCAGAAATGTTATTTCCGTATCAATAACAACCAAGTTATCCTCAATAAAGGCCATCTTCACAGTGGCAAAACATTTGATGGCAGGAAAAAAAAAAAGAAATCAGCAATTTCAGTGTGTAAAACAGCTCTTTTTAACCCTTCATCAGTGTCTGCTTTAAAATAAAACAATTGTAAGTAACCACGTAGCTTGTATATATTTTCTTTTTTTAATTTTCTATTTTAAAACAGGGATGCCAACTACTCGTATATGTCCTGCTGGCTACCGCGTTGATCTACCCTATTAAATATAAACCTCTAATATTCAACTTGGATGACACACAGTGGTGCAGTGGTTTGTTGTCCCTGTGTTAGTTGGTTTACTCCAGGCACTCTGCTTTCTTCACAAAATCCCAAAACAGAGAGAGGTATCTAGAGAATTTTAATGAGTCCGAGTGTGTGTGAATGGTTGTGTAGTGAAAATAGGCTTTAATTATGACGCAACATATTGTTTATTAATTAGTTAACAAGACTAATTTGTTAATCATTTAATAGTTACCCTTGGACTAGAAATCTAAGGTGATGCTCAGACTCCAGGTACATCTTACTTAAAGAAGATTAAACAAGATTGAATTTTGCTAATACTTAGAGGGCAACTTATGTGAAACTTTAAAGTTATTACTTTATAAAGTTCCTGCGTGAAGTCTCCCCAAA
The DNA here is from genome assembly GCF_982586985.1 of Callionymus lyra. Lineage (NCBI taxonomy): Eukaryota > Metazoa > Chordata > Actinopteri > Syngnathiformes > Callionymidae > Callionymus > Callionymus lyra. Next base: position 1,350,181 of record NC_141833.1, read on the forward strand.
CGAGGTAACGAGAACAAAGCCCATTATTAGGTAAATATTTCACTTCTTCTGCAGCCGCAAAGGATGCACTGCTTCTTTATTTATACAAACAGAAATATGATGATGAGAACAATAGACATCCAAGATGTATTTATTAGATACCATTTAATAGCGTACATTTTTGGGAGGAAGAGTTTAAGGGACACAAGCAAAATATCTGGTCTTCCCCATCAGGGCACCTCGTCTTTGCAACAGCCTGTCCGAGGAGATAAGACTGGCTGAGTCTGTGCCTTAAAAAAAAAAACATGTGCCTTTAACTCCTACTGGAGTCACTTATAGGATTTAACTGTATTTTATTGAAATAATTTTACAGTTTTAATTCTAAAATGCATATTAGACTGGTCTGTGGAAAATGGTCGGCCAGGGGAGGGTCCGCATTCCAAAGTATTAACCTCTTAACCAGAACTTTGGTTTTCTTTTAGTTGAAGCAAAAACAACATGAAAGATTTCACTAGACTGCTTTAACTGAAAGTCTGTGGCAATGTGAAATATTTAGTTCTGAAACGGTTGCTCTATTTAACTTTTAATGGCAGTCATTCTGTCGACTTACATTATTGGCGTTTCCATTGTGATTGCCACATGAGAGCAATTATACGGATGAATTTGACAGTTCACGAACAAGACCATCGTCTATACAAGAAGTTTAATGTGAGGCTTTAAAGGTCTAATGAAGTAAAATGAAGGGATCAGTCCCTTTGAATCAATCTCCAGACACAACGTCAGTTCAAGAAGAGGGAAGAATGAAAGTGAGAAGTATCTGCTGTGAAATTATTGTTCTTTAATTGTCGTGCAAGAGAATGGTTATGCTGCAGTACATTTCTGTTTATGAAATAAAGGCTACTTTCTTAAATAAAAACCTCCCATATAAGATGAATATTCCAGACATTATAAATAAATATGTTGGAGTGAGACTCGACCAACGGCACATTTTTAAAATCAAAATTTTGATTCAAACTTAAATTTGTAATTTTAATTTAAAAAGAAATAACAAAAGCATAGCTATAGTAAAAATGTATGTAACCATTCTATTTGAATCTTGATGGTTGTCTTGAAAAAAATATATATATATATGTTAATTCACATTTCAGGTAGGTTTCAATTAACATTGGATCCCATTTAAGGAACTGTGGTACTTTTTCATCAAACTACCTTTTTACATGTAATTCTTTTAAGTTGGATGAAGACAGAACAATCATCATGATTCCATTTGAAAAAAGTATGAAGACATCTGCTGTAGTTTTAAACATCTAATTCATTCCCTACCTAAACTGGGTCAGTAGTGCTTCAGAAACGTATACTTACTACTTTAACATTTTAGATGATATATGATTGATACCATAACACCTCCCACTCAACCCATCAGGCTTTTCAGCATTTATCTTCTTTTGAATCTGCCTCTTCTCCCTCTCTTGCTTGTATTTCAGCATCTCCGTAGAGTTTTAACCTTGGCATAAGGGCTGAGAATTGAATAAATGATCAATTGCATTGAATTGAATCAAACCACCGTCAATCGAATCTGAGTCAGGCTGATGGCATCTTCCCAAACATGCCACAGGCTAAATAATTTGCACAAGATAGAACTATATTTAAAACTGCATGATTTAAAAAAGAAATTTCAATTTTATATCATGCAAAAACTTAAATAATGGCTTATTTAACCTCTGAAATTAATGAATTAAAATATTGTTGGAAGTATTGTCACTCATCTTTTACTCACCATGATGTCAACTAAGGGTTGGGATTTTGAGAGTAATACGTTCCCTTATTTAAAGCCAAAATGTGATCTATTTTAAAGTAGCAACTGGTGCTTCTGTAATGTTCCTCTTGTTTTGAAGCCTTGACATTAGGAATTGTTACCCAAAAATTAAACAAGTCTATATTTTAACCTTGTTTAGCAGAGGCTGCTAGGCCATCAGCCTAAATTTTGTGCATGCACACTGGCAATGGCAATGTGTTCGAATGAGGATAAACTTTCTGGAGCTGAGAGACCAGGAACTTCCGCTATAAACAAACATAAAATACAAAAACTTGCAGTTTTTTTAGAACAATTCCACATGTTCAGGCTTCATTACATTATTACATTACAATACATTACAGACAGATGGCGGTATTAAGATGAAGATAACAATCCCAACCCTAAATCAACATGAGGATGAGTAGAACATTTTCGGTGAACTATCGCTTTAAAGTGGCTTGGATGGCTTTTTAGGCTGCTTTCTTGACAGCCAAGGCCTGTTCTGTACATGTACAATTGGAAGGAGAGTTTGAGGGAGATTTTGCCTGCACACATTGGAGGACTATGTCTTTGCTTGGCTTGGAAATTCTCTAGTAAGTAAGTAAGTAAGTAATATGTATTTATATAGCGCTTTTCGAGACCAGGGTCACAAAGCGCTTAAACAATCAAAACAATACTCAAAAAAGTACATACTTTAAAGATCAAGATAATACTGAGAACAACACAGGAGTTCGAGAAATTCAAGGAAAAGCCTGAACGAATAGAAACGTCTTAAGATGTTTCTTAAAGGAGTCAGTAGACTCCATCAAACGCAAAGAGGGAGGAAGATCGTTCCAAAGCTTAGGAGCAACAGCCTGAAAAGATTTCTCTCCTCTGGTCCTGAGCCGTGTGCGTGGAACCATAAGTAGATTCTGATCCACAGACCTCAGAGCCCGAGCTGGGGTGTAAGGCTGGATCAGATCAGTGATGTAAGGAGGAGCCTGACCATGAATAGCTCTGAAAGTAAGAACCAGAATTTTAAAGTTGATCCTGAAAGAAACTGGAAGCCAGTGAAGAGTTTTAAGGATCGGAGAAATGTGAGTTCTCCTACTTGAGCGGGTCAGAATTCTCGCTGCAGAGTTCTGAATCAACTGCAGGAGAGACAGCTCCTTCTTGTTAAGACATGAAAACAAACTGTTACAATAGTCCAGACGAGAAGAAACAAACGCATGGATTACAAGCTCCAGATCATGTTCCGACAACATTTTCCTAAGTTTAGAGATTTTTCTCAGTTGAAGGAAACAGTTTCTGGTCAGTTTTCTGCAATGTTGAACAAGAGACATGTCTTTATCAAATACAACACCCAGGTTTCTCAGGCTCAGTTTGACAGACTGACCTAAGTCACCCAAGTACTGACTCAACCCTGGAATCTTATCATCAGGAGCAATCACCAGAGTTTCAGTTTTGTCCACATTTAGCTGTAGAGTGTTTTCACTCAGCCATTGTTTGATTTCTAGTAAACAATTGACTAAGCTGTTCAGCCTTTGGGGCTCAGTTGGGTCAAAAGAGCAGTAGAGCTGGATGTCATCAGCAAAAATGTGATAAGAAACATCTGGAAATCTCTGAATGATTTTACCGAGGGGAATCAAGTACAGCAAAAACAATAAAGGACCCAGAACAGAACCTTGAGGGACTCCACACAACAGATCTGCCGATTCAGACCTCATTTGATTGGCAGATACACTAAAACTGCGCCCAGAAAGGTAAGATAAGAACCATTCTAACACAGACCCAGACAGTCCCACTTCATCCCTTAGTCTTCTCAGCAGGATCTGGTGATCAACTGTGTCAAAGGCTGAGGACAGATCCAAGAGAACCAGAACAGTGAATTTACCCGAGTCAGCCGACATCATGATGTCACTGGACACTTTCAATAAAGCTGTCTCCGTAGAGTGATGTTTACGGAAGCCAGACTGAAACTTCTCATGGATGTCGCTCTGATCCAGGAACAAAGACAGCTGCTCAGACACCACCTTCTCCAAGATCTTGGACAAGAAAGGGAGCTTAGAAATAGGCCTGAAATTACTGAGGTCAGTTGGGTCTAAGCCTGTTTTTTTGAGCAGAGGCTCCACAATGGCATGTTTAAATGCATTGGGAAAAACACCTGTGGAAAGGGAGAGGTTCACCATATTGGTAACCCAGGGGCCAAATTACATCAAATACTTTGATAAAAAGCCTACAAGGAAGGACGTCATCTGAGCAAGAGGAGGGTGTCATCTTGTTCACTAGTGCTGAAATATCACCCAAAGATACAGCAGTGAAGGAGGACCAAGAGGAGGAGATGGGCTCAGAGACAGTAGGGGTTCCAAACAAAGGGGGAGAGATTTTCTCTTTGATCAATTTAATTTTGTCAATGAAAAATCTCAACAATGCATTGCTGTCAGCTTCACAGAAGACAGGCGTGATTTGAGGAGCAGGAGACACGAGAGAATTAATCGTGTCAAACAAAACTTTGGGGTTTTTCCTATTTGCTGCTACCAGTTTTCTGATGTAATCAGATCTAGCAGTTTCTACCATCTCATTGTAAGAAGTCAACAGATCTCTGAGGTGAAGTCTGTGCACCTCAAGTTTAGTAGACTTCCAGAGACGCTCAGTCTTTCGACAAAGTCTCTTCAGACTCAGGAGATCTTCATTTGTCCAAGGGCACCGTTTTTTCTGAATTTTTAAGTTCGATTTAACAGGTGCCACTTGATCCAGTATTTCAACACAATGACCAGTGAAACAGTGAATCAAACTGTCCACGTCTGGGCAGTCATTGTAGGACCAACCAAGATCATCTGAGATTCAAAAGAAGTGAATTCCTGTGTCTGAATCACTTTGCAAGAACAACTCTCCCTAAAAACAGTAGCAAGACCTCCCCCACGACCAGAGAGGCGAGGCTTCCCCAGAACAGCGATCCTTACTGGACAGAGTTCGTTCAGATGAATAAACTCTTCCTCTCTCTGCCAAGTCTCAGAAAGACATAATAAATCCAAATTAACTCTTGTGAAAAGATCATTAAGAATAAAGGATTTATTAGTAATGGAGCGAACATTAAGAAGTCCCACATTCAGCACCGATGACGTCACTGACGACGCCTCGTCACTGACAGGCGCGCAGAGCGGGATCTTTTGAAGCGAACAGTGGTCACGTGGGTACCAGCTGTCACTGACGTTCAACTCCGTAGTAAAAGCCGAATTAAAGAGAGGAAATGAAAAAATCTTACCACCTTTCGTTGAGGTCTGGACAGACGGCAGCGCTGATGTTTCGCAATACTCTTCAGTGAGAGGAATGTCGATCAAACATCGATGACGTTCGATGACGTCAGAGTTGTTCCGAGCGATCGCGACTGCGCGTCTCATCCTGACCTGTACTCCAGCCCGACTCGATCGCTTGTGGAAATCGCCCGGTACCCGAGAGATCAAACGATATTCCACAGAGTCCGAGTCGATGAGAAGCGGAGCCGGAAACACGTTCACCGGACGTTGGTAACTGTCGCGAGTGAAGTCCTCCATCGACTCTCTGATGTTGAAAAGAGCATCATGATCATAGATCATAGATGCTTGATACATATCTTAAGTGATATGAGCATAATATCCGGACAAGTAGTCGTTAAAACGACTGTTTTTGGCAATTATTGCAGGAGCTTAAGTTCAAGCAGCCGATCAAAGGCTCACCGGAAGCGGAAGTGAGTAGTAGTAGTAATAGTAGTCTCCCATGAAAGTTGTAAGAGCTTTCTTGAAGCCCCAAGGACCTCTGATAGAGCTAGATAAACCAAGGTTCATTCCGTTATTTCCATATGGCTTTTTTTTTTTAAAATTAATCAAGCAATACTGTTGTCAATAACACTTCAAGGGCAACTCATGTGAAAAGCCAACTCTCCTGACTAATTCATGTTTCAAATGTTAAAGTCTACCTCTCAAAGAGGAGTAAGTCCCTCATTGTGACCATGTTTTAAAGTTATTACTTTATAAAGTTCTCTCCTGTCTGAAGTCTTGGCGAACAAGAGGTTAAGAGAGTGAAGCCCAATATGACATAATTATGGGCTTCACTCCACCTCCAACCAGCTGTAATCACGGCCCGCTTTGTTTATACGACGAGTCCCATTCTCTTTTTATACGAGTCTCCAGAAGCTCTTAGCATTTTGAGTGGGCAGGGCTTAAGTTAAATGCTGAAACTATGATAGAGGTCCAAAATTAATTAGTTTTAGTTGACCTTTAAAATTAAATGCTTAAGAAAATATTTTGTTGGCCTATCTCAAACCTATTAAAAGAGATTAAAGATTTAGCTTTTGGTGCCCAAATGATTTCCTCTTTGTGTCTCACTAAGCTTTTTTGGGTGCTTCGACGTGTTTTTATCTCAGTTTGATTCCTTCACACAAGCTGCCAAATAGGTGAGGCAACAGAAAGGTTGGTTCAATCAATAACAATCATTTATCTGGATTGAAATGTCACCGTGTGCTTGCAACACTGCTATTCCTGCAAGAACAATTCATTCTTTTTTTTTCCAGGGAGCTGATGAAATACAGATATGGTATGGCTTGTGTGTCTTTCCACAAGATGCATTCGTATTTTTTGTCTCAATGTGTATGGCAGTGTAGGTGACAGCAATAACTGTTGCTTACTTACTTACTTACTTACTTACTTTATAATTCAGAGACACAAACAGCTCACTCAACAAAAATGCAGCAACTAAAAAGATAATATCAAATACCATCTCTTGCTGTCTTGATGAATCACTTTTTACATTTTTAACACATGAACTCACAGAGGTGTGTCATGAGTCCTAGCATGAGTGAGCTTCGATAAATATTCATATTGTTTCAGAAAGTTTCTCCAGAGAGAAGTCACGTTGATCATTAGGTGGATACAACACAAGCGGGACATCGCACTGGATCTGATCATTTTTCATTGCTCTAATTCCAAGCGTTGCGCTTCACCATCATTGCAACACTGACATAGTGTTTCATGTCTGTATTTGTCCTCTGAGATCTGAATTCATTATCACGTCTAATGGGTTTAGAATTACTGTTTTACAAAGAGTGATTGTCAGGGATACATTTCATGGGAACCTTTTATTGCATCATTTTCTTTTTATTTATTTGTTTTAATGAAATCATTATTGTTTATGATATATGTATCCCCGGTACAAATAATTTATATATAAATGGGATATAAATAATAGAGTATCCCAGAATCTTTCTTGAAGTGCTTAAGTTTGCCTATTTACCGCAGGTGATGGGGTGTAGGGGAGAAGAGGGAGGACAGATTATTGTGGTCAGATTGTTAATTGAGAAAGTATATGCAGTCCTGCATACACTTTCCTGACCTGAATGCTAATTTTAAGATTAATAATACCAATCCTATACAAATATTTGAAAAGAAACAAAGATATGTATAACTGTCAATGATAGATTATATTCTATTTTTGGTTCAATGCTTCCTTTAAGGGTGAAAAAAATCATAATCTGATTATTCAAGAATGATGAAAGAAGGTAGGTATTGAGCAGGTGGAGAGAAAAATGTTTATTTATCTCCATAGTTTCCTGAACGCTTGGTTTTAATTAATCAATCGTGACACATGGTGGAAACTTCAAACGCATTTGTTATGACACAGGAGTTATACTCTCAGGACCTATGGTTGTAAAGCAGTTTGGTGATCTTGTGAGCCTGGTCGGGGGGTCACAGTCAAGGTTGCAAATGCTCATTTATAACACACCATTGTGGATCACGACTGTTAAAAATCAATCCTCACAGAAAATGTGAAAAAAGACTAGATAGATACTTCTCCGTGCAGCTATGAAGGTCTCTCTTGCGCTGAACTAGCTGTTTTCTAGCTAGCAAGTTATCTGTTTTTGTAACACCAAATGATAGGCACCAGTCCAGAGTCTTCCTGGCATCATGACAGTAGTTTCTGCTCTGCATCCTGATCTTTGTTCCTGCTTGAATCCAGGCCTCCATCTTTCTGCAGTCCTGCTTTTCTTTCTCTATGAATCCATCATCCATTCTGTGACTCCACCTTCTGATTTATTCTAAGCTATTAATGTTATGTATGTTTCAGATTGTATCTGTAATATCCTAAAACAACCACAACACATTCCATAGATGAAGCACTCAGTCCAAATAGAAGAGGGATGAACTAGGTGAAACTATTTTAAGACTAGGGAATGTAATTGTATTGTGAAAATATTTTTTAAACCATGTACTGTATTTTTGATGAACATAAATTGGTTAAATAGTATATCATTTTGAAAATGGATATTATTAATGGGTTGGGTTTTGTGACAGTTGCGTGTAGATTGTTGCTGTGTTGTCAAAAATAACAGTATACCTTTTGAAAGCACCAATTGGTACCATTTGGTCAAATTAAATGCCCCTACTGAGCTCTAAACATAGGACACTGCTTCTTGAAGTTTCATCACACTATCAATACCTTTAGCAGTTTTCATTGTTAAGGGTGAGCAGAAAACATGTAGTAGTTTGTGTTGTGGACAAATAAGCTAACAGTCTCAATTTTAAAAAATCTCTATTATATCATACAATTAAAATATTGATATTCATTGATTCACATCTTCTCCAAGTCTCAAGTGACCAAATGGCCGTTTTCTTGCTTAAAGGGCAACTAATGTGTTGATTCAAGTGTCTCTTAAATTGATCTTGGACCTCTATTGTACTCATCAGTATGTGTCTGTTTAAACATCTCTTTTAATTGAAATATTTACATTAGAAAATTAGCTTAAGCCACATCCACTGAGAATGCTTAATCTTTCTTGAGCAAAATCTTGTTTATCATAAACCACACACTCACTCTGCAGTGATTGGTTAAACATCAAGGTTCGTCAACCCCCGTTATCAATCCTGGAAGTATCCGCATCCTAAAGACTTGTTTTATAAGCAAAGTGTGGCGTGACTACAGCTGGCTGCAGGAGAGTGAAGACCATTATTATGTTAAAATGGGCTCCGCTCTTGTAACCTCTCGTTCGCTAAGATTTCTGACGGGGAAAACTCTATAAAGTAATAACTTTAAAACATCGGCATGATGAGGGACATATTGCATCTTGGAGAGGGAGACTTCAACATTTGAAACATGTCAGTGAGTCAGGAGAATTGGGTTTTGAGTTCCCTTTTCATCTTTAATTAACTATTTTGATAAATACTCTAATAACGTTTCCCTTTAGATTCATCAGCCCATCAACAGTGCTACTAATAATTGAATTTAAGTAAAAAAAATATTGTGTTGCTAGTGAAATGTGCTAATTTACAATTTAATTATGATTAAATTCAGCATATTTAATTATAAAATATTTCAGCTATATTATTGCTAGGTTTGTCTAATTTGACTCAAGCACTATATTAAGAGCTAAGAGCTTGTAGGTGTGTTTATTTACTCATCAGCTAAAGCAATATTTAACACAACTGCCACTTTGTTAAATGTTAACATTGTCGTTGATGTAAAATCCCATCTTGAACATTAAATTTAAGAAATATCTTTTAACGAAAAAAGGAAGAACACTCTGTATTTGTTGCAACTTTCTTAGTAGTCAACTTACCCCTTGTGTTATCTCCGGGTCATGGTGACCCGAAGAATACCACAAACACATTTATTTTGGGGCTTTTGGGTCACCTTGACCCTGAAATATCACAAGGGTTAAATATGAGAACAAGCATATTTAAACTTTCAACTAAATAAAATTAATACAATTGGAATTTCTTTACTTAAAATAAATGTTGCAATCATTGTGTAGCAAGACTTTTTTTGTGTTTGAAAAATGTAATGATTCTTAATTTCATTGACTGTATTTCCCCTTAAATGTGTTAGAGCTAAATTGTAAACATCAATCATTATTTTATTTAATCAGATTCCAAACTTGTAATGTTAAATATATAGTTATATTTTGTAAACTTAACTTAAACATATGTTGAGACAGTGTAATTACCCACCTTTAATGAAGTTACATAGGAACAACCATTTTTAGCTAAATATACATGTTTATATTTTTTAGATTGTAGGAGAGCGAACATTGTTGTACATTTCCAGGCAGAACAACTAGATGTTTACTTTTGGGTTGACAAGTTTGATCAAGAAAAACAAAGCGCTACATTCAATAATAACACAACAACATGAGCTGTTTTTATGTCCTTCAAAAAGCAACAGCAGAGTAACTCAACATTTAAATCTCAAAACAATTTACCAGATGCATATGTAGAGGTTGATCAGTTTTAAAAAGCCAATCCAAAATTGAACTGTCACATTTGAATCAAGAACTCTTGTGCTGCTAGTGACCTCAGACGCAACACTATTTTTCCTCGGAACAGAAATACCATCCCAGCCTTGGTAGAAAAGCTGAGTTGAGTTCACAACATATTGCAGGCAATTATATAAAAATGGTCTGCCTTTTGAATCTCCTGCTGTCTGGCCACTTGTTCATGAAACCTTCGTGAATTTCTTCTCTGTAAAGACGTTATTTCAACCTTAGATCACTCCCAGCCAGTGCGATTGATTTGAAACATGTGGTTTTTTATCGAAGGTGAGCCTTTTATGTTTATTTTTACCTTGCATGCTGATGTAGGAGGAATTCTTAAAAGATAATCCTCTCCAGTAGGTGGAGACTGTGATGTTACAAGATAAGCGCCCTTAAACAGTGGTCAAACTACACTGTCAGATAGATATTATCTTTCATGTGTTACAACCAGTGAGCATACTAAGGTGAAAACTGAGAGAAAACGCAACAAAAAAACCATACTTGTACATGTAAAAAAAATGTTTAATGTATTTTTAATTTTAATAAATGAAATACATTGTAATAACAATAATTTAGTATAAGTTGAGAACAGAAAAAAAACACTTTACATTAAAGCTCTTCCATCCTATCAGATACAGTTTTCTGTTATGCTTTGATGCAAAGATAGTTTTGACTTGAGATAACTCTGTCATGGCACTTTAATTGAATTGAAATACGTTACACCAGCTTACCTTCACTTTTTCACTTTAATCTAAGGTCTTACCAAACATTCTTGTGGAATAAAATCCCAGCTGAACTAAAATGAAATAGCTCAGAGAAGCAATTGTAACGATCTACAGCATCAAGAAATGGAGTCAGTTTGCCAGGCTGTGCAACATTGTCCACAGTGCGAATGATTTCCTTTAAGCTCGATCCTGCCTGGAGTGGAACTCCACCAACATACTAGCTGCTTTGTGTGCACTTGTGTGGAACAAGCATATGTGCAGAAGAAGACGGATTCATAGCAACCAAAACCAAAAGCGACCCATCCACACACACACATGAATTTCTCTTATACACTCTGAGCACTTTTAAACACCTACACATGAAAGTACCTGCAGAAAGGGTTTCAGCAGAGAAGCAGCTTTAAACACAGTGGAGGAGAAAAGCAGTATTGACCAAATGGAGAATGTATACCTCATGCAGGAGGGAGAATGTGTCCAGACCCCCGCTTCTCATGGTGTATGGCTCCCATACGAATGTCCCCGTCTCTGCTGATGCTCACTCTGCATCTGCCGGATAAATCTCTCTCTCTCTCTCTCTCTCTCTCTCTCTCTCTCTCTCTTACACTGAAGAGAATAAAGAGTGCCTCACTCCTCCTCCGTTTAGACTCCCTCTCTTGATGTTCTGCCTCTCTCTCTTCCTCTCTTCAAAGATTTGAACTAAAACCAGGAACATGCATACCAAATTAAAAAAAATAATGAAGCGAAAGGTTATTCAAAGTATGTGCTGATACTACTTTGATAAGGTACCTTTAAATCAGTTTTTTTTTTGTTTTTAATGAAAATATATTGAGTTGTAATATGTATTGATTAACTCTCTGATTTACTATTTATTTATTTGATGATGGAAAGGTATTTCGACAGATCCAGGGTGATATACATATAGGCTCATACAACCAGATTAGTGACAGTCGTTGGTTGATGAAAATAATGATATGTAGCTCAAACCATTTATACAAAAAGTTACATTTCTTCACATAAACTTTGAAATCAGTTCCTTAACATTATATTTCCAACATGGCAGAATAGTTTTGATTAAGGTTTGGTAAATCTTTAAAAAAAAATCTGAAAAACAAACAAACATTAAAATAGATACACACATTTAGTCTGTTTATTTTATGACTGTATAACTAAGTGACATCTGCAAAACAAAAACAGAAAAAAAAATTACATTACATATTTTTGTCAGTATACATTTGTGGAGATTATTTGTTTAAACAGTGATATTTATTGTTAAATTCTGCAAAATGATGTAACAGCTTGTGACATCACCTGGATTTGAGCACTTTTATCCCTTATGGACATTTAAGACACATTATAACCACCTCGTTCCAGTTTTGTAAAATTTGGCTATTTAAGTTTTGAATGTTTTATTTATTTTTTGTCATAGAGGAGAAACTCATAGAACAGATAACATAGACCAGAAATCGTTTGAAGTCACAGCAATTTGACCTGAACAAATAGAGAGCAATTAAAGAACATTAATTTTCTGATTTTTCTCTCAAACAAGAATTGTCTATTATTTTTATACTGCTTTTCTTCAGTACTCATGTTTTTGTTGATTTTTAAAGATGTATTCCCTGTACACTGTCGACATCAAATGATGGTCATACTCCATTATATTTCCAAAACCTTGAGTAAAGGTTGATGAAATATAAAGGCAGGCACCACAACTGAGATGAAAGCAGAATCCCATCACAGTATATTACAGTAGGAAATAGTGACGATTTCTCACAACATTTTTCAAGGCTTCAATGTTGTCTGTATTCTTCAATCAAGGTATAGCGAGGTAGCATGTGGCCTCTAGACCGCCACTCGTATCCTCTCAGAAGATTATTTCTACTTAACCAGCTTATCCTGCTGCCAGCTAAAACAGTATTTGATCTCTTCATTTTTTCATCAAACCACAATGCATTCACATATCTTTCTGCAGCTTCCCTTGCCAATTGAATTACTGCTCACATTGTCAACCTGCAGTTTAATATTGTTACCTTAGATAACAAAGAATGTAATCTCCAGAGTGGGTGAGTCAAGTGTTTGCAATATATCAATATCAGAATATCAGAGATAAATGTTTTTGACCATCTTGATTGTCCTATGTTTTCATTTGTCAACATGAAAACAGGAAATTAAAAATATCCACAATCTTGTTCTTTTGGTCAATAGCCAATTCAAAGCTATTGTCTTTGGTTCAGCTATTTCATAAAACAGGGTGATAAAGACTGAGAATGCTCTATCAAACTAAGAATCAGAGTTAATTTGCCTACTGCCTATCGCTTACTTCCACTTTTTGGACTGTCTACTTCCACCTCCGTAATATTTAAAAATCAGGCGGGTTCTTCCCTTGGATGAATTTACCTTCTTACAGGATCCTCGAAAAATTGACCTCCTCTTTATATTGTCTTTCAGTAGAATTTAGAAAACAGCCTTCTAGGATGTTATGATCCTTAAACTCAGATCTGTTAGTTGTACCCTGAATTAACAAATGTATATATGGAGCCAGGGCATTCAGTTATCAAGCCCCTCTGCTGTAGAAAGAACTTACGGACTTAGTCCTGAGGGCTGGGTCGGTTGGCCATTGTTGGGACTTAACCAGTGTTACGTTTCACTGTCTATGTTGATAGCCCAGGGATAAACTCATGAACCCCTTAAGGAACTTGCAGCAACAACTTGACCTAACTAAACTTGGTGATACTTCAAGTTAAAAAGCTTATTTGGCTAACATTAGCTAAGCCGCGAAAAGCATAGCATGTGTTAGTTAGCCACTCACTAACTGGATGTTACTTATTTGTCATTCTGCCCATAGATAATGTTATCCTCTGGGTCAGATCTGAGAAATGACACATACATTTGTTTATATAAAAATATTTATTTTCTTAAGCATTCGTGTGTTTGTGTGTGAGAGGCACTTATATTGTGACTCAAACTGATTTCAACACTTTTACTTATATGAAATATATGTGTGACTTGAGAAATTCACAAACTATTATTTATGTGTCTTTACATGGACCTTCCTACATATATTGAAGATGATCCATCTCTGTACAGAGTAGATGAACTCAGACAAAGCAGCATTATTGTTGTGACAAGGCTGATGAACGATATAATAATATGTATATTTACATTGCTTTTACATTTGAATAACCTACTCACTAATCTGTATATTAGGGCATTCCTCATAATTGTAGACTACTGAATTCAAATATGACCTATTCGTAGCAAATGGCTACAGCATACGGCCTTTCACCCGGAATTCCAGGAAGGTGAAGTGCCATATGCCATAGCCTCGAGCTATATATGGCTGATAACATAAAGGGGGTATTTGTTCATCTATGAATTAAAAGATTTAAAATGATCTCATGGCCACATTATTTTGTGGCTACAATTGTTCATTTTTTCTTATCTTATTTTCTTAACCATGTCATGTCCGGGGCACCGTAGTTTTCAAATGTAATTGTTCTGTTTTGGTTTACTTGGGGTATTTTAGCTCTAACAGCCTGGCAATTTGGTGGAACATTTTTTTTTGTATCAAAGACCTTTTTAAAATCCTGCATTAAAATCATTACATGCTTTAAAATCACTTCACTGCTTTAATTATGTCACTGTAGGCTACCTAAGGCTTCAGGTAAATGTCTACTATTAAGATTATGGTAAAGGTCCATGTGAAATGCTGTTTTTCCATCTAGGTACAGCAAACTGTCGCTGGCTGGATAGCTTCCTACACCGTGCATGAAGTGGGCAGTGAGCCAGTGACTCCAAAAATATATATTTATATATAACAAAACAACAAAGAAGCTGCATCATTTTGTAGCATTAGTGGGTTTTGCTGTACCATGAGGCCTCATCACTTAAAACTGTCTCAAAACTGGATCATCTCTTATTCATGCACATTTAGGATTTTTTAGGAGAATTCAGGCACGTACACAATGATTGTGATGTAGGAAAGAGAGGCAGAGAGAGAGAGGCTTCTCTTTCCTACATCATGTCCAATCACCTGTGCAGTTATAACTCGCCCTCTCCCTTGGAGCCCAAGTGATCCATTTTTTTTGTCAGCAGCTCTCGAGCATGCTGCTGCATCCAGTATCTTCTACATCTTGCTTTGATAGTGCTGACAGATCCAGCATTCTCTCCATGGACCTGTCTGGACTTTGTTGCTGTTCCCTCTTAATTTCCCTTTCTTTCATTTCTCCCCTCCCCTTTGTATCTCCTTCTCCCCCCTTGTTTAAACTTTAGATGTCTTAAGACTTAAAACTGTTATTATTTGGCACTTCAAATATAATTACATTTAAGTTTAAGGGATCAAACAGATCAATTTGGTTTGCAAAAAGCATTAAAAGATCCTGGAGGCCACCAAACAGACACACTGTGAACAAATGTATAACCTTCACAGTCGAGCCCTCACTGTAAATGTATCATTGAACAAAGAAAAAATACAGTTATTAAACAATCATGCATCATTACATGTTTCTAGACAAGGCAATGTTATTTTGTTAACTCAAGGCTAGAGACTTACATTCTAAATAAACCTGCATCTGAACTGAATTTATGAGTTGATAACAAATGTAGTTTTCTAGTCATTAGTTTTTTAGGGTGCTAATTTAGCATGACACATGTGATCTCCATGACTAGTGTGTCCTCATTACTTGTGATAATGGCTACTTTTAGAAACAACACTGTTGACTCTTGAATAATTACCAAGTTAGACACAGTAAGTATCTCTCCCTGTGAGAACACCTTACGTAATAAGTGAACACATCAGTGTTTAGCTTATATCAGTATTTGGGTCATTCGCAGGAATCAAATCTACATTTTCTCATCTTGCGATTAAAATTATAAAATTAGGCCACATAATTTATCTGGCTCAATGGTTGGATGAAAACACAGCTACTCATTTTTAGATCCATTCTTATCTTAAAACTGGATAATCCTTTTAGTCTTAAATCCCCCTATCTGAGTTATTTTTGTTTAAAAACAATACACAATGAATACATTTTATTTATATATAAAATTTATTTTTTCATCAGATAATTAACAAAATTACAGTTGTTATTTTAAGTTAAATTAAAGTGTCGATTTAAGTGTGTCTTAAATCTGACTAATTTTTTTAAACTTTAACTGAAATATTTACTTTAAAAAATGTGCTTAACCACCATCCACTGAAAATGTTTTCCTGAAGAGTTTACCCCAACCACCCTCACTCTGCCGTGATTTGTCAAGCATCAATGTTTGTCACTGCAATTCATCAATTCCAGAAGTCGTTCGTCGAGAACAGTGCTGTGTCTCAAATCGTGCAATTCTCGTAGTGCACTGCTTTACAGTAAGCTGTAGAGTTCTCTTACTTGCGCAGTGAGCACATTTCGACAGGGTAGTAATGTCTCAATTCAAACACGGTGAGTACGCACCCACAGGGAATGACTCGACAGCTTCTCCTTCTACAACTTTATAACACTTATTGCATCAGGCTGTTGGAACCCTATCAATGACACTTGACAGCGGTTTTCACCAATCAAAACAATTTATTAAGTTGTTTCATTTTGATATTATTGTTATTTTGTGGTAAGACACAGTGTGAGTATTGAGTTTTGACTTGTTAAAAATATGTTCATCGAGATTGTACTTCCTGTTCTAGCAGTAATGCAGCATGATTGGCTGAATATATCTAGCAATTGCCCGAAAAGGAAAACCAGGCTGTGCACCTCCTGTTGGTGGAGCCTCGTCAAATCCACAAAGGTAAGTAAGTAAGTAAGTAATATTTATTTATATAGCGCTTTTCGAGACCAGGGTCACAAAGGTCATCTTTTTGTGGAGACAAATGGTCCATGTGTGAAATATAATATATTTTTAAAAGGTCAATTTTGAAGTTTCATTAAATCATGAAAAATGAAAATAGTTTACCTTGATTTAATCTGCCGTGCGACTTACATCTGCAAGATGTACACAAATTGAGTTATGATTTCAGAAAATTGTGCTGGTCTTGTAAATGTGATTTTAAAGTATTATATGCTTACACATTATTATTTGTAGCATAACAAAGAAAAAGCATAGATCCTTAAGTACAACATGGAGCAGTAAAACTGAATCTTTTGTTTTTTTCAGTGGAATGTGTATGTTGGTTGGAGAGTCCAGACTCAGACTAGGGATGTGGAGACTCATGGCATGGATGTTTCCGTGACTGCCCACTCCCATTCAGAATATATCAGTCAATATTTCTCAATAAAAGTTGTAAAGTCACATTAAATAGATCATGCCGTGAGGACGGTGTTGGGGGAAATTAATATTGTTTTTACTGTTAGTTAAATTAGCAGTATTTTCAGTTATTTTGTAATGTTGAATCAGCAGGGGATTTGAGTTTATCGCATTATATCCTATTGTATCGCTGGCAGTGTATTGAAATAAGTTTGGACACAGATGGAGGTGGGACATGTCCAATGAGTGGTGTTATAAGTTTAAGTACTGAGTGAAAAAAAGAGGAAGATGTTGACGTTACAGCAATTTCTTCTCTTCTAGTCAATCTCTGGTTCTGGCCAATCTAATACCATATTCACATGCCTTGCCTTGCCAGCCATTACTATTAGACAGTATCACAATTTAATGATATCTTGTAAATTTTGGGTCATTATAAACCCTTATAACTTATTTGGACAAATGAACTATCAGTAGTGATGATCTGATGGGCCCTGGTCACCCAGCTGAGGCTGTATCATGATACAGTTAGAAAGGGCACTTCATGGCGCTCTCAGAGAAAATGATGTCAGGTTTTATTTAATTAGTAGGTCAGAGTGAAATTTTATAAAGCAGAGCATGCCATTAAGTGACTTTTCAAAATTAAGACATTGTATCATGATACAGATGATGCTGAATTATGAGGACACAATGTCCCATTACTAACTATTACGATATAGTATTTTTTTTGGTTTTGTTACTGTTTTTTGATTTTGTTTGCACATTTCTGTATTCATGTGCTTACGAAGCTGTTTGAAACTTTTCCAGAGGTTGTTGAAAAAACATTTTTCTAAATAAGCTGTTCAAGGAAAATGATAACTCTTCCTCATTGAACAAACCCCTCCCTACCTTAAGCTAGTTATCTACTGATGAAGCTTCACAAAGCAGTGACCTTATTTTCCAAAGGCACTAGATGACTTACTGCTCTATAATCCTTTTTCTTTGAGAAACTATTCTAACTTAGCTCACATTATTGTTAAAAAAGGAGAGCCACCTACTGATCACTAGTGCATCACTAGATGCTTCACGATGTACATATGATAAGTGCCATCCAATATCTATTTTCAATTATTGTCCATTTACAGAAACAGGAAAGGGTTTACTTATGAAGGGCGATCAATTACATAAGTATAAATAAATGTATAAATACATAAATAAATGTCTCAATAAATGTATAATAAATATATAAATTACTTATGATTGTATTTTTGTTGAAGAACCATGCTTTTCTGTATATATATACACATTTTGTCTTTATTTATTACGACATTTTGCTGGCTGTATGCAAATTAAATGGGAGGGCCTAACGTGTTTTTGAAGCAGTGATTGGTTAGACAAGGAAAACAAACGTAAGCAATCGATGTCGATCTCAAATTATCGCTCCTGCAGCAACTAGTCTATAGCATCAACGCTGCATGAGTGGAAGAGCCTTTTCTGAAATCTTAGCAAACCAGGTTTATAAGTTGCCAGTGTTCATGTGCATGAGACTGATTTAACAACCCAGAGCCTCATGAAAGAAGTCCGTTCTTCTCCTACTTAAAACGGTCGAACACCTTTAGTTTATGTTTGGCAGTTTATCCAGTTCTATCACCAGCTCATATGGCACCATCAGTAGAGCGCTCACCTCTGGACCCTGAGCTCCGGGTTCGAGCACATATCACTTATTATAATTTTTACACAATTTAAAAAATAAATCTTCTCTGTGCTATTTATATATTTTTATATAGCAAAAACTTAGAGACATTGTTTTGAGAAATAACAATAGTAGGCTACGCTCTTTTATTTTTGTCTAGACAACTTTTTGTATAGTTTCACATAATTGACACCAGAGAGTTTATTCTGAAGAATGACTGCGTATAGCTGCGTATTTATATGATTTGTAAGACTTAAAGAGAGATAAAACATTGTGATTTTCTCACCCAGTTGTCCAGGAAATTAATAACTCATGAACTCTGATCACAAGAACAACGTAGTTAACAGGACACAAACGTAAACGCAGCACAACACATTATACAAAATATTTTATTTACTGTGATCTAATCTAATTCTACATCTACATCAGTGCTCATCATAGATCATTAGCAATAGAATATACACGTTTGATCTTCCCAGGATGTTCCAAAGTAAGCGGTGAAACTATGATGAAGATATGATGCTCGTCAAGGCAGTGGTAGTTGATCCAATGACATCACTGTAACAAATCACTGCTTTAGACAGTTTAGAGTTTTAGGATGTTCAACCTGCCTATTTCATTTGCATAGTGACAACGAAACAAAAGACAAAAAGTATAAATGCATAAATAAATATATGTTGAAATAACTAAATACATAAATAATTAAATGTCAAAATAAATAAAAGTTAAAATGTATAAATTAATTAATTATATATATGTACAGAAAAGCACCATTCTTCGACAAGAACAAAAATCATAAGTAAATTATGTATTTATTTATTTTTACATTTTGATATTTATTCAAACATTTATTTGATCCTGTAATATCCGAACCCCATTGATGAATTGCTCAATAGCTAAGACTTTTACCATTTCCTTTTCATTGTCAGTGTTAAACCTTTTGCCACCATTGTGTTCACTGACTTGACACTCTGTCTTGCTGTTTATGTGCCCAACGGTCAGGCTGGCAGATCAGATAGCAGTCAACATCGTCAACTGTGACCTCTTTTGCTCATCTATGACCTTAGGCCAGATGGATGAAAACCTATGTGTCAAACAAATATTTCCCCAGGAGTGTAACTGTCATTTTTTGTGTCATTTATCTTCAATGCAAGTCTTTATCTTCTCTCTCCGTTTAAACTGATTTAGATCCTTAATGGCTGTAAACCTGTCTGCTTGACAGTGTCACTTAACTTTGTTTTAGGATGTGCTTTATATCACAATGATTTATCTCACCTTATGCTTTATCTGTTGATCTCTTATTTGGAGCTACCTATTGTATTTTCTATTTCACGCATTTCTTCTCTCCTGTGATGCTATTTTGATACTTAATGTTTCTGAAATCTGGTTGTTCATTGTTGTTTTTTACTGTGCATTTCACCATGTCTGCCCAATACAGTGGTGTAGATGTCCAAAACAGATTTACAAATTCTGAAACAAAACAACATCTTTATGCTACAAAATTAAATTTTTCTGAAAAAAATTAAATTAAAAACATAATTAGAATTTAACTCTACGTTTTATCAAACCCAACCTCGATTCTATAAGTGCATGCGAGGCCCATCCAACAGAGCTTTGCTGATGGAACCCAGCAGGTGGCAGGCTCCTTCACCTATAAAAGGGCAGCCCTCCAATGAATAATCCCTCCAAAAGAACTCAGCCACAGGGGGGTTTACTTGATTGCGTCGCAGGAGGGCTTCGCATGTATTTGTGTAACCGGTTACAATAGGTATGGTAGGGTAGGTAAGGAAGGGCTGGTCGGGTTTATACTTCATGGACGCTTTGCTGGACAAGGTAGAGGTGGTGAACAGCACCTCTCTACTACTACTACTACTAAGGAACCAAAGGTCTGTTCGTGTGTATGAACCCCTCTACTTGCCCAAGACAGGCAGAGACTGCTTTCACGGGATACAACCGATGGAGACTAGCCAGGTTACCTCCAGTGAACCTGAGTCACCTAAGTCCAGACCAGCAAAAATCAGTTGAGAAGGTACTGAGGGAAGAGAGTGAGGCGTTGTCCTGTAACAGTACTGATATTGGTTGTATACCCTCATTGCAGATGGAAATCAGGTTAAACAATGAAACAACAGTCAAGAGGTCTTTCCATCCGAAAGGCCCTTTATAAGGAGATAAAGGAGTACATCCAAGGTCTGATTGTGAAAAGGTGGATTGTCAAAATGGCAAACCTAGTCACCCTAAGCTGCTATCGAACATACATGCAGAATTTCTCGCGTATCACCAAACCCCTCTATGATTTGCTGCAGGTTCAGTCCGACTTCTTGGCCTTCAAGTGGGCAGTGTGCGACAAGTTCAGGGACTACCACTACTACTACTACTATGCCCCACACTTTACCGTTTTCACAGATAACAACCCCTTGATCTATGTCCTCAGCACGGCAAAGCTTAATGCAATCGGACACTGTTGGGTGGGACAGCTGGCAGACTTCCACTTCAACATAAAAATCTGCTGAGCGAGAGCAACTAGTTTTTGCTGCTGTTTACCGAAGGGTTGCTCTCACCCACCTGTATGACAACATCTGTCATGTCGGCATTGAGAAAACCCTGAGCCTGGCCCGAAAGTGATTCTACTGGCCTTTAAGAAAATAGAGATCGAGGAATACATTACAAGGAAGTGTCAGTGCATAAAGCAAAAGAAACCAGGAAGACACGAGAGAGCGCCAATGGGCAGTATCACATCTAAACACCGCTCTTGAGCTTGTGTGCATAGTCTTCCTTCACCTTGAGTCATGAAAACATGGGTTGGGTATATACTTGATAGTGGATAATTTCACCAGATTTGCCCAATCATACCCAACCAGGAATCATACCACCAAGACAGCCCAGCCTGTCATTTCAATGACCGTATTCCTAAATTTGAATACCCCTATAAGTTCACCATGACCAGAGCGAGAATTCAATAGATACTGTAAGGTGACAAGCAAAATCCACAAAGTTATGTAGAGAAATGGAAAGGGAGAATGGAAGAAGCTTTGGAAAATGATGTAATCTTAATTCTGTAAGACACGCTCAATTCACTTTAAGAGAAACAAGCTTCACTGAACCTCTACTCTTTGTTTAAAAGATCAGCTGCTTCTGAATAATGCACAGAGGAGGACAGCAGCCTCTCCAGTAGATCCGCTGCAATGATCAATAACTTTCTGTTTTTTTTTCAACAATTTTTATTACAACATGAACATGGAGAGAATTGTCTTGTTTACTCAAGAGAGGATCTGCTGTCACTGAAGTCAATGGCACAGGCTGGAGATCGTAACAATATCCCGATGGAGCTTCAGTGCCGCTATCATGGATGTAGAACCAGCAAGAAAATAAAGGCTAGGCTAATGGACTATCGAAGACATCTCAGACCATAGATCCCCACAATCATGTCAATTCATTGAAAAACAAGGTCGACGAGCTGACTGCCCTCAACAACCAGCGGATCTACAGAGAGGGCTTATCATGTATGTGAATAATGCCGGTGTAGCCCGGGACACGTTACTGTGAAGAAAGTCTTCAATTCAATTCAATTAAATTTTATTTAAAGTGTATTATCATAACAAAGTTATCTCAAGACACTTTACAGTTGAAGTAAGACTATAGTTGAGAAAGGTAAATCAGATCCCAGCAATTCATCTTGTGTTGTCAGGATATAGAACTATTGGCTGTAAGCCTGCGGCCATACTATCTACCGCG
This sequence comes from Callionymus lyra, assembly GCF_982586985.1. Lineage (NCBI taxonomy): Eukaryota > Metazoa > Chordata > Actinopteri > Syngnathiformes > Callionymidae > Callionymus > Callionymus lyra. Next base: position 1,372,563 of record NC_141833.1, read on the forward strand.
CAAATTCAGTCACGTGATCGCTCTGTGTGTTTACATTCCTCCGAATGCTGCAGCTCCATCTGCCTGTGAGAAGATTCACACAATGACAGCTAGACTTCAGAATGAGCATCCTGGCCCTTTTATTATCATCTCTGGGGATTTTTATCAAGCCAACCTGGACTCTAAACTGCCTACTTTCCACCAGGCAGTGGATTGTCCACGAGGTATAACAGGACAATTGACCTTCGATATACTAACTTGAAGGATGCGTACATAGCCAAATCTCTTTCTACACTTGGTCCGATCATAACCTGGGCCACCTACAGACACAAAGGACAACTACAGGAGATGGTTGGAGGAGAAGCTGAACAGGGACAAATAAGAGAGGTCTGGGATGGTGTTAATACCATCACTGGACACAAGACCATGTCCTCTATGCCAGTGAACATGGTGGAGGAGGCAAAAAGTCTCAACAACTTTTTCAACAGGTTTGAGCAGGCCACCTCACCCTCAATGCAGCTCGCTTAGGAACCTGCCCAACCTTCCTCTGCTCCACACAGCCACTTCCCAGCATTATCTTACTCCAGGTACGCAATGTACTTCGGAAGATTTGTCCAAGGAAGGCTACTGGTCCTGACAAGGTGTCTACTCGGCTGCTAAACACTTGCACTGCTGAACTAGCTGAGCCGCTCCAGCATGTCTTCAACCTCAGTCTAAAGCTGGGGAAAGTACCACAACTCTGGAAGACTTCCTGTATCGTTCAAGTCACGAAAAAGAGCCGGCCGAGTTAGCCGAACGGTGGCACTGACTTCACAGCTGATGAAGACACTGGAGCGGCTGGTCCTCAAACATCTCAGGCCAGAAGTCCAGCACCCACAAGAATCCCTACAGTTTGCCTACCAGCACGCATTTGATGTAGAAGCTGCCACCCTTCACCTCCTGCATCAGACCTACTCCCACCTAGATAAAGGAAGCGGCTCAGTGAGGATCCTGTTCCTACACATTTCTAGTGCCTTTCCCACCATCCAGCCCACTCCACTGCAGGACAAACTGACAAAGATGCATGTGGACCCTGGCCTGGTCTCCTGGATCTCGGACCATCTCACTGATCGACCACAGTATGTCAGGCTGAAGGACATCACGTCTGACACTGTGGTGTGCAGTACAGGAGCACCACAGGGGACAGTACTGGCCCCTCTCCTCTTCACCATATACACTTCAGACTTCTACTACAACTCCGAACTGAGTCTCGTCCAGAAGTATGCTGACGACATATTGTTGGATGCATCAGGGACAACAGCAAGGTCAAGTAGAGGAGTCTGATACTTGACTTTGTGGACTGGAGTGAGAAGAACCACTTGCAGCCGAACAACTCAAAAACCAACGGGCTGGTCTTGGACTTTGGGAGGTCCAGGACAAAGCCACGTCCAGTGTACATCAGAGGCGACGAGGCGGAGATACGTAGTTGACAACTATAAGTACTTCGGTGTGTGGCTGGACAGTAAACTGGACTGGTCCTGCAACACAGACCATGTGTATTAGGACGTTCAGAGTAGACTGTACTTTCTGAGGAGTCTCCGATCATTTAACATCTGCAGGAAACTCCTCTGCATGATCTACCTGTTTTTGGTGGCAAGTGTCCTTTTTTATGCTGTGGTGTGCTGGGGTACGGGTCCAGGAGGAGTGTCAACTGGTTGGACAGGTTGATTAGGAGGGCTGTCAGTGGTTGGCATGAAGTTGGACTCACTGGTGACAGTTGCAGAGACGAGATCACGCAACAAACTACTGTCCATCATGGATGATGACAGTTATCAGTGAGCAGAGATGCAGATGGAGTGCACGAATGCTCCTTCCCAGATGCAACACTAATGGTTTCAGGGACTTATTCATTCATTGTGCTATTAGGCTGTTTAATTCTGATGTTTGGGGAGGTAGTGGAGCGAAAAGATGATTCTATTCCATCTCAATCTTTGTATCCTTAGTCTCCCAGTCAGCTGTTTCAATCAATTCAACTCAGTTTTATTTAAAGTATCTTATCATGACAAAGTTATCTCAAGACACTTTACAGTTTATGTAAGACTATAGTGGAGAAAGGAAAAACAGATCCCAGCAACTCAATAATGAGTAAAACACATTGTGGCGTTTGGCGAGGAAAAACTTCCTTTTCGGAGGCAGAAACCTTGAGCAAAACAGCAGCTCAGGAGGTGGAGCCCTGGGTCTCCGGGAGATAAATAAAAAGTGTGGGTTTAAACTGCACAGGTGATGAATGTAATGCAGAAAAGGAAGCATATACAGAGCTCAGTGTCTAAAACTCCTCCAGCAATCTAAGCCTATAGAAGCTTAAGAAAAACAAAAAGGAGCTGATTCAAGCAGAGCCCGAGTCAGTCCTTATTATAGGCTTTATCGAAAAGTAAGGTTTTAAGATTGTGTTTGAAATTGTATTCTTAATTCTACTGGAAGCCAATATTAAGAGGACAGCATAGGGGAAAAGTGTTCGCGCGTCAGCCTCGATGTAAAAAAAAAAGCATGGATGACTTTCTCAGTAGCATCCAAAGGTCAGTGAGATTTGTTTAATTTGTGAGTTAAATGATAAGTCCTCGTCAAAGCAGACACCCAGATTCTTTACCGTGGTGCTAGCCGCAGGGACAAGTCCATTTTGGAAAGCTAGATCATTAGTTAACGATTGTCTGAGATGTTGTGGACCAACTATTAGAACCTCAGTTTTGTCGGCGTTCAGTTAAAGGAAGTTTTTGGACATCCAGGACTTGATATCTGTAATACAGGACTGTAGTTATGTTAACTGATTTCTTTCATCTGGCTTTGTTGACAAGTAGAGTTGAGTGTCATCGGCACAACAGTGAACGTTTATAGAGTGTCTTCTGATCAAGTCCCCTAGTGGGAGCATATAGATTGTGAATAGGATTGGACCAAGAACAGAACCTTGTGGGATACCATAGCTGACCTTAGTGTGTGTCGATGAGAGGTTGTTGACATGTACATAGTGCTTCCTATCTGACTGGTTCCACGTATGCCTATTTGGTTTTCTAATCTTTATAGATGAATTTGGTGGTCAACAGTGTCAAATGCAGCACTGAGATCAAGAAGAACAAGACTTTTCGAGTGGGGAAAATTTGTTCGAAACGCTAAGGGGTTGATGATGCTCCGTGGGTTTTGGTCTGGAACTATTCCTCCCACAAACAATCATCCACCGACCCTGGTTTCCCGGCTGCTCGGGAATTGCTGGAGGAGAACTGGCTGCTCAGCCATGTGGCTGCGCACTGTAAGTAAGTAATTTGTATTTATAGAGCGCTTTTCCAGACCAGGGTCACAAAACGCTTAAACAAACAAAACAAAATTCAATAAAATATATACTTTAAAGGTCAAGATCCAGCCTTACACTCCAGCTCGGGCTCTGAGGTCTGTGGATCAGAATCGACTGATGGTTCCACGCACACGGTTCAGGACCAGAGGAGAGAAATCCTTCCAGGCTGTTGCTCCTAAGCTTTGGAACGATCTTCCTCTCTCTCTGCACTTGATGGAGTCTACTGACTCCTTCAAGAAACATCTTAAGACATTTTTATTTGTTCAGGCTTTTCCTTGATTTTCTGGAACTCCTGTCTTAGTGAGACTGGCTAGCTAGCGGTTTAGCTTTGATAGTGCACAACCGGCCCTCTAGTCCAATAAGCTTCACCTCCAATCTAGCTAACAGACTACACTACACAACTGCTGTTATCACTAAAGGAGTTTGAATCGAACTAAACATCTGACACACCGAGCAGGACAGAACAGAGGAGGGAGAGGGACATGGTAAGAATTTTTCAACATATGTATAACAGGGATTCAAAGTGTTCTCTTATCTGGTGGGGCATTTCCCAACCTGTTTGTGCTTTGAAAACACTTCCACTACTGTTTATGTATTTATGGAAGCCAGGGAGGTCATTTACCTTGAGCCTGAGATAACGCAAGGGATACCACAAACACATTTGTTTTCTGGCCATTGGTCGCATTGACCCTGGGATAACACAAGGGTTAATCCCCTTGAAAGGATTGCAACATTATCACTCCCATCAAAACCTATTGATGCTTCTGCCTAAATTCGTGTTGACCTGGCTACAGAAAAACGTAAAATCACTGCGGAAGAAAACTGGACGTAAACCTTTGCAAGCATGGGGAGAACATAAAAACTGCACACAGAAAGGCCACATGATGCCTGAAGCTGGAAACAAACCACCATATTTATTGCTGTGAGGTGGTTGTCAAATTCAATTAAATTGTATTTAGGTTGCCAAAACACAACTAAGTTATCCCACTATACGGTTCTAAATAATTATATGTAAGAGAAGAGAAAAGTAGGTTCAACCATAGGTGGAGAGGAAATACCTTCTTTTAACAGACAGACCCCTGAGCAGAACTGTGACCAGCTGTGAGGGAGAGGTGTAGCAGGGTCCAGGTAGGACCATTTAGAGGAATGTGGAGCTATTTGCACTGCAAGGTCTAGCCGATTCTGGATCCAACAGTATGCTCCATAGGTACTGCGAAATGGGGTGGAGCACTGGGGCTCTGGCTGGGATGGAAATGAAGCGAGATAGTTAGATAAAGGAAAAAGAGACGTGGAGCTTGGTGTTTAAAGAACTTCCCCCACAGTCTGAGGACATACTAGTAGAAACTGAGTTAAAGCAAGTTTTGGGTCAGCCAGGATTTAGTAATGCATGAATGTAGTGCTAGCTGAGTACTTTCATCATCGCTTCTTGATGATTATGGTTTGTCGTTGTTGGCATAAGTAAAACTGTATGCGTTTCCTATATTTACTAGTGCAACCATAAAAAAATCGTAATATGATCTGGCAGAGAACAGAACCTTCTGGGACACCATAGTTGACTTCAGTATGTGTTAATGAGAGGGAATTAATATGTATATAGTGATGTCTTTTTGTCCCTCGAGGAAATCATGATGCAAGTTCAACATGGTTGTTTTTTCACTATTGTTTACCTACTAAAATTGATTATTTGGGCTCCTTTCCCACACAAATTGATCAATAATTATCTACATTCCCTTGAGCTTCCCTCAACAAACCCTTTCATATTACCTCTGTTGTCAGACGAAGATGGTTCTCCCTGCAGCGTGCAAGGGAATAAAAGTAGGAGGATGATTATCTGGGAGGAATGTGACAGATAATGTATGGAGATGTCGCGTGGCAGCAGCTGGAGACGGAGACAGGCGGTATTCAGGAACAGCAGTAGTGTTGCCCAGCGGGGTGGGGGAAGGAGGGGTGTCCTCATTTCACGAGGTGCATTTGTCCAAATTGAGAAGAAGAAAATATACTTTCTTTCACAAGCTTGTGGGAAGTGTCATGAGAGACACTGCACACAGAGGCATCCTACATCATCCATGTCCTGTCCCCGAGAGATCAAACACTGCTAAAAAGAAAACATTTAAACCATACATAAAACTGAACTTATCGACCCTTATCTTGCTCACAGAAAACACACATAACTGCACAGTGGCTTTAATTGATTTCTTCAGACTGATTCAGACCTATTTGACAGATTTCCAATATAAATAGATATCCTTTAGTTGTTGTCAATTTAGAAATATGTTATTTTCTGATATAACCGAGTCGTTATTATCACTGATATGGTATTCCAAATGTCAGTAACCATGGCGACATTATTCGTACAAAAAACTTGACTTAAGTCTGTGTTTGAACTGGATGATCTCATCAGCTCAAAATCTTTAGAAGAGAGTTATGACTCATTTATGATTGTCATGGTGACGTGGCAGACGGGGATTGGCAGGTTTTGCAGATCCTGAGTCGGTTTGTGGTAATACATATGTTAGTTGACTTGACTTGAATGTAAGGCATTGATTCTTACTATATGTTATCAAGTTGTTAATTACCCAATCTTCTTTTCAAAAACAAGCAACACATGACTCAGAATGTTGAGGACATCACTTAGATCTGTGGTCATGTTTATTACATCGCAAAACAGTGCTGACAATTAAGCCACTTATCACAACCAAACATTACTCTCATCCGCATCCTAATCGAATTTGTTACTAATAGTAAACAAAATTGCATTTACATTTGAAAGCAACACAGAATGAAAACATAAAGTCGTTATTTAATGATTTCTTGATAATGATGCTACTTTTCCCTCTAGTTGAGAAAGATGCACAAGCACCCTGAGATAAACTGAATTTGACTCCAATAAGTGAACCAGAGTTTTATACTTCCTTCAGTTTCATGTGGTTTTCTTTATTCACTCTGGCTTATCTAGTAATAGATAAATATTTTCTCTTCCTCCCTGTGTTCTGCCCCTGGCATTGAAAGTGTATGTTGTTCTTAACGTGTTTGGGATACGTGTCTGTACCTTTAAGAGGGAATGCTATAAGGGAGGGGCTGCTAGTTAGTTGACCGGAAGTCACCTGCACGTTATTCACGTAGAGAGCATGCAGGAACAAAAGTTTGATCAGCTCATCCATTAAGATTTAGTTCTTCATCTTCTTGTTTGTTAAAGCAACGTCTGTAAGTATTATCTTTATTTTCCATGTGTTGGATTATAGATTTACCGTTGAATGCTTACTGTTTAGCTTTATTAATACCTGTCTTATGTTTGTACTGTCTTTACAGTTTCACGAAATTACCATTCAACTACATGAGTAATCCTCAACACGCTGTGGAGTTTTTTGGGAAACGTTTAGCTGATTGGAGAGTTAGCTTGCTAGGCTAGCGAGCCCAATACAATGAAAAGATGGCAACACAGCTAACAAGATAGTCGAAGACAGCCATCTTACAGAGCTAAATTGCTAAGCGGCTAACGGAAAGAAATCCACCCAGCCTGCAAACCATCCTACGGAGCTAAATTGCTAAGCGGCTAACGGAAAGACATCCATACAGCCTGTACGCCTTCATACCTGTTGCTGGTATTAAAAACGCACCGTCATTATGTCAGCAGCTAACGGTAAAAACAAAGAAAACGGAGATAATAATTCCGTGAGCTCTCACTCTTCCAGTACATCGTCCAGCTCAAAGATGTCTATGGCTGTGGCCATGGCCAAAGCAAAAGCTGAAGCAGCGCAAGCTAGAGCGGCACATTCAAAAAAGGAAATTGAATTAAACGTAGAGCAAGCACGTATTAACGCCACTCTTGATGCATTAAACGAAGAGAAAGAAAAAGATGCTGCCATGGCAGAGGCTGATTCTCTGATGGCTTATTTGAGAGAACAGGGTTTCGAAACGGTCAGTGAGGCTTCCAGTAAAGTATCAAAAAAAAGCAAAGAAGAGCGTACTGCTGCTTACGTGACAGAGCAGGCCAGTATGACTGCAGTTCATTTGCCAGCTAATATAAATGGTAACAATCTCACATTGCCATCCCCTGTACATCAGCCTATCAATGGAACGCCCTGTGGAGTTGGATGCGACCACTCTCAAACCACCAATGCCCTCGCTAAATATCTGGCCCGCAGCCATCTTGTGACATCAGGACTTACCGTATACGATGTACAGACAATGAACTACTGGTCATGGAAGACGTCGTTCCATAGTGCTATTGACAACCTGGACCTGTCTGCTGGAGAACAGCTCAACCTCCTTACCAAGCATCTCGGAAAAGAGCCAGCAGAACAGGTTAAATGGATTAAATCTGTCAATATCAAACATCCGCCCACTGGATTGACTATGGCATGGGAGCGGCTCGACAAGCTATACGGCGCTCCGGAGGCCGTCGAACAGGCCCCCTTTGGTAAACTGGAAAGCTTCCCCAAAATCACAACAAAGGATCCACAGAGACTTCGCGATCTAGCAGATCTGTTGTCAGAGCTAAAAGCAGCTAAACAAGATAGCTACTTCACCGGCCTTGCATACTTGGACACTTCAAGAGGAGTCAATCCTATAATCGAGAAACTCCCACACAACATTCAGGAAAGGTGGATCTACTTTGGATCAGGATACAAACGTGACCATTTAGTCAGTTTCCCTCCTTTCTCTGTGTTTGTAGACTTCATTCGCAAAGAGGCTAAAGCTCGTACAGACCCAAGCTTCAACCTCTTCACACAGGTTCCAGCAGAGAAAAAGGACAAGTGGGAGAGGCCTATGAAGGCGCCTGTATATGTTCACAAGACCCAAGTCTCTTCAGTGGACAAGCCTGAGTCAAGATTAGGTAACAAACCAGCAGACCCAAGCAAACACTGCCCCCTACATGGAAAGCCCCACTCCCTGGGGAGATGCAGAGGCTTTCGCGAAAAGAGTTTAGAGGAACGCAAACAGCTACTCAAAGAACATTACATCTGCTTTCGCTGTTGCTCTTCCACAGAGCATCTCGCCAGGAACTGCTCTGCCGATGTCAAATGTATGAAATGTGAAAGCACCAACCACACGACAGCACTACACCCTGGACCAGCAACCTGGAAGTCCAAGTCGTCCCCTCCCGTGTCAGATTGCGGGGAGGAGGACAAAGCGGAGGACCAGGAGGTCACTTCAAAATGCACACAAGTGTGTGGCGAAGGATTAAGTGCGAGAGCCTGTGCTAAGATCTGTCTTGTCAGCGTGTACCCCACTGGACACAAACAGGAGTGCAAGAAAATGTATGCAATACTCGATGAGCAAAGTAACCGCTCCCTTGCACGGTCAGAGTTCTTTGATGTCTTTAAGATCTCTGGGTGCTCCTACGCATACACTCTCAAGACATGTGCAGGGCTTAAAGAGACAGCGGGGAGAAGAGCCATCGGTTACACTATTGAGTCACTGGATAAGAAACTTAGCTTTCCTCTACCTACGCTCCTCGAATGCAACGAGGTCCCTGATAATCGAGCTGAGATACCTACCCCGGACGCAGCACGCCACCATACTCACCTGAAACGCATTGCAGATGAAATACCACCTCTCGATCCTCATGCTTATGTACTCCTCCTTCTGGGTAGAGACATCCTGAGGTTACACAAGGTCAGGGATCACATTAATGGTCCAGGCAATGCACCCTTTGCCCAAAGACTGGACCTAGGGTGGGTCGTCATCGGCGACGTTTGCCTTGGAGGCGCACACAGACCACCACAGGTGAACAGCTATAAAACATCCATCCTGGAGAACGGTCGTGCTACCCATCTACAGCCATGCAACAACCAAATCAAAGTGAAAGAGGTCTTCAGTCAAGCACCTACATATCAAAACCATCCAGTACCTACCTTCACATACAGCTCAGGGAAGCTAGCAGAAGACAGCTTAGGCCAAGCCATCTTCACTCGTACTGCCGATGATCACAGACTTGCACCTTCCATGGAGGATCTAGAGTTCCTTCACATCATGGATGCCGAGTTCCAACAAGACAGCTCCAAAAGCTGGGTCGGACCTCTGCCTTTCCGATCGCCAAGGCAACGGCTGCCCAACAACAGGAGACAAGCGCATAACCGCCTCCTCTCGCTCCGCCGCACCCTAGAAAAATGGCCGCAGATGAAGGCCCACTTTCTAGAGTTCATGCAGAACATGCTTAGCAGAGGACATGCAGAGATCGCTCCACCCCTGACAGTTGCACCCGTCTCTGTTCACGGAAGGTTGATACTCAGAGATCTCACCACGCAGGCAGAGGATTGGGACTCACCACTCCCAAAACACATGGAGATTGAGTGGACAAGATGGAAAGAGTCGCTTCAGGACTTACAGGACCTCCAGATACCTCATCCGTACACGTCGCAGCTGTGGCCTACATTAAGGTGACCAGCCACGGAAACCAACCCGAGTTTGGCTTTGTCTTTGGGAAGGCAAAGCTGGCGCCTCAGCCTGACCTAACTATCCCAAGGCTAGAACTGTGCGCAGATGTACTTGCTGTGGAGATAGCTGAGTTGATAGTTGAAGAGATGAATGGCCCATGGGCATCCTCACCAAGACCTTTCCAGGAGAAGATGGACTGGTTCGGAAAGTCGAAGTGGAAGTCATCAAAGGTGGAACCAAGAAGATTTTCTTTCGCCCTGTTACAGAAGTTGTTCTGCTTCTGTCTACAAAGACTGATTCTGTTAATTAATGTGGAGTCTTGTAAGACCCCAAGCGGGGAGTGTTCTGCCCCTGGCATTGAAAGTGTATGTTGTTCTTAACGTGTGTGGGATACGTGTCTGTACCTTTAAGAGGGAATGCTATAAGGGAGGGGCTGCTAGTTAGGTGACCGGAAGTCACCTGCACGTTATTCACGTAGAGAGAGCATGCAGGAACAAAAGTTTGATCAGCTCTTCCATTAAGATTTAGTTCTTCATCTTCTTGTTTGTTAAAGCAACGTCTGTAAGTATTATCTTTATTTTCCATGTGTTGGATTATATATTTACCGTTGTATGCTTACTGTTTAGCTTTATTAATACCTGTCTTATGTTTGTACTGTCTTTACAGTTTCACGAAATTACCATTAAACTACATGAGTAATCCTCAACACGCTGTGGAGTTTTTTGGGAAACGTTTAGCTGATTGGAGAGTTAGCTTGCTAGGCAAGCGAGCCCAATACACATATGTTAGTTGACTTGACTTGAATGTTAGGCATTGATTCTTACTATATGTTATCAAATTGTTAATTACCCAATCTTCTTTTCAAAAACAAGCAACACATGACTCAGAATGTTGAGGACATCACTTAGATCTGTGGTCATGTTTATTACATCGCAAAACAGTGCTGACAATTAAGCCACTTATCACAACCAAACATTACTCTCATCCGCATCCTAATCGAATTTGTTACTAATAGTAAACAAAATTGCATTTACATTTGAAAGCAACACAGAATGAAAACATAAAGTCGTTATTTAATGATTTCTTGATAATAATGCTACTTTTCCCTCTAGTTGAGAAAGATGCACAAGCACCCTGAGATAAACTGAATTTGACTCCAATAAGTGAACCAGAGTTTTATACTTCCTTCAGTTTCATGTGGTTTTCTTTATTCACTCTGGCTTATCTAGTAATAGATAACTATTTTCTCTTCCTCCCTATCAGGAACTCATGCAAACACATCATTGTTCATTGCTTCCCTTTTTGGATCCAACCCGATGATGGAAGGTGAAAATGTGAATGAAAAGTACTTTACCTGGGAGCATCACACTAATTACACGGTGGATGAACGTGCGAACAGATATGCAGACTTACTATACTACTTAGTTTTCTTGTGAAGGTGGTAAACATTAACAGCAAGCAAAACACATACAAACAATGTTAGGGGGCTATTAAAAGACACCATGTCATTATTCGCAGTAATTGCTCCCATGGTAGAGGTGAATAAGACACCACTGTGGAAGAATAAAGTGAGTGAAAAAGAGGAAGACAGCCAACATCTAACATATGATACATCAGTCTAAAAATACCAACCACATTATCTGCTGGCTATCTGCAGATTTGTGTACATGTCTCCAGTACATTTTTCTTCATTTGGGTTGTCAGGATATTATTAGTTAGTAAAACATGGTTTGATTCCTGAAGACTTCCTAGCTTTGACAATGACTGTATTAATAATTTAATTTAAAATTGTTTATATTTTAGTCTCTGCAGCTACAAAATCTTCTCTTAACTTCCTATGGTATTTATTTCAAAAAGAAAAAAAAGAAAATTGCACATTCTATACATTGCACACTTCTATGTTCTGATCAAAACGATAATACGGATATCTAATTCAGCTACTTAATCAATAGCAGCTCGGGCTGGAATTAACCCGGCATGCCTGGTCCACTGTAATCCATTGTCAGAGCTGTGATCGGGGCTTGATGAAGCAAAGGTCATACGCATTGTCTACGTCTATTTATTTTAGCCTCGCAATCAACACAATCTATTTTCTATCACAGCAGCAGCCTGGGAGAAGATGGATTTGATGCACACGGACAGCTATTGATTCTGTAATTTCTCTGGAACAAACCAAATGCTCTCTCGACTCTATAAACTGTTTTGTTTGCGCCCATGGTGAAGGGGTTCATCACAGGGGAACCCAAGTTTCTGTTGAGTCTCCTGACTGACCTACGATATGATTTAGAGAAATATAAACCAGGAGGTGAAGGACAAGAGAGGCACACTTGCCAACGAGCCACATTTGCTGCTTGCATTTCTTTACGGTTTTTAGATGTCAAATTGTTTTAAACTTTACTTTTCAAAATTCAATTTTAATTTTAATCGGTCAGATATAATATAAAATACATCTTAACCCGACAACCCATAAAATAAGGCTTTGACTTAAGAAGAGTGTGACTAATACTTTCACAGGTGTCAAGGCTTTCATTATCACTTATCGCAAGCAGAGGCAAATGTCTTTTCCTCAGCTCACAAACCTCATCTATTCGTAGCTGTGCTTGTGAATGTGTTATGATGTACAGGAGCTGCGGGAGTGATCTGGACAAGATTCTTAGCTGCAGTGAAGAACATGTGAACATTTCGTGGTAGCATGAAACCACAATGACAGCTGTTGTGACGTGAAGCTTATATATTCAAATCATGTCTTTGACCTTTTTGGAACGACACGTTCACCCAGATAACATATTTGACACAATTGGAACATACTTGAAAGCTTTTCTTCTTGACACTTCATTGATTATCAAGTAAGTGCTCTGTATCTAATCAGTCTGGTTCCAGGACAATTGAATTTATTTTTCTCTGACAAGACATTCCTTCTGGCTCCTTTCCTTCCACATCTAAAACATACACATAGAGATAAGAGCATCAATCATAAAAAAAAGTATGTTTTTACTCATGGTGAATAAACAGTGACAAAAGGATTGATTTACTTCTGCCCCCATTTTGCAGTTTGTGCACCGACTAAACCTAGTTTTATTAAGATAACAAGTGCAGTTTAAAATATTTGTTTAGTGTTGGTGACGCTTTTAAGCATAAGGTTACCAAAACAACAAAGAGTTAAGAATGTTAGAATGTTCTCAAGCATGTTGGCATGTTGGTGGCTAGTACGAAAGGTGTTAAGATATTTTAATTTCCTCTCTTTAATAAGGCTTTTAAAACAGAGTTTAAGGTGAGTGACAGCTATCACCCATTTGACCGCTGATGTTCTCTTCTAAAGATTCCGCTCTGCGTGCTTGTCAGCTACGTGGTGTTTTCAGTGACGTCATCGGTGCTGTATGTAGGACTTCTGAATGTTCGCTCCATAACTAATAAATCCTTTACTCTTAATGATCTTTTTACAAGAGTTAATTTGGATTTATTATGTCTGTCTGAGACTTGGCAGAGAGAGGAAGAGTTTATTCATCTGAACGAACTCCAGTTCGAATTCCAGTAGGGAGCGCTGTCCTGGGGAAGCCTCGCCTCTCTGGTCGTGGGGGAGGTCTTGCTACAGTTTATAGGGAGAGTTGTTCTTGCAAAGTGATTCAGACACAGGAATTCACTTCTTTTGAGTCTCAGGTGAAGGCCTATTTCCAGTGACATCATGATGTCGGCTGACTCTGGTAAATTCACTGTTCTGGTTTTCTTGGATCTGTCCTCAGCCTTTGACACAGTTGATCAACCAGATCCTGCTGAGAAGACTGAGGGATGAAGTTTGACTGTCTGGGTCTGTGTTAGAATGGTTCTCATCATACCTTTCTAGGCGCAGTTTTAGTGTATCTGCCAATCAAATGAGGTCTGACTCGGCGGATCTGTTGTGTGGAGTCCCTTAAGGTTCTGTTCTGGGCCCATTGTTTTTGCTGTACTTGATTCCCCTGGGTAAAATCATTCAGAGATTTCCTGATGTTTCTTATCACATTTTTGCTGATAACATCCAGCTATACTGCTCTTTTGATCCAATTGAGCCACCGAGGCTGAACAGCTTAGTCAATTGTTTGCTAGAAATCAAACAATGGCAGAGTGAAAACACTTTGCAGCTAAATGTGGACAAAACTGAAACTCTGGTGATTGCTCCTGATGATAAGGTTCCAGGGTTGAGTCAGTCCTTGGGTCACTTAGGTCAATCTGTCAAACTGAGCCTGAGAAACCTGGGTGTTGTATTTGATAAAGACATGTCTCTTGTTCAACACTGCAGAAAACTGACCAGAAACTGTTTCCTTCAACTGAGAAAAATCTCTAAACTTAAGAAAACATGATCTGGAGCTTGTAATCCATGCGTTTGTATCTTCTCGCCTGGACTACTGCAACAGTTTGTTTTCATGTCTTAACAAGAAGGAGCTGTCTCGCCTGCAGTTGATTCAGAACTCTGCAGCGAGAATTCTGACCCGCTCAAGTAGAAGAACTCACATTTCTCCGATCCTTAAAACTCTTCACTGGCTGTTGTGTTATCAGTTTTATCTTGACCTTTAAAGTATATATTTTATTGAATATTGTTTTGACAGACCCTGGTCTGGAAAAGCGCTATATAAATAAAAATTACATACAGGTACTTACTTAGATTTTTCAAATGGAATCTGTTTTTATTCTCAAAGACTTTAATCTTGATGTTGATGACGTCATATCTTGCTCTGCTAAATAACTTTCAACTTCAACAGAAGCCTTTAATTTTGAGCAACATGTTTCTGTTCCCCCTCTCCTCAAAAAGACCACATTTTAGACTTAAGAGTTTTTACTCTTAGCGTGGACATTTCTAATCTATCTGTACATGATGTCCATCTGAGTGATACATTTCTTGTCTTGTTTAACCTGGACTTCATACCTGAACCTAAGCCTTTGAAAGTTAGGTTTCAGAAGCATGTTATCTCAGTTGATACTGCAGACAGTTTTTCTGCTATGTTTGACCCCCTTTCCTTTGGTGACTGCCTAAATGTGGACAGTTTGATTCACTGTTTCACTAATCATTGTGTTGAAATACTGGATCAAGAGGCACCTGCTAAACTTGAAAGTTCAGAAAAAACGGTGCCCTTAGACAAATGAAGATCTCCTGAGTCTGAAGACTGAGACTTTGTCGTAAAACTGAGTGTCTGTAAAAGTCCACTAAACTTGAGGTGCACAGACTTCACCTCAGGGATCTGATGTATTCATACAATGAGATGGTGGAAACTGCCAGATCTGATTACATCAGGAAACTGGTAGGAGCAAATAAGAAAAACCCCAAAGTGTTGATCAAATTAAATTGATCAAAGCCTTTAAAGTTTGTTTGTTTTTGTTGAGTATTATTTTGATTGTTTAAGCGCTTTGTGACCCTGGTCTGGAAAAGCGCAAAAGCGAAAAAACTAAATTGTATAATACACAGTACACTGAAGACTATTCCAGTATGTCAATCCCCGTGTGCAAAAAAGGCATTGTGAAACAAGAAATAATTGAGTGTACTCTCCTCTTGGATTGTTTTTTTTAATCGATGAGTTGTCTTCTACTTTGGAAAGATAACAATTGCAAATGTCACAGCAAAAAAGCAAGTGACCAATTGTTGTGACATGATTTCTATTCAGATAAACGGTTCACTGAACTTATTTTAAAATATAATTATTTTGTCTAAGCAGTGCTAAAAAGAATAAAAAAGAGTGATTACCTCTGAAAGCTTGTGTTGCTTGTTTTGGCTTCCATCTCCAACATCACAACATTGTTTCATTGATTCCAAGCTTATGTGCAAAAATTGTATTTCTCTTTGTTGCGCTTCCAGCTAGAAATTCTGTAGGACGTTAACCACTAAAAATCCATACATCGTTGTATAAGCCACAGGGTTCAAAGAGTAAGGAAAAAGTAAGGGAAATGCCAATACAACTGTACATTCCTTACTTACCTGGCATGTAATAAAGTGGATTAGGTTATAAATGAACAAATCATGCATTACTTCATCTCTAGCTACTTCTACGATATAGGATCTATCTTGCAAGGAACCTAATGAAGGGGCTCATAAGTTGTGAAAGATATGTTGTTTTTCTATAATAACAGCTATAGTTATCTTGTTTTCATCCATCAAGCTTTGTCCAGTGCGTTGCATTGACGGTATATGGAAGCAAAAGACCTGAAGTATATCTGAATATAATCTGTTTCTTCTGAGATTGCAGTGACTGGATATATAACCAACACAAAAGTGTTGGTTCCAAATTTATTTCTGTGTCCAGTATGTATTTAATGCACAGTTTTGCTTCAGATAATTATTTAATTAGAGAGCACTTCAGTTAAAAAGTGTCGCCATCCTTTTCTCATTTGCTGCAAACATCTGTTATGGCGCTGAATTTATTTTATATCAATAAATACTATAGATTGATTTCCCAGGCAGGCACATACAGTCATTTGTCACAGATATGTTCTACTTTGTGTTAATTATGACTTTTGGATTCTTATGAAATCACTTATTTCTAAATGTCTAATATAATCCGAAGTTATAAATTGGTTATCTCAGGGCTTATAAAGATCTCTAGTTCAAGTCCTTTTGCAGCCCACATTAAAAAAAGATCTTCTCCTGGGGAGAAATGGTCGTTTCACCAAATTGGACATAAAAAAGAAAGTGCATGTTCTTCTTTGAATTACTTTTTTTGCTAGAGGCCACACATTGGTATTGTTTTTAACCATTTCGTTATTTTGCTCTTTCTATCGATTAGCTCAGTAAAGGTAAAAGGGAAAGGGCAATTTCAATTAATACCCTTCCATTGTCTCCATAGTGGCACAGTGAGGTTTTTTTTCTCCATTAAACTTCAAGCTACACTTTCAATTGCAGCCTAAATTCTATCACACCTTGTGGAGAGCCAAATTTGTGTATTTTTAATCGCTGCCAGATTTGAGCGTTTTGTTTAATCTGCTAACGACTTTCCTGTATGAGATAGGCCTTCCCTTACGCCAGGTTTTAAATATAGGGTTATTCACAAACTTAACATAGTGTCTTTGATGATTTTATCAATTAATTATTGTAGTCCTCAATCATCATTTAATATATTTTGTTGACTTCACCAGAAGAATGTGTAGCACCCTCACTGAAAGGACCTTAGGCATTCCCTGGCAAAAAATAAATTAGTCGGAAGGAAAAATAAACATGAATGAAAAGACCATAACATCAGTTAAAAAGAAAGACGTACTATAAAATATTTTAACTTTTTTGTTAGTTGTTCCCATATTGATTTGTTTCATTTGTTTAATGACAAACTCCAGAACTCTCTAGCTATAATTATAAAAATGAACTTATGTATCGTTTGTCAATAAATGCACACGTGGTATGTTTCAATGGCTCAACAAGGGATTAATGGCATTGGATTTCTACTGATTTCACACTAGAAACACTATTTTCAATCTTACCTTTCGCTGCTTTAATGATCTATATGGCCAGTAGTGATAATGCCTCATGAGGCAGCTGATGTTGTAAAGTTTAGAATGCTACTATAAGTCACTCTAAGTAAAAGGTTTTGTTGAATTAGTAGATTTGAGCCAAAGATTATAAAGTAGAGAGTGCTATCTAGTGGCCTTTCAAAATTAAGACACTAATTAATCCATTACGAGTGGTCAGTGTAAAGGTTTCATAGTGAAACCCATTAGAATTGAGGTTGCCATCTACAGCTTGTGAATGCTTTTTTGAGTCCATGTTTGTTTGAGTAAAGAGTAAACAGCTAATCTGTCTATTTGTTTGAAATTATTTCTGCCCAGTAAAACACCTGTCTTCACAATGCAGATACAGAGTGTGTAAATTCAATTATAACTGTTTACATTTTCTCTGAATTATCAGCACCCTTAAGCAATGTTTTCACAGATTTAGAAAATATTTCTCTCATTCGAAAGAGCATTTTAACAGGAAAATCTGAATTCTGAATCTAACTTTAAATGTGGATAAATGTGGATTTGCAGCACAAGCTGTTCCCACTAAGCGCTTCATTGGCTATTTATTAGGGACTAGCCTGTTACTCCCCTCAGATCAGCCATAAACCCGTCACAAGTCATTGACTGTCCAGTGTTCAGAAAGATGACCTTGGTTGCAATAATAACTGCATCATATCTATCTCTTGAACTCAAGTTGTTGAAGTCATATGCAAAACCCATCATTATTATTGTTAATGAATTAAAATTGCAATATATTTTGATCAGGTGGCTGTTTTTAACAATATAACTGCTTGGTATTTAAATAAGGAAACACTGCAGTTGATGATATTTTATTAATGAAATGGAGAAATGCATGTAAATAAGCGCTGAGTCACTGCACCAATTCCTCTACAGCTCCACAGATACACAAGTCACATTGTTTTTAAACCCTGTAACGTCATACATGGTAAATAGAAAATAACTTCTCTGCAGCTTTTCTCAGCTGTCATTTGTCCCATCAGGGGACTTCTGTTCCAGAATGCTGGTCAAGGTATTAAAAGGGGGGCCCCAGTCTCCAAGGGAGCTAAAATCCCCAGACTCAATAACCCAGGGCTCATCTATAGAACTGAGGGATCCAGCGGCCGAGCCATCCCCCTCGTAGGCGTAAGTGGCTAACGAATCATACGGGGCCACGTAAGTAGGTTGGTTTTCCTCCAACCGCTGTTCAATGAATTCCCTGATGACTTTAGCGTCCCCATTTGTCATCTTACGACCAGGTGACAGCAGAGAATTGCTGTTTCCAGGTCCAACAACACTGGCTGTCTCACGATGAATGTCTGGTGATCTGACGTCCTTGCAGCGGCTGGTGAGGTGAAGCAGGACGCCGTCCCCGTATCCATTCAGGTCCTTCTTGCTGCTCAAAGTGCTGGTGCGATGTGTGTGAGTGTTGCAGAGTGTTCCTATGTCATATGCTTGAGTGTCCTCTTCGCCGCCTCCCTCGTCATCGTAGTGAATTACATTGTCACGGATGTCTTCTTTTGATGTCATTAGAGTCTCTTTTCCCTTGTGGCGTTTCTGACTGATGAACAAGACCGATAAAACTGCAAGACAGAAAGGTAGATGTGTTGGATTAATGCCGTGATAAACACTTTTGACCTTCCTCAGCAAACCCCTGAAGATCAGTGGTAAAGACATACATACAGAAACTCATTCAAACAGAGCACAATTTCAAATGCTCCTATTGACCTCAATTCTATATTTACCTCGTGTTTCATATGGAGGACAATAAAATAAACAGTTTCTTATCAAGCTACAAGTCAAACCAAGGACACTTCTTGCTGTGAAGCTTTACCACTAGCCGTTACCAGTTAGCCAGTAACCAGGAATACAATAATTACTGGAAATTTAAAGAGATATAGATCAATCATATAGATTGTGGGATAGTGACAATATGTACTGTATTTCTTCACTAATGTCATGTCAGTGTGGAGCACTCTCACATGGATCTCTCAACAGATATTGCTCATTGCTAAGTCAGTCAAATGTATCAGAAATCCATAAGTAGAAGTGATGTAATACCTATTTTCTTGATTAACCATTATTTCTTCAAGGTCAATTACACTGAGGTTTTTTATTATTATTCATATATTTCTTTCTTGGTCTAAGGTGGATTTTCTATCTTTAGTTCAACTGGCATGTCAAGTAAAACACATAACAAAAACAAGTGATCACATATTCTCTGTGATGCCTTTTCACTCACACAGTGATGACTGTGGGCTGTTACCAAATAAGAGCTCGATCTTAGCAGCACTGCACCGTACTATAGTACACAAGAGAGACTTGAGAACAACCAGCAAATTCGACCTCAAAGGGACATTGTCAGCGAGGTAAACATTGCTGCAAAGACTAGAAAAAAACAATACATAGAATTATATAAATATGATATATTGATTTATCATTAAACTTAATTAACTACAAAATGAACATTAATCAAAAATTGTAATGGTTTGTATTAGTAGTTATCAAAAGTACAATATGTAGTACTTCTGTAGTAGAACTCTCTAGTTGTTGTTTTAAAGGGCAGATAATCTGTTGATTTAACTGTCTCTTAAATTGATCTTGGACGTCTATTGTACCCATCAGTATCCTGGAAGTCTCCACCTCCAAGGGACTCTTTGTATAAAAAAAGCAGGGCACGATTACAGCTGGCTGGAGGAGGAGTGAAGCCCACCATTACGTCATAATCCTTTCTTATAACCTCGCCTTATACTCTTCCTTATGCTTCTTCCCAGGTGCAAAACAAATATACTCAGGGACTCATCCTTGATTTTCTGGAACTCCTGTTGTGTTATCAGTTTTATCTTGCCCTTTAAAGTATATACTTTATTGAGTATTGTTTTGATTGTTTAAGCGCTTTGTGACCCTGGTCTGGAAAAGCGCTATACATATAAAAATGACTTACTTACTTACTTACATTCCTCGGGCTATTAAATTGTACAATTCTGAGTTCGGGCAGAAGTGGAGTAAAAGTATCTTGACATTCTGTTCTATGTTAATCTTTGTATGCTTTGTCTTTGTTATTTTTCTTTGATCTATGTTCTTATCTTTATCTTTAGACTTAGATTGTATCATCTGGTTCTTTCTCTTTATTCTCTTTGTTCTTGTTCTTATTTTATTTTGAATGTTTTCTAAGAAAAATTGCTGTATTTGCTGTGGCTAATTTGGAAAAAAAACAATATCCCGAAGGAGACCTCCTGAGGGATCAATAAAGTTCTACCTACCTACCTACCTACCTACCTACCTACCTCATTCGCTGATATTTCAAAGAAGAGAGAAATTAAAAGACGGAGCATTGTCATGATAAGGGACTTGTGAAACATTTAAGGTAAGGTAAGGTAATAAGGTAAGGCATTTGAAACATATTAGTAATTCAGGAGAGCTGGGTTTTCACATTAGTTGCCCTTAAATGTTTATGGCTCCTGTAAGTGATACGAGTGTAACTGGAATTTCTGAAAAGTCTCTGTTCTGCGATTTTTTTAAATTAAATTCTCTCATATGAAAACACTCCCTCCCTCTGAATAACCACTGGAAAGCTGTCTCACATCACTTCATCAACAACAATATTATTGATTAACAGTGAGAGTTTTACTTTTTCAAATTCAAGCAAATTATTCTATAACATGAAAGTAAAATGTATAACAAATGCAGTTATAAAATCTATTTTATGTTACAATGCAATTAAGGAAGGCCTGATTTTAAGCTTGACATATAACCGTGTTTAATATCAATTCATAATTTAAAACAAATTAAAAATTCCAAGACCATCATTAAAAATACGAAATCTGCTAACCTGGTTCAAAGATTATATATCATTTATGAACAACACTCCCTCTTGTTCTAGCAGAATTCTGAGCATAACTGCAACTATAATTAATAATACATTTGCACATTACAATGCCACAAGACTGACAATATTACTACATTGTAATATATTCTTAATATATATTCTACATTTATTTTGATTTTAAGGTACAACAATTAAATGATTGAAGTGGCGAGGAATATACATGGCTATCACTGATGACACTGCTACTATCTGTTGCATAAATAATTGTCTTTCTTTGTCATTTATTTTGCTTCCTTATTTAACCCAGAAACTCCACTAATTGTCTTGGATCAATTGAGAGGAAATTGGGTCAAATCAGGCTTAAGATAAGCAAAGTTTCTGCACATGCGAAACGTCCTGCAATAATTTGCAAGAACTTTATGGTTTCCCTCGTCGGACAACTGAGAGAAGCTTGTGTTTGTCGTGATTTTGAAGCCGCTGCTGAAAAGAAGACAGACAAATGGATTAGTCAGAACATCAGGCTGTTTTCTGTGTCAGTGCTGAGCAAACACTGAGCTGGGGATTAGTCTCCAAACTTCAGTGACCAGCAGTGCTCATCTGTGCCGTGCAAGTTCCAGGATCAGTAGAAAATACATCAGTGAGTGATGAGCGAGGCTTTTTAAATATTTTAGCTGTCAAAATTGTCAAACCCAGGCTCTCAACATGAACCACTGCAGGGAGAAACTTTCTCATTCTCTTTGAATCCCCAAAAACGCTGTCATGTTCAAGGAAAGTCTCTAGATTGAATGCATTTTTGGCTCATTAGTACAAAATAATTGAGTTTTTCTGAACTATTTCGAGGTCTTGTTGTTCAAGTTTCGAGGTTCAATAGTCATGCTAAAGAAAACTGACACATCTTTGCATAATTAAAACCCAAGGATCACCACTCATACATTCACCATTCAAACCCTCCTGAGATCTGTACTCCCTGCCGCATTTAAGAAGAATAAAAAAGCTGAGCTTTCTTCCGCCTCCCCCAATGTGGATATCTTTGCGTGTGTGTGCGTGTCTGTGTGTATGTGGGTGTGTGTGTGCACATGTGTGTAAGAGAGAGGCTAAATCAATATATCATAATATAACAGGGAAACCAGTCTATCTTGTTGATTTCTCAATTGTTTTGTTTTATCCATTTATTTTGTATACACCAATATTAAAAGTGGGATGGGAAGTTGTTTGAAAACAAAGAAATGAAGTGATCAACAGCCATCATGAACGTGATTGAAATGCATTTTCCACCCCATCATTAATTTAGTTTGTGTTTTGAAGAATCAGCACACTGTGCAGAACAATATGTTGGAGCCCTGCAGCCGTGAGGGAGCTGAATCGCTTCACTCTAAACATCAAAACTCTCTATTTAGTCGATATATAACAGCTGAGGAGGGAGCCATAAATGTAATTTCTGAGCTGAATAATGTGGTGCAGTGTTGTAATGGTTCCTATTCTAAAGGATAGATTTGACAGAAGTCAGAGAGTCTTTTTTGCCTTCATAACATCTTATTCAGGGGAAAAGAAAGTGTTGTATTTCACATGTTAGCTCTGTTTATAAATAAGCAGCCACCCAGATTATTCCAGCGCTGTGAAGTGGCTGCTATATCACCGGAAGTCAAAATCAGCAACATCTCTACTCTGTGGGGATGTTTTGTCGTTTGTTTTTCCCCATAAGGGAAATACTGTCTTCGTCCTACTTTTGGGTTCAAATCTTTTTTTCTTTAAAATAATACTAGCTATACTAATGTATATTGAAAGTCCAAATAGACCCTGAAGCAGTAGTGGGCAATGAAGTATTTACAAGGGACCTAATTAAAGGCTATGGCTGTTTTCAGGAGCCAGAACTGATGCCTCGATATGAGTGTAAGCCACAAAATCCCCAAACTAGGAACTTTAAATACATTTTGACCCCATGAAGGAATAGTAGACAAACTGCTGTGTAAGATCTTTTTGGAAAGTAGCAATATTACCAAATTTTATATATCCATATCCATTCAGACTAAACTGTTTATGGAACCTCAATTTGAAGCTTGTATCAGCAATCTTGCTCTTTCTTCATGACCTGGACTACATTGGAAAATAAGAAGCTGTGCCTTGTCTGAAGACAACTTAGCACTAGCTCTCCTTTTCACTCCCAAACTTGATGACACAAACCTTTGATACGGTGCAAGGCATTTTTAAAGTTATTGTAAAGTAGGAAACTGTTATTATTAAAGAAATGATTGATGATGTCTGGTTAGTTACAGAGATGTTTTGTTTCTGGTTATAGAAATCACAATATGAAAACATGGGATGTAATTCTATAAGATAAGATCATCTGTTACTCCCCAAGCTTTATTTCCTCTCATAAGGGTCTTGTTAACAGTAACTAAAAAGGCTTCAAAAATTAAATCACAGCAAGAACTTAAACTTCTCTGTCTCAATAAGGTTTCTTGTTTTTAGTGGAGCCATCTCCTTGTAGACCAAGCTTAGATTCATGGAAAGTATAGGAACTAACTTACATATGCAGTTATTAGATGCTATTTATTTACCTTTGTGTATACTAGCCTAATAATGGAAATCACTTTGGAAAACAATTCATCAAATGTTCATGAAAGGTAAACAGCTTTCCAATCAGTGCTGCGTATGGTTTATACATCAAGAAATTGATCTCTAGTTTGTCTGGTTGTGTTCTTAATTCATTTTAATTTCTTTCATATGTCAATACTAAACAGGCATTTTACTGAATACACAAGTACATGATCAGTTTAGGTTGGACAAAAAGTTATTTAAAAAAAACCCTGAAACTTTTTTGTAATTTTATTATTTTCAAAGCTATTGACCACTGCTCTGACAAAAACATTGTTTGACATTCCCAGCACCAGCCTGCTGCCTAACATCTACCATAAAAGCAAATATACTTCAGGCCATACAGAGATCTGCTCTTACAATCGGAAAATGCAAGCATGGGATCCGCACAACGCATCAGCACATGCAGAAGGGACACACCATCCCCTCAGGAGTTTGTAGTTTAGAAATAAAACAAGGTCATGGTGTAGGCCAAGGAGGAGGGCTAATGGGGGGATATCGTACTGATGTATCAGCATGTTCTGCTCCTGGGAAGACTAAACAGAAAACCATCTTTTGTTTGCATCAGGTTATTATTATCCAGTGAAGGAAAGTGGGCTTTAGAGAAGGATCTGGCTTAATGGCAGACAGTCAATGGGGAGATGTTAGGAAAAGAGTATTCATCCCACAGTCTGGGTAAAACAGCCCCTGGGCCTGAATACAGAAGGATCCTGGGCTATCCCAGAAGAACCGTTCCAGTAGTGAAAAGTCGGGACTGTTCAGAATCAATGTCATTATGAAGACCTGTGCAGGCAAGAGCAAATTGCAAATCCAACATCACGCTAAAAAAAATGGAGTCAACAATATCATGATAGAAATGATTCTAGAAATAAATAGATGCAGAGGAGCTGCACTGCCAAAACATCCACTGATGAGTTTACATAAAGAAAGTAAATGAGAAAATATTGATTTTCACTTCATATTTAGAGCATACTATGTCTCCTTGACTATTAAGTGGCTTCAGCCCTAGCAAAAACTCACTAAGGCCAAAGTTTGGGTCGCGTGTCCCAATCTACAGACCTAAATTTGACCATGTTTACTTATAAATAAGTGGTTTTGACTGGGTTTTAAATATAAAAAATACTATCCACATATAATTTATACTGTACTGGCAACCACAGCTCTGTTATACATGTTTCCATATTTTTTATAAAACAATCCAACTATCCAAGTGAATTCAGCATCAATGAGAAAAAAGTGTTCATATCCATAATCCATGGCATCACTAGATCCACCCAGTCTAATCAAATAGGATTAAAAGTTACCTAAACTATAGAAGGAAGATCGATCACTGGCAAGTTGAGCAATGATTCAAGCAATATCTAAAAGCTATTCAAGTGAGCAGATGTTTTAGATTAATTTGAAAGGGAAATACAATCGTGGCTGTGGAATTAGAAGTCAGCAGGATCAGCGAGGCTGCAGACTGCAGGTGCAAGATGAATAATAAAGCTATGGAGTGCTATGTAAGGGAAATGTATTTTTTCTAGTGCGAAGGGAGAATGTGTCAGAGGTTGATTCAGAGAAATCTCTGTATTTTCAGCTGGGAGAGGAACATCCTCTCCACAGTGATGAATATAATCGAAAAAAGGAAGAGGAAAATGAGGTTAAACCCTGCTTTTGATGAGATCATTCTGCCGGTGATATTTGACACTGCATTAACATGCACCTGAACCTATAATCTTAAAGATTATACTCTCAAAAAAAACTCTAGCCCTTCATCTTAAAATAACTGTGAAAGTGACTTACCTTATTGAATAAACCTTAATAGAGTAGCACAGTATAGAAAAGGAAAATTGACTTTGAACTTGAATGTCAGTATTGATCGCCTAATCAAGTTTGACAATGGATGTGTCATATGCAAATATATTTTCTATCTTTTTAATTTATCTTAAAACATTATTTTGTGTCATCTCTTTTCGCATGTTTACTTTGGGAGGTTTTAGAGATGATGAATATAACATGTTAAACAGCTGGAAAACATTTTGTATTTTGTACTTGAGACAGTCTGCTTTGTACAGTGAAATGCGAGGAAAGTACACCAGACCTACTCGTGTGTTATTAACAAACACCGTGAGGCGATAAGTGAGAGACATTTCTTAGGCTCAATTTCACCAGAACAAAGTTTTACATATTTAACAACTTGGCAGTGATTTTGAAAGGCTCATTTTGACAGAAGTCAGATCCGTCAGGAGGCCTGTTTGTGTCATGTGTATCATTAAAGAAGAACGATAACAATCCATTATTCTTCAAGACTGTTGTTATCGCCTGAGACTGCTGGACCAGCTCACTAAGGACACAAGACCACACTGTGACAATTATTATGAAAAAGACGTCTCCGTAGCTTCCATAAACAAAAAACTCCTATCAACAAATTCACAAATCCAAATCCCCAGTTACAATATCATCAGGAAATAAGGAGTCGCAATTGTCATACATATTGAATACAACGAGTTTGCTCACAACCTCTTATCAGAAAAACTGAATGGGAATACATCCTCCCCAACCCCCCCCCAGTAAACAATCCTAAACCACTCTGTTGAAGACCGCCCCACCCCCAATCTCTCTCACATAATGGGAGACCTAAATGAAAAACACCTTAACCTTTACTGCAATAAAAATATTCCAGCGGCAGAGCATTTCAAGAACAGTGGTCCCCCAAGCCTTAGAAAGAAAGAAAAATCATATCATGTTCTATTTATTATTAGAAAAAGAAAACATATTTTATCTTAAATAACTCTTGACTAGTAAAAATGAGTAAAACATAACCTCAAGAGTCCTTATTCCATATAAAAAATGCCTAAACAAAAAGAGTCTCTTAAAGCTAAGAGACACACATATATAGAACACCATCATCAGCATAAAAGAACACACATAAAAAAATAAATAATAATTGAAGGACAAATTGATCGAAGGACACACACACCAAGCTGGAGAAACAACAATTCCCTTCCCTGTCATTCATCCTCCAGTTCATCATCCCCAACCCCCTTTAAGGGGGACATAGGCACCATCACACACACCAATGTAGCCCACACATGACACACACAGATCTGCACTAGACATACTTAATTCACAAATGTAGAAAGTAAAACAATAGCATAGAACATAACAGAGGCTCAGGTTTGACTAGTAATGATGGGTTGATGAGGCCTCATGATGCAGCATTAATTGTTGGAGCTGAAAGACAATTCAGTGTCATCATTTAAAAGGGCCACTCAATATTTTAATGCAGAGAGTGCCATCTAGTGGCCTTTCAAAACGATGACACTAAATCATGATTCAGCTCCAATAACTGATGCTGCATCATGAGACCTCATAAACCCATCACTATTGACTAGTATACTGATTGTAATATAAGTAAATCTCTCACGCTCAGCCTTTCTTTCTTTCTCTTTCTCTCTTTCTTTCTCCTGCCTTGGTCCATCCTTACCTTCTACCTCCAGAGTCCTTTGCTTTTCCTACCTACTGCCACTGATCCAGCGACAATAGGTAGAAAAGGACACAAGCCAAGAGCTACCCACCAGGCTAAAATAAGTTCTAGTTTATATAACTGATTTTGTTAAGCTTCGAATTAATGTTGTTGTTTTATTTTCAATTGTTTGATATAATGAACAGTGAACAAAAAACGATTTACAAAAATGCAAACTATTCATTTGCTTCATAAAAATCTGGTCCTGCTAGAGAAAACAATGGATATTGAACAATTTCAGCGCCAAAAAGTCAGATTTAACTAAGGAAGAGCTTCATATAGGAGAAAAAACAAGGTTAAATAATAAGTAAGTACTGTAAGTAAGTAAGTAAGTAATATTTATTTATATAGCGCTTTTCAAGACCAGGGTCACAAAGCGCTTAAACAATCAAAACAATACTCAAAAAAGTACATACTTTAAAGATCAAGATAATACTGAGAACAACACAGGAGTTCGAGAAATTCAAGGAAAAGCCTGAACAAATAGAAACGTCTTAAGATGTTTCTTAAAGGAGTCAGTAGACTCCATCAGGCGCAAAGAGAGAGGAAGATCGTTCCAAAGCTTAGGAGCAACAGCCTGAAAAGATTTCTCTCCTCTGGTCCTGAGCCGTGTGCGTGGAACCATAAGTAGATTCTGATCCACAGACCTCAGAGCCCGAGCTGGGGTGTAAGGCTGGATCAGATCAGTGATCTAAGGAGGAGCCTGACCATGAATAGCTCTGAAAGTAAGAACCAGAATTTTAAAGTTGATCCTGAAAGAAACTGGAAGCCAGTGAAGAGTTTTAAGGATCGGAGAAATGTGAGTTCTCCTACTTGAGCGGCTCAGAATTCTCGCTGCAGAGTTCTGAATCAACTGCAGACGAGACAGCTCCTTCTTGTTAAGACATGAAAACAAACTGTTACAATAGTCCAGACGAGAAGAAACAAACGCATGGATTATAAACTCCAGATCATGTTGTGACAACATTTTCCTAAGTTTAGAGATTTTTCTCAGTTGGAGGAAACAGTTTCTGGTCAGTTTTCTGCAGTGTTGAACAAGAGACATGTCTTTATCAAATACAACACCCAGGTTTCTAAGGCTCAGTTTGACAGACTGACCCAAGTCACCCAAGTACTGACTCAACCCTGGAATCTTATCATCAGGAGCAATCACCAGAGTTTCAGTTTTGTCCACATTTAGCTGTAAAGTGTTTTCACTCAGCCATTGTTTGATTTCTAGCAAACAATTGACTAAGCTGTTCAGCCTTTGGGGCTCAGTTGGGTCAAAAGAGCAGTAGAACTGGATGTTATCAGCAAAAATGTGATAAGAAACATCTGGAAATCTCTGAATGATTTTACCGAGGGGAATCAAGTACAGCAAAAACAATAAAGGACCCAGAACAGAACCTTGAGGGACTCCACACAACAGATCTGCCGATTCAGACCTCATTTGATTGGCAGATACACTAAAACTGCGCCCAGAAAGGTAAGATGAGAACCATTCTAACACAGACCCAGACAGTCCCACTTCATCCCTTAGTCTTCTCAGCAGGATCTGGTGATCAACTGTGTCAAAGGCTGA
The DNA here is from genome assembly GCF_982586985.1 of Callionymus lyra. Lineage (NCBI taxonomy): Eukaryota > Metazoa > Chordata > Actinopteri > Syngnathiformes > Callionymidae > Callionymus > Callionymus lyra. Next base: position 1,401,184 of record NC_141833.1, read on the forward strand.
GGACAGATCCAAGAGAACCAGAACAGTGAATTTACCTGAGTCAGCCGACATCATGATGTCACTGGACACTTTCAATAAAGCTGTCTCCGTAGAGTGATGTTTACGGAAGCCAGACTGAAACTTCTCATGGATGTCGCTCTGATCCAGGAACAAAGACAGCTGCTCAGACACCACCTTCTCCAAGATCTTGGACAAGAAAGGGAGCTTAGAAATAGGCCTGAAATTACTGAGGTCAGTTGGGTCTAAGCCTGGTTTTTTGAGCAGAGGCTCCACAATGGCATGTTTAAATGCATTGGGAAAAACCCCTGTGGAAAGGGAGAGGTTCACCATATCGGTAACCCAGGGGCCAATTACATCAAATACTTTGATAAAAAGCCTACAAGGAAGGACGTCATCTGAGCAAGAGGAGGGTTTCATCTTGTTCACTAGTGCTGAAATATCACCCAAAGATACAGCAGTGAAGGAGGACCAAGAGGAGGAGAGGGGCTCAGAGACAGTAGGGGTTCCAAACAAAGGGGGAGAGATTTTCTCTTTGATCAATTTAATTTTGTCAATGAAAAATCTCAACAATGCATTGCTGTCAGCTTCACAGAAGACAGGCGTGATTTGAGGAGCAGGAGACACAAGAGAATTAATCGTGTCAAACAAAACTTTGGGGTTTTTCCTATTTGCTGCTACCAGTTTTCTGATGTAATCAGATCTAGCAGTTTCTACCATCTCATTGTAAGAAGTCAACAGATCCCTGAGGTGAAGTCTGTGCACCTCAAGTTTAGTAGACTTCCAGAGACGCTCAGTCTTTCGACAAAGTCTCTTCAGACTCAGGAGATCTTCATTTGACCAAGGGCACCGATTTTTCTGAATTTTCAAGTTCGATTTAGCAGGTGCCACTTGATCCAGTATTTCAACACAATGACCAGTGAAACAGTGAATCAAACTGTCCACATCTGTGCAGTCATCAAAGGAAAGAGCGTCAAACATAGCAGAAAAACTGTCTGCAGTATCAGCTGAGATGACACGCCTCTGAGACCTAACTTTCAAAGGCTTAGGTTCAGGGATGAAGTCCAGGTTAAACAAGACAAGAGAATGATCACTCAAATGGACATCATGTACAGATACATTAGAAATGTCCAGGCCAAGAATAAAAACTAAGTCTAAAATGTGGCCTTTTTGATGAGTGGGTTCAGAAACATGTTGCTCAAAATTAAAGGCTTCAGTTAAAGTTAAAAGTTCTTTAGCAGAACAAGAGGTGACGTCATCAACATGAAGATTAAAGTCTCCAAGAATAAGAATTCAGATTCCATTTGAATAATGGAAGATAAGAAGTCACTAAAGTCTTTCAAGAACACCGCCGCAGGACCAGGCGGGCGGTAGATTGACACACAATAGAAAGTAAGTAAGTAAGTAAGTAATATTTATTTATATAGCGCTTTTCGAGACCAGGGTCACAAAGCGCTTAGACAATCAAAACAATACTCAAAAAAAAGGACATACTTTAAAGATCAAGATAAGGTCTTGTAGAACCAACCAAGATCATCTGAGATTCAAAAGAAGTGAATTCCTGTGTCTGAATCACTTTGCAAGAACAACTCTCCCTTAAAACAGTAGCAAGACCTCCCCCACGACCAGAGTGGCGAGGCTTCCCCAGAACAGCGCTCCCTACTGGACAGAGTTTGTTCAGATGAATAAACTCTTCCTCTCTCTGCCAAGTCTCAGAAAGACATAATATATCCAAATTAACTCTTGTGAAAAGATCATTAAGAATAAAGGATTTATTAGTAATGGAGCGAACATTAAGAAGTCCCACATTCAGCACCGATGACGTCACTGACGACGCCGCGTCACTGACAGGCGCGCAGAGCGGGATCTTTTGAAGCGAACAGCGGTCACGTGGGTACCAGCTGTCACTGACGTTCAACTCGGTAGTAAAAGCCGAACTAAAGAGAGGAAATGAAAAAATCTTACCACCTTTCGTTGAGGTCTGGACAGACGGCAGCGCTGATGTGTCATCATTCTCTTCAGCGAGAGGAATGTCGATCAAACATCGATGACGTTCGATGACGTCAGAGTTGTTCCGAGCGATCGCGACTGCGCGTCTCATCCTGACCTGTACTCCAGCCCGACTCGATCTCTTGTGGAAATCGCCCGGTACCCGAGAGATCAAACGATATTCCACAGAGTCCGAGTCGATGAGAAGCGGAGCCGGAAACACGTTCACCGGACGTTGGTAACTGTCGCGAGTGAAGTCCTCCATCGACTCTCTGATGTTGAAAAGAGCATCACGATCATAGATCATAGATGCTTGAGACATATCTTTAGTGATATGAGCATAATATCCGGACAAGTAGTCGTTAAAACGACTGTTTTTGGCAATTATTGCAGGAGCTTACGTTCAAGCAGCCGATCAAAGGCTCACCGGAAGCGGAAGTGAAATACTGGATCAAGTGGCACCTGTTAAATCGAACTTGAAAATTCAGAAAAAATAGTAAAAATAAGTAAAAATAGTGAATACATCTGCCAAATTAGTTATGGATTAATTTAGCCTATTAACTTGGAAAGCTACATTAATTCCAGTCAATCGAACAAAATAATTAAATTATGTTGGAGTTCCAGCACTGTAACTCCTTTGACTCCACTGCCATCTTACCTACAACCCCCTTTACTTTTATGATACAATCATTAATTAAATGATAATCATCCAATCTAATTAGGTAGCTCAGATATACAGTATGTAAGAATATGTCAAAGTATGAGTGGAAATTAATTGATGGTCAGTGCTTTATGTAGTTTTTAATATTGGACTCAAATTAGACAGCAGTAACTTGGGTAATCTTATAAAGTTTAGATTCAGGCCCTTATTTGCAGTGACCAAACCTAGAAAGAGATCACAGGTTATTTAACTGTTTTTGTTGCCAATAAAAGCCCATCTCTGCTCTCTGTAAATATTTTAACACCAATGGGTGTATTCAAGTACACTGTAATCTCTGTGTATTGCTTTTGGGAAAACAACATATGTTAGAGATAATAAACTCAAATTTATTTCAGACAATTTGCGGGGCCTTCGAGTTTTGAATTCTCACCATCGCACTGGAATGTTTTATATGTTGTTTTTGATCAAACAAATTTTCCTATTTGGAAATGCATTCATAAAATACAGCGTTTGATTAAAAAACTTGTATGATGCAGCAATTCCCTTCGCAACGATTAAATGTAAATTCAACAAGTGTGCACAGATTACAAAAAATAGAATCAAACTGTTGTTTATGAACATATTCTGTAATTGCTTTTAAGTGGACTGACAGAAGAAGAAAAAACTATTTTGGCAAAGGTAGAGATGGTTATCACAGAGATATTTTAGTTGTTTCTATGGCAGCAGAAGAGGAGCTTAAACCCAGTAGGTTGAAATTATTTTCAAAGTAATCATTTCTTTTTTTAGAGTTACATGACAAAATGTATTTTCATTTTAATGTAGCGACTGGAGCTTTCCCAAAACAACGCACCTAAAAACATCCAAATACCTCAATGGAGCATGTATCTATTGTCCATCTTCTATTGAAGCGTCGACATTAGAAATTGTTCATAAAAAAATTAAACAAGTGTATAATTTTAAAAGGCTTTTGATATGAGATATTTGTATTTGTTGGTTATGGTACCAAAAAGATTGAGCAAATAAAGAACCTTCTCGAGGTAAATATACAGATCATTATCAGGGCTGCCAAGTTTAAGAAAATGATGAAAGAGGGAGATTTGAGTGTCACGATGCCCTCGGCTTATTTAATTTCGATTTATTTGTTTTAATAAGACTGATAAACCCACCTCGTGTCATAAATTATTATGATAATAAAGGATTACAAGGCAGACACAGCAGATTTCATGCTCTTAACCTGAATGCTGTTGCTTCTTATTGGTTGATATGGTATGGTGAACTCTGTGATTGGTCAAATTTACTCAAAAAAAGTTTTTTATCATAAAAACAAATACAGGGTATTAAATGGGTAAATATAAGCGTGTTGGGGGGATGGGTCAAATTGTATGACTGTCACACTTAAAGAGTGACACTTGGAAGATCTGATTGTTCAGCTAGTGTGTACAAGTATTCAATAATTAAAGATTCAAATCATATTTTGAGAATAGTTAAGAATAATTGAAAACAATGGAGTCTGTTGTGCATGTAAAGAAACAATCTACGTTTGTAGGTCACAATGCTGAAGGACCGATTAGGCTGGCTCTGTCTTCACAGAGTGGTATTCAATCTAAGATAATTGTTTGTCTCTGCGCTGTCACTGTCAGACTTAAGATGAAAGTAGCTACTCTCTCTCTCTCTTGGTTCCAAACACACACACTGTAGAGCTCTGGGCTATTTCCTCTGTGCTGGTGATGGTTATTAGAAGTATTTGTAAAGGCTGCAGATGACATTTGTTGGTTTAAAAAGCTATTAGTCCCTCCTCCTCCTCATCTTTGCTCTTTTATGTCCTCTTTTCTTCCATCTCCCTAGAAGAGAGTAATAGTGGATGCACAATGTCCTTATGAAGGAGCTACATAGACATGGCATTACACAGACACACATGTACACATGGACACACAGAAAGAGACTTGTTCTTACATTCAATATGTATTACTGCAAAGTTTGTACATTTACATATAATACATGAATTGTAAGTAAGTAAGTAATTTATATTTATAGAGTGCTTTTCCAAACCAGGGTCACAGAGCGCTTTAACAATGAAAACAATACTCAATAAAATATATACTTAAAATATCAAGATAACACTGAGAACAACACAGGAGTTCCAGAAAATCAAGGAAAAGCCTACACAAATAAATGTCTTGAGATGTTTTTGAAGGAGTCAGTAGACTCCATCAAGCACAAACATTTTCCCAAGTTTAGAGATTTTTCTCAGTTGAAGGAAACAGTTTCTGGTCAGTTTTCTGCAGTGTTGAACTAGAGACATGTCTTTGTAAAATACAACACACAGGTTTCTCAGGCTCAGTTGGACAGACTGACCTAAGTCACCCAAGTATTGACTCAACCCTGGAATATTATCATCAGGAGAAATCACCAGAGTTTAAATTGTTTCCACATTAAGCTGCAAAATGTTTTCACTCAGCCATTGTTTGATTTCTAGCAAACTATTGACTAAGCTGTTCAGCCTCTGGGGCTCAGTTGGATCAAAAGAGCAGCAGAGCTAAATGCAATCAGCAAAAATGTGGTAAGAACAACAGGAAATCTCTGAATAATTTTCCCAGGGTAATCAAGTACAGCAAAAACAATAAAGGACCAATAATAGAACCTTGAGGGACTCCACACAACAGATCAATTCAGACCTGATTTGATCGGCAGATACACTAAAACTGCGCCCAGAAAGGTATGACGAGAACCACTGTAACACAGACCCAGACAGTCGCACTTCATCCCTCAGTCTTCTCATCAGGATCTGGTGATCAACTGTGTCAAAGGCTGAGGACAGATCCAAGAGAACCAGAACAGTGTATTGACCCGAATCAGGCGACATCATGATGTCACTGGACACTTTCAGTTAGGCTGTCTCCGTAGAGTGATGTTTAGCTGTTCAGCTGCTCAGAAACCACCTTCTCCAAGATCTTGGACAAGAATGGAAGCTTAGAAATAGGCCTGAAATGACTTATGTCAGTTGGGTCTTAGGCTGGCTTTTTAAGCAAAGGCTCCACAATGGCATTTTTAAATGCATTGGGAAAAACACCTGTGGAAAGGCAGAGGTTCACCATATTGGTAACCCAGGGGCCAATTAAATCAAATACTTTGATAAAGAGCCTACAAGGTAGGACGTCGTCTGAGCAAGAGTAGGGTTTCATCTTGCTCACCAGTGCCAAAATATCATCCAGAGATACAGAACTGAAGGAAGACCAAGAGGAGGCGACAGGCTCAGTGACAGCAGGGGTTCCATACAAAGGGGGCGAGATTACCAATTTAATTTTGTCAATGAAAAATCTCTACAATGCATTGCTGTCAGCATCACAGAAGACAGGCGTGATTTGAGGAGCAGGAGACATGAGAGTTGATTGTGTCAAACAACACTTTGGGGTTTTCCTTATTTGCTACAATGGTTGCTGTAATCACATCCCGTTTATACAATGAGTCACTTGTAGTTGGAGATTTGCAGGATCGATGACGCACGGTAACAAACATCTGTTTGACCAATCACAGCAGAGTGTTTAGTTTAGTTTAGTTTTACAGAAAAAAAAGGGTTTTGAGTAGGTGGGGTTTAAGCACATTTCCTAATGTAAATATTTAAATTAAAAGATAGCTTTTTATAAATAGAAACATAATGATGAGTACGATAGAGGTCCAAGATCAAGTAGTAGATAAGAAGTAAATCCGGTAATTTTCGGACTAAAGCAGCTATTAAGCTAAAGGCAATTGAGTGGAGTGACTGCACATAAGCTTGGCATCAATGAATCGATGAAAAGTCAGTAATAGGAACCCTTTACTTTTACCTTTATATTTCAGATAATTGACCAACCAGTCTCCTCACCTGCTAAGAGTTCCAGACATGGGTGCGAGAGCAACTCTGCGCTTGTGGAGGTTAATTGGCTTCCCTGCAGTACCACCCATGTGTTTCCTCCGGTGATTTGTATTCTGGTGTCTGAGCTTCATTTAGCTGTTTCTGTGAGCTGAGTTCACATGCATTCTGTTTCTCAGTTCAGCTGTGTGTGTGAGTTGGACCAACTCATGCTCATGTTTGTTTGCTGTGGTTCTTTTCTGCTCTACTGTGTGGGTGTTCTGACCTCCAAGTTCCCCTATTTTGTCTGTTTATACTATTGCTTTCTCCATCTCTTCTGTGATGCCTGTCAATTTTTCCTCCTGTCAGTATTTTGTGATATTTTGTTTTAATATCTTATTTAACGATTCTCGTTGTCAAGTCTGTCTTAAAACAGAAGGTCATGCGCACTTTGGTTTCGCTTGGCATGGTTCCTGACAACCAAGGCTTTTTAAAACTTGTAAAGATCACGTCGGATGAATCCAGTTAGTGCCTGTTTAAAAGTAGGGCCTTCATTAAAATATCAGGGTTCTTTCTCTGCTGTCTCCACTTGTTAGTCAGACCTGTGTCAAATGAAAAATTGGGGGTGGGGATACTAATTGGCAAAAATCGGTTGGATTTCTATTTTTCCGATGGTTCATAATGTTACATTTTTCCTTGAATTGTTTGAATCCTTGAATCTTCTGGAATGTGTTCACCAGATTGTTTTCTTTTTAATCACATGTTGTGAGAAGTAGAGTGAAAAGCAGTTGATGGTACTTTAGGGCGTTTTTATAAACATTCACTATCAGCACACAGTCAGTGAGTCAGTTGTTTATTTTTACCCAGAACACTGCATTTACAAGGTGACCACTTTCCAACCATGGTTCAGTAACAGACGGGAGACGTCAGAGAAGGTAAGTCCATAACTCATACATTCTATGGTCGGCTAGATTTCTATCCAGAGTTTAAAAAGGTCAAAACTGGATTAGACTGGCAGATTCTTTCAGTCTTAGCGTGCACGACTGATTCTGTAAGCCCACCCCTAGTGTAGCTTCACTGAGTCACCGAATACAATTTTCAATTAATGAGTTTTGTAAACCATTGTGTCTGTCCTTGATTCATAAACATATTAACTGTAAATTTGAACAGTTAACTTTCCTCAAGTTGCATTTTCTCTTATAGAAAAAACGATAATATTAAGATACAGAATCGACAGATTTTAAAATTCAGGTTTCTGATTGGAAGTAATAATACACAGCAGTGGCGGGCTGTGCATTTCACACGTAGGCCTTCAGTGGAGCATGTTTGAATTAATCCACCTCTCTCTAAATACTTTAAGGTTCTTTATACACCACAGGTATCTGAGTGTGTACTGTTACAGGTCATTAAGCTGTTTAGATCATCATCAAATGAACATCAGCGAATTATATCAAAATGTCACTCCCACTACAGTCTGTGTTGTTTCCATGGCTACGACACACACGCTCTGCATCGCTCCCCACTACACACAAACACACTACGCGCTTCAGCGACAAACAAACACACACAAGCACAACTTTTGATCCCAAAAAGGGCAACATTATTTAGAAAAAAATGCATTTACTCACATAGTTCATGGAGGAAATAAATAAATCATTTGAAGCTCATGAAAGACTCGTCTCGGAGTAAGCATAACTTCCTTAACAACGACCAGCTTTTCTTGAAATATCCTTCTTTAAAATGGCTTTGCAAGTATATCCGCGACCAGATCAAGCTCTTCAGCCATTGTGTGTTGAATAATAAACAGTTAAATTAACTCAAATAAATTTTTCAGCTCCATGTGACTTGTCTCAGTGCTATCCAATCAGAGGAGATGTACATGTCACATGTTCAACGCGCTCAACGCATTCAGCGTCACGGAAGCTGTGAGAAGGGTAGCTTCCTAAGCGCTGACGTAGATATCGCCAACTCGAATCTGATTGGTTAAGACAATCCTTCGGCTGCTGTTGATTTAAATGGACAAGAGCCACCTCTGAAACGACTAAAGGCCTCGGGTAGATTTCTTCTGGCATCACGTGACAGCTCAAATATGATTGGATGAAAGCTCTCACATGAATGTACAATCCTAGAAGCAGTGCAAGCAAGAGGAAACAAATAAAAAACTTTTTTTTTTTATTAAAAAATTAAATTTATTTTCTAATTATGTTCATGCCAGCAGACAAGGCCTTGCTGGCCCTGACGGACCGCCACAGGATCAGTGCATCCCTATAACATTTTGATTTATTCTGTCCAGCATTGCGTTGTATATTTTTTTGTATACCTTGTAATTAATGCTTTAAGTTTTAAATGTATTTAATCTTAGTTGATCAAACAATCCTTAGATGTTTTAAGACAACTCTATCCCCTGAAAATTCTGTCAAGTGAGTGAATTTGTAAAAAAGCAATAACAAAGGGTCAAGATGCTATGTGATGCTTTGTGACTGGCACAATCCTCTCAAAACTCTTACCTATGAGCAGAGCAACACACAGAAGGACTGCCATCACAGCTCCAGTGCTGAGGCCAATGGGGAGGAAGATGGCCTCTGCTGAGCAGGTGAGTGATGAGCTGCTCGACCCACAAGAGCACACATGGATGGTGAGGGTGCCTGTGCTGCTCTGGGCTGGATAACCACTGTCTTCCACCACCACTGGAAGCAGGTAGACGCTCTGCTGCTGAAAACCAGCGCGCCGAGTCACTATGCCAGCAGAGTTGTCTAAGAAAAATGTAGTGAATAAGTATGTTAATAAAATGCAAAGGACAAAAGGGAAAAGAAAAAAAAACAGACATTGTTTACTGAACCCAAACAATATGAGAATATATTGAACGTGAAAAGGTAAATGTTATTATTTAATGGATTTAATATGCTTTCATGTTATCCTGTAAAAGAAAAAAAGCATTTTTTAAACAACTGGGTCGAATATTTGTGAACTGACAGATAATTTAAAATAACACATTTAGCAATATTTGATATTTTAATTACTTGCCAACAAAAAAAAATTGAATACTGCAAACACATTTGAAAAAGCTGTTTTTATAAATGTGGGTGGTGGGAAAAAATAATTGATTTGCATAATTTAATTAAACTTTTAGGAACTTGAAGTGAAAATAACAGACAAAGACAAAAAGAATGACTAGGCAGCATCACCACTGTGAAGCTTCATTTACTTCATTTACATTGCGTTTCGCTAGGGACCTCTAGTGGTAGAAATGATAACGCATCAACAGAATAGAAGTGGAGGAGATTTTCGATCAAATCGAAACGTGTTTCACTTCTTAGTTTATCCAGCCTAATGAAGGTGCTAGTTTGAACTATTATAAGAATAGTTATTAAGGTAGGCATTTTTATGATAACATATAATTTGAAAACATTTGCACGACCTTGACTTGACTAGCTTTTGAAATGCCAATTTATTTGATTTCCAAATTTCCAGTGTCTATCACATTTAGCTGGTAATAATGTACTTTATTATCTAAGAGAGTCAAGCCCTTGTTTACAGCCTCTCACCACGGAGCCCAGAAATATAATCTACTCTACACAACTCTCTTACTTCCAAAATCTCGAACCGTGAAGTTCCTGTTACGCAGCTCTCTCGGGGATTTGAAGAAGAACCTCTGTCCAACCGGAGGAAGATCCTTATCTACAGCAGTGACCGTCTGGATGACCTAGCAGAGACACAAATATTTAAATTATACTTTCTTCTGGTCTAACAAGACACTTGAAAAGGGTGACTATGGTTAGTATAATTAATTCAAACACCAAAGCACGATAACGTAAGGATGTGTGTGAAAAAAAATAAATCATAATGCAAAAATTCTGTTTGCTGTAGCGGAGTTTACATTAAAAAAACAAAACCTCTAAAGTTACGATTGAGCAGTTTAACTATACATAAGATTTGTATATGATTATGTATTTAAATTAACTTCCTTCGTAAAAGTATAAATAAACGTCCAGTGTCATAAATGAGCAGCAATAACATCTTGTTTTTGGACATTTCTGCCAATATGCCAATTATTAGGGCCAAAGGTTGTGGCCAGATACAGATACATTTTTTTTAAATAAATTATATCAAGCACTACTTATCATAAGTAAATTAAAAAAAATATTATCTGAATTTTCAAGAAAATAATTTTAGTACAACCTACATTACATTCATGCCAGGAGGGGGGGAAACCCAAGCAACAAGGGGAGAACATACAAACTAGCCTCCGTACAGTATATTTAAACAAACAATTAAAAGGTGACTTTCTTGAAATGTTGTGTTTGAAACCTGGGTTACCTGTCCAGCTCTGGAGTTTTCACAAACAAATGTGTCAGAACGAACAGCCAGTTCTGGAGGAAACTCATTCACGTCCAGGACGCTGATGAACACAGATACTTTGGCTAACAGCAGTGGGTTGTCTGTGAAAGGAAGAATAAAAGAACTGCGGTCAGAGACACCCTTCTTGGTCTTGGATTTTCAATTTAAGAGCAGATGTTTAAAAAAAGAAATGAGTGGTTATTCAATTTTCATTTTAAAAATAGAACAAAATACAAGGTGTTTTTTTTTTACTATTAGAATCCAAAGTGAATAATCAGAATAGAAAAATCGGTCTCTCTGTCTGTCTGTTTGTTAATCTCTTTGTCTGTCTGTCTGTCTGTCTGTCTGTGTCTTTGTCTGTCTGTGTCTCTGTCTGTCTTTTTATTACTCTCTTCGTCTGTTCGTGTCTCTGTCTGTCTGTCTGTCTGTTTGTTACTCTCTCGCTCGTCTTGCCTGTGTGTCTGTTTTTGTCTTTGTGTCTCTTTCTCTCCATTCCAAACACTTACAATTATCTGGCCAAGTTTCTTCATAATGATTTTTATGAACCGTCTCTCTAAACTAAACTAAACATACAGTATAGTGTTTTTTCAAGCTTAAAAGCTATTTAATGACAAAGTCACTAACACAACATTGATGTAACAACTGAAGCCTGAGAAAGTAATACCTGACACCTTGATTCATGGTAATGTTTGATGAGTAGTTCTTAGCGCTTGATGGATCTACTGACCCTTTCAAGAAACATCTTAAGATTTTTTTCGTGCAGGCTTTTCCTTGATTTTCTGGAACTTCTGTGTTGTTGTCAGTGTTATCTTGACCTTTAAAATATATACTTTATTGAATATTGTTTTGATTGTTTAAGCGCTTTGTGACCCTGCTCTGGAAAAGCGCTATATAAATACAAATTACTTACTTACTTACTTACTTAGCACATACACACACCATCTAAAATATATTCTGGCCGAAAATCCTCTTTGGGCTCCACTTTCAGGCATTATGTGTGCAGATATTTCTGCAGATGACAAGCCCTCTTTTGCCATCTCCAAAATTGTATTGGCGCAAGGTTCCAAAGTCATTCTCTCTCCCGTTAAATGCACAAATCCTGACATGTACTTCAGCAATTGGGAGTCTCTTATTCTGAAATTCCTAACATCACAACGACCTGTTTTTCTGTTTCAGTGCGACAGTAATTATTTTCTCCAACATATTTAATATCGACCGATTTTTTAATTCTGATTATCCGTTTTGGATTAAAATAATTAAAAATGCGCTGTATTTCGTTTATTGTTTTTAAAATTAAAATTGAATAACCACTCGTTTTCTCGCATCGAAAATCCAATGACCAAAAGTTTTCTTTTTACTATGTTTGTAGGAAAAACAATATTTTCTGTTTCTAAATATTATTTATTTTATTCATTTTGAAACAAACTTTACTTTATTAAAATTTATGAAATTGATAAAATGGTATTATTTAATCCTTTCTATTTAATTTATTTCTCTCTAAACCAACACCTTGTGCAAGCTTATTATGGAATTATGCGTTTGTTATAATCAAATAATACAATCAACAAAACAACGACACATAAACAAATAAAGAAAAATAAAGAAATCGAAGCTGAAGTCATATTTCCATTTTAATCTCCATGTAAGGTCTGTAGTACTATACTTTGCCTCTGGGTGGTGACAAATATAACTGTATATAGCAAGAATTTATTTCTAATATAAACCTTCTTAGACACTTTCCTCAAAACATTGCAATAGTTAGCTAAATTACATTACAACAGCATTAATACAATTGCAGGTTTCTCATGCCTGCACTCACTTGTGTCTGAGTGTTTTTGAAGCTGCTTACAACAACTTAGATAACATGACAGACGCCTTGACAGCTTATATCAACTTCTGGAGGATATGTGTGTAACCACAGGACATACAAAAACAACAATCTTTGGTTCACTACCAAGCTGCGCCAGCTCGGCAGGATTAAGTAGGAGGCATTCAGTTGGAGAACAAATTTGAATCCAACGACCCTGCCTCAGAGACCTGACCAACTTCATGAAGACCAACCCCCACACGGAAACAAAAAAAAACCTGGCCAACAACCTCAACACCTTCTACTGCTGGTTTGGTAAGGACAATAGCAAACCTCAAACTTCCCCCTGCCCCAGCCCCCCCACCCCACTGATAGTGAATGTAGAGGAGGTGACTAGACTGTTTCATAGAAAGAAAACCAGGAAAGCACCGGACCCAGACTGAGTGTCACCCTCCTGCCTCAAAACCTGTGCTTTTGAGCCGGCTCCAGTCTTCACCAGGATCTTCAACAGCTCCCTTGAGAATTGTGAAGCCCCAAGAAACCCACAAAGTACCTACAGGCCCTGGCGTATGTGGTCATGAAGTCCTTCGAAAAACTTGTGTAGATATCCGTCAATGGATCACCAGCTTTCTGACTGTTGTTTGCAGACGACACAACCGTCATCGGCCTGATCCAGGACGGCGGCGAGCATATCATCTTTAGGTCGAGAAGTTGGTTTGATGGTGCAGCACGAACAATCTGGAGCTGAACATGCTTAAGACTGTGGAGATGACAGTGGACTTCAGGAGGCACCCCTCAACCCTATGCCCTCTCACCATCAACAGCAGCCCTGAAGAGGGAGGCTAACATCACCTGCATCCTGAAGAAGGCCCAGCAGAGGATATCCTTCCTGCGTGAGCTGAAGATACACGGCCTGTCGAAACATCTGTGGATTAACTTCTACAGTGCAGTTATCCAGTCTGTGCTTTCCTCCTCCATCACTGTGTGGTTCACAGCGGCCACACAGCAGGACAGGAGGAGACTTCAGCGGATTGTCAAGACTGCAGAGTGGATCATTGTTCCCCCCTGCCCTCCATCCAGGAACTATACGAGTCCAGGAACAGGTAGAGAGCAGGTAACATCATCAAAGACCAGACTCACCCCGGATCCCCCCTCTTCTGCCCCCTACCCTCAGGCAGGCACTACAGAGCCCTGCGGACAAGAACCACCCGCCACACAAGCACACTTTCTTCCCCTCTGCCATCTTACTCAAGAACAATTAATCACCACCATGCCATTTACACTTCACATTTGCACTGTAGATGTTTGTTTGCACTGTGTTTATAAGTATTATTACTATTTATCTTGTATATTTTGTACATATTGTTTGTAACTTCTAATTTTTGTTTCAAATTCCAGAGTCGTCCACAACCACAAGAAATTCCACTTATGTATACCTATATGTACTGGCGAATAAATCCGTTCTTGGATCTTGAATCTCTTGAATCTTGACAGTGCAAACAGAACTTAGCAACTTACTAAGATGATTAAACCATGTTCTGGTCAAAAAGTAATGAAAACTTTACTTTTACGAGGCTCATAATCAGAGGTAAAACCCAGTTTGATATTTAATTTTGTGTTGTATCAACTCTGTTTTTCCTCTATTTAAATCCTGTGACATTGGTGTCCTCATTTATTCTACTGGAAATGTTACAGTATCTAACAAGGCTAAGTCAACAGTTTGGGACCCTCTGAGAGCCTGAGAGACAAAAATAAGTTCTTAAGCAAAACTTAACATATCTAAATGTAACATTATGTATATTTTGTTTGAGTATATAGTGTGAAAACAGATTATGTGTTGTTCACTGCCATCTATGTGGAATACTTACTGACTTTGGTTGCTACCACAGTGATATTATGTTGCAAAGCAGCCTCCCGGTCCAGGTAGTCATTGATGGAGATGGTTCCTTCAACAGTATCAACGTCGAACAAACTATCTGTGTCTGTGTTCCACTCTATCGAATATCTGCAGCAAAAAAACACATGTGTTTCAATGAGTGATGGCCATGAAGGAAGATTAATGAAGAGTTTCCAATATATGACAGCCTTCTTGAAGATATTGTTTAAATCCCAATAAAAGGAATTCAAATTATAATCTACTTCACTCATGTCAGAACAGTGTATTAACAGTGTAACAAGGTCTTAATTCTTAGTTGTGCTTTTGTCGACAAAATAAAAGATCCAGTTAAGTCTTATCCACATTGCACGGCCCAGACCCACACTTTGAGCAGGCGGTTGTAAAAGTGCTGAAGCTTTCCTTTGTTTCTGTGATCAGAAGAGAGGTACCTGACAGCGCTGCTAGTGGCGTCTAGGTCTTGAGATGTAACAGAGCCAATGATGGTCCCAGGCGGTGTGTCCTCATATAACTCCATTGTATATGAGTGCTTGGTGAAGACAGGGGGTTCGTCCATATCCAGGACATTCACCTTGACTGTCGCAGAGTCTTTGAAGGGTCCCATATGTAAGAATCGAGGGTCCAGCTCTGCATTCGAGGCTTCCACCTTGAACGTGTAAGACTTCTTGGTCTCATAGTCGAGAGTCTGCAGATTTTAACATTTGGGTTAGTTGACAGTAAAAGATGTAGCCTTCCATAAAGCAATGAATACTGATGGGCAAATGATTCTTCTTCCCTTTAATATGTGGCTTTTGGACAAATACTTTAATGGGCAACTAATGAGAAAACCCAACACTTGTGACTTGAAAAGTCTTACTCTCCAATATCCACATCATGATGATGTTAAGAAGTTATTCATTTATAAAGTTATACCCTGTTTGAAATATTAGCAAACGTGAGGTTACGTGAGCAGAACCCATTATGATATTATAATGGTTAGCATGAACCTTGATGACTGACCAATCACAGCATAGTGGGCGTGGTTATGGTAAGTGTTTAAATGGGGTCAGTGTTTAATCACATTTTCAATGTTTTCAATATTTCAATTAAAAAGGCCAGTTTTGTACAAACACACACATACAGTACTGATGAGCGTTTCGAGTTCAATTAGTTGCCCCTTAATGAAACCTGGCAGATGTTTAAAACTAACCACCACACCACCATAATGCTTATACTTCGAATTACTGGGCTGTGTGCAGAGCACAGCCCTGAAATGTTAGTGCAGCAGAGTGGACGGGGCCAACTGACAGAGTGAAAAGACTAAAACACTAAGACCAGAGACTGAAACATTATGACCAGAGACACTTTATACATGTGACTGTTGTCAGGGGCCACATTATGAATGTGACTTTTGTCAAGGGCCACATGATACCTGTGACTGTTCTCAGGGGCCACTTTATACATGTGACTTTCTGCCGAGAAGTACCAAGAACAAAGAGGGTCGGAAAAAAGGTGAAATACAACGAGTCACAAAGAACTTAACTTCATAGACTCATTCATAGACATGAAATTAATTCCAATTCAGTCACAGGTAGTACAATTTAAGAACTGTAAAGAAAGTCACAAGAAGTAATGAAAATAATTGGAACGTCACATGACATTTATAGTGTCAAGCTCAAGAGAAGGACGGTGGATGGCGGGCAATTAGCTGTCTCCAAACTCCATCGGTGGTGTGTAAAATGCGGTGATGGTGCCTGCCTGGCCATTGTGCAGAGCCCTGCCCGTGGTGCTATATTGTCTTGAATGTTGAAAATGGGATTTTCTGAAGTTTCAAAACAATGGTAAAATTTGACCTTTTCCATTAGACAAAAAGCTGAATATGGGACTTTTTTAAAGAAAGTAAGACTGGAAGTGTCCGGGATGGGTTGCAGAAGCTTTAGAATGATCTCCCTTTGCATTTGATGGATTCAACTGACTACTTAAAGAAACATCTGAATACGCATTTATTTGTGCAACTTTTCTTGATTATACTGGGGCTACTATGTTTGTCACTTCGTTGACATAAACTGTTACTTTCGCTTTCAAGACAGAAATACATTTTGAAAACTGTGGGGGAAAATATTTATTAGTGGGCTGTGCACAGCCACTATTGTTTTTCCCCGGGCCTCTTCTTATTATTCATACTCCTTCCGTTTTTGGCACTTTTCACTCCCCACACCGTCGAGCGCATACAAAACATGTGGCTCGATTGGACTCGCACTGCTATTATTGTTCCCACCAGAATATTAACAGCGATAAATTGAGTAGAAAATGTGTGGCGTTTGAAATTTGGTTGAACTATCACTTTATTTCTTTTGTTTTCATGATAGCGTTTATTCACCCCTATCGGCATTTTAGTTAACTTTTTTCCTACAATGTGTAGTTTTTTAACTGTGACTCTTGACTGAAATTGACTGATTTTAAATTGAAATGCAGGGTTTTCAATTATTCTGTACTGATAGAGTGAAAAGACATTATGAAGAAACACTATGACCAGAGACTACAAATTATGAACAGAGGGCGAGGGAATTGTCTAGTTGATTACGGTTTTTCCATCCCAATTATCATCATTATGCCTCTTATTTGCCTCTCAAATTATTCATAGAGTTAAAAAGTAAGACACTGTATCATAATACAACTGATGCTGTATTATGAGGCCTCATTAACTCATCACTACAGCTAACCCGTACCAGCCACCAAGCTAAAGAAGCTTGTTTCCTGGGTTAATTTTATTAGATAATTAGAATTAGACAACACATAACCTCCGGCAAATCAACTCGGTCCCAAATTGTTAAATAGGTAAATAATTTGAAGATTCTGTACTCTCTTTGGGGCAAGATGATTTTGTTCATGGCTACTCTGTGTTTTGGACAATTTAGTTTTTTAACAGTACTGTCACATAAGTTGCTATTAATGATCTTTCCAATGCTCTAAAACAGGACTTGAATTACACATATATTATATATATAGATATATTAATTATATATATTATTATATAAATATTAAATGCAGGGAAAGAAGGATTCTTCGATATCTCACAATTTCAAGAAATATATGTATACATCTTTTTTTGATTGCGGAACTCAAAATATCTTCACAGTTGCGTACAATACAGTAGTATTCTGAGTGCATGCATGTTAAACCCTTTATGTTAGACAGTGCCAAATAGGCTGGTCAGATGTAGGCATAATTGGGGAACCAAGATCCTCTTATAGACTGTATATTACTTAGAAGTATGTGGCCTGATTTTGGAGACAAGCATGTGTTTTTAAAATATGTATTTATACTGAGATTTACTTTACTTTATAAAATCCCACTAGTCTCAACGTTGGAATCCCCGCTAGGAGAAGAATTAGCTCTGGGGATTTAGAACAAAAAAAAGTCTGTCCAGACAGGGTGTACTTTTACTGCAAGGCTAAAGCACTCACTCTGCTTTTTTTCACACTATTACCTCTCTCCAGTTGTAAATCTAGAAGAATCAAATTATCATCCTCCGCTGCTACCAGATGGACACAAGTCAGTTTGAGAAGAAGGGGCCACCATCACCTCTGTGATTGTTGCATAGCAACTAGGGCAGGTTTCTTGATATATTCCGTCCTGGAGCAACTTCAAAGGGCAGTATATGTGGATATTGATGTACAATCTCCATGATGAATGCATCCTTCTGTGATTGATTGGGACACTGTGAAGGGTCGATTTCCATTATTCCCCCAGCTTGACGGGAAAAGTGTAAGATGCAGGAGGCAGCTACTTTGATATGGAAATCAGCTGCCAACTGTACCGAAACGCATCAGTGTACCAATCCATAACGATTTATTTCTTAATGCTCTCACCTGTTCCTTAGCGCTACAAAGTACAAATGTGCCCAGGAAACAAGTGGCGAAAGGAAACATGTAACAAGTGTCCTAGAACGTTTTATCTGCTAGCTAAAATTCATTTTCTCCAGTTTAGGACCCCTGGTTGTAGCATAGCAAAATCAGTCTATACGTTTGTCCAGTTGGTGGAAGCATTGATATACTAAGACTGTGTGTACAGTACAACTTGTTGCTGTTGGCTGCAGCATTAGGAATTAAGTGATACAATCTCTCCTAATAAAAAGCCCCATCTGGCATGACACAGTAAAGATGTTAGACAGAACGCATTTACTTGTGAAAATACTTTTATATGTTGTACTGAAATTCTTGTAACCCTAATTTCCTGACACTTAAAATATAAGGAGCCAAGCATTCATACTTTCAATCATGTATGTCACAGTGGTACAAACACAGAGATAATTGAAGTACTTTATCACATTTAAGAGCAACAACCATTTAATTTCTTCAATTTCACACTCACACTGTAATGATCCTTTCATTTCACGATGCCATGATGAAAAAGCTATGAAGCTAATAATTGGGGCTTTATGTCGAAGCTATTAAAGCAAAGATATAATGTCAATGGCGCCTTGCTATTTTCTTTCTGAGCACCAACAATTATTAAAATTATTAAAAGTAAAGAACCCTGTTAACACAAGAATCGCCATTTTCAGACACGTTGCATTACTTTTGTATAACAATGCAACTACACAGGCCAACATATGTGAAACTATGACTATCTCACTTGGAATGAGGAAATTAGAGGCATACAGTCACTTTAGTTTGCCTTTTACACCTATAATTATGCTAGTGTTACACATTTATAATGACCAATCACTGCAGACTTAAACCGGTGCAACACTTCTGAGGGTTGCATGCACAAATCCTAATATCCAGCTTCCGCAACGATGACACGTTTAGAATCGGGATTTAAGATGAAACGGGAATGAGAAATTTCCAATTTTTGGAAACTTGGGTGAGGCAGGGCCATGTTTCCACAAATGGCTTTGATCATTATGCACAATCCAATCTTTCCTGAGCTCATGTGGACACAGATCTTTGACATGTCTTTTTAACCACAGCACTGCTGAGTTCATGAAAACCAGTGGAAGATGAATAAATGCATAAATGCCTGCTTTTTTTCCCCTTTTTTTGACACCCCCACACCCATCCAAGTGCATCGATCTTGTGGCACCAGGGGGATTCAAAGGCTGACGCTGCAGATTTGACTGTTTAGTGTGCATGAAGGCATCTTTTAAAGCTTGGGAGTGAAGTATTATCTTGTCGAAAAGCTCGGTTCACTGAAGGGTTTGGAGGCAGAATGACTTGAAGTCAAGATTAGTCAGTTACTCAAAAAGTTTGCACCTTAATGAAAAGTATAGTCAAGGTTTTTAGAAGGTTTATGGACAACCTTGCCAAGACTATGATGCTCACCTCATCACCATAACCTCTGGTACCGAGCGCTTAATATAGTGTTATGCTGTTTGCCATCCATCAGTTGTGGCAAAGTTTGTCTCACGTCAGAACATTTAACTTGGTAATGAAATATGGTTTCTGACCTTTTTTAAGATGATTACTCCCTCTTGAGTTTGGTGGTCTGAGACAATGTCAAACATTTTTCCTTCATCCCCTGGAACTATGGAGTAATCAACATCTGCATTGTTGCTGGCATCCGGATCGCTGGCTAAAATACGGCCCACTGCTGAGCCCACTGCCACCGACTCTGGCACCCTCAGATGAAAAACACCTGCATGCCAAAAACATGTCAAAGCTCAAGAACCATCGGAGTAGAATAAAAATTGTGTTTGTTTGACTCACTCTTAGCGAACCGAGGAGGATTGTCATTGACGTCACTCAGTGTAATGTTGATGGTGGTGGTAGAGGCCAGTCCCCCCAGTTGCCCCCCCATGTCCTTGGCTTGTAGGACAACCTGGTAGTCCTGTCTTACTTCCCGATCCATGTTGGCCAATGCTGTTCTGATAACTCCTAGGAAATGAAGCAGAACGTTGAGGTTATCACAGACTCATAATATTGAATTCATTTACAAAATCTACAGTAAGAATGTGCCGGAAATTCTGATACATAAAATTAAATATACAAATATATATAATTACATACTGTATATATATATATATATATATATATATATATACATATATATATCTTATATCGAGTGTAAAAATCTCACAGACTGCCTACTTCCACCTTCGTAACATTTCAAAAATCAGGCACTTCATTCCTTTGGATGCTGCTGAGAAACTCATCCATGCTGTTGTTACCTCCAGACTGGACTATTTTAACTTTCTTCTGTCAAGATGTTCTAAAACGTCTCTCAGAACTCTTCAGCTCATTCAGAACTCTGCAGCTCATGTCCTGACTAAGACTAAGAGGTGCGAACACATTTCCCCCATTGGCTTCCAGTAGAATTTAGAAAACAATTTAAAATCCTTCTCTTAACCTATAAAGCTTTAATGGTCTGGCACCAAAATATATTAAAGATCTGATCCAAACTTATCAACCTTCAAGGACCTTACAATCTCTAAACTCTGATCTATTAGTTATACCACAAAGCTCAAAATATAGATTTGGAGCCAGGGCCTTTAGTTTTTAAGCCCCTCTGCAATCCGGAGAGCAACACCCTCTCTATATAAAAACAATCTTAAAACGATTCTAGGCGATTTGAAGTCAAACGACGCCAGTGGACTAAAGTGGTAGTGTTTAGCCTAAATGAAGGATGGGTATCGATGAGGTAATGAATCAGATTGTGGATAATGAAATATGATATGTGTTATGACGGTTTTGTAAACATAACTTAACATTATTTTAACTTTGTTTTTGTACCGTAATTCGCCCCTGCCAAACCCCTTACTTCAACTGTAAAGTGTCTTGAGATAACTCTGTTATGATAAGACACTTTAAATAAAATTGAATTGAGTTGTATAGATTAATAGATAGACAGACAGACAGACAGACAGACAGACAGGTTATTTTTGATGATATGATACGACTCAACACACACAAAATAAAATATAAAACACAAAGACATATTCATCCTTCAAAGATCACATATGTATTCTTGTGAGTTAAAATAAATAATACAGCTTGTCTGCTGGTGGCTATAACAAGTCAGTTGTTGTTGATCCGTATCAGGTCTCCTCTCTTGGAACTTTATGCTTTGGTTTGACTAACAAATACTCTAGCTATTGCATACACACAATAAATCTCAAACTAAGTATTCATGATAATGTGTGTGAGAAAGCGAAGCAAAATAATAATATTTTTTTTGTTCTAAAAAGCTGAAGAACACTGACATTCTTAGAGAAGCTTTTTACTAATTGTTAAAAAAGATGTAAAACAAAGATAACTAAATAAAGTCAATTAAAAAAAAACCTGGTGTTTAACAAAAAATGAATTAATAGAAAATAATATCTTGTGAAACATTTTTCACTTCTTAGAAATCACAATGGTTTTACTTAGATCAAAGTGAATTACATAAAATGTAATTTATATTAAGAACCATGAAAAAATATGTAAAAACATATTAGATGTAAACCCTTTGTATTCTTTCATTAAAAACTTAAATTGGACTTTAGGGGTCATTCAGACGGATTAATCCTATCTAATTTGTATCATAGTGTGGTTTGTGCAGTAGTAAGTGTAGCAAAAATGTTCCACACAACTACAATATTTTATCTGTGCTGCATACTGTGGAACACTAAAACATTAAAAAGAAACAGTAATTACCAATAATATCACCAAATCAAAATGCTAATATTTCGACATATAAAATATACCTCTTTTAATGTGCACTGCAGTGTTTTCAATATATTGGAGCGAAAACCTCTATGGTCGGAACACATTCTCTGACTTCTAAATGAGGATACCACCACCCCGGTCTGCCAATCCAAAGGCAATGCACCCAAATTCCATCCAGTGTTGCAGATAAGTATCCTCCATGAAAGCCGAACATCTGCCAAGGAGGAGCTTTTAACCACCTCTATAACCTCAGCAGCAGATATTTAAAAAAAAAAACACTCGTCAGAGTCCCCCTGGCCCATTTGGAAGCATGTTGGTGAGATTTAGGAGGTTTTCCAAGTATTCATCCACTGATCAACAATGAGAAGAGACCAGGTAAGGAATACACCATGGCCACCCTTCACAGTGAACTGATTCTCCCTCTTGAGACATCAGGATGGGTACCATCACTTCAAATCCATACATTATTCATTTTCCTTGGCCTCACCCAACTCCACCCATGACCAGGTTTTGCCTCAGTGAACACGAAAGCCACAGTCCATTTGGCCTTCAGCTGCAAACCGAGTCTCCAATAGTTCTATGAAGTTCATTTACAAACCATTTTTAGCCCTATGTTGTTTGCTTCACTAAACCAGACTGACCCCATTTCCCATTTGTTTAAACATTTATTTAGTGAAACATTTATTAAAGCTACTGAATGAAAATGTGCTCATTAAGAATCAAGCAAACATCGTACCAGACTTGGGCTCTACAGAGAAGTAAGGCTGTCCATGAAGAATACTGTAGACAATCCGTGCGCTGTTGCCATATGTTGGATCATCTGCATCATTGGCAGTCACTTGTGTTACATAAGTACCTGGAAGGGGTGAAACAAAATGCATATTTACAAACAAACACATGTATCGGAGGGCAGATATCATTATAATATAACTTTTTAGTAAATACAAAAAGAAGACGAAGAAGCACATACTTACACATAGTCTGAATGTGAAAAAACAACACTGTTATATATAGTTTCCTTAAATGTCTACCTCTAGCCAACTATTTCCATATCTAGCTGTCTGTGTGTGTTCAAAGACAGCTCCAACAACACAGTCAAGTATTAAAACGCAAACAAATAACTAAAATGAACAAAGTTCACAAACAAGCGACGAAATATTTATGTACACAGATCAGTTTACATGCCACTGATTTTGGTTAAAGCAATGAATCTACAAAAAAGTTCCAGATACAGTTTAGTGATGGGTTAATGTGGCTTTGTAAACCAGTGTTTTCTTTTTCTAAGCTCAATAATATTTGGCACTGAACAACTAATTTAATCAAGAACTCATTCATTAAGCTTCATCCGCCCATCGTTGTTCACAACATGTTTCTAATAAATTTGTAGCTTGTAACTTGTTGCTTTATGTATCTATTCAGATAGAAATAAGATCAACATTGCCAATCTGTTTGAGGTAAATAACTTCAATATTAACTTTAAAATGATCTTTATCCTTTTGTTACTGAACTCTAAGTTCAGTCCAACATTTGTAAAGAATAATTTGTTAAAATGATAAAATGTTTGTGATTTATAAATTGAGATAAATATAAAAAAGTTTTAATATATATATATAAAAGGAAGTGCTTTGCTAAAAAACGAATTAACAAGTTGCATTTCTCAGTACTGTAATTCTTATCTACTCCCTTTCTCAATATCTCTAAATGTATTGTTAATTAAGTTCTACTAATGTGGCTGTTATCTGCCTCCTAATCTGTTTCCCCCAAATGCACTGATTAGCATTTAATACCGCTGCACCAAACTAGAATGTTTGTATTGCACGTAGCAATCATTTTCCATTACATGTTTAATGTGATGGAAAATAATGACAAGGTCATATGCGGAGGGTAAGTTAGTGAAACTTCATAAATGATGAGCTGAAGTTAACTGACCTTGTTACAGTGTGTCATCAGAGCTAATAAGCCCGACACTGGTTGAGTCTATGTTACATGAGGTCACAGAAGGCACTTTAGATCTCAGCTGAAGCATTAACAGCTTAAGTTCTAAAAACCTTGGCTGTTAAATTACCTCTCAGTAATGGTATTCAGTAGACAGATGGGACTCTGGGTTTAGTGCAAAGCATATGTGCGACTATGCGCATGCGTGTGTGTGTGACTAAGATTTTTAGTTCAGGAAAATTAAGAATTAGACCCATAAAGCAATAATAGTTCCTTTGAGGAGGACTTGTCGCCTGGCTCTGAAAATAAATCCTCTGTTTCATAAAGCTTCATCAACCCATCACTTAATACTTATACAGAGATGGAGTGTGTATGTTTCAGATTGTAAATGACTGACACATCTATAAGATGCCCGACGAAGTAGTGGATCGATTGATCAAACCGACAAGAACATTTTTCTTACCTGCTGGCGACATCTCTGGAACGCTGGCACTATACGGTCCATCTGGAAAGCGAGGCTCATTGTCATTGATGTCTTGCACCTTGATGACAAACTGAGACTCTGGCTCCAGGGGAAGGCCTGATTGTATGTCCACAGCCTGGGCTTTTAATGTGTAGAAAGACTTTTCCTCCCTGCAACACATCAGAGCCCAGCATAATAAAGTGAACATCTAAGGGATAGGTTAGCATTCTAAAGCCTGTAAACTCCCACAGATAAATATTGGATCTTGGCAACTCTTTGTTGTTGTTGTCCATTTGCTTAATCCATCTCTTTGATTATAAATCTAAGTATTTACTCTTCGCACCGCTGTTACATATTAAGCTGGAGGAGCAAATAGTTGCTGGGTAACTGTCCTGTTTGCCTGCAGAGCGGGATCTACATAAAAGATTGTGGAGAAAGTGGGGGTGTAGATGCTGATCAAGGTGGAATCCTCTTCTGACAGGTATCATCAACCCTGAATGTTTGAAAGCATCTTTGCATTTACTGACAAACAACAAAATCATACATTTATCAGATGTCCTATATATAGCTCCTAAGCATATGAAAGTTCTGATGTAAATGTATCCAAATCGTTTGAAGTAGCATGACAATCTTGTCCTAGCATACACGAGTGAAGATGGTCAGCGTGCAGTTGAGAATGTGTTTGAAGTGTAAATGAAAAGAGCCAACATAAATTCACAATCCATGCAAGAGATCAGGATTTTTAGCACACGCGAACAAAACACACTTATTTATAGGGAGAAAAAAATGTGCTATAGCTAATTTCAGTGATATTTTTCATAAAAGTTTAAACATTTTTCAATTTCACTATTGCATTTTAAACTTTGCAAAACGTATATGTAGTTAAAGTCTTCACATGCTATCCTTAACTCTAGCTGAGGCTTAAAACAGTATCCAGAGAATACAAAAAAAACCAAAATGGTTTTATTTAATTTCAGCCTGTGTTAATCTGCAGTGAGGTTTAAACAAATCTCTTTATTTGCCATGTGTTGCTGATTTCAGGCTACTAATCCAAGCACACAACTAGGGACATAATGCACATTGAATTACACCTAAATGAAGAAGAAGATTAACAAAAGATTAGGACCTGGGTTAATGTTGAGCTATACTTTTTTTGTTAAACAGTGATGGTTCTATGAGATATCATGCGTTATAATAATATAGCATATTGAGCACTGGTACCAATCATTCCTTTTGTTCTCAGCTGTGACACCAAATAAAAATATGCTACAATAAAGAAAAGGTGCTGAATCAGCCCCAAGACATGCCAAAGATCATATATAACATTCATATAACTTGCTACCTGAACTACAACTTGTACTCTTGCTGAAAGAACCATTTTCAACCAGCCCAAGAACAAGAACATAACACTGTCAACTTGAAGAGCTCCAACAAGTCATGACGTCTAAAATGCATTATAATGTCTTGTGAATTTGTTTGTAGAACACTACAAATGAGACATTCATCAGATGCTCCTCTGCAACATTGCAAACATACTTAGCAGACGGTAACAAGGAGAGCATGGCATCAAAAATATGAAATCAGATTTCTGGTTGACTTGACATACTTATGCAACAACAGAAACAACAGTGATAGGGGAGGAGATTGTTTGAAGATTGCTTGGTTATCTATTAAAAGCTAAAGAGAAGGCGTTTCTTCAAATGATGGTTTGAAAGTTGTCATCTTGTTCACAAACACTGACCTGTCCAGCCCCATTAGTGCATGAATGTCTCCTGTTATTTGATCAATGGTGAAAATAGATCCGGCGCCCTCTCCTGACAGGGTGTACTTGACTGAGTTGTCGCCGAGGTCCACGTCCGTGTGAAGCTGCAAGATGAAGACAAGGTTAGGTTTTGTTTGCTTTCCTAGTCACTCACACGTCTAGGGTTAATTTAAGTCAATAACATTCACCTGAAGTATTTATCCTCCTGAATTCTAGTTTTAAAGACATCACTATCATAATCAACTCAGAAATGATGTATTGGCCTTACTTCATGTTGCTGTTCCATATTTGTTGTTGAAGCAACATAAATAATGTATTTAGGTTAACTCTCAGGTCTGTTTGTTTGAGACTGGTGTTGCTTTCTTTACAGATAATTATGAAAAGATATTGCGGGAAAACTTTTTTTGGGAGGGAAACAAGAGTAAACGCAAACCTAAATGTTGGTCATTTGATTGGATTTATTCATAAAAACTCCTTATCAAACACATGAACTGCATTAGTGCTTCTAAGACAAATCTTAGCATAAGAAAAGCAAAGAAATCTAAATTAAACGTCAAAGATTCCCAACACAAACTTTTTTTTTTTAAACATTAATGACAGAAAAGTTGGCCAAGGCATGAATGGGTTTCTGTAATGTACTTTCTAGACTATTTTAGAAAACCTGCAACTCATGGAGTTGTTGTATTGTGAAAATAGGTGTAAATGAGTTTGGTTTTACACAGCTTTTTCTTATACATTTTAAAATCTGATTGTGTTCATTCAATGTCTCTGCAACACGTATTGAAGAACACATTGAAAAACAGTTTCACAGGACTCAGACACATGAGTTTTTTTTTTGAGTTTTGAGCGTTGGATAATTTATTTTTAACATTTTCATTTAACCAATAGTATTCAGCATGCCCAAGCACTGTGAATTAAATTGCAAAACATTTCCAAATTTGGTTAGTCCTTGACCACATCCTTGCCCATAGCTTATTACATGTTTTCTTTTGTTTACTGTCAACAATTAAAGATATGATCATATCATTTACTCCCTGCTGAGCACTCCCTGTTTGAATTTAACTTTCAACACGCTCGTAATACTAACCTACACAAGTCTCACTATCCTATTAACTTGTTACTATATTAGTTACAGTGTTTCCTTACACTGTTTCCTTCTTTTTGGGTGTGTGTCTTCAAACACTGAGGGTATACGGAATGCACCAAATATATGTAAAACGGCCAAAAAAAATTGATGAGTCTGTTTATTTGTAGTGGTCTCTCAGCTCCTACTTAAAGTCTCTCCTCATTAACACATTGCAAGTGTCAGATTTAGGTGGCTGGCCTAACTTCAACCAAAAACAATCTTAAAATGTATTTCCTTATGTCGAGGCTTCAATACAGGATGTGCAATACCGATGATAACAAGTAGTTATTTGGATGTTTTTAAGTGTGTCACTTTGGACCGCCAGTCGCTGCATTAAAAAAGAACCAGAGCTGAGTTTTAAACTGTAGAAACAATTATTCGCATTCAATAGCATTGGAATAATTTTTTTTATGACTTTATAAAGTCTTCTGTGTAAAATCTTGGCAAACGAGAGGTTACGAGAGCGAAGCACATTATAATGTAATAATGGGCATCACTCTCTTTGTGGTGACTTTTGGCACTAATGAATTAACCTCGATTTTTCAACCTATCACAACCGAGTGCGTGTGGTTGGGGAAAGTTGCGTTCAAAGTGTTCAATTAAAAGAGAGTTTTGTAAAAACACACACATACTGATGAGTTCAATAGATGTCCTAGGTTAATTTAAGACATTCTACTCAACACATTAGTTGCCCTTTAATCGAGAATTACACAGTCAAATAAAATAATAAATAATCATAAGCGCTAAATAAATAAACAGATTCTAATTAGAACATTTCTCAGATTATGGAACCTTTTGCCCATCGGATAACCTTTGCTTACTTTGAAATTGATGAAACAGCATATTTCATCTGTGAGAATATATTCCCTTGCAGTTTCTTAGCATGTTTTAATTTGCTCTGCAGCCATGTCGCAGGGAGACAGATGGATGTGCCACGTTAAAGGTCAGTCTGTAATATGCAATGTGTTGAGGTGATTTATGGTTTTTCCAAAATGTCACAAAAGAGGTTCATGCCTGAAGGACAAGTGTGTGAAATCCATACATGCAGATAAGAGAGCTGCCATACCTAACCCCACACTTAGTATGAGCATGCTGTTTTCTTGAAAGATTGTGACACCCATATTTACTGTTTGGTGTTCTGAGCAGTAATCTAAAGATTCATTGAGCTGCTTGCGTCAACTGACAAGAACACAATGATTTGAATTAATGGATGAATGAATTTAACTTGAACTTTATTTGCTTTATTACTTACAAGCTCATTCTCCATGCTTCAAATATGTGTTAAATTCACCTTTACAATTATACATTTAGTGCTGTTTTAATACTGGAGCATGGGAACTATTGATCGGTGTTTGAATAAACTACCTTAAGGAAACTATCAACAGTTTGTGATGAAAAAAAAGCAAATTATTGTTAAAAGAAGGGTGCCATAATAAGTCACACAGAACATGTCACTCCACCTATATCCTCCAAAACCCACTCAAGGTTTCTGAGCTCAAAGCTCTCACTTTACCTATAAAACAAGCTCCACTGACGATATTCAAGCTGTGGGCCCCCATGCAAGATAAATCCAGCACCAAGCCCTTACTATTGTACATGAACATTCTGGGAGCTTGCACGCCTATGCTGTTTCACCAGTTGAGTACAAAATAACTGAACATTGAAGACACTTATGATCGCTGCAATTTCATTTTCAAATTTCTAACCTCTAATGTTTCTAACATTTTTGTCCAATTTTTCAAGTATTTCTCTTTCTAAATGGTAGGTTTTAAACACTTCACTATCATCAATGAACTAGTTTTTATTGATTTTGCAATGTTCTATAATTGTTGTTTCATTTGATGTTGTTTTTTAATTTATTTATTATTATTAATGGGTTTTTTATTGATACTTGTCAGATATATTTGGTGCGTTGTGCTAATAATATGTTTTAGATTACTTGAGTTTAGATAGACTTTATTAATCCCTCTTGAGATCTCTTTCGGGAAATTAGGTTGTAGTTCACAGTAAGTTCCATAAATACAGAACAAGAACAAATTGAAAACTAAGTGCAAGTATAAAGAAAAAAGCCACTCCTCTTGGATACATTCCCACCCCAACAGACCACTGCATAGAACAGGACACTGGCCACCACATGCTGGTAGAACATGCAGAGGAGCTTCCTGCAGATGTTAAATGATCGGAGCCTCCTCAGAAAGTACAGTTTACTCTGGAACTTTTTATACACATCTTCTGTGTTGCATGACCAGTCCAGTTTACTGTCCAGCCACACACCGAGGTACTTATAGTTGTAAACTACCTCTGCCTCGTCGCCTATGATAGACACTGGACATAGCTTTGTCCCGGATCTTCCAAAGTCCAAGACCAGCTCCTTGGTCTTTGAGGTGTTCAGCTGCAACTGGTTCCTCTCACTCCAGTCCACAAAGTCACGTATCAGACTCCTGTACTCGTCCTCGCTGTTGTCCCTGATGCATCCAACAATAGCAGTGTCATCAGCATACTTCTAGAGTTGTAGCAGAAGTCAGAAGTCTGAGGTGTAGATGGTGAAGAGGAGAGGGGCCAGTACTACCCCCTGAGGTGCTCCTGTACTGCATACCACAGTGTCAGACGTGATGTCCTTCAGCCGGCTGTTTGCGGTCGATCAGTGAGATAGTCCTGCAGCAGAGTGGGCTGGATGATGTTGAAGGAACTTGATAAATCCAGGAACAGCATTCTCAGTGAGCCGCTTCTTTTATCCTTCTTTTTTTACTTTATTTTTGAGTTTATCCTGAGTGAGCTCAAACATCTTTGGTCAACATTTATTTTCTTCTCCTGAGAATACAAATTAGAACCTAAGGCCAAAAAGCATCAGAGGAGTGCTGGAGATTTAAAAGAGTGGATTTACAATTCATTCCCTTTCACAAGTAAGTAAGTAAGTAATTTTTTTGAAAAATGCCTTTTGCAGACCAGGGTCACAACAAAAAAATGTAGTTATTGTGCTAATGTTAGACTGCATGGTAATTAGACTTCTGTATGTCCAAAATAAACATCTTGTAAGAGGGTGTCCACATGTGCACTAGGCACCAGGACACTCTAGGCCGCAGTTCAACGAGTGACATTGTAAATGTGTTACTGGACTGGTGGACTTATATGTCTTGGATTGGGTAATGGGAGTGGTGGAGCTCTCAACCAGACACCACCTGGTGGTGAGTTGTTGGGGGAAGACGCCAGCTAGACCCGGCGGACTAAAAGGGTTAGTCGGCTAGGAATGTCTGTCATAGTGTCCTGTCAGAATGAGCTTTAACTCCAGCAACAAGAAAAGCTTCAACCATGTCCTGGGAAGGTAGGTCACATAGAATCAGAATGAGCCATGCCTTAATTGTTGAAGCGGCTGATGGCCATAAAGTAGCTGTTGTCTTTTGTGGCGCTAATACCAGAACCCATTGGTGGATCAGAAAGGAGTATGAAGCGTGAAGTTGAAGAAAGAGGTCTATGGCCTGATGGAATTATGAGCTTCAGGTGTCAGGAGTTTGGTGGGGCCATAGAGAAAGACTTTTAGCGATTTTAGTATTGTCCTACGATGATATGCAAAAACTGTTCACTTGCATAGTTTATGATCATAAAGTGACAGGATTGAGGCTCTAAATCAACTGCATCAGACCACCTTGAACAACACACCTAGTTTTACCACCGTTGCCAAATATTTGAACCATGCTGATCGAAGGACTGTCCTACCTAAATTCCACCAGCGCGAAGTAAGAGATACACAGAACCTATGGCATCCAGGCCATCGCAGACTACACAGCCATGCCATGGAGCTGGGAGAAATACACTTTCTGCTCTTCAGTTAAAGGATTTCTTCACAGACATCATCACATCGCGCTTAATAGTCCCCACCATCATACATGTGCCGAAAAGTCATCCTTGTCCATCATCAATGACTAACCCAGTGGGTATCATGAAATGTTTTGAACAACTAGTCATGTCCTACATCAAATCCACCCTCCCCTCCACCCTGTACCCCTTTCAGTTTTCATGCTTAGCAAAGCATTCCACAGAGGATACAATCTGCTTGGCTCTCCACCCACCCTAACCTATATAAAGTACTCACATGTTACAATTTGGTTAATAGACTTCAGTTCACCATTTAACAACCCAATTTTACAGCACAGCATTTTATCTGTTTACTGTGCAGGCTGAGTCTTTGCACCTCTTGTGCAAAAGGCTGCCGACTTCCTCTGTGGGAGATCACATTTAGTAAAGGTCGGTAACAAAAACTCACTTGAGGAGCTTCTACGCCACACCCAACACCTGCCAGTGACCATCGATGGTGGTGCACTGGAAAGAGTAAGCAGCACAAAATGTATAACTGACAAAGAAGGCCTTGTCTATACCTCTTGCAGAAACTCAAGCGAGCAAGTGCTTCACCAGCCATCATGACCATATTCTACAGAAGAACCATTTGATCATTCTCTCCAGCTGCATAATGGTATGGGGGTGAAAGCCGCGCTGGCTAGAACAGGAAAACCCTGTGCCCATAGTGAAGACAACTAGTAAAACCACTGGTGCACCACTGCCCACCCTTGAAGACATATACACTACCCACCTCACCAGAAAAGCTACAATTGCGACTTAGACAAGCCACCCTACACCAGTGGTGGACTGTCAGGGCCAGCAAGGCCTTCTCTGTTGGCCTAAACACTATCAGATCACTATCATGATTTCCAATAGTCTTTCTCTTCATTTCATAGCTTTTCTCTTGGTTGCGCTGCTTCCACTAGTGTATGTTTATTTTAGAGCTTTTATCCAATCATATTTCAGCCATCATTTGTTGCCAGGGTCAAAAATCTGCCTCGACGCCTTCAGAATCGACAGTGCTGGCGTCTGTAGTTTAAATTCAGTGGCAATGACGCTGTTGCTTTAACCAATCAGAGTTCTAGTTGGCAACACCGAGGCCTTCTTGCAGGCGTCCTGTGACGTCAGCATTTTCACGTCCTTTGATTGGATGTTCAGAGAAATACTCGCGAACTCAAATATTTTGCGAGTGGATTTCATAACTTTTTTAACAATGTCTGACGGAGGAGAAGACATTGATTTGGTCGCACTTATGCTCACAAAACCATTTTCAAGACGGACTTTTCCAGAAAAACTGGACATTGTGAAGAACGGTCGGCAGACTCCGAAGCTAGCAAGTCTGTCCAGCAGGGAAGAGGTTTGTCGCCACTTTCAAGTCACAACTACGAGCGATGACCATCGAGGAAAGAAAGAAAGGATGGACTTAGCTTACAAATAATCAGTAGTTTTGGTGAGTAATGCATTTTATTTAAACGTTTTAATATTTTTGTCATGTAATGAGATTAATATTGATGTTTCTGCTAGAGATGATGTATGTATGGCAGCTGTGGCTACAGTGAAAAGAGACTTGTTCAATTGTCCTAATTGGGTTTCTTGCTTTAGTATTGTTTAGTAGTTTAATTTAGTAATGACATTCTTTCTTGCTACCTTTCTGTGATGCGACACCTGTTATACTGCATTTCTTTGTAATATTGATGGTTTCTATCCTCCTGCCCTTTGGAAGGTGTTACAGATCCTATACCAGCAGACTATCCAACAGTTTTAAGATTACCTTTTGTTTTTTTCACCGCAATTATTTCCTGCAAAAGATCCACATGTCTCGCCCGTTAATATTTGTCCTGTCTTGTCTAAGCACTTGTATATTTGAAACATAATTATGAATCCTTGGTATAGTACCTGAGTTAATAAGAATATTTATATTTGTAAAGCACCTTTTGCGGACCGTGGTCCAAAGGGCTTAAAAACAAAACACTACATATAAAATACATATAAATTAAAAAACTTTAAAAGGTCAGGACAACACTGTAACAAACCGGAAGTTGTGCATAGAACCATGTCCAGATCATGTTAAGGTTATTGACAATGAAGCTAACTTTCACTGTATGGACCATCGTTGCTAACCAGTTACCTAGTAGTATTATTCTTAAATACATTAATCAGTGCTAGCAGTAAGCCTATTTGCTCGCGCCGTTTGACTCTAACAACTAGTATTTTGGTTTCAGTATATTTTTTATTTTGCAGCACTTTTAATTTCTAATGAAAAACAATTTAAAGTTATTAAAAATATAATTTCCTTTTTGTTGATTTCAACTGACACACCTAGTTATGCCTAATGATGGACTATTGAAATTACTGATGAGTTAAATTAGGAGGAAAACTGGAAAAAAATAATTTTCTGTTTAAGTGGTGGGCCTCCCGATTCTACGAATGACTCCGAGAAAAAAACGATATGCTTTCTTCCCACTGCATTTCCAAAGTTTCTTTCAGCCAAATAGATAGTTTAGGCTCCTTTTTATAAAACTAATATTTTCTAATTATTTCCCAAAAAACGTTTTCTTACAAATGAAGATCCCTTAGAGTGTCTGGCCTTCAATAAATGTGTATCAACATGATACACAGTATATCTAAAAGCTCCAAAGCTCGCTGGAATTTTCTACAACTCCCTCTGTACAGTTCTTTTTTGAAATGTTAACTACCGCAAGGAGACCACCAACAGTATTTTGTATTTAACATCATGAAAAAGCTTTGATGGATACCTGCTTGTTTTG
The DNA here is from genome assembly GCF_982586985.1 of Callionymus lyra. NCBI lineage: Eukaryota > Metazoa > Chordata > Actinopteri > Syngnathiformes > Callionymidae > Callionymus > Callionymus lyra. The sequence continues at coordinate 1,435,215 of NC_141833.1, forward strand.
TATTATAATCTATTGTCCGTGAAGGTTATTTCCTGGTGACTCATCATGTATGGGCATAAAAAGATTTTGATATTTAATCATATCTTTCTCTTTGTATTGCTGCATGTCCAAAAAAAAAAAAGTAACTATTAAAGTATTACATGATCTGACTGGAAATGCAACTACAACTTGGTATTGACCTCATTCTCTTTATCAAGGAACAACATTAAATGATGGTCACATCATGTATCAATCTACTCTCAGTGAAATCAGGTTATGATATTGAAAATACACTTTTAATTTCAATCTCTGTCTTAATAGGACCTGAATGTGAGTTTGTGTCCTTTACGATTTTGATAACTTTCATGCAGGTAAAATTCCGGAGGCTTAACCTCTAGGGACAATATCTCATATTGGTATAATTACAATGATGGTTCTCTGTTGTTCAGTGCTGAATTAATCACACATTCTATTTTTGAGCTCAAGCAGTTTTTTTCAATTGCAATGCAATATCAGCTGCAATATTGGCCTCGGAAAAAATAATTTTATTTCCTCCTGGAAGTGTTTTTGCAATATTGAGAACTGAGCTTGTATCACAAAGTAAAAATCACCATCAATCAAAGGAAACCCGAGTGAATAATTTACTGAATAAGACCGGGGCTCGGGATTCCTTTCACGCTAATATTAGCTTATCTTGACTTCTGTGGCATATTGGGCCCAACTTGACATGAATCTGTTTTGACACACAAAGAATTTCCTGTAAAACAAAGAACGTGGTCTCAAATCTGATTAACTGAAGCACCTCTGTTCCTTTGGACCAGGTGTGGTACTGTGCTTCATGCTGTTACACTAAAATTGGAGGTTTAGGGTCAGATAAAGTGTTCAACTTTGATTATGTTCTGTACGTTTTTCTAAGAACATACTAATGTTGAATCAATAGTGCTGTCCTTTTCCTCCACCCCCCTTTTAACAGGTGCTCCACAAAATTTTAACTTCACATACCTTTTTTCTTTTACTTAAATTGCTTGTGTGTGTGTGTGGTGCAGTATAGTAGTTCTCTGTGTATGCACACCCAAGGTGTGTTGTGCCTAGTCATAAAGGCTAAACAGACATTATCCTGTTTAGTTAATATCCCACTGGTCATTCTCTGTATACCACAGCTTTTACAAATAAGGATAAGGATTTGAAATGGATAGTGAATATGAGACTGATGAAGCTTCATGAAGCATTGTCCTCATTCTTTGATCCTACTCCAAAGTCTTTGCTGTATAATATTTGGCTTTGCAAACCTTTATTAGAGCGCTTTCTACTGTACTTGAAAATGATAACACTGTTCCACGAAGCTTTGTTAGCAAATCCTAAGTAAAGATGTCTTGTTGAACAAAAGCTGACTTTAAAAGGTGGGAGAAAGAAAATATTTGCTATTTTGGTTGGGAAAAGGAATGTACATCTAAGAAACCGTGGCTTGGATAAGTGAATATAATTTGTTATAGTTCAATATATTTCTTTAGAATCTGATGAAGTTTCCGTTCACATTGCTCCACTCCTGGCAATACCTGGAAGAAAGGCCATCCTGCCACTTTTCAAATTTTACATGCATTGTCCATATTGCAAGCTGCCAAACTTAGACTTAGACTTAGACTTAGACTGCACTTTATTGATCCCTTTGAGATGACACTCTCAGGGAAATTTCTGTTTTCCAGTAACACAGAAGGAATAGAGAAAAACTAAAAACAGCACACAGAAGAGGACGATAGCAAACTTGCCCATGTTCGTTTGTCTGAAATGTCGCAAGCCAAGAACTATAAAGTAACAACTTCAAAAACATTGTCATGATGAGAGACTTACTGCTTCATGGAGAGGAAAACTTCAACATTTTAAACATGTGAGTAAGTCAGGAAAGTTGGTTTTTTACACAATTGCCCTTTAATATCTGAAAATTTGACTTTAAACCAGGTCTACCGCTGTCATTTTCTTTTGTCGTATTGAGCAACAACCCCACTAAGAAGCTTGTGTAATATTACATTAAAGAATTTTATTTTATAGTCTTTCATGGAAACTCTCTTTAATTGTTTCCAAATTGAAACGTAATCTAATTAGATTGTATACGATTGCTAAAATAAATGATGAAGTTTCCAAACCAATGTGTCTTTTGTGATTTACTTACCTTCCCAACATATTGTGGCTCAGAGCCCATATATTCCTCCAGGACAAAGAACTGGTTCCACACCCATCCTCTTTTCATGCGGTTGACCTTGGTACGCCAGTGTCTCCTTAATCTAAGCCTCTCCTCCATTGATACAACATCCTTTGCTCTTTTACCTCCTGTGCCTCCTCCGGATAACATTAGCCCATTTTTAGTTCTGTTCTTGACATGTAGAGGTGTTGGTGAAGCGTAGTCCAACAGCAAACATGTGCCCAGCAGAAGAAAAGTGACATATTCCCTTGTTGTCATCGGGGAGGATGGAAAAAGAAGAGCAGAAAAGGAGGAAAAACCTGAGGCAAATGTTTCTGTCCTGGTTGGATCTGGTGATGCATCCACAACTTGATATTCCTGTTGCATAAGGGAAAAAAATTGAAATTCTGGAAAGCTCCAATTCTTTGAGATTTGGTGGTCAAAACTTTGACTCAGGCATATTTTCTCTTGATAGGAAATCCTTGTTAGGGCATGTGTGAAGAGTTAAAAGATCTGGCTCCAGCATTCACCCCTGCTCTTTTAGTTGCTTCACCTGTAACAAAGCAAAGAGAAGAGACTTAAAAGACAAGTGAGGCACTTTGTATATGGTTCAATGACTCTCTGAATCTGTTAAAAAACTTACAAGAGAAGCAGACAAAATAAAGAACAGGTTGCAGGCTGACTGTGCTCAGAGCTCCAGGTAGCATCATTTAATTTACTTAATGATATTAAATGTGGGTTGGTTAAACTTTTTTCTATGACAGACAAAAGAAATGTTTTCTTTTCTAAAATCTTCAAAATTCTAATACCAACTATGAAAATATGTAGATTACATTTGAATAGGGTAATAATTAACCAGTTATTGATGCTCATTTTTTTGGTTGTTGTTGATATATATATATTTATAAATATCATCTATGGAACTTGAGGAAATGCACCAAATGGTTAATTTAAACAGCCGTTGAACAAGAAGACTATAGTTTGATTTTGTTATAAATAAATAATCTGTACATATTGGAAATACAGACGAAATTCAGATGATTCAGCTTTTAAGAGGTGTTGACCTGGCTGTCTAAGGTGGAAATAGAAATGTCGCACATACGCTTGACAACATAAATAACTGACTCAATGCAAAAAGACGCCAAAAGCTGAGGAAATAACTACGCCTTCGACCTACTCTCTCATTCTCACTAACTGACACACTAATGTATGCCTTCATCACCACCAGACTCGACTACTACAATATCATCCTGTATGGTCTCACCTCCACTGTTCTTCAAAAACTGCGATATGTTCAAAACTCTGCCCGACCGCCTCCAGAGAACACATTATTTTAAGACGCACCTCGCCACCTACATTGAACATGCTCCACTGACACCAACACCCTCACCCCCATCACCAGGACCAAATACGGCACCACAGGTGACAGAGCCTTTGCCATCGCTATCCTCTAGGGAACTCCATCCCCCTGGCCTTCTTGACCTTTCAAAATTCATCTTGAAACCCATCTTTTCAACATCCCTTACAACACCTGACACATTATTTTCCACCCTCTCTTTTTTTCTACTCCCTCCAGGTTGTTGTTTATACTTTTTTTGAGTGTTTTTCCAAGTCTGTTTGTGTATGGATGTACTGTATGCATTGTTCATATCTATCCTTTTTGTTTTGAGGTAAGGTAAAACTTTATTGATCCCTCAGGAGGTCTCCTTCGGGAAATAGTTTTGTGTTTTTATAAAGCCTCTTTGGGTACCTTTAAAAGTGCTATAAAAAAGTGATGTATTATTCATTTTATAATTATTATTATTAAAAGAAGATGGCCTGAACTTGACAATGAATGTAGTGGTAGGTTTGATATTATTAAATCCCGTCATGCCACTGCAGTGTTACATGCACTTTTTTAAAAACAACAACAAAACAAACATTCATTAAACTAGATGTTCACTCAAAATATTTGTTTGCGTCATCAGTGCTAATATCTCATTTAAAAAAGTGGACAGGTGCAGCCAATGTATGTACAAATAATTCTTTTTTTGTCTTATATTGAGTTGTGGTCTATAGTCTGGAAATTATGGCAAATATAATGGTTAATCCTGGACTTGTCAACTCCAAAAGTACAGATGAGAGAGGTGTGTCACTGTTTAATCAGCGTTCAAATGGTAAACGAAAAGTGTTTTTCTTTGTTAACTTTACCACATGATGTGAGTGAATTAAGCACAAAACCTTCACTACCCACAAGACGCTCACTAAGAATGTCTTCTTTGCTTCAAAGCTAAAATTGCCGCTTCAAGTTGGTGGGCAGCGGCTGAGCCTGAACTACAGTGACAACGTCTGGGTGTTTAAAGATCACTGCACAGTTAGTTTAGGCCCCTGAAACACTTACATGCACACACTTCTGGTGTATCTTCGGTAAAAGGTCATGTAAAAAGCCTGCCAAATAAACGGGTTCAGTTCTTTTTGAAGATATACCTCTAAGTAAAGAATACATTTAAATTCTAATTGTGTTGGAATTTAATTTAAAGTGATTTTGAAAAAAAGGACCAGGGACCAATGTACCCTCTAATTGTTTTTGCGTCCGAGCAAACACACCATCTCCCTGAGCGATCCCTTGTACCACTCTGAGCAACATCAGACGTATTGTAGTCAGGCAAATATCACATCCATTCCATATTAACTTGGGATAATAGTGGATTTATAGCATCATAAACCTGTCATCTTTAACACTTAATTATTCACAACATAGTTAAATAAACATACTTAAAATATTATTATTTAATTATCAGTTTTTCTGAAATTCTAAATTCAAATGTTATGATATTTTGAGTGTATGTAGTCCACATCCACTAGAAGACATATATGGCGGCCATTTGCTGAACCTGAAAACCTTATTATTATTTAGCTGATGCAAAGCTCTCAGTTTGATAGCTTGAAGTTTATTTCTTCCTACTAAATGATTTTTTGGGGGATTTACCCTAAAAACGAGAACACTCCAGATTATAGTATGGCTCATGACATGAGAAACTTGAACGATGTATAGATTTACCGCAGTACGATTTCAGCGCTGTATTACAATGTTGTTAACTTATGATGACTTAATCACCCATATGAAAGATATAGACGCCAAGACCCCTGATGTTGCTTCTGATTGGTTAATATTGAGTGGTTCCTTCTATGATTGGCTAGATTATAAAATGCACTGCTACTGTATGCTCACAAATGTCATCTGCTTCCAACAAACGCTGCTTCACGGCCATACACAGATGTTGGCGTGTCAGTGAAAAAATAAAATAAATGATTAAAATCAAGAAGAACCTAAATCCCAGGTTGTATCTTTCTTTTCGGTGGGCAGTCAGAAATTTCTGTGCGCAGAGACCCTATCAGCTGTGCACAATTGTGCATGAACGCAGCTTAAAGGGAACATTGCCAGGGACTAGATGTTGAGATGCATCAGCTCCTAATATAATAAATATTAGTATCCTAGTGATAGTTTCATATTTTGAGTCTATTTCTTGATGTGTTCTTGAGTTGTCTTACCTAGCATCACTAAAAGAATGTTGAATAAACAATAACAACACACTGTATCCCCATAGTCACATTTGATTAGAATTAAACTGTAATAACAGTGGCAGTTATAGTCAATGTGTGGTTGTCTTTCTATGTGACCTGTGTTAAACTGGTGAACTTCCCTAGCTTTTTCCCACTTAGCTCTGTACATCAGGGGATGGATAAACAATAATTGATGTTTTAAATAAGGAAAATGCTCCGCATAGTGAGTGTACATATTATTGGTGGAATATTTTCTTTCTTTTATACTATAAGAAGATGTTGTATTTCATTTACAGTGCATGAGGCCCATTTAACAGGCTATGTGTTAAATGTGATCAATGAACATCAGCACCTTTTGTAAGTGTTAAAAACATATAAATAGAGATATAAATAGACTACAGCTATTTTTTTGTGGGTCATTGTATAAATATTGTGCCATTTTCCCTTGACCTACAGTATTTAAAGAAAAATTATATACTGCCGAACGAGACATTTGCATTACATATGACCTGCAAAAACATGTTGCTTCCTCGAGCATATAGAACTATTAATAATGTCATTTAGATGGATAGCTCTTTCTGGAAATTGTTTTTCCAGCACACAGCACAGACGATTGATTCATAAAAATAAGAACAACTGCGATAAAAATAACAAGTACAAGATGAACAAATCTAAGTATAAAGAACATAGATCAAAGAGAAATAATAAGATTAACGTGGAATACATAGATAGATAGAGAGATAGATAAACTTTCTTGATCCCTCTGGAGGTCTACTTCAGGAAATTGTTTTTCCAGCAACACAGACTACGACAAACGATACCAAGATCAACAAAATATCATCATCTTTTCGCTCCACTCCTGACCGCAAACTCAGAATGAAACAGTCTAATGGAATGAAGAATGAATGAGTCCCTGAGTCTGTTAGTGTTGCATCTGGGAAGGAGCATTTGTGCACTCCATCTGAGAGAGTGACTTTCATCATCCATGATGGACAGTAATTGATGATCTCCTCTCAGCAACTGTCACCAGTGAGTCCAGCTTCATGCCAACCACAGAGCCAGCCCTCCTGATCAACCTGTCCAACCAGTTGACACTCCTCTTGGACACATTCCCACCCCAACACACCACAGCAACACAATTTGTATAATAGAGTACATTCATTATTCTTAACCACCACTAGATGCATTCAATTTATGACATACTGCATCAATTTTATTGAAAAACTTTAAGGTTTTGTCATGATAAATCCTAAAAAAAAAGTCCAACCAAATGATCTAGGAACTAGAATCAATGATACAGTGTCTATATCAGGAAAGGCAAGACAATTGGGATGAAACCATCTGTGTGAACAGATGTAAGCCATACAGATTGTCATGCTATTGGGGAGCTTAGGGGAGCTCATTTGATGAAGGCTTATTATGTGAATGTTTCTCTAAAACGGAAGAAGTTCAAAAAGTCTAAATAAAGTCATTATATATGAGAAATAGTAGCAGTATAGTGGCGACCTTATTTAAAGTGGGGCAGTAACCCGTAAAATTGCCTCTCCTGCAGAATGGAGACACTTCCATCAGCTCTGATCTCTATTACTCAAAAGTTAAAAGCCCCCCTCTGTCTTCTACAACATCGTTTTACAAAGGCAAATTATAGCTTCAAATCTGATGTATTCATGGATGCTGTGGTGCCCTTGCTGGAGGGTGACTATTATGCATGAGAAGGAGATGTTTGAGATTTCCAGGTCAAAGTTTTCTGCAGCTGACTGACCGCTCCTTTCTCAACTCTGGAATATTATTCTAACGCTCAGCTAGAGTTTAGTTTTCATGCCTGACTGGAACAAACCTCAGAGGGGAACACAGAGAATTCTCTGCTTTCCTTCGGGGCATGAGCAGCATTTTTATACCGTGTCTTGTTTCAGCGAGCACTGATCCATGAGCGTCCAGTCGTGTGACGGTTTGTGTGGCTGAGGATGGCAAGAGTGTCTCTCAGGACCTCATGAGGAATCTGGACAATAATAATTAGCACACTTAAGACTTTGTGCCTCCTTCGGTCTTCCTGTTTTTTAACTGACCTTTAATTACAAGTCGATTCTCCCAAACCATGCCATAACAAATGTGTGCCCCTGACTAATCCACGCTCTAATGAGATCATACTGATCGGATTTAAAAAGCCTTTCATTCCACCTGGTCAGTGTAAACAATGACCAGAGCAACGTTCAGCCAATCAATACAATTATCCAACGTGTCACTATCATTGTTGTGCCCTTTGTTCACAAATATTGCCTACACGTTCAAAGCTAACACCGGAATGACAGGAGACCAGATTGTGTTGAACCGTTGGGTAGTGTAGATTCTCATTCAACTCAGTGCAGATTAAAACACATACAACCTATCAGGCAGTAAAAATGGTGGCTCATGAGGAAAAAACAACAAATGCAAAAAACAACAATCATGATTGTGACGCATAATGGAGAGTTATTACATGTACTGTCGAGTCTGTCATGCGCTGGAAGTCAAACAGGTATGGGTCTGATACAAGAACTTAAACCTCACACACCTACTTTATCACGTTAGCTGCTCCCACCGCTTTTCGTCAGTATACAACCTACTGACCCGGTGACTTCAGTAACCTTATCTAACATGGTTGTGAATCCCTCAGGGATTTTTTTTTCCCACACTGACGTGTCCCTGATAAGTAGGTGTCGGATGTTATTAAAGGTGTTACTCTGATGGAGCTCTCTTGATTAATGGTTGTTTCAGTCACATGTCAAATGCTTTGCTATTGCGTCTCAGCATGACTGCTCCCAGTTAAACGGTTGTAAAGGTGAAGTTCCTTCACCTAAAAAAGCACAATATAGCTTAAAATGTTTCAGTTTTTTGTTTGGATGCTTTAGTTGTATTAACTTTCGCCTACACAATGCAAGAGGTGAGAGCATTTTTTTAATTTCCCCTGGAGTCATTGTAAAAAGAGTGAAGGACTGACAGATAATTGATCACAAAAAAAATCACAGCAACTCTGCGCTTGCGTTGCCAGTGGGGTGTTGCATTATAGAACACCACAATTCCAAAACATTTGAGATACATTTTAGAAAAGAGAACTAAGTTGCAGGAGCAATTCATAGAAAGTACTAGACAATTTTTACGGCGATCCTATTCTGACGTCATACTGGGGCAAATGTCGTCCCCTAGAAGCCGTAAACACGCCCTTGTATTATCGTTTGTGGTAGCTTTCATTCATACAGACCACAACAATATTATATATATATATATATATAATTTACTTAATCTTAAACTTTAATCGGTTAAAACCTTAATCGTGAAACAAACAAATATTTATGTAAACATGGTGGGAGATACTTCTGGCCTGAGGTGTTTTTGTAAAATGTACATTAAGCAGCAAACCTTATTTGTGTACATTACAGAGTTTCAGGGCTGAATCTAAAATACATACGTGAGTCCTTGAATGCAACGTGTTTTTTGTGACCAATCAGAGCAGAGTGGGCATGGTTCCCCGGACGAGATTTCGTCTCAGCCAACACAGCATTTGAAGTGGGGCTTAAACATATTTTCTAATGTAAATATCTTATTAAATGAGAGTTTTGTGCAAAAAGAAACATACTGGTGAGTATAATAGTGGTCCTAGAACAATTTAAAAGACACTTAAATCAACACATAAGGTGCCCTTTAAATATAAAGTTTAAGATCCAGTTTGATGAGTGGGCGAAACCAACTTTGTATGTACTATTCGTGTTTCCACATTGGGCAAAATATCCTCATAATATCTGGAATAGACCAGATACCTTAAATGTTCAGCACTGCCTGGTATATATGACGGAATGTTTATCTTTTCATACGAATGAATCAACCGAGAGTGCCTGTTGGAAAAGTGGTCAACGCTACGCTTCACAGCAATTTGGTTGCTGGTTAGCGTTCAGCTTGAGGGAACCTGCATCCTTTCTGTGTTTTTTATGTTCTCCCTGTGCTTGCATGGGTCTAATCCGGGATTACCTGGTTTGCAACCTCAGTCCAAAAACATACAGTTGATTGAGTACCTATCCAAGGTTCCCCACATCTGTGACCCTAAATAGCTGGATAAGGCTCCCATGCGACCCCATATAGTGAAAAATAGGTAGAAAATGAATGAATGAATAGAATTGTGGATGAAGGAAAATATTTTAGAAGTGTCCTTGCCTGAAGGAGAGGATATATCTTCATGTAAATGTGGATTCCTGCTAAGCTACTTGCTAAATACATTTATTAAGGCATTATCTAAGTCTAAGGCATTTTTACTTCTGGTCATTAAAGAACATTGAGGCCAGAAGTAGCCTGTTTTATAATAGATGACTCCATATATGATCAGCGGGATTACATTTGACTGATTAAAATACATATGCAAAGAGATTATATATATCAGTTTCTCAAACTGACATAAATGATTAGAGACAGCGCTCTGTGAAATGAGAATCAGAGGCAAAGGAAAGCAGGGGGTGGAAGCTGGAATGAAGAGCACTTGAATTAGGTGCAAATCCCTGAAAACCCACATGTCATCAATCTTCCATTGGGGTGGAACAGGTCGGGCCGTCCCAGTAGGAACAGGACACATACGCTTCAGGATGTCAGAATAGTTCACCTACATAGATTGCCCGTTCTTCCATCATCAGCAGAAGCAAATTACAAAATAGTTTTTATCATCTTTATGTTATGACTGAATTTCACCATGTTATATGAAGGAATTATTTTCTCAAATAAAATGTAATGTTTATCAAAAACGTGCCAGAAGTCACAGATGTTAGAATGGAGAACATATGGATTGTTAAAGATATGAAAAGCCTTTTAAATGGTATAAATCATTACAACATGAATAATGTAAATTCTTTTTCTTTCTGTGCAGCAAAATATGCCCAGTCCTGGTGGTTGAGGTCAATTGGGTTAAATTAAAAAACACCAAAGTAAAAAAATATGTTTTATCTTTATCTATTCTATCAAATAAAATACTAATGAATCCAACAACATTATTATTCCATGCTAGAGATCAAATATAGATATGTTGCATTTCCGTGTGACTCATGTAAGTGATGATGTTGGTGATGGTGAACAGACGTTGCTTAAAACATAAAGCCCCCAGGCTGAAGAAGTAGTGAGTGTAGTTCCACTACATAAATGTGTACTAAAACGCTACATGGATGTGTCTATGTCTATTTGAGACCCCTAAGTGAGAGTCTCAGTCTTAGCATTTTTATTTTTAGGTTCCAAGGGACATTGCTGAGGTTTGATGTTGAGTATGTTATTAATATTTTCCAACATTGCAGTGCGGGCAGTTTTCGAAGGGATTTAAAAACTTGCCATATGAAGGAAAATCAGAAAACGATGTTAACAAGACAGTAAAAATAAATCACACATGTTAAGGTGCAAACAGAATGTTGGTGTGCAGAAGCACTAGAAGCAGATTATAGTGTTGTTTTTTTTTTATTATATCTTTTTGTAGCTTTCTAGACTGTGTTAGAAAGTTGCACCACCTTGAAAACCTTTAAATGACTTATATAAAATGATTTATATATAATTTTATTTTTGTTACAATTGTATTAACCTTGAGACTTTGCTGTAATGAATGTGTTTGAGACCATTTTTCTACATTTTACAAACTTTCTCCAGGCACTATCGGATGGATAGATGGATAGACCCCTCCTCTCTTTCTTTCAAATAGTTTATTGAATATGTGTCATATTTAACAGAACATCTTTAAAAAACTGTCATCATTCCTCTTTTAAAATGGTTCATAAGTAATTGCATCACCTGATAGATGAAAGCAGCTCAAATGTATTTTTTGTAATATAAAAGACCAAATGATTCAGTGGACAAGTTGGACCAAAAATGAAGTTCCAGCCGCTGCTTTAGATCTGCCACATAATCAATTAAAATTGTGAAACCATTCATGAATGAGCTTCCCGTTAGTTCAAAATTTGATTTGAAGATTATATCCCAAAGGAAGTGTCCTCATTATTGAGGCAAGTTTTCCCCACCGGCCAATTCAACTTTGGAACCATCTGCCTGAGAACTGGCAGTGTGTTGCCTTCCTTCTTCAAAATCCGGAAATTACGGACTGTCTTTAATGTAATGTCATCTAATGTAGCTGCCTGTTTTCTAATCAACCTCTACAGGTTGTAAGAGGTTTGGAATGCAACATTTGAGCCATGCCTACGAATGAGCACTTCTGGCACTCTGTCAATCAAGGTCACATGAAAGCAGGTCTGAATGAAAATGTATTTTCCTGTCAAAGCTTTATGTATAGTTAAAGTATGATGTTAACTCATATCAAAATAATTCTTGATGTCGCACCATCAACTTTAACTCTATTAACATATTCATCCAGAACATCTCTAGATAATGAAACCACTGCTGCAGAGACTTAGATATTGAAATCCAAACTTTAAAAAGGGATATTTTTTTTTTTTAAACGCTTATGAACATGTGTGAGGCATGCTGTGCAACCTAAACCTCTAGACCTAAATCTGAGTTTCTTCTTAAACTTTGAGCCATAATCCATATTTTGGGACCCTAGCTATACTACCTGCGTATTGGGATCATATCATATACATATCACCCATTTCAGTGAAAACAAGATGACAGGAATATCAGTCAATGGCTTCTATAGCAACTACGAAACAACAAAATAAAACATGTTATCTTAGTTAGAAAATACGTACATGGTGGACTTATTTTTCCAATAGGACCTTCCTATCTCAGAATGTATGGAGAAATAAAATATACCACACAAAGGCTTAAAGCCTCATTATGTTGCTACTTTTAGTCTTAAACAATGAATACATTGATTTATGAAGTAAAATTCCATCTTTTCAATGCTGTGCAGGCAACAGTCTAAGCAAAAAGGATCAGAATCTCTGTTGACCAACTACAATCCCGATAGTATGAATAGTACATTTTAAATAACATTTTGGGAATCACACCTCTGCCTTATTTTATTAATAAAGTTGTATCTTATCTAATGTAAATATTATTATAATGTATCTTTTATCTACAGTTAATATTCAAGACTAAATTCTGAGATTAATTTAAATATAATTCTATTTAATTTGAAGTGCCAAATCTAACAGACATTTTACAGTTTAAACTAGCGTTTGGAAACAGAGTAAAGGATACACTTTTTTATCACGTAGTTAGTAAGTTAGGGGCTCGATTTTCTAACAATGTCATAGGTACTCGATTTGTTGTCACACCATTATATATATTCTTTTTATAATGAAATTACAAATCAGACTTAACTCTTAAGCTACAAGATGGCATCTGTTACAATTCCATCACTTGTATTCTTTGAGTCTAATAGGATCAACAATACTAGGTTTAAGTATCTGCAGTTAATCCTGAATAGTAAGCAACTTCAAAAAACTCCACTGTCTCGATGTACAACTTTTATATAATTAGAAGAATAGAAATAGCTGAATTACTGACCATTTTAAAATAAGAATATTTATTACCTCACAAATTGTTGTTTAGCCACCCAGCCATTTATCAACAAGAAACAGGGAAGTGTGTTCTCAATTTTCAGAATTCCTAAGTTTGAGGTTATCTACTATACGACCAGAATTACTCCAAAGACCTGCTCTTGCTACACACTTTTTTTTTCACTTGTCACCAGCTTTTATCAAAACCGTTGCAACTGATTGCACTACGCGGCATGTAAGCCTTCAGTGTCGGACTAAGCTTGATGTCAAAAGAGGAGCATTTACTGATTTAAAAAGAGGAGCATTTACCTCACACAAGCTTTTCATTGTCCCTTAGAGCTGCCGGCGTTTGCTGGATTAAGTCCAAAAATTAATGATAAGTGCGAATCCCCTCCGTGGTTAGTGCACCCTGTTGAGCTAAAAGCACACTCGAGCTGCCCTTTCCCCATCAATGATTCTATCTGGGTTTCTCTCCACTCTGCTTCTCTCCAAGTCCCTCCCTCTATGAGCTTCTTTTACATCCCTTGATCCTCTCTCGCTCCGTCGCTCACTCCATCCCTTTGTGTCCTGGTGTCGGATCGTCCTATTCAGAGCTCTTGATTACATTTAAGTGTTACGTTGTTTACAAGAAGAGTCAATAACAGTGGGTGTTTTTTTAGAGATGTTGTTCGTCAATATTTTTAAATGCTAGTGTGAGGTAAATTTACCTTTTCTTGCAGAAACACTAGATGAGGGTACTGTGCTTTACAGGTGCAAGAAAATAGTGCTTGGCATACCTACAATGAATATACAGTTTGTGTAGAGTATTCACGCTCAATTAAGCATAAGGCAGGAGGAGATTAACTACATATATATCATCTCGTTCATTGTATGCATGTTTGATTTTTATATATATAAAAATAAACAGTGCCTCTGCATAACTGCACACAATTTAGTGACTTTTGTGAGAAGGATTATACTATGAAATAGGATTCAGAGAACACTTTAGTTTTGTTCGATCAACAGAGATTTTCATTATTTTATTGACATGTAGAAAAAAATAAATGACACTTGAGAAATTTGTCCTGAAGACTATCGTTAACCATTAAAAAAAATCAGCACAATCACTGCAATTATGTCATCAATCAAGGTGGAGTGACTTTTTTTTACCATGAATAAAAGTCACTCATTAATGCATTTAGGTTTTTTAAATAAAATTAAAAAAGAAAGGCAAAACAATTTAACTGTATTGGCCCGTTGGAAAATTATTCAAATTAGTTGAAATGCAATGTATACTTCTGTCTCAGAGCTCATTCCACTTGACTTCATAAAGCCCCCGGCGCACAATCCAAAGAAGAAAAAATAAATTCCATGATTCTAGAACTGTGATTGCTTAAATTAAACTCCATGACCAGGAATCAGATTTGCACCACTTGAGCGAGAGTGTCGTGTCGCAACAATTATTTACAGTTAGAAAAAAATGTTCAAATTAACTTTCTCTTCAAACCAGAAAACATGTTGCAAATAATAAAAATATATTTTAACTCCAATCAAATGAACTATATTTATGGTGTATATTTTATTAATTGTATCAAAACATCAGATTAAGATTTATTATTAATCGATGAGCAAATAAATCAATGTTAATCTTAACTTTCCAGAGCTGCATTGGCTTGATGAAGGCTCACACATTTGAACAGCTTTTTTTCAACCCGTTTATTTAATAAGCTTTGGAGCCTTTGCTGTGATAAAGGGAATTCATGATAAAGCCTTACTGGATACATAGTTTTTAAGTGTGTGATCGTTAAAAATGACAGACACACAAGTAATCCACAATGGTTTTACATAACCAAGAATTTACACCTAAAGATTTTCCTTTCCATCAAAGCAGCAGCTTAACTCTGATGTCAATATGTATCAGATAAATGCAGCTGAATATTAAAAGCAACAGATGATTTCTTCTTTCATTTTTAATATGAATAAAGTCGATTCTTCTGAGCATCTGCCAGTTTCAGCCTTTCTGGTGAAGACATATTGGTGTTTTTATTTCATATATTCCTGACAACAACACAAGTATTTATACAATAACCAATGTAATGAATAGGATCAGAAATTATATTTGTTTTCAAATCTGGATTATATTTTGGTAGCAATAGTATTGCTTTTAAATATAAAAATGACTACAACAAACTTTGTGTGTGATAAGTTGCCTGTGTTTGTGTACATTGTGTGAATGAAATATAGAATTGTGTTGTAAAAATCCAACATTTCTGCAGCATTTTGTTGTTGAGCGAAGTTTAGAAGACAAACCCCTGCTTTAAGTCAGGTGTTTAGAAAGTGTGTCAAACACATGCTCAGACACCTTGATGCTGAACATTTCTACCCAAAAGGAAACTGTCAGGACTTCAAATTAAACATTTGATGCTGACCTTCATTTTTAGCAGATCTGATCTGTGCACCACTAATTTGTAGGTGCTGGAAACATATATACTGAAATGTTTTCTTCTGCACTTAAAATCCCACTGATCTTCAGCTTTGTCAGAAAAAAAAACTGCAGCTCTTGCATTTTTGATGACAGAGATGTGATGGAGGACTGTCTGTCACTGCTGGCTGACCTATATACAGCATTGCAGCCGTTCACATGGCTTCTGTTTTTCCTTTGACAGACAACAGTGATATTCTTTTCTCTTTGCCTTCAACTTTGTCATAGTCTTGTCTTGCTTCAGTTCTATGCTGCTACCTGATCTCGTGAAAAAAAGACCCCAGAGTCAGGAAGACAAATCTGGATTTCTTGATGTTGACTTCATGTTTGAATTTACTATTGCAATTTATTAATTAAGATTTACTTAAGCAAAAATGATAGATTTGTGATAGTATTATAATCGTACTCTACGATTACAGAAAACTAAGTTGGACCTTAAGCAATAACTAAACGTAAGTAAACTAGCTAAAGGGATAATAAGGGTTATCTGGATAATTGTTGCAAATGTTATTTTTGCTTTATTTTGACGTGTCAATTCACGACACTTAAGCTTAAAGGGCAACTAATGTGTGGATTTGTGTGTCTCTAAAATTGATCTGAAACTTGTATTGTACAAGTCAGTGTGTCTGTTTGTACAAAACACTCTTTTAACAAAGATTTTAACATTAGAAAATGTACTTAAGCCCCGCCCACTTAAAATGCTTACCATAACCACACCCACCACCACACGCATAACTTACACACCCAATAACTACCTCCTCGCGTAGATGGGGCGGGAGGTATTTAAAGAATGCAGATAATCACAAGTAACAAGTATAACAAGAAGAACATTTTCCTAAAATACCAGTTTTATGAGATACAAGTATTCAAAACAAATAGATTCATGTCACATCTGGGCCTCTGTATCTTCCAGAAAATGTGTTGATGTAGATTTTGTATCTATATAAATATATAGTAGGGAACATTCATAATGGTGAGAAGACACAGGAGCAATGATGCAAGATGGTAAGTGATCTGAACATTAACATTGATGTTGACTGTGGAATGTGCGACGATAGAGCATGAATACGATAACGCAACGTGCTCTGTGCGTTTGTGGCAAAGTCACATTTGTTCAAGGCCAGTCGAGTTGATCTGCGTTGCGGCATTCCAAGTCGTGGGCGGACTATGATGAGGAGGACGAGCACCTTGACGCTATCTCCTGGTCATTCTTTCTGGTCTTTTCCCTTTGGCTCAGGTAAAGACTTTTACTGCTTATGGAAAACTAGTATGTTCAGCCACTCAAAGTCTTGAGGCTTTCCTCTCAGAAGTCCATAAGAGGATCCTAGTACCTTTATCCGGATTATATCGAGGCCTCAATAGCTGGGTCTGTTCAAATGAATGAGAGACGGATCCTGATTGTTTCTCTTTTTATGCTAAATAGGTTCATGGTGCCAGCTTTATAAGAGTCAGCTTCTTCTTTCGCGTTTACATCTGTGCAGGTTCTTGTCAGTAAGGGTTGCTTATCCGTGAACAAGGCCTCTTCCTCCCTTTCGTGTATTTTTTGTTAGCTGTTGTCAGGTTTTGAATTCCATTTTACAGCAGCTGTGTGCAGGGAAACAAGCATAATGGCCTCTTTAGGCTGGAATTTTCTAACCATCCTGGGACATGGTAGGGTCGCGCCTCATTCACCTTTGCTGAGAAGACCTCTGGGAAGGCCAGCAGAGGTCCTACCACCAGGTTCAAGCCGGAAGACATGTCAATGGGCTCAGTGCACACCCTGTCTCTTGTTCCCTCATCCTTCATTAGCTCCAAGAGATCCTAGATCTGAGAGGGGCTCCAACGAAATAGGAACCTTGGTCTTGGTGTTTAACTGTTGAGTCTACCTCAACTGAGATGGCTATTGGAGATGATGCACTCCAATTTGCAATTCATGAATACAATTTAAATAAAATAATATATATGTATTATTTTATTCAAAGAAAAAACACACCTACATATAGTTGTGTAATTCATGACTAAATAAATGATTAAATAAATAATAATAATAATAACATACTATAAAATCTAATTTTCAACTTTAGATGACTTTAGATAAATTAATTTCAAGCAGCTCTAAATCAAGCTTAAGCTGCCGTCACACAGGGCTGGATAAAACACGATGGTTGGAGCAGGCAGTTGTTTTCCGTTTTTCACATGCAACTCTGTTATAAACGTTGTAGGATAATAATCAAATGATGGACTGTTCAGTAGTGCAGGCAGAGTCACTGTGTGCGACTGTGTGTGAGTGTTCACCACATACTGTATGTGTGATTGTGTGTTCCCGACCCAGCACAGATGGTAAAGCGTGGCCCTTAAGAGATGCGCAACCTAATCCCTCAAACACATGGTGGGCTTAAATCAGAGTCGTTCTGTGTCTGTGTGCGTGTGTGATTTGATGTGAGTAAGGGGTAGAACAGGAGAATGTGATCACAGTGAATTTTCTGTTTGGGATTAAAAAGTTGCAACAAATTCAACTTTTTGGAGCTAAAAGTAAATCAATTTGGAAGAAAAAAAAACGAGACATAACAAATTAAAAAGAAAAACAATCTCTCCTTTAACCAAATGTACACTGAAAAGCATATATAAACGCAATACTTCTGTTTTGCTCCCATTTTTTATGAGATGAATTAAAACATATGAAACATTTTCTTCATACAAAAATACAAAATAACTTTCTCTCAAATATTTTTCACAAATCTGCCTAAAAGCTGTGATAGTAAGCACTTCTCCTTTGGCTAGATAATCCATACCACCTCTCAGGTGTGGCATATCAAGATGCTCATAAGACAACATTATAATTGCAAAGGTTTGCCTTAGATAAACATAGATAATAAAAGGCCAATTTAGAATGTTTAAGCTTAAAACATCCCAGTTCTTGCATGGCCAGCATACTGACTGGACATGTCACCAATTGAGCATGTTTGGGATGCTCTGGATGGGCGTATACAACATTGTGTTACAGTACCTACCAATATCAGGCAACTTCAAAAACCCTAAGTTATTGCTTCTTATAACTGTGGTTTTAAGAATGCGTATGAAGCCCTCAGTAATTTCAGGCCTATTTCTAAGCTCCCTTTCTTTTCCAAGATCTTGGAGAAGGTTATTTCTGAGCAGCTGTCTTTATTCCTGGATCGGAGCGACATTCATGAGAAGTTTCAGTCTGGCTTCCGTAAACATCACTCTACGGAGACAGCCTTACTAAAAGTGTCCAGTGACATCATAATGTCGGCTGATTCGGGTCAATACACTGTTCTGGTTCTCTTGGATTTGTCCTCAGCCTTCGACACAGTTGATCACCAGATCCTGCTGAGAAGACTGAGGGATAAGTTGGGACTGTCTGGGTCTGTGTTACAGTGGTTCTCATAATACCTTTCTGGGCGCAGTTTTAGTGTATCTGCCAATCAAATGAGGTCTGAATCAGGATCTGTTGTTTGGAGTCCCTCAAAGTTCTGTTCTGGGTCCTTTATTGTATTTGCTGTACTTGATTCCCCTGGGTAAAATCATTCAGAGATTTCCTAATGTTTCTTACCACATTATTGCTGATGGCTTCCTGCTCTTTTGATCCAACTAAGCCCTGCAGACTGAACAGCTTAGTCAATTGTTTGCCAGAAATCAAACAATGGCTGAGTGAAAACACTTTGCAGCTAAATGTGGACAAAACTGAAACTCTGGTGATTGCTCCCGATGATAAGGTTCCAGGGTTGAGTCAGTACTTGGGTGACTTAGGTCAGTCTGTCAAACTGAGCCTGAGAAACCTGGGTGTTGTATTGGACAATGACATGTCTCTAGTTCAACACTGCAGAAAACTCACCAGAAACTGTTTCCTTCAACTGAGAAAAATCTGTAAACTTAGGAAAATGTCACAACATGATCTGGAGCTTGTAATCCAAGCGTTTCTCTCTTCTCATCTGGAATATTGCAACAGTTTGTTTTCATGTCTTAACAAGAAGGAGCTGTCTCGCCTGCAGTTGATCCAGAACTCTGCAGCGAGAATTCTGAGCCGCTCTAGCAGAAGAACTCACATTTCTCTGATCCTTAAAACTCTTCACTGGCTTCCAGTTTCTTTCAGGATCAACTTTAAAATTCTGGTTCTTACTTCAGAGCTATTCATGGTCAAGCTCCTCCTTACATCAGTGATCTGATCCAGCCTTACACCCCAGCTCAGGCTCTGAGGTCTGTGGATCAGAATCTGATTGTTCCACGCACACGGTTCAGGACCAGAGGAGAGAAATCCTTCCAGGCTGTTGCTCCTAAGCTTTGGAACGATCTTCCTCTCTCTTTGCGCTTTATGGATCTACTGACTCCTTCAAGAAACATCTTAAGACATTTTTATTAGTGCAGGCTTCCTTGATTTCCTGGAACTCCTGTGTTGTTCTCAGTATTATATTGACCTTTAAAGTATATATTTTATTGAGTATTGTTTTGATTGTTTAAGCGCTTTGTGACCCTGGTCTGGAAAAGTGCTCTATAAATATAAATTACTTACTTACTTACACACTGTCACTATGGGTTTTCTCTATATGTCGCGAGAACCTGCCTAATAGTTGAATAAAATTGATGCAATCGCCACCCAGCAGGGGCAGCAGGCCCCCTCTATAAAAGGCCTCACTTCTCTTTAACAAGCCAGTATTCTATCTGAGTGATTGACGACGGTTGTATGCACTGCTTGTCAGGACAAGCAACTCCTAAAAGTCTTCAGCATGGAGATCGACGTGCCAAAGATTAGATAGGGGCACGCCTAACAGTTAGAAAGCGTGGCACGAGTACAGCGATGAGGAGGATTGCTGCTGCTATAAGGCTTACCCGATGTCCCTTTTTGACGATCCTGGCCGGTGTGTCAGCGATGAAGAGGTGAGTCCACCTAGCCTGTATTCAATGGACATCCTTCCCCAACTATTCGCATGAGATTCGAGCTTCTTCCGGCCCCCTGGAGGTGCCTGACTTTTAGGAGCAGCATCCCCTGTTTCAAGGTTCGCTCCCTACTGTTTAGCGGACGACATTGACTAAGGGAAGGGGCCCCCTCTCCTTTTTCTAGCTGCCGAATCCGCAGGATCTGATGACGACGTCTCTGTTCGACCGGACCTATGTGGGTTGAACACAGATGGCCTACCTAGCGAACAACATAGCACCTCTTTTGTGGTTCCATGGACCGTCTGGCCTTCGGGAAGACCAAGGACGACATCTTGCACGAGGACTTCGAGGAGATTCAGTACATGACGGCCATCATGCAGCATATGACCCAGGCCTCTGCTCTGCTAGGAGGAGGACTTTGCTCTATAGCCCAGGTGGGTCAGAGACACATTTGGTTGGGCTTGTCGTCCATAGCAGATTCCCCTCTCCACAATCAGAAAATAACAAGATGAAAAGATGAATTAAAAGTGCATTAGAAGTTTCTGGTGGCACTTTTTCACGTTCTTTTCATTCTTGATAAATTGATACTTCATTCATTTTCGAGGAAAACTTTACTATAAGAACATGAGGCCTCAGGTTAGAAAACAGGTATCAGTGCTGGATAAGCGTGGAAGTAAACCAGCAGCTCACCAGGAAGGAGTTGACGGTTGATTAGCCGCAGCAGAATGCAATCTGGCTAATTGGTGAGAGCGAGCGGTGCATGGAGAAGTTGTCAGAGTGAACGTGATGCTGCAATACTTTAATAAGAGCTTGAAAATGTCAAATATATGCTAATGGCTTACAAGTGTCGAGTGAATTGTTGTGAACTACATCATACTCATTTTAATGTAATTGTTATTATTTTTGCAGGAATACATACATACACATTATATATATATATATAATGCAAAAAAGAAAAAAAGAAAATATATTTTTTCTATATCACAGAGAGCAGATGGTTCCATTCCAACCCTTTGCAGGAGTGAGAGTTTCCCGAACATTTTTATAAGCTTGTTCTTTTTCAGATTTAAATATAAAGCTGTTTATAACTTTCAAGATGAGCAGTACACACAACAGAATGGAAAACTAAAAGCTTCACTGGAACAGTGAGGGTTGTCATTAACTTTCAAGATCACAGAAGGTAGGGACAATGTGAACTTTTAATATTAAAGTGAGGACTTTTTTATGACTGAACACTTTAAATGTAAAAGAAAAATGCTTAATGTCGCAAATGGAGCTCATCTTGACTGTATACCCGTTAGGCCTCATGATACAACTATAATGATACAGTGTCTTCATTTTGAAAGGCCACTAGATGGCACTCACTACTTCATAATCTTTGTCTCTAACCTATTTATTCAATGAAACCTGACAACATTTTCTCCAAAAGTGCCATATATCTTGATACAGCCTTGGCTGGTTCATCATCCCATCACTACTCTGCTTATTTAAAATGTGCAATCATGCAAGTAGAAAGATGCGATAAAAAGCAAATTTACACATAACATATACATGTGTAACAATTATTAAAACAAACACACGCTAGATATACTGTTCAGTTAGAAGTAATATAGTTGAAAGAATCTCATTTCACAGAAATCTGAGTTGAAATCGTTGCTGCTCACAAAACTCGTCTCTTTTGGGTGTTGATGGTTTAATGCAGATAAATAAACTGTTATGAAACAACATGGGACGAAAATGTCACTTAAACTCCTACTGCGTAACCCTCTTTAACCCCGGAAGTGTTCTGCTCGGTGTCAAATCTTTCTCACTACAGCGTTTACACTTCTGAGTGTTTTTTCATTTAGGGGGTCTCCTGGAGGGAATACTTTCTTCTTCCCTCCGGCTGCATGCTGGCTATGCATTATTAATATTGAGAGAACTTCTAATAAAGACACATCATGCTTGTACCAGTTGTTGGTGTTTGTTGTGCTTATCTAATAAGTGACACGTCCCTTTTAGTAACATGAAAGCCTGTTTTTAGATCAGCTCATGTGTCATTCAACAGTTCCCTTTGACATCATTAGGAGACCACGGGGAGGACACGCTGCGAAAAACTATGTCTCTCAGCTGGCCTAGGAACGCCTCGGGCAAGAGCTATGTGATGTAGCTGGGGAGAAACGGATGAAAACAAAGACGAAGATATCGGTTATAGGTGGCAAACAGTTGGCTCTTCAGACTAGTCTCTAAAAGAGGAGGACTCCCAATTTTTCTTTACCAAAGGGTTTACCATTTTTGCGAGAGAAAAGTGAATCACATACTGTGAGCTTACTGCAGCCACGTTATATCTGTGTGAATCACACCAACAATTATTTTATGTCTGAATATTTAATTGGCTCACACAGCTATCAAAACAGCTGAATTTGTATTTCGAGGAATGGTCGATTAAACCAATGAAATGTTCTCACTGCATTGACCCAAATGTTCAACTGCCCACGAGGTATTGTTCCATCCTCTGCCACACAGAGGCTCCGGGCATGCAATAAAGACTCAATTTATGTCTGTAGTATCTTGAGGGTTCAATTCAAACTTCACTCATTTTCTACTCACCCTTGTGTCGACCAGGATTGTATTCAGAGTACTCCGTTCCTTTTTAGAGTTATAGGCAAAAATGTACATCCATTTACAGAATAGGTAGTGACTGGAGCCCAGTGGTCTTCGTCCAAAAAGATGCTTAAAAACATCCAAATACCTCCATGGTGCTCGTCTGTAATGTCCATCTTGTATTGAAGCCTTGACATTGTTTCGCAAAAAAATAGAACAAGTCTATACTTAACAAATGTTTGTGGCAGGCGTTTAAATAATAACAATCGATTATAAACCGGAAGTACCACGGGTCAATATTGCAACCGTTTCCAGAGCGTGTACAGTTGACTATTTACACTGGAAGTGGTCGCGATATTTACGGCATGAGAGTGAGTAGAAAATGTGTGACGTTTCAATTTTGTGTGATTGAATCACGTTAATTTCTCTTGTTTTCATGATTGCGTTTATTTAACCCTATGAGCTGATCTGGGCTAAAATTTATATCAGAAAAATGCTGCAGGCTAAAATCTGCCACCTCACACAACCTGCGGTCATCATTTGACACACGGTCCTCGAAAAGGCTAATTGTCTGTCTCTGAGAAAAGTTTCCTTGAGGTCAGAGGGAAGTTACTGATACAAAAGCACTTTAGGTCTTGAAATCAAAAGCTGACGTCAAGTGTTAGATCAGCTCCGTTGTCCCTTATTTATGAGGTAGTGCAATACAATGGAAATAGAAAACCAAGTCTCGTCAACACAGACTTCATGTGGATTGTTCTCCAAGGAACAAAGTTCTACGTAATCAAATATGATCAAAGGGACACACTGGGTTGAGGTCTTCTTTCATAGAGCTGGATATATAACAAAAACGTGAAATTAAACATTTAAAGATCATCAGATACACCTCAAAAATAACTGACACTGTTTTAATTCAGTGGCAACCCATTAGTTAGTTAAGGGGTAAAGATTACTATGTATTAATCTTTTCTTTTCTTTTCATGTATTTAAGAATGTGTACAGCAAAAACAATCAATGCTGTGAGTAAAGGCTCTATGAAGAACATACTATCAATGGGTCATTAGATCGAAGGGGGTGGGTATGCTTTTTATAATCTTAGTCTTCCTATTAATAATCATTTAAGGATGTGTCATCTTTCCCAGAACATTGTCTCAACATGTGAGTTAAAGTGTAACGGCCTAATAAATCTTATCGAATAGTCTATGGATCGACACTTGTCAACATGTCTCTCTGAAGGATTTGAATCATTTTCTTTTATTCTGATGTTTTTGTGATGCAGTAGCATGTAGTTGCTTTTTAAAAAAAACCTCTCTATGGCAGTTCCCACAGGCTGTGTCAATCCCCTCAGACACATTCATGGATTTCTTTCAGTCATTTTTGTTGCAACATTGAGTAAGATTTTGATGGAAATTCGATGTTATGAATCTTACCAGAGTGAATGGGGCTCAATCGTAGCATGACCACCCACAGCGACATACTGGGCCCAACCCGGCCAATGACTGCCAGAGCATGATTTTTTAAACAAAAGCAGCTTCTGCTTCTGAGGAGTTTTAGTTCTTCAAACGACTGCTACTTTCATCTTTTGGACCCATATCTGATGTTTAAAGAGAGAAGCTGTGCTGTCCATTCCTCAAAATCTCAGCCACAGTGGTTTTATGTACTTCTTTAATAAAAGAAATCAGAGATAACATTTAAGACCTCCATGTATCCCCTGTCTCAAATCCTGCAGGGGCACTTGGGGATAACCACAAGACATACTTGGACTCATTTATTGCTGTAAGACCTTCACAATTGGCTTCTTAACATAACAGAAAAGATTTATTGTAACAATGCAAACAATAACCTTTTTGGATTTAAATTTTACATCATTAGAAAACCTATTATTCCCCCTTTAAATGGTGTTACAAGGGCTGTGCCATTATGTTTTAGAAAACACATGATAAAAAAAGTGTAATCTATGTGTTTTTTAAATTGAGGTTGTTTCTAGGATTAGGGATTGGATGTTAGAAACAGTAAACACCCAGTTAATGAAAGACTTAAAAGGAGATCTGATTATACTCTGTTCTCTATATTCTGTTGTTATTCAACTCATAGTGAAACATCTTCTTGACTGAAAAAAAAACTGTTTTTAATGAGTGAAAATGTGGGACACAACAACAGAGACACATCCATAGAGCATTGTGTAGATTTGCATGAACAAACATTTCACTCAACAATCAAGGTGTTTTAAGTTAGATTCTAAATGTGTCAATGTATGCAACATGTCATTTTTAATGAATGTTTTTTTTATGGTTTGTTCTGAAGTATGCAGTGAACAGTGGTGTACAGTACTTATTTTCCTTTCGGCTGCTCCCTTCATGTCCTCTTTCACTACATCTATGAACCTTCTCTTTGGTCTTCCTGTAGAACCCCTGCCTGGTAATTCCAACCTCAGCATCCTTCTACCAATTTCTTACTATCTCTCCTCTGTACATGACCAAACAATCTCATCTTCAAAACACCTAACATGTGCTTTTTTGACCTTATGAGAACATGCATGAAACCTTCGAGTAAGAGTATTTGCCGGCCCACTCATTTTGCAGCACTGTCTTCTGATATCATGGTCATCTATCATATCCGTGAGAAAGTGGCAAAGGTATGTGGCCCCTTTACAGGGAGCAATATTGTTATTTGACAGAAACAAAATTGGAAAAGTAAATTTTGATCCTTTTTAGTGCAGTCGATCAGAACATTTCTCCAACTGGCATTTTATTTTATGTTGTGTTCAGAACTGCATACAGAGTAGACATTTATCAGTTGTAAGAGGCAAGTGCTGCTCTGAGAAAAACAACTAGATCATCAGGATACATCAGATGGTTTACTTTTTTTGTCACTAATCATACAACCAGTTCTGCAGGCTGCAAGTCGCTGTGAAAATTAACATGCTTCCCTGTTTGACACCATATTTACTAAAAAATATATATTAGTTTTTTGTTTTAAAAAACAGTTTTGTCCCTGACTTTTGCCTTTTCCAAAGAAGAAAGATATATTGATAGTCATAGCAAAGGTAGTGTCCTTGTGAACATAAAGTCACAACTCCCACTGCCTCAGAAAGATGGTGCAGCTGCAGAGGACAACTGGCCTCCAGAGGCTGATAGACAAGAGAAACACAACCCTCTCCTCTTTCATCCTAACCTTTATATTTCTCGTTTCTGCTTCACTTTTTTTTTCATCTATAGAGGTCCATCAGACAGCCAACTTGTTACCATGGGAAAAAACACAAGTAAAATGTTTACCTCAGTTCAACCTCACCCTGACTTTAACCACATTTAACAAAATCTAAAGTGGCTGATCTCAATCAAAAACAAGGACATGCTTTTATTAAAGAAAACACATGTGGATATGCTGACAAGTGCAGAAAAGGTACAATGTTCAAGTTGAGGAATCAAACCATGAAGATGTAAGATAGACTAAAGGCCAGAGAGAAGGAGCATTGCCAGGCTGTTAGTTTTGATGATTGTTGTGCTATATATGTGTGTGTGTGTGTGTCATTGCAAAGACATGAGAGCAAAACAGACGCACCTATACACATTCACGCACATAAACACAAGCTGGATGAGGCTTTGCAATCCCAGTGAGCGATTATTCAATCTTCATAGTGAATTGTATAATGGTGTATCCACTTACAGTTTCATTTAAATACTAGTATAACTTTGTTATTATGTTTTCCCATAATAAAAATACCATGACAACATTTTTGCTTTTACATTACTTTTATATTTCATACATAGGAGAACATGATCGGTTAAGAACACACACACACACACACATATATATGAACTTATATCGTGATTTTTTGGATAAGTAAAGTAAAGTAATATTTTTAATTTTAAAATATTTGTCCTGGACAGAACTGTTTTTTTGTACCGTACACATTATACATGTTGTCTCATAGTTGATAGTATCATAAAAACTGCAGAAATGTTAATAGATTTTCATTTTGTCAGATTTATAATGTATTTTTAAGGATTTCAGAACTACATATATTAAATAGCTCTATGCTGCTGGTTGTGCAAGTACTGTAGTTCATAAATAAAACCAATATTATTGTATCATTTTGTTTGACCACTGGAGGGCGACCACGACCTAAAAATCTAAAAAGAGAGAGCATCACACACTTGGATACAGATACTTACTCGATCCTTAAATGTGAAATAATTTAGTAGCAGCAGCATACATTAAAAATACAAAGGACATGGGAACATGCAACAGATGGAAATAAGTACCATTACATGAAACAAAAAGTACAGACAATGTTGTTAATTATGACATGACCCAGGAGAGCATGGATTGTCCCGTGTTGCCCCACTTACTGACCAGTCCCCTGACCGGTGCCACACTTTACCTGAGTGATTACAAAGGTCACGGAGGGGAGCAAAAAGACAGAATGAGGCTAAACCTGATCCAGCACCTGAAGAAAAAGTGATCCCACTCAAAACGAGCGTCATAAGCTGTGTGTGGGACGACCCTAGAACAGGCAAGGACACACACTTCCTCCCGAGGGAACGTTACAAAATATGTCTCCTTGTTTGGCACATTTGATCGTCACGCACCACTTCTGAGATCACTTTTATTCAGTCGATTATAGGCTTTTTTAAAAAGGCTTGTAAAGAACATTTGAACACAAGCGTGCTAAAAATATATTGCATTTTAAGACTTTTTTTATTAATATAAATAACGAATCCCGTGAATCACTTACCAGTGGTTTCTATATGTTATACTTTATAAGACCACCAGAGGGACATCGCGACCTGTACAGGAAAAGTGCACCTACAAACTATTGTATTCAATGTAAATAACATTGAAAAAAGACGATCAACAAAGAGTTAACAATACACTTGTTTTAGCAGTGGGTACAATTAGAAAACAACCCAAAGGATCCATTTTATGTTGAAATCTTGTTTTGTGAAAAATAAAAAAAAATGCCATAGAATAAACACAACAATAAATAATATAATAAGAAAAACACATGCCATGTGACAATTATCAACAAGTTCTTAAAGAAATAATACTTTAGACCTTACATGTTCGCTTTATTGTCATGCAAATCAAATAAATGCTTTCACTTGGACAAACTATTTCAGAGGTGCGTTGAGTGTGACATCATGCATTTTGACCCATTCTCACCACACACCTGACATTTCTCACGCAACAACACAACATTTTAACACAATGTCCTGACATTTGTGACGGTCCCAATTTTTTTTATTGTTATTATTGATGATTTTATTGATATTTTAATTGCTTTAAAAATATTTAGATTTCTACCCAGTTAAGTAAGTAAGTAAGTAATATTTATTTATATAGCGCTTTTCCAGACCAGGGTCACAAAGCGCTTTAACAATCAAAACAATACTCAAAAAAGTATATACTTTAAAGATCAAGATAATACTGAGAACAACACAGGAGTTCCAGAAAATCAAGGAAAAGCCTGAACAAATAGAAATGTCTTAAGATGTTTCTTAAAGGAGTCAGTAGACTCCATCAAGCACAAAGAGAGAGGAAGATTGTTCCAAAGCTTAGGAGCAACAGCCTGAAAAGATTTCTCTCCTCTGGTCCTGAGCCGTGTGCGTGGAACCATAAGTAGATTCTGATCCACAGACCTCAGAGCCCGAGCTGGGGTGTAAGGCTTGATCAGATCAGTGATGTAAGGAGGAGCCTGACCATGAATAGCTCTGAAAGTAAGAACAAGAATTTTTAAGTTGATCCTGAAAGAAACTGGAAGCCAGTGAAGAGTTTTAAGGATCGGAGAAATGTGAGTTCTTCTACTTGAGCGGGTCAGAATTCTCGCTGCAGAGTTCTGAATCAACTGCAGGCGAGACAGATCCTTCTTGTTAAGACATGAAAACAAACTGTTACAATAGTCCAGACGAGAAGAAACAAACGCATGGATTACAAGCTCCAGATCATGTTCCGACAACATTTTCTTAAGTTTAGAGATTTTTCTCAGTTGAAGGAAACAGTTTCTGGTCAGTTTTCTGCAGTGTTGAACAAGAGACATGTCTTTATCAAATACAACACCCAGGTTTCTCAGGCTCAGTTTGACAGACTGACCTAAGTCACCCAAGTACTGACTCAACCCTGGAACCTTATCATCAGGAGCAATCACCAGTGTTTCAGTTTTGTCCAGATTTAGCTGTAGAGTGTTTTCACTCAGCCATTGTTTGATTTCTAGCAAACAATTGACTAAGCTGTTCAGCCTCTGGGGCTCAGTTGGATCAAAAGAGCAGTAGAGCTGGATGTCATCAGCAAAAATGTGATAAGAAACATCTGGAAATCTCTGAATGATTTTACCGAGGGGAATCAAGTACAACAAAAACAATAAAGGACCCAGAACAGAACCTTGAGGGACTCCACACAACAGATCTGCCGATTCAGACCTCATTTGATTGGCAGATACACTAAAACTGCGCCCAGAAAGGTAAGATGAGAACCATTCTAACACAGACCCAGACAGTCCCACTTCATCCCTCAGTCTTCTCAGCAGAATCTGGTGATCAACTGTGTCAAAGGCTGAGGACAGATCCAAAAGAACCAGAAAAGTGAATTTACCAGAGTCAGCCGACATCATGATGTCACTGGACACTTTCAATAAGGCTGTCTCCGTAGAGTGATGTTTACGGAAGCCAGACTGAAACTTCTCATGGATGTCGCTCTGATCCAGGAACAAAGACAGCTGCTCAGACACCACCTTCTCCAAGATCTTGGACAAGAAAGGGAGCCTAGAAATAGGCCTGAAATTACTGAGGTCAGTTGGGTCTAAGCCTGGTTTTTTGAGCAGAGGCTCCACAATGGCATGTTTAAATGCATTGGGAAAAACCCCTGTGGAAAGGGAGAGGTTCACCATATTGGTAACCGAGGGGCCAATTATATCAAATACTTTGATAAAAAGCCTACAAGGAAGGACGTCATCTGAGCAAGAGGAGGGTTTCATCTTGTTCACTAGTGCTGAAATATCACCCAAAGATACAGCAGTGAAGGAGGACCAAGAGGAGGAGAGGGGCTCAGAGACAGTAGGGGTTCCAAACAAAGGGGGAGAGATTTTCTCTTTGATCAATTTGATTTTGTCAATGAAAAATCTCAACAATGCATTGCTGTCAGCTTCACAGAAGACAGGCGTGGTTTGAGGAGCAGGAGACATGAGAGAATTAATCGTGTCAAACAAAACTTTGGGGTTTTTCCTATTTGCTGCTACCAGTTTTCTGATGTAATCAAATCTAGCAATTTCTACCATCTCATTGTAAGAAGTCATCAGATCCCTGAGGTGAAGTCTATGCACCTCAAGTTTAGTGGACTTCCAGAGACGCTCAGTCTTTCGACAAAGTCTCTTCAGGCTCAGGAGATCTTCATTTGTCCAAGGGCACCTTTTTTCTGAATTTTGAAGTTCGATTTAACAGGTGCCACTTGATCCAGTATTTCAACAAAATGACCAGTGAAACAGTGAATCAAACTGTCCACGTCTGGGCAGTCATCAAAGGAAAGACGGTCAAACATAGCAGAAAAACTGTCTGCAGTATCGGCTGAGATGACACGTCTCTGAGACTTAACTTTCAAAGGCTTAGGTTCAGGGATGAAGTCCAGGTTAAACAAGACAAGAGAATGATCACTCAGATGGACATCATGTACAGATACATTAGAAATGTCCAAGCCAAGAGTAAAAACTAAGTCTAAAATGTGGCCTTTTTGATGAGAGGGTTCAGAAACATGTTCCTCAAATTAAAGGCTTCTGTTAAAGTTAAAAGTTCTTTAGCAGAACAAGATGTGACGTCATCAACATGAAGATTAAAGTCTCCAAGAATAAGAACAGATTCCATCTGAATAATGGAAGATAAGAAGTCACTAAAGTCTTTCAAGAACACCGCCGCAGGACCAGGCGGGCGGTAGATTGACACACAATAGAAAGGTCTTGTAGAACCAACCAAGATCATCAGAGACTCAAAAGAAGTGAATTCCTGTGTCTGAATCACTTTGCAAGAACAACTCTCCCTAAAAACAGTAGCAAGACCTCCTCCACGACCAGAGAGGCGAGGCTTCCCCAGGACAGCGCTCCCTACTGGACAGAGTTCGTTCAGATGAATAAACTCTTCCTCTCTCTGCCAAGTCTCAGAAAGACATAATAAATCCAAATTAACTCTTGTGAAAAAATCATTAAGAATAAAGGATTCATTAGTAATGGAGCGAACATTAAGAAGTCCCACATTCAGCACCGATGACGTCACTGACGACACCGCGTCACTGACAGGCGCGCAGAGCGGGATCTTTTGAAGCAAACAGCGATCACGTGGGTACCAGCTGTCACTGACGTTCAACCCCGTAGTAAAAGCCGAATTAAAGAGAGGAAATGAAAAAATCTTACCACCTTTCGTTGAGGTCTGGACAGACGGCAGCGCTGATGTGTCGTCAAGCTCTTCAGCGAGAGGAACGTTGATCAAACATCGATGACGTCCAATGACGTCAGAGTTCTTCCGAGCGATCGCGACTGCGCGTCTCATCCTGACCTGTACTCCAGACCGACTCGATCGCTTGTGGAAATCGCCCGGTACCCGAGAGATCAAACGATATTC
The DNA here is from genome assembly GCF_982586985.1 of Callionymus lyra. Classification (NCBI taxonomy): domain Eukaryota; kingdom Metazoa; phylum Chordata; class Actinopteri; order Syngnathiformes; family Callionymidae; genus Callionymus; species Callionymus lyra. The sequence goes on from NC_141833.1 coordinate 1,466,883, forward strand.
CACAGAGTCCGAGTCGATGAGAAGCGGAGCCGGAAACAGCAACGGTCGCGGTTATAATCCTCCATGGACTCTCTGATGTTGAAAAGAGCATCACGATCATAAATCCGAGATGCTTGAGACATATCTTTAGTGATATGAGCATAATATCCGGACAAGTAGTCGTTAAAACGACTGTTTTGGGCAATTATTGCAGGAGCTTACGTTCAAGCAGCCGATCAAAGGCTCACCGGAAGCGGAATGATAATTTAATATAGTTAATATATAATAGTTAATATAGTTAATATAGTTAATATATAATAGTTAATATCTATTAATATATAATAGTCAATATCTTTCTGTTACTTTAAAATGGCAACCAAAGCAAGATGCAGTAAATCAATACTTTCCATGGGTAACAACCATTGACTGCGGTAGATCTCTTCTAGTGAATGTAACTACTAACCCATAAAATATCATAACATTAAAACGTAGAACTCGGGTTATGAGGCATCATGATACAGCACCTGCTGCTTGATACACTTCATTTTTAAGGCCACTAGATATCACTCTCAGTTTGTAAATGATGCCAGATTTCATCCAGTTTGTAGATCAGAGACAAATATTATAATGCAAAGAGTACCATCTAGTGACCTTATAAAATGAAGACACATGGCTATAATACTTTTCTGCGGAAAACAACATTATAATTGTTGGTGGGGAAGCAGCTGCAACACATTGTAGCATTCCAGACTTAAATGGTTAGATGACGAACTGTAGTTTTAATAACTGTATTTGGTAACTGATGCACAGGCTTCTGTAGACCACAGCCAATGCCAAAACACAAACTTTTCTTGTCTTGCTCTTTTCCCTTTGACACCAAAACAAACCTTCTCCAACTCCAGCCAATCAGAGCACATCTCGTGACACCTTCACTGAGCTATGTAAATCAGTGAACTTAAAACAAAAAAACTAACTAAAACTATTAAAAATAAATAACCTTTTTTCATTCAAAAAGTTGATTTATTTCAAGCCTAATGTCCACTAAAGTAGACTGTGTGAGAATGTGGTAAATGTGAATGGTAGTGTGCGGAGGATTTTTTAAAGGGGAGGCCTCAACATTGTTTGAATAGAGAAAAAGAAAGAGAATAGAGAAAATTTAAAACTATCAAATACATAAACCTTATATCGTTGTGACCCACCTAGAAAAGTTTTCAGCAGAGCTGCTGCACATTGCTAGCTTTGTAAGTGCTACAACTATGCATTTTACAGGGCAAGACATGACATTCTTGTTCTTTCATTTTTTTTTGGTCGGAAAATGAAGGTTAAGAAGGTCTGCCCATGAATTGTTTATTTTTCTAATTAAAAAAAAGCATTCTTGGCTTAATGTCATAGCACTCACATATGATACATTATATTTATAAGAATTTCTTTTTGCAGTAACAAGACAACAATATTTCATTACTAAAAGTCATCTCGTAATTAATCATACGACAGAGAGAAAATATCTTAAATGTTATTTTATGTACAAATGTGTTTCAAATGACATGCAAGGTAAGTTTTCTATCGACTCGCTTCTGTTTGCCTGCAGCAGGATGTCGTCAGGGGATCCACGTAACTTTTCCTTTGCAGGTTAAAGTACATGAGTGTCAGAGAGAGAAATGTGGAATGGAAAAGCAAAGAAATAGTGACGATAATAAATCATTATAATAGATATTGTGAAGAGAGTCCTATCTTGTGGGCTCTGAAAATGAGGACACAGCTTTAGAACTTCTGAGGGTAAAGTGGATAGTTTGTGACTGAGAGGTTGCCAGTTAAATCCCAGCCTCAGATGTTTTTGAGTATCCCTGAGCAAGACTTTTAACTCTGGTAGTAAGTTGACTTGCTTCTTCAGAGCCTACTCTCATCATGTGAATGTGTAAAAAGCATAGAAAGAGCTATACAAGTAAGCTTTTTTTCTAGATTTCGGTGAGTTTGCCATCTGTGCCCTGTCACCTGAGCCTCACCAACGCTTTGCGGTGCAGATTTACCTCAGCTACTGCATCATCATGTGGCATCGTAGCTGTTCTGCAGAAAAGAATAAGACCCCCTATAGGGTGGTAAAGGATGTACAGAGGGTCACTAGGAACAGCCTTCCCATCACCTTGGACATCTAGAATTGGTTTGCTAACAATCAAGGGGTTACTAAGTATTGAATATTGCAACAATGTCTAAATAATCTGAAACATATCAGATTGAAATTTCTTTTTTTTTCATAATATAATTATATTTTAAAAGGTAAAATATGCATTGGTTTAGCATCAAATAAACTGACATGTAAACGATCTTCGATCGTTAGAATGGTATTTCTCTAAATATGAGCCTGTATTAGGGTCCTGATTCAATATGTGTGTGTACCTCCTATACAGGGAGAGTAAAGACCTTTACGTTTTCTCATCATTCTTCTAGTTCTTCACTAAGAGAAACGAGTGACTCAGTATTACTGTAACAAGCAAATGTCAAAGCGAGAAATGGGTGAAGAAAAGAGAGCATATTTTGAGAGAGTAGAGGCAACAGATTGAAAAAATTGACAATCTAACGGAAGGATAGAGTAAAAAAAAGGGGTAAAGAATTAAGAAACAAGTTGGACAGGATCTTCCTTCTGCAGGAGTTGTCTCATCTCCATGCTGAACACCTGATGAAAGTATGCTCTATATTTGTTCTTTGGCTTTTATCTTCTGTTCATTTTAGAGACGATGGAAGGTTTCCTGTGGAGACACTCACTCATGTCTCACGGCTGTAAAATGAGCATTTGCCTTCTCCAAAACAGACTCTGAAAACTGTCCTTTTTTATTTATTCCCTGACATTCACAGTCTTCAGGGAGATTAAGTCATCCTCAATAAACTGCACTTTGTTAAAAGACCATAAATGTGTTCTTTCGAGACTTTATTTGCCCCACTAGGGTGATTTCTTTTTTTTATTATTATTGTTACTACTCCTTTATTTTGTACAGCTGATATATGTCACAGAAAACGGATTCAAGCTGATGAGGATAGTAACTAAAACGTTTGTATTTCAAGATAAGATAAGATTTTCCTTTATTATTCCCACAGGGGGAATTTTTTGGAATAAGTGAAATAAATATAAAAACATGTAGTTTAATTGACATTAAACAGATATCCTCAATTCAAATTATATCAGTTTCACAATATATTTGTGTGGAGCAGCTGCTGAGTAAACCTTAGTGTCCAAAGACCCTTTGAGTATAATGACAACAACAAAACTTGGGAACTTAAACCTGAGGAAATTCATTCAAAAGGACACATAGACTCACACATAGACTGGCACCAAAAGACATCAAGTTGATGATAATAAAATCATCTTTAATTTGGTCAACTCAACATTTCAAAACAAGGGCTTACCTGGCCAACAACTAATAAAAGCCAAAATGGATAAAATAAACATAATAATCTCTATTTGTATAGCGCCTTTCTAGACCAGGGTCACAAAGCGCTTTGACAGCCATTCACACATACTGATGGGAGTAGGCTGCACCACACGGCGCCGAATCTGCCCTCAGGAGCAATCAGGGTAAAGTGTCTTGCTCAGGGACACAACGACACAAGCTTGTCTGGAGCTGGGATTGAACCTGCAACCTTTTGGACTGCAGGCAACCACTCTACCATCTGAGCTATGACGCCCCTGCATGGCATATTCCCATAAAGATGGACATTCAATAACCGGTTAAACGCAAATAACAAACCAAATGAAAAACCATGCCACAGAAATGAACAGGCAATAAGTCCAATAAACAATATTGATAAAACAAATCATTGAAAGAAATGTGCAAGTTTCAAATAAAGCAAGTAACAAAACTTCAGAGCTGCCGATACAATAATACAATTTTATCTCAGAGATCAACCCAGAATAATTTGGTCACCGGGCAACAATCACCAGATTCAAGTTCTGTTCATATTTCCAATCCATCATTGGCTGAAAGGAGATTGTGTATGCACTTCATGTGCTCCTCAGCCTGCCAATTCTCCAATCAAGATGAAACATTGTCTGAACGACCCGGCCAGAGTGTATGTGAGTGTCACATGAGCACCAACAGCTATACGGCAGTGGATCAGAGACAGTGTTTTCATAATAACAACTGTGAGACTTTTCGGATTTACCAAGAACATTAAAACAGAAACTGACACAGGAACCCGTATCTTGTTTTGTAAACAACAGAAAATTGGCAAAAGCAAAACAGAACTTAAAAGGTTGCAGTTACACTATTAAAATGCTAGGGGGAGCTTGAGACATGGACACAGCAACAAAATGATAAAACCAAAAACTGATTATGTTAATCGATTGTATTTGTATTGCACTTTACATTCGGTCAACAAATCTCAAAGTGCTACAGTTTAAAAGCAGGATAGAGACATTAAAACCATATAAACACATAAAAAAAAGACACAAAACATTACAATATTAAAGTAACAATATGAGGTTAGGTGTATCCTTTATGTCCTATATTTAGGTATGTTAAAACGGTAGGTTTACTCACTTACATTTGTTTTAGTTTATTAGTATTACTATCAAGAGTATAGGATTTATTTTCACCTGCTTCCGCCAGAAACAAGCTTTTTTTTTTTTTTTATAACCAACCACATTATTTGATGTAACCACCCACAATGTGAATATATATTACCAATTTGTAAATCATACAGTAAGTCAGTGTATAAACACTATATCTTCATGAACCAGATGTATTTATTAACACAATTAATTGTCCCACATTTTTCCATGGGGTGTTTTTTCAAATTACGTGTAATTACAGTATTATCCGGCCACTATGACTGAAAGGTCTTCTTACCTATGGAAATGCATTGCACTTGTTTTAATTTGTCATATAGTCCACCTTGTCCTTTTTTAAATATATTATTAATGTGGGTAAAAGAAGCGGGCAAGTCTGAATTTGTGATGTTAACACACATAATGCTGGGTCATCAGATTCAATGCTGAGTGTTCCATCACCATCAGAGAAAGTGTGTGCATGCATGTTGTAAAAAACTTGCTTTCGATAAAGAGATTACTCTTCATTTAAACACCAGAAAACAGCGCTGTGAGAAAAAAAACAGACAAAGATGAATAATATATTAGTGGGGCAACTTCTGACCTCAAAATGTCAGCGTGTTGTGCAGCTGTCAGCAGCTGCTCAGAGCCGTGATGCTCTTTTTAAAGGGGTTGCCAAACAAGCAGCCAAACTGACGACGATGTGTGAGAGGACACTATCTCATAAAACATTCTTGTAAACTTTTACTCTCAACTCGTAAAATGTTTTATTTATGAACCCCGACGTGTTTTCTTTCTTTACATCCTGAGTGTTAAACATAACTTTAACAGCTGTGACTGTTGCTGGCAGCCATTGCTGCTGTGTCAGCACTCATCTGGAGGTTTGCTGCGAGGACGCATGGCTGCCATTATGTCTAACAGAAGTTCCATCTGTTCCAAGTATCATGATTTGTTGCACAGTGTGATAAAGGGATGCATCATCCACACGCTACTAAATTATAACTCTTATTATTAAATAATTTAAAGCCATAAATCATTAAAGGGACCTGTTTAACCGAATAATTATAATGTTTATAAACGCCAAGTGAAGTTAAGTTCAGTCCCCCTTATCCCTAAATGGCTATTGTTTGAAAAAAGCTTTGACAAATTTTAAATCATCATCATGCTATCATGATGCAGTGTCATTTATAAAAGACCACTAGATGGCATTTTTTGCATTATATTATTTGGCTCTGATCTTAAACTCAACCTGGCATCAAACTGGCAGTGCCTATGCCTATGCATATGCAGTGGTGGTGTCACGACTCCCAATCTGGGAGGCCAGCCCACCTCATCAACCCCACCTGCAAGGACTCGACATAGGAATCAAGAGGCCTCCGAGCAACCCATTAATCGTCCCACATTTTTCTCTGGACTGATTTTATTTTTTCAAATTACGTTTAATTACAGTATTATCTGGCCACTATGACTTATGGGTCTTCTTACCTGAGGAAATGCACTGCACTTGTTTTAATTAACAACCCAGTCGGCGCCTGATGATCAAACTTTTATTGTTTGTCTTCTAGCCAGTATCATTATACTAGTCAACGTATTTGCCTGCCTGTCTGCTTGCCCGCCTAGTAACTCTGACCTCACCTCACAGGAAAACCGACCTGCTCCGTCCAATCTTCAGCCTGCTCCTCGACCACCAGCACTCCAGCCCCAGTCCACCACCACCTGCACGTCGGCCCTGTCTCCTTCCACCAGCACTGCTGCAAAATCGGCTAACTTTCTGTTAGTGTTGGTAACTTGTGTGAGCAAATCACGGCACCTGTAGCTCCCACTGCTCCCACATTTCCCGCCCATCCACCTGCTGCAGCCTCCGTCATGCCACCTCGTTACGAAGCATGGGTTCCTGCTCTAGATCGTTACAATGGGACAGTGTCGAGGCGCTCTCGACACTGACCCAGGTTTCCGCCTGGGCGGCAGCTGTGTCCGTTGCACGGATGGGCTCGTTAGAATTGGGGAGGATCCTGACGCGCCACACATCCATCTCGCTGTCGCCCGACATTCCAAGCTGTCCTACAATATCAAGGTCATTCCATTCAGCTTCCAACTCTCATTGACGGTGCTGATTAACGTTTTATTGATATCAATAGCTTCATCTTCATCTCAATGTTTACATTGGCAACTGTGAGCAGCACTCGGGCGGAACCTTTGACAGGTGCACCTGGGAAGGTATTTGAGGGCGGACCCTTCCGCATCCACCTCAGACCATGCCGGGATATACGTGAAGTGCCTCGTCTTTTTTTCGTGCTGCTCATCACTATCTGTATTTTGCAGGTCAGTACCAATAACAGACATCCCAAATGTTAGTCAGGTCGCGTCGGGTATTAAGCGCGAGGGTAAGGAGGACGTTTAAGCCTTCACATGTTTAGTTATTTTCCCGCGAAACATCGCGGTTGGCAAGTTAGCGTTAGCCGTCGCTAGTGCTAACGCATGCTAACCTTCGTCACCACGGGGTGCGTGAGTTGTAGGAGTACTCCTGATATTCTGACTGTTCACATATGTTTAAGGAATACAGTAGCAGGGTGTATGTTGTGTTTTGTATTGAGTTATTGTTATGTGTATGAGTATAAGCTGTGTGTGTATAAGAGTGCAATGTATATATATATATATATATAAATATAAGTGATGGTGATCCAGTGTAGACCCTATATTGTTATAGTGGCCATGATCCACCTTTGTATAGGTGTGCGCGTGTGTATGTAATACACTGAGATGAATATTGATGATGGAAATAGGATGCACTTAAAACAGCAACTCGGATGCTATTTTAAGTATATATGTATATGGGCCCTGTGTTTTTGATTGCTGAACCTTCCATCTGAGTCAGGCCCAATAGTATCGGCTTAATTTTAACTTTGCCATACTTATATAGGTTACCAACCTCACACAACAATCTGAAGCGCTTGAAGCAAATGCTTTGGATGATCGGTTGCTGAACCTCTTTAACCCACCAGACTGCTCCGGTAACACTCCGCCAGAAAGTCACCAGTAGATTATAAATCTTTTTGTTGTTTCTTCGCCCTTTGTTCCAGTCATTAAGGTCACCCCTGGCTCATAAAACATGAACCCCATATTGACTGGAGAACTCCCAAGATAATTAGTTGGGGCAATTAGAGGACAAGACTCTCCACCCCTGGATTGACTTCAGAGGATTGAACAACATCACCGTAAAGAACAGGTACCCTCTTCCCTTGATGAACTCAGCTTTTGATGTCCTGCAGGGTCTGCTGTGTTCACGAAACTGGATCTCCGTAACACCTACCACCTATCAGGATCCTATCAGAAGGGGGCGAGTGGAAGACAAGTTTTAACACTCACCTTGGCCACTGTGATTGGTCCATTCCCTCAGATTTGGAGACAATTCCAGAGGTTTCTGTGGTTCGCTAATTTTTACCTGCAATTTATTCGAAATTACAGCAAAGTAGTCACCCTTAAACTTTCAACCTCATCAGTCAGACAATTCCACTGGTCTCCTGAGGCGAAAAAGGCCTTCAAAGAACTCAAGGAGAGATTCTTGCGCTTTTCTTTCTCACCATTTGTCTTTGAATGGAGAGATTGGTTGGAGGGAGCCGAAATACCCTTCCTACTATGGACCGATCATCAAAAACTGCCAAGAGGCTAAACTCGCGCCAAGCCAGGTGGACACAATATTTTGGACGTCTTAATTTTGTGCTTACTTACAGACTGGGCACCAAGAACCTCAAGCCTGATGCCCTCTCCCGCCTACTGGAAAAGAAAGATGAAGTTGAGGAGAGACCAGAGACTATCCTTCCTCTCAACTACTTAATCTCAACCGCCCTAGTTTGGACCATGGAAGAGGACGTAAGGGCTGCCGTGGAGCGAGACCCTGGGAATGGAAAAATTAGGAGGCAAATTTTTTCATTCCAGAAGCTATGAGGTCTGAAGGCCTTGACACACCGCGATTATTGGGCATCTGGCGCTGTCGCAGGTCCTGTATCGTCGGCGCCCCGAGTCCCTTTGGAGTGTATCCCCCAGTCGGGAGTCGGGTTCGTCTTTGCCTTTGGGCTTCCGTAGCTGCTGTGTGTCTATCGTTGTACCCAGTAGTGCTGTTTTGTGTACGCGCGATAAGCTGCAGTAAAATCACGTCCTGAGTAACGCCATCCTTTTTTTTGTGTCTCTACACAATGTATATAACATGGTGTCAGAAGTCTGTCAAGAACAGTACACACGGCCATGAATACGCAGTTTGAACACCTCAGGATCGACTGGGATGCCGCCCACCTATATAAGGAATTCAAAAGATTCTGCTCTCACATGAGTTTTGTCTTCGTGCCTCCCACCATGCAAAGACGCATGTTAGAGTTCATACACCAGTCCTACTTGGGAATAGTGAAGAGCAAGCAGCGGGCACGTGAAGTGTTATTCTGGCCAGGTATGAGCGCTGAAATTGAAAACATGATCAGAAACTGTGGCAATTGCGCTGAAATTTAAAAGAGGCTTCCTAGGCAACCACACATACCAACAGAGACACCAGAGCTGCCATTTGAAGAGGTAAGTGATGGGATCGGCAGTTCTTTTGTCTGTACTGAATCACTAGAATCAGTTCATTAAAAGGATTCATTCAAAAGATTTGTTCAGTTCGTTCGTTCACCAAATCACTAACTCAGTGCTTATGGAGCCCTGACTGCAATTTCTTCCACTTCCTGAATGCAGCCAAACAATCCTTTACTAGGTTTAATGATTCAGACCCGAGGTTCACATTCACTGAACTTGAGGGACAATGCAAAAAAAAAAAGGGTAAATTCGGCAAATAGAGAAGATCTTGAGGTGTGTTCACAGCCGTTCACTGAACGAATCCGTGTCTCGCGAATCCTCGGATGTGAATCCTCGTTCACTGAACAAACCTGTGTCTCGCGAATCCCCGGATGTGAATCATTGTTCACTGAACGAACCTATGTCTCGTGAATCCCCGGATGTGAATCCTCGTTCATTGAACGAATCTGTGTCTCGCGAATCAGTAGCAGCCTAACGTGACGGACTCCCCCTGTGTGTAGACGTTTACAAACAAATATTGCAGATGTGTGTTTCCAGCCTGTCCAAAAACAAATAAAGTGTGACTAAATGTCTTGGTTGTTAAATGTTTTATTGCACTAAAATAAAAAAAAAATTAAACAAAAATAATAATAAAAATAATAAAATGTTATATAAACTTAATTGCAATCAACAATAAATTAAAAAGGCCTAGTTTAAGTTTAGTGCAAAAACAAATATTAAATTAAGAAATCCTTAAAAACTAAATGTTCTGTAACAAAGTCTCTCCCTCGTCAGTCCTTCCCCCCTCCCCCCTCCCCCACGAGTAGCTGGCTGCATCGTTCTGACGCCGAGGGTTCAGTGAGTCATAGAATCCCTCCCACCGGCATGGTCGCGGCCGAGCTTAACTGAACTGAGAAAGGAACAAATCACTTCATGAAGTGATTCGGTTCAGTATGTTGACTGAAAAGATTTGTTTGTTCGAACGAATCGTACTCGAACGACACAACACTAGAAGAGGTAGCCTATGATCTGTTCGAGTTTAAGAGGAAACAGTACATTATACTCGTGGATTATTACTCGAAATACATTGAGGTGGATGAACTTAAAGACCAGCGCAGCTGCGCTGCAATAGAGACTCTTAAAGCTCAATTTAGCAGACATGGAATCCCTGCAACCATTAGGACAGATAATGGTCTGCAGTATTCATCAGAGGAGTTCAAGGAGTTCTGTAAGAGCTATGGTATCCTGCACAAGACATCTTCACCTCACTCACCACACTCTAATGGTGAAGCATAGCATGCGGTGAAAACAGTCAAGAGGCTTTGGAGTAAAGCACCCGACAAACACCTCGCCCTGCTAGACTACAGAACTAGTCTGCTTGAGTCAGTAGGCCTGTCACCAGCTCAACTGCTCATGGGCAGGAGACCTCGCAACAAACTGCTTACTGCTTGTGCACTACTTAAACCTATGGCACATGACCCTGTCAAGGTCAAGCATCTGCTAGACGAGACCAAGCACACTCAGAAACTTTACTACGACAGCAAAAGAGCAGCCAAACAACCTTACAACCTGGAGATGAAGTCAGAATGGCTCCTTATCCTGGAAGCCACAAATGGACACCTGGAGTTGTAGTTCAGCCACATTATGCGCCGCTATCCCACTTTGTGGACAGTGGAGGTAAGAGGATCAGGCGTAACAGCCAACACCTCCATGCCAGCATTGCAGCCGCCAATCAGTCACGCCACATGATGTATGATGAGCCTTGCCGTGAGACCCCTGGACTGCCTGTGAAGTAAAGGAGCCACAGCCCCACCAGCTCCCCCAGAACGCCACTCTTTATCGCATGAGGTAGCACCAAGCTTTCCACGAACCAGACCAGGCGAACTGTACAGCACCAGACGAAGCAGAGTTGTGATACCCCCTTATAGACTGAACTTGTAGTTTGATAGACTAACTGTGCCTTTGTTAGCATCTCAGGGACAGGTGTAAACACACCTGTAGGAAGTGATGTGCTACTAACCTCTCCTTCCTAGTTAAATGTTTGAGTTCTCTTGTTGTTTAATGTCCAATTGTTATTGTCTAAGGGTTGTTGTTTAGTGCTAATGTATCCAATATGGAAAATTTAGGGTTGATAGCAGTGTACTATCAGTCCAGTAAATAAAATAAGTATGGACAGAAGAACATTCATCCACCTCACACACAGTAGAGAAAATAACTATTTGTCTCCTATGCTAAACAATTATAAAAATATAAACAAAATATACTTCCACAAAATATTCAATAAACAAACAAAAATACAAAAAATAGCCTCCTTAACTGGAAAATGTACCGTCTTCAAAATAAAAAATAATATTGTCTATTTGTGGTGCTGGCCAGCAAAACAAAAGTGAATAGAGTGAGTATCAATCCTCAAATACTCAAGTTTGTCCTGGAAGTCGTTGTGGAACAGATTTGTTACTTGTCCTCCTTCGGTGACAATCTGGAACCAGCAGAGCTGAAGCATCTGAACACCACGCTATAACAAAATATAAAGTTCAACTCACTTTCAAAACAAAGTGAAACAGTATAATATAAAATACTGTTGAGAAAATTTACACTTACATGAAGTTACAAAACATTGCTTCAAGTTTCATACACATAAAATAAAATGGTTGCTTTGATACAACGTTCATTTATACACAGAAATATAACCAGAAATATGAACAATAATATAACTTATTGTTTAGGCTCAACTAGGAGTGACAAGCGAGTGTTTTAATTGAAATGCAGGAGCGATGGCATACGCGTGTCTCAGTCTCTGAGCCGCTGAAGCATCTGAACACCACACGTCTCATCAGTGGAACACAAGTAAAAACAATGGCCGCCTTAAAGCGACAGTGTCATTATACGATACAAGGATCGAAAAGTAATAAAACATAAAACCCAAAAATAACAACTGGGTTAAATAATATTATTCCAGTGAAAATAATTGAAACATAAAACACCAAATAAACAGCTGGGGTACATCAACACCAAGTTAGCGCTAATAAAGTACTCTCTATAGTGCCATCAATGACATGCAAACTACACATCCGGAAGGAGTTTTCATAGTTGCTGGGGATTTTAACCAGGCCAATATGAAGACTGTGCTTCCTAAATTCCATCAACATCGATTTTGCTACGAGAGGAAAAAAAACACTGGACCTGGTCTACACCAACTTTAAGAAGGCCCTCAGAGCAGCCCCTCGCCCTCACCTCGGCTCCTCAGACCATCTCTCTGTTATGCTAATTCCAGCATACCAGCCCATGCTCACCAGACAAAAACCTGCTGTGAAGAAGGTGAGAGAATGCACTGAATGGGATATTTTCAGAGAGGCTGCAACAGACAATCAATACACAGTTGTGGAGGAGTATGCTGCTTCTGTGACCGGTTACATCCATTGGTGCATGGAAGAGGTCACAATAACAAAGTCAGTAGTCACAAGGGCCAACCAGAAACCAAGGATGACTAAAGAGTTGTGCACGAGTCTGAGGGAACATAATGCTACCTTCAAATCAGGTGATGCTGAGGCTCTCAGAACAGTGAGGGCCAATCTGAACCGGGTCATCAGGCTAGCAGAACGGGCCTACAGTCTGAAGATCCAGGGTTACTTCTATGACCCTAGCAACACCAGACAACTGTGGCAGGTTAATCAAGACCATCACTGGTTACAATGCCACACCTGCACCCTGCCAAGATGACATCAGCTTCCTCAATTAGCTCAACAGTTTTTTTTGGAAGATTTGAAGCAATGAACCTCAACCCTGCGAGGAAAGCCTCCCCCCACCCAGACCAACAGACACTCAGGCTCGAAACCACCAGAGAGTCATGAGGAAAGTTAATGCACGGAAAGCTTCAGGCCCTGATAACATCCCAGTATGGCTGATCAAGGAATGTGCAGACCAACTAGCCTTCGTCCTCACTGACATCTACAACACGTCACTGACCCAGGCTATTGTTCCTGCGTGCTTTATGTCTGCCTCGATCACCCCAGTGCGGGTGGTATAGGACCACATCCTCTCTGTACTGCCCAAATCTTTCGACCCGTTCCAGTTTGTGTACCAGCCTAACCGTTCAACTGAGGATGCCATCTCCACTGCTCTCCACCGGAGTCTGGAGCACCTGGATGACAAGAACACCCACATGCAAATGCTGTTCCTTCATGGCATAATGGCATTATGGCATTCAACACCATTATTCCCCAGAACCTGGTATGTAAACTGGGCCCTTTGGGCCTCAACACCCCCTTGTGCAATTGGCTGCTGGACTTCCTTACCAACAGAACGCAGTCTGTCCGTGTTGTGGACAACAACACCTCAGAAGTTATCTCTGTGAGCACTGGCTACCCACAGGGCTGTGTCTTGAGGCCGCTGCTGTTCACCCTGATGACCCACGACTGTCGTCCCAGGTAAAATACCAACCAAATCCTGAAGTATGCAGATGACACAACAGCCGTGGGCCTCATTCAGGACGACAACGAAATGGCCTATAGAGGGGAGGTCCAACACCTGGTGGACTGGTGTAAGGTGAACAACCTGCTTCTGAACATCGACAAGACCAAAGAAACCATCATTGAGAAGATACCGACCCAGCCACGCACCACTCCTCATCAACGGCACTACGGTGGAGGTCGTCAGCAGCACCAAGTTCCTGGGGGTGCACATTACAGAGGACCTCAGCTGGACACTTCACACCACCTCCCTGGTGAAGAAAGCCCAGCAGCGTCTGCACTTCTTGAGACGTATGAGGAAGGTGTCTCTCCCCCCTCCCATCCTCTTCACCTTCTATAGAGGGACCATCGAGAGCCTACTGACCAGCAGCATCTCCATCTGGTCGGGGAACTGCAAGGCCTCCGACTGGAAGTCTCTGCAGAGAGTGGTGAGGACCACGGAAAAGGTCATGGGGACACCACTCCCCCCATCCAGGACGTGGCAAAAACACACTGTCTGAACAGAGCCCACAGAATTCTGTCTGACCCCACCCACCCCCTCTATGGACAGTGCTCTCCCCTGGCGTCTGGCAGAAGGTTCCGCAGCATCCGCTGCAGAACATAAAGATTTAGAAACAGCTTCTTTCCTCTGTCCATCAGACTGCTGAATGAAAATATGACTTGAGCTATGCACTATTTAATATAAAATTAAAATATTATGTATTTATTCTATTTATAACATATTAGCACTATTGTTAACTTATTTATATTTATACTTTATATACATTTATTATTATATGCAATATAATCAATGTTATCTATTTATTCTGTTTATACTATATTGCACTATTTTTAAGTTATTAATATTCATATTTATTCTTTTTATATATACATCTCTCTGCTGTGTTTTTTAACGGTTGACAAGCAACGAAATTTCATGGCCAGTTTCACTGCTGTGTTTTCTGTGCAATGACAATAAAAGAAAGTCTAAAGTCTAATTATGTTGAGGAGACAGAGATGTTAGACATTTCCGCAGAGCAGAGTTTGTTTATTATACTATATGAGTTAGGAAAGGAAATCAGTTTATTATCATTCTGTAGGCAGAAGAGAATCAAAAGCAATTCACTGTTAGATTTGTTAACACTATTAAAACAGTTGTTACTGTATATAGTAGCTTAAACATAAAGTCAGCAACAGTTTTCTTTTGCTGAGGAAAGGAGATGTAATGTATTGTATGGAGTTCGCGTTTGCCTTTGGGCTTCCATAGCTGCCTACTTGTGTGTCCCTCGCTGTACCCTTTACTGCTGTTTATTGTGTCTCTACACAATGTACACAAAGTGAGTACATAACAGGGTGCATGCGTTCAGTCTGGAGTCGGGAGTCTGGCTCAATGGTCAATCTGATTGGTGGAGTGCTAGGTTTAGCTAGCGAATCAGCGCAGGACAATGAAACGGAAGTGACTGTTGTACACACTAGATAAGAAGCGATGGATTAACCTACACTTTCATCAAAAACTTCACACCAATATTATCATGTGAATGAAGCAGATCAATGCGGCCCAGTATAGACATGGTAATCTCGTCCTTTCTGATGCATCCAGCGGACATTATCATAACATGGAATACATCTCATCACCTCCTGCTCCATGAACTCATTCATTTACGTTAATGTCTTGAATTGTTGTCCTTTTCACATGCAACCTTTCATGCGAGTCACCTTCATCTCAAAATTTGTACATTATCACCTGATTCATGGTCATTTTGTGGTAATAATGATACAGAAGGACAATATTGTTGACTTTAATGATCATTCTAGATAACCAAAATTATTTCACTATAACTTGCTCGACACATACGGAAAAGCCTCCCAGCTGCTGCTGTGAGATCCGGCTACTGGCCGTGTCCGCAGGGTATTGGGGGGGGCTCCGCCGCCGCTGCTGTGGTGGATCCCTATCTCCTTGGGGGTCTTCCGTGGCCCGGCCTGGCCCCGGGGCTCTATCCCCTGACTGGTTCTTCTGGCTGCCCCTCTGCCCCGGTGCCTGCGCCTGGTGCCTCCCCCTCTCTGCTTCCTCGGTCGTCCTCGCCTGTGCTTGCCCTCTCGCGCCCCCGGTGGTGGTCCGCCTTCTCGCTGGTGTTTGGGGTCGGCTCTGGTGGTTATGTTGCCTGCCGGGTCCTGGTCTCCCGCGGGTTCCTGCCGCGGCTTGGGCCCCTGTGTCTGGATCCTGCTGTGCTAGGTATGTGCCCTCTGGCCTGGCTATTTCAACCTCCCCCCCCCCCTCCCCTCTATATATCTTCACCCGTCACCGGAGTCTGTATATCTGTGTATTGTATACATTTGTCCCAAACCCACACCTTTTTATTTCTCTCCCGGAGCCCCAGGGATCCACCTCCAGAGCTGCTGCTGATCCAGGGATCCACCTCCAGAGCTGCTGCTGATCCAGGATCTTCACCACGTCATCAGATCCCGAGTTCTCTCCAGCACCCCCATGGACCCTCCTACACTCTCCTCTTTTCTCTCACTATATCCTCCCTCACTCCTCTCCTTATCCATCTGTCTACCCCCCCATCCTTCCTCCCAGCCGGTCAAAGCGGCAGGCCGTCAACAATGAGTCTGGTTCCGCTCGAGGTTTCTGCCTTCTAAAAGGAAGTTTTTCCTCACCATTGCTCACTGTACAGCTCACTGTACAGTGTTTTGTTTCTTGCTCTTTGTTGAATTGCTGGGATCTATTTTTCCTTAATCAACTGTAGTCTTATTTCAACTGTATAGTGTCTTGAGATAACTTTGTTATGATAAGACACTTTAAATAAAATTGAATTGAATTGAATTGAATTGAATTGAATTGAATTGTTTCCTCAGACACAGATTCTGGTGGCCCACTGTAGATAAGGATACGCATGATTACGTGTCTGCCTGCCCGGTTTGTGCCCAAAAAAGGCCGCCAATCACCTCAGCTCCGGCCTGCTTTGCCCTCTTCCTAAGCCACACCGAGCCTGTTCTCATATCTTGACTTCGTCGTCACGGTGGTCGACAGGTTGAGTAAATTCGTTAACTTTATTTCTTTACCTCAACTGCCCTCGGCCAAGAAAACCGCCATGGTACTTGTCGACAAAGTGTTTAGGCTGCATGGTTAACCCACAGACATTGTTGTCGGATAGCGGGCCCCAGTTTACCTCAGCTGTCTGGAGGGCATTCTGTCAGGCTATTGGAGCCACTGTTTTCTGGGTCCCATCCACAGACTAACTGACAAGCTGAGAAAGCCAACCAGGAACTTGAGAGGAACCTCCGCTGCTTGGCTTCCTCAAACCCCTCATCTTGGTGCTCTCAACTTCCCTGGGTAGAGTATGCCCACAACACTCTGCCTTCCTCAGCCCTTGGTTTGACCCGGTTTGAATATCTTTACGGTTATCAACCACCATTGTTCCCCTGTCAGGAGGGTGAGATTGCATGAGATTGCATCCTTCTGTTGAGGCTAACATCCACCGCTTTCGGAGGACCTGGAGACTGGCACGCCTTACCAACCTCCGACGCAGACCGGCACCCTAAAAAAAGCCATAGAAAATCCTGTGAGAAATGACAGATAACACAACTTTACACATTATAAAGTGCAGGACCTGCATGGATATATGTTAAAAAGAAAAGATCTCGACTTATTTTAATAAAGTTGCATCACATAGTTTATGGTGTGATCTAAGTCCATCCAAATGAATAAGTGACCACAACTCAACAATTATTTATACCAGAGTCCCACAATTTGACTCCTAACCAACCTACTAATTACCACTATGCAGTTTTAGACTGCGGTCAGGTTTCCTTAGATTTTCTAAAGTCAGGAATTAATTTAAAGATTCCTCCATTAGACATCATTGACTGTGAAAAAGCTTGCTGGTGAGGTGAGTCTGGCACATTCTGTTCCTTGTTTTAAATACAAATGACGCATTACAAACTCGCTTTTATGTGATTTTGTCCATTTCATGGTCTGTTAATGCTCATCCCACGGTGCCTCTGACACTTTGCAGAACTGATATCAGTGCTTTGTTTCATTGTTTGCCATGCTTAACTATTTTGTTAAATGTCAGACCACAACAGCAAACATTAAGGCTAGTTTGGAAACAAGTGATTGCATTTTTCTGTGCTTTCTTCTGTTAAATGAAATAATGAGTCCTAAATCTGATCTGGATAATTTGAAACAATGCACATTACAACATATGTCTCACTTCACTACACATATTCTACATCGTTGGACAAGGTCTAAACATGTAAACACTCTTTCAGAGAAACACAGGAAAATTAATGTCTTTACTGTAAGAATGCAACAAAATAAACACTTGTGCACATGCTTGTTTTACTGATTTGCTCAGCTTTTGTCAGAAGTAAGGACAGGTTCTCCAGATGTTGGTGTGCAGAGCGAGAAACTCTGGGAAATCATGACAATAAGCAGCACGCAAAGTTGACAAATGACTTGATTTTCAAGCACAGACGACTCAAGTCCTGGGTCACCAAATGATGTTGGGTAAAATGAGCAAAAGCAAAATTCAAATAACCAAATATCTGCAAAAATTGTATAATACGACAAGCTAACATCAAAATCGTCTTAAATCAAAATGTATTTAAAGATTGAAACGTTTTGTCAACATTGTTGATTATAGTGTTGACCTGAAGGTCAATTGGCAAGATCTCATCACAAATGAAGCTGTCCTTTTCCGAGCTAACCTCCCCAGGCATCGAGATTACGATGGCACGTCATTGCCTCCGCTGGGCAGGACACGTCAGGAGAATGCCAGCAACCCAACTCCCTCGCCAGATCCTGTTTTCACAACTTGAGCATGGCACAAGATCCCGAGGAGCTCCCAAGCGAGGATTTTACGACCAACTGAAGGCCACCCTCCTTCTCTGTGACATTAACAATGCCAACAACTGCTCACACAGGGGACAGACTACATTGAAAACCAGCGTCGTTACAAGGAGGAAGGCAAGAGACAGAGATGCAAAGAGGGGCTTCTCCAGCCTCACTCTCCGCTCGAACAGGAGCAACTGCCTGTGTGTGTGTGATTATGTTTCTGTTGATGTCTTGGTTTTAAATCAAGCCACGGACCCTTTAAATGTGTAATTGCATGCAGTGGGCAATATTTTATAATTCACTGCACAAAAGAGGTCCCTCACTTACTCACGATTATTGTTAAGATGATTGATCCTAATTGCTCAGCATAGTTGTCATTGGACTTGCTATTCTTTTTACTTATAACTAATTCATCAGGAATATCAGGATTTCTCCAGAAGATCAAATACCCTGTTTTCTCGTGTGTGATTAATGAAATTCAGTTCTCCAACTCATGCTCATGTAATGGAGGTAAAATAGGTATCTCTTTTTATTTATCACCAATTCATTAAAAAAGCGGAAGGCTTGAAGTAACAACAGATATGTATTAGTTATCTAAAGAAACAGAAATTCCTGAGATACCATTTAGATATCGATGAGCAATGAAACAGAGAAAATGTGACGCTGAACATAGTGAAACTCAAATACAAAAATGACAGTATTGGAATATCAGTTGAATTGCTCTCAGGGTTACACACACTTGCATCATCTTTACTGGTTAAGGATCTAGTGTCTGACATAATTCATCATTTAATGCATTCAGATCTGGTCACACTTCAATAAAAATGGATGAACTAATACAATGATCAAGAGATAAAAGATGGGGAAAAATATGTATTGAAGAAGTATGACTTAATGTGAAAAGGAGAGGAAAGAATGGCTGTTTTAGAAAAGATAACAACATAAAAAATAAGTTAACTGTGGTTAAGTATATTTAATTAGGCCACTTTATTAGTTTATTCTGCCCTTATTTATGCACATTTTATTTCCCGAAGCAAGTTGAGCTTTTCCTAACTTTTTTGGTTGGTGGCCCAGTGGTCTTTGAGACAAATCAATTCGCCCCAACACTCAATTTATGTCTTCAAGGGGAAGTAAGAAATGAACTTGAGTCCGATTTGCTTTGTCCTTAGACAGGTATTATTATGTTAAGATATTAGGACCGTCTTGTCCACAACTCATATGATAAGATTTATTGTATGTTGTCTTCTTTGACTTGTACCTTGGTTTGAAAACATTTGTCTTGTTTTTTTTTCTGTCACAATAGAACCACCAATTAGTCACATTGGAAAGCACATGCTCCTCCTACCTCCCCTGTAGGCTTCTAGAGCTGGCGGCTCTTCCATGACAGCCAGCCTCTGCTACCTAGTTGCTCTTGTTTGCATCACCCCCTGACTTCTTTTCATTGGAGAAATACTTAAATAACAACATGTTTTGTATGAAAAATGTTTCAAAAGGATGCCGATTCATTTTTCAAACGTCCGCTCACAGTGATGATGAGATGCACTGCTTTCTTGGGGTGATGTTTGAAATAGAACCAAGGAAATAACTGTGACAGTTGTAAGAAGATAATGATTATAACCTGAAAACCTTAAATAATACTTTAATAGTTGTTATTATTTTTCAATTAGTCTTATGATCGGTGCCTCAGTGTTCTGGATCTTATGGAACAAGATCCTTGTTGTTCTATTTAATTATAGCTATAGAGGTGCAACCATGTACAAGAATCATAATTGTCACATTAAACAAAAAACATTTTTAAAAACATAGCAAGTAGAAAAATAATGTTTATATTTTTTTATCCCTGTTACACATATAAACACAATAAAATGGAAGACATTCTTCAAGTTTTGGCTGGTTACTCCATAAATGTATTTTTCTGAAGTCTTATGGATTGAACTTTTGCTGATCTCTAAGTTACTTCTGAAAGTAGTCAAAGCATGAGTCAGGGTTCCTTTTCTCTTATCGCCTTGGGTTCAGAAGATAACAACGCAGGTTTAAAAAGTTATTTAGGTGAGTGTACTTGGTCATTTTTGCCTGACTATGGCCTTTTTTTCCCCTCCTCTCCTTCCTCTGTTCTGTCCTGCTAGGTGACTCAGATTTATACTTCCTGTAATGTCTTCTATAATGATAATGGTAGCAGTAAAAGGAATAGCTTGTTGGTTAGGACTCACTCAAGATCTGGCTGCTACAAGTTTAGATTGATGGGAGATGAAGAGTTCTTTACACACAGAGCTCTGTGTTTTTCTTTTGCATCATGCTCCACCACATGTACAAATCTCGACTCTTTTCGCAGTACCTCAGAAACTAAAATATTGCACTAAGCGCCCAGCAGGGGGCAGTCTCAACCCACCCTATATAGGGCCTCCAATTTAATTTTGGAGCATCTTCCTTTGACCCAACCAACTAATCGCTATCTATTGCCTCAACTCATGGAAGTCCATCCTCCATGAGTCGTAGGTTTGATCTCCAACTCTGGAACCATGTTTTTCCCTCCGAAACTGTAGGATCTGCAGATTCAGGTGGTTCACGTAAACCTCGATCTGGGTCCGGGTCCATGCCTGACTATGTCTTTTTCCTTCACATTGCAGTTTATGTTATTTATACATATGTCTAGGCTCAACTCCAGTCTTACGAAGCTATTCTTGTTGTATCCTCTGTGCCTTGTCTGCCTGCTTTATATAGACAACTTGACTGCAGTAAATTGTATAAACCAGCAGGCAGGGCAGTATCAGATACTCTCACACTCCACAGGGTGAATGAAAGAGTTTGGCTGATTCCACTTCCCTGGAAAACTTTTTCCTGATGAATTCAAGAGGTAGTCACCTCACATAGTTTTAACTTCACAGGTTTGTCTTGTCTAGGTTACCTTGTAGGATTCCTTAACTTTTTAACGGAGTTGGGGCAGTCAGTTGTGCTGTGCAGGAGTCAGGTTAAAACCCAGCTCACAGCCTTATTGGACAACTGTTAGACTTGATATTATGAAAAGAACAAATGAGCTAAAATAGAATAATGGAGTGACCATTACTTTAAAAAACGAAGGTCAGCCGGACCGTAAAAAACTTTGAATGCGCCTGTCCAAAACTTTGGCCTGTACTGCACATCTCTAAAACAAGCTGTTAATTATCAAGAAGGTAAATGCAAGGTTTAACCATGCATTGATTCTTAGATCAAGATAAGGATTAAGATATACTGTACATTACTAAGTTATTTTCCCCCTTGATATAGATATATGTTGGAGCAGAGCAACTAGAATTTAAACCACTTCTTTCAATTATCCATAACATTAGAAGTTACATGTTAATCTGTTCTGTCATTACTGTAACATAGATCAAAGCTCTAATCTTGGCTTTCAGAATTTCTGAAAAATTGACTCATGAATATGTATTTTTCATTATTTTACACGAGGGTTAAAAGCTTTTCTACCAGGTGTTCTGTATGTAGTCTGACAAGAGGTAAGCCGTGGTCTACCTTAGAATAAAGTTCTACCTCTTTGTTCATTAAAAAGTTTCTTGTGAAGCTAAAGGACATGGTCTTGTTCCCTATAGTCCTGCAAGATCTCCAGGATCTATTTGACACCCGAGCTCATTAAAAACACTGACTGTCCCTCTGCAGTTTTATTAGAAGCCATATTCTGTCTACATTTACTGCAGCCTGACAGGTTAAAAGAATGTGTGGAAATGAGTCTGTGAAAGTAGCCGAGGGTAGCGAAAAGGAAAGAGACCAGCTCAGGGAGAGAAATTCAGAAGTGGTCTTATAGAACCTTTGTGAACTATGTTAAATTCAAACTCGGCACCATTTGTTTCTGTACCGCAGCCAATCAGGATTTGTCTGGCCTTAGAAAGTGCAAGCAGAGGCAATTAGTCACTGCACGGAGGGATGTTAGAAATAGCTCAAAGGAGTCTCTCTACATTCTCAATGTGTAATTTTAGACTTTATCAGCCACACTACTATAGCCCTGAAATACAAAACAAGCTAACAAACAAATTAACTAAATTAAAAGGTTTTATACGATACCATTGCTTGACTGGTACTTTGGAAATAATACTTAATACTTAATACATAAAGGATGAATACAAATAGAATATAAAAATTAAGCAACTAATTTTATTTAGATTTCTGGTTGTAAAAACCTTAATAATGTCGTGAAACATGTTCATTAACCTTCCCTTGGTGACAATGGCTACCTGAGAAGTGACTTGTTTTGCTCACTTGCTACAGTGTTTTGCAACACTACGGCCACCTGCTGTTCCCAATCGCTCATTTCAATTTGACCCTAACACACGTTTGATTAAATAATGACATAGCTTCAAGTTCAGTAAAAAAAACAAAAAACTTTCTGAAATCAAATCCGATCAGGTGCCTTATCTTCTGCGAATGATCATCCCCTTTATTTTAAATGGGACTACATTGGCTGTTCACTTTCATACTTCAAGGCTAATATATAATATAATAAATGTATCATTGACTCTTCATTGATATTTGTTACCCGCTTGAATGCTTTCTTAACATAAGTTATACCCATTCAAAAGTGAAAAGAAAGGTGTCACAAATCTTTAAGGAGGCTTAAAAGACTGTTTTCTCTTGAGAGGAAAGCCACGTTTTATTTGCAAGGGTGCATATTGAAACAGCTTCCTCTTTAATTTGATGCTGCTTATCCAGGAATGTTTCGCTTCATACAAATCAGTCTCATTCGGGTTTGTGTAGTGGCTCCACCTGCAATTTGAACCACATCTGTTTGTATGCACAATTTCTTACAGCCTCAATGGATTGCCACAACGTAAAAGACTGTAGGACTAACACTAATCAAACATTTTATGTATTCATCAAAATAATGTTTCTTTATTCTGACGTACAATCAATCACTCAGTGGGCCAAGGTGTTTATGAGTCTTGCCCATTAGTGTCTTGGTAGTTAATGAAACTAAAATGATATCCTGTAGCAATCCCAAACCATTGCTGAATAGATAATAACTTTTATTTTTATTCACATTAAAGTGGATTATACTGATTTGAATGTATTCTGTGCCTTATGAAGGATTTTTTATTCAAGTTCTAAATGGAGCAGGTTACACAAACAGCACCTTTCAGAAATAAATAAGAAAAATACTTTAAAATAATCACCAGTTCCATGCACCATTATCAACATAAACATCACAGAGAGACATACACACAGAAAGATAAATAGGATAATCACGTGACCTTCCTTTGCTCTTTTTTCCCAGATTCATTTTAATAAGCATAAAAAGACAATTTTAGTGATGGTTCTTTTATTTTTTCATGTTGTTGTGTGAGCCATAATGTTCCAGCAGCTATCACCTTTAAGTGATGAACTCCCATGATTGGTATCAATACAGTGTGCTAATAGTATGTAAATCAATTATTTGTCATAATTAGATAAATTATGGATTTCTAATCTGAATTGTGTTCATGTAGCGTCAATGTTGCATGTCCTCCACGTGCACTGCGATAAACATAATCCAAACGGATTTTTTTCTTTATAAAAACAATGCTCTGTTTGACGTTTCCTTATCTTTTTTTTAGCCTGATAATATGTGTGTCCTCTGGCTGGTTCGAGAAACGTACTTATCAAGGAAAGCGAAAAGATCTGCTTAACCGGGATATCAAGTCAGATAGTTATACGCTGATTTAAGCTGCTTTGAATCTGGCACCAGAGTTCGAATTGTCATCAGACCTGATAAATTTATGCTGAGGAGAAAAGTTGTTCGTCTCCGAACATAGACTTGGCTAGAAGGCATTAGAGTGAGCAACAGCCACAGAGTAGTGATCACTTTTAAACCTGAAATATACACCAAGCACAAGGGTGATCCAAATAAGTAAGGGATTGAAAGCAGTGTGACTGTCCTTGAGCACTTAAGAGAACAGAGTTGGACATCTCATTAACTTCCATCATGCCTTGCTTCATTCTGCTTATGAGAAGAGAGTTGAACTGTAATATTTCTGGTACTTTTCTAGAGTGAGCTGCTATAAATTTCCTACGGTACCTTTGTATCTTTCAGAATGACAATAGCATAAACAGAGAGTGACACAAGGAGAGATGCATCACTTCCTCCCCCCAATATTCTGTCAAATTATTTACTAAGTTTGGTCACACCTATCACACTGAATGGGAGACTTCATACTGCTAGCATTGACATCTGTTTAATGTTATCATGAACATAAAATATTCACCAACGCAAAAGAATGTGTGATTTGTTAAAGAAGACAAGATTTATATTTTCTCTGTTTATTTGCTGTTATATTCCATATTTGCTAATGATGCGATTTAGGACTGCTGTATGAGAGGAACATCTGATTCTTCTTTATTATATTTTAAATGAATGTTAACTTAAGCCAAAACAACAATACTTATTTGTTATTTGAAAATAACTTAAATTGGTGTTTTTTTCATATTTTTCACAGCAGATGTCATGCATTTGTTATCTGTATAGATTTATATAATAGTCCATCCATTCATTATTTCATTCATTTTCTACCACTCTGAGGGACACCCTGAACAGAGACACACATTCATTTAAACACACAAGGACACCTTGTCAATCAACCTTTATGTTTTTGAAATGTCAGAGAAACCGGATCCCAAAGTACCACACAGGCACAAACTCCACACAGTAAACAGTAAACTTCACCCTGCAAAATCTAAACGTTTACACACCTCCCAAGTTTGTATTTCAGAGCCACCTTTTTTGACATTTACAAAACCTATTTCTAATATGCAGTCGGATATTTTTTCTTCAGAGTCAGTCCGATTCTCAGCTTGATTCTCATGTATATAGTTTTCATTGCTGTTCAGCGGTGATCATTATCACGTTTGGTTTTAATCATCCTTTACTAAAAAAAGTGTATCCACACTCCTCTATTTTGAATAGTATTTATTGATGGAAGAATGAGATGACACTGAAAATGTTCAAAATTGAGGTCACACACAACCATGCCTAGTTTTCTATCAGAAGAGACGGCGGTTGAAATAACCCATCCATTCATTTTCTACCACTTATTCCCTTATGGATGTTGCTTCTGTTTCTCCCGAGGATGGGGGACACCCTGGACAGGAGGCCAGTCTGTCACAGGGCGCACTAAGACATACAACCCATCACAAACACACTCATAACTATGGACAATTTCTCCAATTTCGCAATCAACCTCTGTCTGTTTTTTGTATTGAAACAAAATTAAAAGGACTTCACCTGCACTCAAATGTAGGGTCATTGCCTTTATCTGATCCCCAGTGACTAAATTAAATCACTGTATCTAGGAAGTGAAAATTGAACCACATCATGAATCTGAATGGCTTTGACCTGTGGAGATAAAAAATGGTTAACACCGTTGACCAAGTCTAACATCTTTCAATAGTCTGTGTAGAATCTCATTCATCCAGATCATGGTTTTATAAGGGTGTAACCTCACCTCTCCTCACCTCGCATTAAAGAGTTCTCTTCAGTTGCTCTGAGGAGCCAGTGAAATAACTCAGACACTTCACTCATAAGATAAGTAAATAAAAAGAAAACAAAAGGGGATGGACGGATATATAAAATGAGCCACCACTGTTTGTTTTGTACCTTTAAAAGATAATGCTCTCTGTTTGAAGAAATTGCTCGAATTAAGTTTTCATGGATATTTCATTTAATTGTCTTCTTCCTTCAGTTTCTTTGTTGGATTATTTATTTATTTATTTATTGTTGTTCCACGTTTCAAGTCCTTCATCAAAAGGTTATTTTAAGGCTGCCTACTGACTATTGATTATCAGATACAGCAAAATCCTTGCTTGATATCTCCACCCAAGAGGCGGGTGTGTTATTGATCTTTAATGCCAGACAGTATGGATTACTACCATTGTAAACCAGGAGCAGCTTGAAAGGCGCATTTTTTAAAGGCTCCTGTTTTGCTGCAAAGACCCATAGGAGGGCAGTGGTGAGCCAATGACAGCACGTCCTGCTGGATGGCACACACCCTTTTCCCACACTGTGGACACGCTGGTGCCAGCGTGTCCCATATTTGGTGATCAGAGAGAGAAACGTCTCAATGTGTGTGTGTTATCAGCAAGTCTCATCTTTAGCCTTTCACCTCCTCCCCTCTTCCACCCTGTCGCCACACGATTCATCTCCACTCCTGATAAACAGTTCTCCTCCACTCACAAAAACCTTTTCTGTGCTCCACCGAACAAGGTCTTTTTTGTTAATGCTTAATGATTTTTTTTTGTCTAAACATTCACATGAAAATAAAATGGAGGCGCTTAGTTGGCAAAAGTTACAGCCAAGAGACCTAAATAAACATCAGTATGAAGAATGCTGCAAGATTCGAAGCATTTGATTTCACTTTACACCAGCACGGAATACTACTGGATACTTCGCCGGCAGCCACCTGAGTAAGGAGGAACAGTGCAGACCAGCAGTATCGTTGCTCCTTCTCACTATTGTCGCTTTCCCTCAACAACAAGCTGGATGAGCTATGCCTTCTGAGAGGAAACTACAGAGAATGGAGAGTGTTTGCTTTCACGGAGACATGGCTAAGGACAACCCCAGACACGGCCAATCAGCTGGAGGGGATGACACTGTTCCGGTCTAACAGAGAGGCAGCGAGTTATGGTAAGAGTCAAGGTGGGGGGCTCTGCATCTATATAAACAAAGACTGGTGTGTTAATGCTACATTAGCGATAAAACACTGCTCTCCGTTAGGTCCTTATTGTGAAATTCCAGCCATTCTACGGGAATTCACTTACGTGATAATAATAATAGCTACTGACACCTGGACAGCTTTGTTGTGGTCACGGGAGACTTTCACCACACAATTCTAAAGAAAGTGCTCCCCAAGTTCAAGCAGATTGCGGAATTTAAAACCAGAAGAGAGAACATGCTGGACTTGGTGTATACCAATATCGGATGCATACAAGGCCACACCACGCTTCCACCCTGGCCGTTCTGATCACCTTTCTGTGATGCTGGTGCCTATGTACAAACCTCTACTGAAGCGCAGCAAGCTGGTGAAAAAGGTTTCGGCACTTAAGGACTGCTTTGCAAATACGGGGTCTTCAAGGCAGGAGCATCCCAGAGAGACCAGATCAACATCCAGGAATATGCCGAGACTGTAACTTGCTACTCCGCTGAGTGCACAGAGGACGTGACTGTACTGAAGACCTTCATGACACGTGGCAACCACAAACCTTGGATGACTTCAAAAGTGCGATCACTGCTGACAGCCCATGATGCAGCCTTCAGGACGGGGGACAAGACAGCTCTCCGTTCAGCCAGGTATGCGCTCTGCAAAGGGATTAAAGCAGCAAAACACACCTATGCTAGGCAAATTCAGGGTCACCTCTGTGACGCCAGGAAACACCAGGCGGATGTGGCAGGGGGTCCAAGCTCTGACGGATTATAAATCTAGGCAGGCGGCCAACATCGAGGATAATGCTCCTCTTCCAGACAGGCTCAACAACTTCTTTGCACGTTTTGAAGAACTGCAATCCACATCCAGAGGAATGTTTGGTCCTCCCCAAACAGCTGCGGGGCCAGCGCTCACCATTAGTGTATCCGACACTTGGAAAAACCTTATGAGGGTCAACCCATGGAAAGTAGCTGTCTCTCTGTCATCCCTCATCTGGACCACAAAGACACGTACGTCAGGATCCTGTAAAAAGAATTTAGCTCAGCTTTTAACACAATTGTCCCCAGGAGACTAATGGAGAAACGTCTTCTACTCGGCCTGAACACCGGAACATGCGTCTGGATCCTGTACAGACGAGACGGTACGTGTAAAAAAAACCATCTCCGGTTCCATTACACTGACCCCCCCAAGGCTGTGTGCTCAAGCCCACTGCTGTTCACACTGCTAACACATGACTGTGCATCTAGACATGAGGGGAACCAGATCATCAAGTTTGCGGACGACACCACTGTGGTGCGACTCATCCACGGAAGGAAGGAGGATATGTACAGGGACGAAGTTCAACACCTGGGGGGCTGGTGTATGGACAACATTCTGCTGCTGAGCGTAGATAAAATGAAGGAGATGATCATAGACTTCCGGAGATCACAACCCGAGCATGTCCCCCTCAGCATCTGCGGCCGAACAGTGGAGAGAGTGGAGAATATTCAATTCCTCGGAGTACAGCTCTCGAGGATCTGGGCTGGAATAAGAACCCGGCCAACATCACAAAACGAGCAGAGACTTCTTGAGGAAGCTTAAACAAGCCTCTCTTCCGACCAGCATTCTCAGGTACTTCTACCGAGCAGTAGTTGAGAGCATCCTGACATACTGCATCTCCACATTGTACTCCAGCTGCAGTATGTCTGGCAAAAAAGCCCTGTGAAGGATCGTTGGGGGAGCTCAGAGGGTCATTGGATTTTCCGTCCCCTCTATTGAAGAACTGTTCCAGAGCCGCTGAGAGAAGAGGGCATTGAACATTGCCAGGGACTTCTCACACCCTCTAAACAAACTTTCTGAACTGCTGTCGTCATGCAAACGCTTCCAGAGCATATAATGCCACCAGACTGATCAACAGCTTCATCCAACAGGTTGTCAAAATGTTAAACTGCTGATCACTGACATCGCTTTTGCGCTTGAAAAAAAAAAATTGCTTTTAGCCAAAAGGTATAGCTGCAGTTTCATACCCTTTAGTTTTATTGGCCCCAGTTTTTGTTTATAGATCATTCCACTTTGCACTTTTACACTTATGTGTATTTTGCTGCTAACGTCTCAGGGAATGTATCCGAATGTTTGAGCGTGTGCTGCCTAGTTGTGTATGATTGTTGAGTGAATCCCTGAGACACACTTTCTTTTTGTTGCGCTGCTGTATGCACAACTAACAGACCATAAAAGTGATTTGATTTGATGACATGAGTCTTACATTAGCACATCGTGGTAATATGGTAAGTAAGTCAGTAATGGTTATTTCTAAAGCGCCTTTCTAGACCTGTGGTCACAAAGCGTTTAAGAAATCAAAAACAATACACAGTTAAAACTATATACTATAAAAGGCCAAGACACAAAAGATAAACACAGGAGTCCCAAAAAATCAGGGAAAAGCTTGCACAAATAAGAATGTCTTAAGATGTTTCTTGAAGGAGTCAGTAGACAATCAAGCGGAGAGGGAGAGGAAGATCGTTCCAAAGCTTAGGAGCAACAGCCTGGAAGGATGTTTGCAGAAGCCAGACTGAAACTTCTCATGGAAGAAATTTCAGTCTGATCCAGGAACATTGACAGCTGCTCAGACACCACCTTCTCCAAGACCTTGAACAAGAATGGTAGTTTTGAAATAGGACTGAAATAACTGAGGTTTGTCGGGTCTACGCCTGGCTTTTTGAGTAAAGGCTCCACAATGGCATGCTTAAATGCACTGGGAAAAACCCCTGTGGAAAGGGAGAGGTTTACCATTTTGATAACCCAGGGTCCAATTACATCAAACACTTTAATAAAGAGCCTACATGGAAGGACGTCTGACGAGCAAGAGGAGGGTTTCATCTTGCTCACCAGTGCCGAACTATCGGCCAGAGTTACAAAGTTGAAGGAGGACCCCAAGGTGAAAACAGGGAAAGTGACAGCAGGGGTTCCACACAAAAGGGATTTTCTCTTTTATCAATTTAATTTTGTCAATGAAAAATCTCAACAAATTATTGCGGTCAGCTTCACAGAAGACAGGGGTGATTGGAGCAGCAGGACACACAAGGTAATTTATCATGTCAAACAACACTTTGGGGTTTTTCTTATTTACTCTCACCAGTTTCAGAATGTCAGATCGCAGATCCCTGAGGTGAAGTCTGTGCACCTCAAGTTTAGTGGACTTCCAGAAAAGCTCAATCTTTCGACAAAGTCTCTTCAGACTCAGGAGATCTTCATTTGTCCAAGGGCACCATTTTTTCTTTATTGTCAAGTTCGATTTAACAGGTGCCACTTGATCCAGTATTTGAACACAATGATTAGTGAAACTGTGGATCAAACTGTCCACGTTAAGGCAATCATTGAAGAAAAGAGGGTCAAACATAACACATAGCATTGGCTGAGATAACACGCCGTTGAGACCTAACTTTCAAGGGCTTAGGTTCAGGGATGAAGTCCAGGTTAAACAAAAAAAGAGAATGATCACTCAGATGGACATCATGTATGGATACATTAGAAATGTCCAGGCCAAGAGTAAAACCGAAGTTTAAATGTGCACATTTTGGTGAGTGACTTCAGAATAGTGGTCATATTCACTCATTAATAAACAAGAATTACTGGCAATACAAATGCAATGATTCATAAACTTTCAGATTTTTGTCCAGTCTGACTTTGGATGAAGCCTTTAATATTAAAATACACCTGAACAACTGAAATGATCCTTCATTGAATAAATGAATCAACAGAAATACTGATTTTAATTTGTATTATGCTTGACTTCATATGTAGCTTTTAAATGAACAGACATTATCCCTACAAAGAAAAAGAAACAACAAAACAAAGTAATAAAGGGTATTTTTTTTATCGTTGATGAAGTTGATCAATTTATTTTTTTCACCCTGAAGTTCAGGAAACCCCAATTAATTTTTAAAATACATGTACATTTCATAACATATATATTAAAATGGTAACAAGAAATAGTATGAAGGTCATTCATTTGAAACAACTCCATGAGTAAAAACAGTATGTTTTCTCCCATGTTTCCTATGGAGGTAGATTTATTTCTTTATTATTCAATAAAAAAAAAAGTTTTCCAAAAAAAAGGTTTCAAACTGTTTTCTTCGATTGAAGTTGTCTTTTTGTTGCAGGGCCACATTATAGGTAGGACGTTTGGCTCTTAACTATTTAATCACAAAAAAGGTTGCTTCAGTCAATTGAAGTCTTTTTTTTTTTTTTTATCAAAGTGATAAAAGTTTTGAAGTATTTTATTTTGATAGAAGTGAAAAAAAGTTGACTAATTTGTGTGATGATGTTAGTTATTTAATGCCGCCAGAACAGCTGTGCTAACAGCTAGCCGAAAACGTAATGCACATTGAATAAATACTTTATTTTTATTTTTATTTTTCCCAGTATAACTGGTATTATGTTATGACTGTATCTATATTAACATCACTTATCAAAACTTTATATCATTTGATGAAATAAATTGCACAGAAAGTAAAGTGTCATGCATACAAAGCACAGTATCAAGATGCACCAAAACTCACAGCCCTGACAAAAGGCTTTTGGCTGACGAGCATCATACCGACCCTCTCGTACTCTCTTGTACTCTCTCTGTCACTCCTGGTTCACCCTGCATTCCAAGTCTTACCTGCACCCCCCTCATCAATGACAACCATTCAGAGTTGTGGTTCCCAGTACCTTGTAGATTGAGAGGAATATGGAACTTTTCTATATTTTACCCAAATTAAAAAACACAAGGGATATTGTGAGAGGGGGTTATGCTAGTTTAATTTTCTTTTCTTTTTTTATCTAATAGTACTTCTTCCACTTTGTCACATTCCAGAACATCTTCATTTAAACAAACATCTGTTAGTGCTGGGTGGGAAATTACATTTTCCAAGGGGCCACATTATATAGCGTAACTATTGTGTGGGCAGTCAAAGCAAAAGACAGACATGAAGAATAAAAAAGAGCTTTAATATCATGGCAGAATGAAAAATGGAAATAAAAGAAGAAAAAGGGGGCGAGTGACAACAGTAATTATGCCATGAAATGAACTTGTTTATATTATCAATTATATTTTTCCATTCATTTTGAGGGATAAAAACACTCACAAAAAGAGACAGGGAAGTCGAGTAATTATTTACAATTGTCCTGTAAATTTTTATACTAGTTTGTAAATGAGGAACTATATGTCTGATATTGTAAGTAAGCAAGTAAAGGTTATTTGTAAAGCGCCTTTCTAGAGAAGTAGGCATCTTTCCATCTCGCAAGTTGATGGTAACACTCTGGTTATGGCAATCTGGAGTTACTATCCTTGCATGGCAGTCCCAGCCACAGTTGGGAGGTATAGAGTTGGATTTGTCTGAGGTTGCTTTTTCTCTATTTATTTTTTTCTCTTCATATCAAGGTGCTTGCAGCGTTCTTCTTGACCCTTCGCCAGCCCAACCTTGACAGTGTGGCCACATTCACTGCAGTCTGCTGCAAGTTGTTCCCCATTGTCTTGGTCTATGTGGTGTTATATGGCGATTTTCTACGGCTAATTCGCAATAAGATACGTGGATACATCTGGATACATGTCCCAGCCAGCGCAGACATCGCTGGAATAGGAGGAGATACTGTATATGCCCAGGGAGGTTGTTGGATGCCTTGTCACTCCATGAGAGACCAAGGATGCGTCTCAATGGTTTTGTGTTCAGGGTCAAGTAGTGGTTGTTCCAGCCACCCTGGCTATCCATCTGTCAATTTCATTATCAGGAGAGGTGACAGTTAAACCAAGGTTAGTAAAGTGGTCTGTCACTTCCAGCACTTCCTGGCCAGTAGTGATGGTGGGTGCCCTGGGAGATGTCTTGCCCCATGACAACCGTTTTTTTGACGCTGATGGTAGCAGAAAACTCCCTGTTGTACTCATGCTCAACAAGCAGTCAGTGCCACATCGTCAGAAAACAACAGGTCTCTGATCAGGACTGTGTGCACTTTTGTCTTGGCTGTCAGTTGGGCCAGTAGAACAGTTTCCCATCACATCAAGTGTGTAGGTGGACGTCATGAATGGAGGGACAAGACACAAAGTTCAGCAGCAGGTAGAAGAAAATTCAAGAACGGTGCCAAGACACATCCTTATTCTACACCCTTGTTTCACGTGAATTGCAAAGGGAAAAAAGGTCTCCCCATCATGGCTGACCACACCCTGCATCTCCTTAGACTTAGACTTAGACTGCACTTTATTGATCCCTTTGAGATGACACTCTCAGGGAAATTTCTGTTTTCCAGTAGCACAGAAGGAATAGAGAAAAACCAAAAAGCACACAGAAGAGGACGATAGCATTAAATAACAAAACAGTAACTGAATATAACGACAGTATAAACAAAAATAAAAATAAAAATAAAATAAAATAAGCTAAACAAAGTGACTTTACGTTATTCCAAATGAAAGTGTCAGAGTGTTGTTAATCCACTGTAGAGGTGGAAGTGTCAGACTCCTTCCCCTCCGACTCCAGCCCCAAGCAACCTCCTCCCCCCAAGTGAGGAGTTGTACAGCCTGATGGCGTGAAAGACAAAGGAGTTTCTCAGTCTATTGGTCCTACACTTGGGGAGCAGCAGTCTCTGAGTGAACCGGCTCCTCTGGTTGGTGATGACAGTGTGCAGAAGGTGGCTGGTGTCATCCATGATGTCCATCAGTTTGTCCAGTGTCCTCTTCTCTGCCAGAGTCCAGTTTATTGCCGACCACAGAGCCTGCCCTCCTGATGAGTTTGTCCAGTCTGGATGAGTCCCTCTTGGATATGCTGCCCCCCAGCATACCACGGTGTAAAAGAGGATGCTGGAGACTACAGATTGGTAAAACATCCGCAGTAGTTTGCTGCAGATGTTGAAGGACCGCAGTCTCCTTAGGAAATACATCCTGCTCTGGGTCTTTTTGTACTGGTTGTTGGTGTGTGTTGTCCAGTCCAATTTATTGTCCAACCACAGGCCAAGGTACTTGTAGGACTCCACTGCCTCCACCTCAGCTCCGTCTAAGACAACTGGTCGCGACCTTGGTCTGGACCTCCTAAAGTCAATGACCAGCTCCTTTGTCTTTGAGGTGTTAAGCTGTAGGTGGTTTGTGTGGCTCCATGCAGCGAAGTCATCCACCGGTCTCCTATACTCCTCCTCTCTGTCGTCCCTGATGCACCCCACGATGGCTGTGTCATCTGCATACTTCTGTATGTAGCATAGCTCCGAGTTGTAGCAGAAGTCTGAGGTGTACAGGGTGAAGAGAACAGGAGCCAACACTGTGCCTTGGGGGGCTCCCGTGCTGCTGACCACCGTGTCAGACGTGGTGTTCTTTAGCCTGACATACTGGGGCCTGCCAGTGAGGTAGTCAGAGATCCAGTCTACCAGAAAGGGGTCCACTCCCATCCCGCCCAGTTTGTCCCGTAGTAAGGTTGGCCGGATGGTATTGAAGGCACTAGAGAAGTCCAGGAAAAGAATCCTCACTGTGCCGCTTCCATTGTCCAGGTGGGAGTGGGCTCGGTGTAACATGTAGAGTATGGCATCCTCCACACTAACACCTGGCTGGTAGGCAAACTGAAGGTTGTCCTGGGCATGTTGTACCTGGGGTCTGAGGAGTTTGAGAAAGAGCCGCTCCATAGTCTTCATCAGATGTGAAGTGAGTGCCACTGGTCGGAATTCATTTAGTTCGTTGGGCCGGTTCTTTTTCGGAACTGGGACGATGCATGATGTCTTCCAAATGGTGGGCACTCTCCTTAGCTTCAGGCTAAGGTTGAAGACGCGTTGGATTGGTTCACCCAGCTCAGTAGCACATGTGTTCAGTACCCTTGGACACACCTTGTCTGGGCCTGCTGCCTTCCTGGGTCGGATTTTCCTCAGCTGTCCTCTGACCTGGTCTGTGGTGAGGTGAGGCGGGGATTGTTTGGGAATAGGGGAGACGAGGTGGGGTGATGAGGTGTCTGGGGGGAGGTGTGTTGAGGGAAGAAGGAGATGCGGCTGCCGTGGGGATGAGGGCGTGGGGGGCAGGGACTGATCAAAGCGGTTGAAGAAGGTGTTAAGTTCATTAGCCCTCTCAGTAGTCCCCCCTGTGGCTTTGGTCTTTGTGTTAAGACCATTGATGGTCCGTCCTCACACCTTCCCAGACGTCCCTCATGTTGTTCTCCCTCAACTTTTCTTCCACCTTCCTCCTGTAGGTGTCCTTAGCTTCCCTCACACAGAGTTTTACCTCCTGCTGTGCAGCCTTCATGGCCGCCTTGTCTCTGCTCCTTGTGGAAGTAGATGATGATGCTAAGGACTAGTGGTCGAAAACTTCGAACTTCGTCGAAATCTTTTTCAGTTGGTGAAACAGGCCTTTCCTGCTGACAAGGTCAAAGGCCTTCACCAAGTCGATGACAGATGTTCCTCCAATGCATGCAGAAATAAAAATACTTGTTGCATCCTCTTCTAAATTTAGTCTGCCTATCTACATACCCTTGTTCTGAAATATTGCAATAGAAATATGGATTCGTGTTTTTAATTTAAGCTACTACATCAAATGAGATGGTCCATTAAATCATGGTCATATGGAGCTGATGATACATAATTCTTATTTCTTAACTTGTGTTGAAAGCTCTGCTGCAGAGGACTCCCTTTATCCCTGAGCTTTATAGCACTGTGGGAGTTGAAGATCGGGTTATATTTGCAAACTGCATTGAAAAAAAAAAGGTCTTTAGCCACAGAGAAGCGAAGACTATTGTCACTGTTTAGTATAAAAGAGAACCTTCAGCTGATATAATGCTTTTTTTAGGATTCAGTTGAGGGTCACCACTTTGATACATCTGATGTCCCTAAAGCTCTGCAGCATAGAATAGAACATTGCATGAGAGGTCAGAGACAGAAGGCCAAACGTTGTTTTCAAACATATACAATGCTCTCATTTAGAATTGCACACATACCTATTCACATCACTGTGTATCCAAGGAGGGACAAATATGTTGACAGTAATGAAAAATGTGTACATATTGCTGTATAAGGAGACCATAATGAATAACAAGTGTTATGAAAAGCGCTATATAAATAAATATTACTTACTTACTTACTTACATTAGTTTATTTTTTGTAAATACAATATATTTTTAAATGCTTTATAAAGTTATGAATGTACTTTCATAAACGGTACTTTTGGTTGGCTAGATAGTCTGACAGAGACATTAGACATATATTATGACAATGAAAAAGCATAGAAAGTCATGCAATGTTTTACAATGTTTTAATTATCTTATTATTGCTATTTATCACTGGAAATGTTTTATTGAAATTCTTTCAATCATTTTTTACAGAACTCCCCAAAGTAGTAAAGAGATTGTTCATTCAGGTCTCAACAAAATGTGTGGCTTTAAATACTTGTTTTTACATTTATTTTAAAAAACATTCTGGAAAGATGACCTGGTAAAATAAATGTACATCAGAAACAACTCAGGTGTGCTTTTTGGAATGGAGTGCATCAAAATTCTAATCATGCTAAAGAAAAAAAATCAAACATGAAAAATTATCCCACAAATAAATTGTCACTTTTACAATCATACATTGTTAAGTAATTTTTCTCTTCAGATGTCTTTGCATTTAAACAGAATTGGGGACTCTTCTCTGACAATAGATTGAAAAGGCAAAACAACAATGGCCATGAATAAAAGCAGAATCTCCTGTTTTTGTGCTAGCATTCATCATATTTCCTGTTTCTATCATTTGTCTGTGAGAGGTCAGGAAACAGACAGCTCTGTGTTCCACTCGTCCTTGGACCGTCCATCATCACGGCCAAAGCAGGAAGGCGACAAACAGCAACGACACAAAAAACAACTACAAAGAATGTTCTCCAATGAAAAAAAACGTTACACATGATTGACACGTGTATCCTCTTGAAATAATGATTGGTTTTATTTTCTCTGGTTTTATAACTCCAAAATCGAAATAAAAATAAATAACACTATCTATTCTCTACAGTAAAAGTAACACATTTAAAATGATCAACTACTGTTAGCCTGGGTCGCCTGGGCAATGAAATAGGCCAGACCTCTGCAAAATGTGGCCCGGGAACATGTGGCCCTCTGATTCGATTTATACGCCCTGCATAAGGTCCTAATAATACTATAAAACTGAGCATGTAGAATATTTTCCAATGGCTATCTTACTTTTTATTTTACTAGTTAAACTTGCATATATATTGTTGATTAGAAAAAATAAGATACTGTCACTTTCCCCTTCCTGGGCCTTTTATTTTGTATTGTCTTTTTCTGGGTTTTCTGTCCTTTCGTTGCTCTCTTGACAGTCGAGGAGAGTGGTGATTGGCAAGATCCATGGCTGTCGACTATAAGGCCAATTGTGCAGTGCTGCATAAAGAGTCGACTCCTGGCCTGTCAGTGCTTTGTTTTTGTAGTGGCTCTTGTGCCTTGCAGCCAACCTTGCTGACAGTCAAGAGAGCCACCAAAGCACATGAAACCCATGAAGAGACTGTACAAAATAAAAGCACCAGGAAGGGAAAGTGAAATTAGGTCAGCACGTTATGTAACAGTTTAGCTAGCAAGGTGACCCAGAAGCGGATGATAATAAGTTATCAGGCAGAGGTACACAAAACATGATGTACCACACAAATTTTCAAAAGATGGCGTCAAACGTTCAAATCTCCAAATCTCAGTCTTTACATGAAAACCAAGGGCAAGGGTGGCTGCAAGGCGCAAGATCCAATACAAAAACACAAATATTTAATTCAGAACTCACCAAGGGAACACAAAGCACTGACAGGAAAAAAACGTCATAAGGTTTGTGTCCAAGAAGCAAAGTTGGTTCACTAGGCGAACAACTGAGAGTTTTACCAATAGTCTAGACTCTAGAGCAGGGGTCTCCAAACCGGTCCTCAAAGGGCCGGGGTGGTGCAGGTTTTTGTTCCAACCAATAAAGACAAAAAAAGTGAAAGTAAGAACCAGGTTTTTAAAATTGATCCTGAAAGAAACTGGCAGCCAGTGAAGAGTTTTAAGGATCGGATAAATGGGAGTTCTTCTACTGAAGTGGGTCAGAATTCTTGCTGCAGAATTTTGTATCAACTGCAAGCGAGAAGGCTCCTTTTTGTTTAGACACGAAAATAAACTGTTAGTCTAAACAAGGAGACACAAACGCATGGATTACAAGGTCCAGATCGTGTTGTGAAATATTTTTCCTAAATTTAAAGATTTTTCTCAGTTGAAGGAAACCGTTTCTGGTCAGTTTTATGCAGTGTTGAACTAGAGACTAGAGTCTTTGTCAAATACAACACCCAGATTTATCAGGCTCAGTTTGACGGACTGGCCTAAGTCACCCAAGAACTGACTCAACCCGGGAGCTTTATCAGCCTTAATAACCATAGTTTCAGTTTTGGGTCAACTCTGTTTGCAGAAAGTTGTTTTCTTCAAACGCCTGCTCATTGTGATTTGTCGGGATAGTTTTTTCTCTTCATTTATAAAGTTTAGTTTTTAGTAGGCGACATAGCAGAGATGGTAAATTGATTAGAGGCCTATTGAGACCTAACAAGTTGGTGTTAGAGTTTAATCCCAGCTACATACAAGTTTAAGCAAAGTATGAATGTCTTATCATGAATGTTTTTTTTTGCTTCATCCTGTCATCCTGGGTTTTCTTTCCTTGTTATTTGCATCTGGGGTATTAGGTTTTCAGACAGAGTTTCAGGGCACTCAAGGACGCAAAAAGAGGAAGTTCTTACTGGAAATAAAATGTGAGGTTCACCTTGAGCTGATCTGACGATGAACAAAGACATGGTTAACATACAGTACCTTGAACACTTATTGGTGTGTGTATGTGTGTTGAGTTTGTGTCTCCCAACTAAACAATGTTCCCATCTGGATGAAATCATCCAGAGAAATTTCCTTGACAGTGGTTTTCGCCATGCCTAATTTCGGTTAATCTGGGGAGACACACACAGTCTATTCTATCAAACACGCTTCCACACAAAAAGCACCAAAAAGGAGGAACGTCAAGGACCAGCATGCATCGCAGAGAGACAGGGCAGACCAAGTTAATTTGTTCAGTGCCAGGAAACACTAATTCCTTGTAGCATTTGTTAATTCCCATCACAGGGCACAGGCAGATACTCTGTGAGGAACGGTGCTGCGCTCTGACAGGCCATCAGCCGTGATTGTGCATGTCTCTGTTTCTATTTGTGTTCTTTCTGCGGCTGCCGCACAGATCAACAATGAAATCTCATGAATAATGGAAGAATAAAATAATAACTTTACTTCGGATGTAGTGTGTTTTTGGTTCAGAGAATTCTCAATTAGTTTGACCGATGAAGTTTGGAAAACCAATAACTAGATGGAAGAAATGCTGCACCTTCTTGAAGTTGTGCTCTGATGGTGTGCTCGGAAAAACAACATTTTGCTACACACTTCATTTAGTAGGGTTATTAATATGTGTATTAGCTTGTTTTTAGTGACAACTTGCCTCTTGAAAACTCCAAATCTGTATCTCAGAATTCAATGAAGGATTCACTGGTGTCTTTTGCAATATTTATGAGCAAAACAACACTCCTCCCTCACTACACTGAATTAAATAAATTTAAAGGGAAACTAATGTGTTGATTTAAGTTTCTCTTTAATTGGACCTCTGTTCTACTAATCAGTATGTTTCTGTTGTACTGTTTTGATAAAGATATTTACATTAGAAAATGTTCGTAAGCTTAATCTGAAAACCATTTTTTCTGTCGATTCTTGTTTGCCATAACCACACCCACTCTGCTTTGATTAGTCAAATATCAAGGTTTGTCACGCAGTGTCATCAATCCCGGAATTCGCCACCTCCATAGAAGTATTTAAAGAAAAACATCAGGGAGCAAAGCCTATTATTACGTAATAACGGGCTCCATTCTAGTAACCTCGCGTTCACCGAGACTTCAGATGGGGGAGAACCTTATAAAGTTCTGACTTTAAAACATTGTCATGATGAGAGAGTCACTGCATCATGGAGAAGAGTTCAACATTTGAAACATGTGAGTAAATCAGGAGAGTTGGGATTTTAAATTAACTACCCTTTCAAATTATCATTTTAAATCCACATTTTCTTCAAATTCATCGTTCATATTAATAAAAATAATGACTCTTTTGGTTCATCCCAGAGGATTTCTAGAACATCACAGGAAACATATAAAGTCTGTTTTTACTTCTTTAAAGAAGAATGCACACAGAATACACATTTCGTTGAAAGCAATAAAGGATCATTTGTTTTCTTGTGCACACAAGATTAGCCTGTGCTACTTACTGTTCAGGTAGAAATTGGCTCTTATATGCTTTGGCCGACATTTGGTTACTTCCTAGTTCGAATTAGCTAATGTCCGCTACACATCCTATTAGTGTGACAAAAAAAAAACAGGGAACATTCAGCTACTTCCTTATAATACATTCAGCTGTACTTTCTTATGAGTATTTGTATCAGCAGTAAAGACTGCTTTTGACAATGCATGTGTTCTCTTCATGAACAGTTTCGCCCAACCCTTGTTTTAATGCTGCTTAATATTTTACAACATTCAGCAACTTCTTCCTGTTTAGGGAACACTCAGCAGTGCTTTATGTGCGGGCAATAAATGCTAGCTACAGTTCATGTCCAGGCAACACAGAAATGAGAGAAAATCCTTTTTTTTCACAGCTGTCAATAAAAATATTCCCCAAGAGTAGTTTTGAGCAGCATAACAGTTGCATAAAGGAATGGGAGTGCTGCATGAAGCTACAGCAGCTGTATGAGAAACTATCGCCTGTAATTTATGTAGTAATGTAATACATTTCTGTAGAAACACACTTTTGTTATTATTTAAACACAGAACGACCTAAAGAAAACAGTGAAATACAAAATACTGTAAATGAAGACAACAGAGTTGAGCCCCAAACTTCAAAAGAGACCCTTGAAAGTTAGAAGAAGAAATGATAGAAGTTGATGCGTTTTCTTGGAAATTTTAAAGCCAGCTTGGGGATGCTAGTTTTAGTGATTCTCCTCTCCTAAATCTCCTTTGGCTCTCATTAAATGACGCATAAGCCAATCTCACAGCTGAAGGTGTGTTTTCAGTAAATTTGGCAAACTGCAATAGGCTGTGCCACCTCCTCCATCATCTAATTATCAACATTGTGGTGTAATAAAAGACATATCTGAGCCGCCTCTCTGCGCTTGGTGGAACACTATAAAGCTTGGATCGGAACTACTCCCAGCAATCCTGAATTTCAGCAACAAAAGTTAACAAATAAGTTTGGTATTTATCGCTGGAGTGTAAAGAAAATATGCTGATTTAGCACTTGGCTGTGGCTTGGCTACTGCTTAGTACAGTTAATGAAGTACACACAATTATGTTCCACATAGCAATCATAGAACAAAGCATTAACACAAAACCTTGAAGATTTTTACTCATGACAATTCAAAAGTACATTGAAGTTTGTGAGTGTAAACAATTTTCTTAATAAACTATTTTACTAGAAAATTTATTTAAATGGTACTGCTTTCAGCTAAAATGGGTAAACAATGAGACGCAAACAAACACAAATCTATAGCATATATATTATTCACTACAGCAAATTCATATCGGAATATGCTGTAATCAAAGACCAAACCCAAACCAAATCGCTAAGTGCTTTAACGTCCTTTCTACTCCTTCATGTTTCACTTCCCGCTCCGTCTAAGCTTTGGGACCCTGCCAAGTACATCATTGCACACAAATAAAATCAAGGGGTAGCATATGGTAGCAACATAGCATAGATGAAAGTCAATTTGATGAGACAGTATGGTCAATTACTGCCACTAAAATGGCAACACAACGTGCAATCAATGGATCCGTTTCATTGAATTGTTTTTGTTTTACACCCTCATACCTTTTAGTGGATCACTGAACACTGATCAAAAATAAAGAATCATGGTGGTGTATAGACCTTCTGCACTTTGTAAGGGTAGATATGGACAGGCATCAGCAGAATCATTTCCACCCACCATGATTTTTTCTCAGTTGAACCCCCCACTGCTCTCTCCCACATAAACACATCAGACAAATGTGTCCATCTAATTGATACCCAAGTTATAGTGCAGGAATGTACAGTAATGTAAATCACACCAGTTATTTACTGGACGTAAATAGAAAAAGTATACCATAATTACTTTGGCTTTGACTTTGACATTGCTCAGATTCCAAATCCTCAGCTCTGCAGTTAGATGTAGGCTTCCTTTGGTGACAATTTTAAATAGATAAACGGTGATGTTAGTCATAATGAAACCCAAAGCTTGGCTATGCAGACTCATTGGGTGATGCTTTGATTGACATAATAACATTGGATATTGTATACCACTGGGTCTTTCCAAACTTTAAACTTAGGTCCAGATTAAAGGTATATATGAATAATGGGTAATCCTACCTGAAATTGTTCTGACCATATTCAATAAATGCAGTCATGGTATGAACACATGTAAGATTTATATATAAATATGCTTAAGTCAAACCTCAATTACTCAGGCAAACTGTAAAATGGCTAAAAAATGTTTCTAAATTGCAATTGTGGCAACAATTAGTTAAATAAATCTATTCAGCAAGGAAAGTTTCAATTTAAGGTATTTTGGGCATTTTTGTAGTCATAGAAATGGTGAGACAAAAAAAATAACTGATGATGACAGAAAGATTCTATACCAAACCGTCACAGGAGAAGGAATTGTAAAATGGTAGTGTATAAATGGCAACATAAATGAAAGTTGAGTACACACATGCAAGATAAAACTGCAATTATAAATGTTGCAGTTTAGAAGCAGCAATTCTCTGTCCTCGTTTCGAAAACAGTGACTCAATGATAAGAACCGGCATTTTTACCAAGCAGTTCTCATCGTGAAGTTTACCACGCTGGTACAAACAAGCTCTGGACCTCTGGGACAGTCGTGTGGCTTTTAAACAATGATGAAGTTTTAAAAGCTTTTTATTCCCCTCTGTACATGTTTACACTTTTATTCAGCCTTGGGATCTGAAAGTCTCCAGAAATACTTAGAGCAAAGACCATAGCTGCGTTTATTTTCCATCAATTCCTTCCATGCATCACTTAAGTTGAAAAAGAAAAGGATGAACCGTGATCAAAAAAGGTTTTGTTATTTCAATGTCATTGTACTGTAGCTTGTGCAGTTTTGTAGTTGTTTTATCTTCATCATATTTAGTGTACAAAAATGTTCTGCACTTTATTGGTATCACTTAGGGTCACCATTTTGAGGGTAAGCCTTAGATTGCATAGGTGCAATCACATCACAATAATTACAAAAGTAACTCTGGCTTTTGTTGGATGTGGAAAGGAGCATGCAAAATTTGATGGTCATTATAAAGTCCTTTTTGTTCAGGATCTGTTGCATGCTAAATTAAAAATATTTTTACAAATAGAGATCATATTTATCATAATTGTACCTTATAACATGATGTCAAGTGATCTACAAATATAATAAAGATGTATCTTTAAATATATCATGAAGTAAGAGAAGTATATATATCGCACACGGTTCAGGACCAGAAGAGAGAAATCCTTCCAGACTGTTGCTCCTAAGCTTTGAGCTTGATGGAGTCTACTGACCGGCAAGAAACATTGAAAAAAAAATGTTTTTGTGCAGGCTTTTCCTTTATTTGCTGAGACTCTTGTGTTGGTCTCGGTGTTATCTTGACCTTGAAAAGCGCTCTATAAATACTAATTACTTACTTACTTACTTACTATATATATTTATATATATAAATATACAGTATATAAACCCTGTCCTCAACAAACATATATTCAGTTTACAGAGCAGGAAACGGTGAGTACAAGATATATCAATCATGACGGCCTGCGCAAAGCGCATCCTGCGCTTTTCCACAGACTGCATTGTAAGACGTTTTGGACTTTCATTCTGTATCAGCAGGTAAGAGCACATAACTGTGAGTCCGCAGCCTCTCAAAAGCTCACAAGTTTATTTACTTGGACAAGCTACATCAACACAAACATTTGTTGCCCAAGAATGAATTTAAACCGTCTCTACAATATACTCCTTTCACTGGCCTTCCTTCTGCTTGAATACTTCCTCTTCATCTAGGGCAGCATTTGAGCCAATTTTTCTAGAAGTTAATGTTACAACAAAAAAGCTGCTAAGAATAATGGCAATACAAAACAAATATTTGTGTATGCTTTTATGCATCAGACCAATCGGGGTTACGGTATTAGAAAAAAAAGAACAAGATGTTCAGAACAGTGAGCTGGTAGTGAAGAACTGACGCCTCCCTCTGTATACGAGAAGAAAAAAAACGTCATCCCTTTTCTCACGGCATCTAAGCTGTATCAAAGTTTAGCATTTTTAAAGTACAGATAAGTACAGGTGGTTGGACAGGTTGATCAGGAGGCCTGGCTCTGTGGTTGGCATGAAGCTGGACTCACTGGTGACAGTTGCAGAAAGGAGATCACTCGAGAAATTACTGGATGATGACAGTCATCCTCTGAACCCTATCATCAGTTAGCAAGGAGGCAGATGGAGTGCACGTGTGGCGGCACGAGCACGGATGAGTTAGTGTAAATATCTAACAATTAACAATTTTAGTTGCCAGACAACACCACTCTGGGAATTTCACCCAGAGAATAATAAATTGTAGCGGAAGCATCGGATGCGGAGGAGTGACGTGACCTCTGCCTCCAGCCAGTCAGAGAGACG
This sequence comes from Callionymus lyra, assembly GCF_982586985.1. Classification (NCBI taxonomy): domain Eukaryota; kingdom Metazoa; phylum Chordata; class Actinopteri; order Syngnathiformes; family Callionymidae; genus Callionymus; species Callionymus lyra. The sequence continues at coordinate 1,511,556 of NC_141833.1, forward strand.
CGAGATGGGAGCGCTAATTCCCCTTTTATACGGCAGGCTTGAGAGCGATTGGCTGGATCACATCACAGCTCGTCCTGCTACAATCTGCCCCAAACAATTAGATCGTCGGCCCGACGATGGAATAACCAAAGACCCAAAGAAATAGGCTTAATGCCAAGGTCTAAATAGCGCAGCAACTGCGTTAGACACAGGGCCAGAAGGATTAACCTGTCCTTGTTCACGGCCCCCTAATGACCATGGAAGATAGTGGACATTGGAGTGCTGACCTGCGGTTAACCTTGCTGTACGCCTCACAGTATCTCCAACAACAGGGGGAGGAGCAGAGGCACCGCCCACCATGGGACCAGGGTGCATCGAGGATGGAAATAGCACTCTGGTGGTGGGTTGGGTCACAGCTTCTGAGACATCTTGTGAGGAGTTGGAGAAGAGACAGCAGGAGGATCACAAGGGGGATTGAACCCTACTACGGCCTTCAGCAGAGAACAGTGGACCTGCCTGGCTCTGGTTGCGTCATCCCTTGGGGTAATGGTGTAGACCGAACCCCATCCTTTCGGTGTCCTCAAGACACGATACATGACTGAGGCCCCCTGATCCTGGATCTTGTGGCGCCCCCGCAAACCAAGTTCTTGCGACCAGACCAACTGGCTCTTTTTTAGAGGAACATCCATGACATGTTGGTCGTGGTTTCTCTTACGGTGTTCCGCAGCCACTTTCAATCAGTCGCGGGCCCCTTCAAACGCCATCTGTAAGCAGGTTTGGTGCTCCTCAACCCACTCATGGACATGGCCCCCAACAGGGTCCTGAACTCGACCCAGGAGGAACTCAACTAGTATCTTGGTTCCTGACCAAACATCAACAAGAATGGGGACTCACCGGTTGCCTGGTATGGAGTGGTGTTATAGGCATACAGGACCTGGGGCAGACAAGAACACCAATCATGTTTTCGGAATACTGGCAATGTACTCAAGAGATCATGAAGACTTCTATTAAATCGGCCACATTGACCATTCCCTGAAGGATGGTATAAGCTAGCACAGTTGCAGAGGTGAGGCAGGCTTTAAAGGACTAAAAGCTACTGCTACACTCATCTGTCCAACTACCTGCAATGGTTTGATCCATGCACTTGGACTGCTGCTCTCTCTAATGACCTACGTACCCAGCAATTGGTTAATATGATATGATATGTACCGGACCACCATCTAGTAGGGGGAGCTCATGGGCAATCAGGTCAGAGCAACCTAGGTCTCTGTCGTGGGCAGAAAAGATTGAGCAAAACTGAACCCTGTGCTTCGGCCGGAAGATGACCCAACCCAAATGTAGAAAAGAAGGATATACAGAGCTGGGTGTCTAAAAAGCATTCTCAGCCTATAGCAGCTAAGATAAACAGTAAGGTTAATTATAGGCTTTATGGAAAAGTAAGGTTTAGATTGTTTTTAAACATAGTGAGTGTGTCCGCCCTCGGGACTGAAGCCGGTAGTTGGTTCCACAGGAGAGGGGCTTGAAAACTGAAGGCCCTGGCTCCAAATCAACATTTAGAGATTTGTGGTATAACTAATAGACCCGAGTTTAAGGATTGTAAGGTCGTAGAGGGTTGATAAGTTTGGATTAGATATTTAATGTATGTTGGTGCTAGACCACGTAAGGCTTTATAGGTTAAGAGAAGGATTTTAAATTGTATTCAAAATTTTACAGGAAGCCAATGTAAAGAAGACAGCACAGGGGAAATGTGTTTGCGCCTCTTAGTCTTAGTTAGGACACGAGCTGCAGAGTTCTGAATGAGCTGAAGAGTTCTGATAGACTTTTTAGAACATCCTGACGGTAGCAGTCTGTGAGATTTGTTTTATGTGTGAGTTAAATGATAAGTCCTCGTCAAAGCAGACACCCAGATTCTTTACAGTGGTGCTACTAGCAGGGGCAAGTCCATTATGTAAAGCTGGATCATTAGTTAACGATTGTTTGAGATGTTGCGGACCAACTAGTAAAACCTGTTTTTTCCGAGTTCAGTATGAGGAAGTTTTTGGTCATCCAGGACTTATATCTGTAATACAGGACTGTAATTGTGTCAGCTGATTTCTTTCATCTGGCTTCATTGACAAGCGGGTGTCATCAGCATAACAGTGAAAGTCTTCTGAGCCAGTCCCTTAGTGGGAGCATATATATAGGATTGGACCAAGAACAGAACCTTGTGGGACACCATAGCTGACCTTAGTGTGTGTCGATGAGAGGAGGTTGACATGTACATAGTGCGTTCTATCCGACAGGTAAGATTTAAACCAGTTTAGAGCAGTTCAACGTATGCCTATATGGTTTTCTAGTGTCTGTAGAAGGATTTGGTGGTCAACAGTGTCTAATGCAGCACTGAGATCTAGAAGAACAAGAACTGAAACATGGCCCTGATCAGAGGCCATCAGCAGGTCGTTACTTACCTTTACCAGGGCGGTCTCCGTGCTGTGGTGTTCCCTAAAACCTGACTGAAACACCTCAAATTGATCATTGTCATGGAGATAATCACAGAGCTGACTTGTTACCACTTTCTCCAGAATTTTTGAAATGAAGATTAGAGATAGGCCTATAGTTAGTGAGAACCTATGGATCAAGAGTGGGTTTTTTAAGTGGTTTGATTTCTGCAACTTCTGAGGCATATAGCCTGATGTCATTGACAAGTTAATAATGTAAAGTATGAAAGCGCTAAGTAGGGAAACACTTCTTTAATAGCCATGTGGGAATAGGATCGAGAAGACATGTTTCAGACTTTGAAGAGGAAACAACCCGGGACAGCTGTCGAGGACTCACTGGTAAAAAGGAGTCAAAATATATATCAGTTTTAGTGTCTGTGTCCGGTAAAGCTGCACCAGTTGTATAAGAAGAATTTAGGAGGTCTTGAATCTTTCTTCTAATAGTTACAATTTGTTCATTAAAAAAGTTCATGAAATCACTCCTAGTGAGATGTGGAGGGATGGACTGCTCAATGGACTGATGGCTCTGTGTCAGCCTGGCTACGGTGCTGAATAAGAACTTGGGGTTATTCTTATTTGCTTCTATAAGTGATGAGTAATAGCTGGCTCTGGCTTTCCGAAGAGATGCCTTGTATATTTTTTAATTATCTTGCCAGTCCAGGTAGAATTCATTATTTTTTGATGAACGCCATTTCTTCTCTATTCGTCTAGAATCCTGTTTTAATTTACGTGTTTCCTGAGTATACCAGGGAGCACGACTACTTCTGTTAACAGTCTTTTCAAATAGTAGTGCAATTAAGTCAAGTGTGTTATGCAACGAGTCTGTGAAACTGCCCACAAAGATACCAATGTCAAGGTGACTGAATTCTGAGGAGAGACAATAACATTTTTAATTTCAAGTCCGTATGCTAGGACAAGATCTAATGTGTGCTTAAAACAGTGAGTCGGTTCATGTACATACTGTTAGAAACCAAATGACTCCAGGATATAGTGAAACCTGTTAGCTATGCTATCACTTAGGCTTCCCTGTTCTCAGATCCACCAACACACTGGCTCCATTGCACTTTTGGAGGGCCTGATGACGGCCATGGGGGCCTCAGACACCACTGGGAGATGCAACAATGCCAGGCCATGCTGACCAAAGCGTTCACCATAACACCTGTGAATGACATTCATCCTTAGCACACCTGGAGCCTGGAAAGAGATACAACCAGTGGGGTTTTTCACCACCAAAATGCCACAGGCTGGCAACAACTTGCCACACAGCTCCACATCTAACTCCAAGTAACTAAGATAAGGGATAGCCAGACCATTAGCTGCTGTGAGCTGCAGCCAATGACAAGATCTAAGTTGCTCTTGACCCCACGACCCCACTAGTCAAGAGACCACCATTCCCCTAATGTTTACACATAAATCAAGACAGGAAGACATGAGCTTGGACACTTCCACATCACCTGTCCTAAAACCTGAGCCAATAACTGCCCCTTCCGAATTGTGACTCTGCAATGCGGCGGGTGCTAGCTTTCCGGCATACGAGTAGAACAAAAATGACCTGCTCTGCTGTGCAGTGGGTGACGAAGGCAGAATGCGGCCAGGAACATGGGTTCGATCGCACTTCCTAGCAATGTGACCTGGTTGTTGGCATCTCCTACAAATTATAGGACCACGAAAAGCTGTTCAGCTAAGCTGCTGAGAGCCCTGCAGGCGGGAAATGCTCAGAGACAGTTGGTTTAACTGCTCCTGTTGTAACTTCAGCATCTCTGTCACTTCACACAGCTCAAGGGACGCCTAGCGGATGACTGCCCTGAACCACCAACAACCAAGGGAACAGAGTTGCTACAGCCCCTAGCACTACCAGGTGAACCCTCTCGTTCCCATCTGATGGCTTCACTCCTGGTCTCCAGTTGGGTAGCAGTAGGCTGCCTGTGTTAGGGGTTTTTGTGTTCCCATGAACCGACCCCTCCCCAGCCTCGTACGTGGTGATGGAATGAAGGACAGACACATGGATGAGTTTAAGAAAAATGCTCGTTTAGTGAATTATGCAAAAGTCAGAGACAAACTTACGTGAACACGGGCGCTAGCAAGCAGAGAGATCTATCGCAGACGTCTTCGAATGCCAGAACGCAAAGATCAGACAAAATGGTGGATCTTTATAGTAGAATATTCAGGTTAACGCCTCTAGTCAAATGTGAATGTAGGATTGGTCAGTAAGTGTAAACATTTGATTCTAAGATGGCCGGTCGCACGTGATCGTAGTGGAAATTTACCAAAAGTTGTTGTTTTCAAGAATCTGTTCCCAGCGACTTGTGTCCTTCAGAGTGAATTCTCAAACAGGTGTCCAGACGTCCTGGAATCTGGGATTGTTTAATCTTTCTGTGTGTGCAAGGCTTTGTGACCTCGGCCTTTGAGTTGTGAACCTGAGTTTAGTTTAAGTGAATGCAATGCAAGAATAGGATTATTTAATATGAATTAAATATGTAAGATTATCAGTTAATCAAGTGACTATTTGAAATGTGTGTTAAATCTAGGTGATTGATTACAGTAAAGTTGTCATTTCCTTACACTCCCCCTGATTGCATCATGAACTAATGATGCAATAAAACAAAGACAAGTCTGATTTCAAAATAATGATCGCGAATCTGATTATAAACTAAACATGCCAAACTATCATCCGTATAGTGCCACACAAAGATTACATATGGTGAGAAAGCAACAGAGGAAACACAGATTCATTGAATGGAAACAATTATACATTATGAGCATTTCTCTCAAATCACAAAAAAAAAGAAAAAATCCAAAAAAAAAATAATAATAATAATAATTCCAAATTATGCTATGAATTAAAACTGAAGTAATTGAATGCCAAATCATCAAAAAACATATTCACAATAACTAACTCAAATCTAATAAGTCTATTTTGAAGTAGAGATTTTGATAAAATATATATTGATATGGAGCCAGTATCCACTGCTTTGAAAAACCTCTTTAACGAGGTAAAAAGAAAGCAGCAGCCCCGTTGTCGGCGACTTGGATGTGGGCTCTTCGTGTGAGGTGTTGTTGACGTACTCCCCGTCAACAGTGCATCATTGAGCTCGTCCTGCAACATAGGAAAGACATGAACAGCATCGCATTCTTTGGACAAATGAGAAACAATACATCTTTAAATCATGCTTTTTATTTAGAATTGACTCATACTACTTCATGCAGACAAAATTAACCCCTTCCTATTTACTACCCAAGTCAGAGAGATAGTAAAACACAGTCGTACCTTATTCTCGAGCTGTTTTCTACACCAAAAATTTAAACTAATTGAATGCAATCTGGACAGAGCTCCCTTCAGCAGTGTTGATCGACAGAACCGTGCAACAAGAATCACCAAACACGTAACAAACCTATTATCCAGCTAAGTATCTATCTAAGTCCTCCCCCTGAGGGACAAATAGAACAACCTAATTTATTTGTATTTAAAAAATGTTTTCTTGAATAACTTTATATCCAAATCTATTGTCAAATCATTTAATTAATCATAATACTCTTTGTATTAACTCTCTTAAATTAGATTAATTAATTATTAATTTAATTAAATTAAAATATATGACATTATTAGCTAAAAAAAAATATTCTAAGCTTTGTTTAATCTTTATTATTCCTCTTAGATTTGGTTTGAAAGTCTATTGCTAAAGTAAATGGATAATATCAAAATAAAAAAGTGACCATTTCTGCATCCGTTTATTTATTCAATTTTGTTTTTTCTATATTAGCATTTCTATTGTTGGATTTCCGGACCTAAGTTTAACCAATTAATAAAAGACTAACTAAGACTTAATTTATGAATAATTAAAAAATTTAAAAATTAAAAATTAAAAAAAAATTAAAATCTACTCTATAAAATATTTTTTCCGATTATAATTATAATGATTCATTCTTTTCTTCTCCTTTGTTAGATATAGAACTCCACTAAAATTTGTAACCTTATTTTCCATTATTAACCAATTCAATTTAATTTAATTTTAAGTGTCTTATCGTTACAACCAATTTATTATCTTTATTTTAAAGTTCCCCAAAGAACTGTTAAACTCTAGTATTTCAAATTGGTATTTATTTTAGGTTTATTCAGGTTCATTTTGTCATGCGGATGAAGACTAGTAATTTTCAATGCTTATGTAATTCAATTCCTTCAATAAATTACACTTGCTAGTCCATATTTTAATTTAGAACTCAACTTGTTTATTTTCCATCAATCTCTTGCTCTAGTTCTTATTTTTTGATCAACTTAGATTAAAGGTAGATTTACCCTTAACAAAGTTAATTTAAAGATTGATATGATTCTGTAGTTTCTAAATAGATTATTTACTATTTTCTTTCCTGAAGGCATCATTTATTAATTTATTCTTACATTTTCCAGAGTCAATTTTTTTTCCCTGCTTTATATTTTTTGTTAATGTTTATAGTTGCCTTAGAATGTTAGAAGCAGCTTTAGAAACATATTTCCATTTCTTATTGAACTTTTTCAATTAATCAATTTCAGTTTTTAATTCCAAGTTTCACTTTTCATATTGTCTATTGTATTATTGGCTGCTATTGATGAAGATAAAATATTTTATTTTAATTTATTAAAAAATTATATATATAAATTCTGAAAATATGTTTTAATCATAACAATATGTTTTCTGTTATTTGAAATTTCCTCCAATGTTTGGACAATTTCCTTTCTGATTGTCCTTTTAAATATATAACACCAATATGTACCTTCTTTTAGCTTTAAGTAAAGTCTTATTAGTTTGTGGGAAGTTGTATTTTTCGCAAATCATGATTTCTTGTGTTTGGTAATTTAAACATCTTAACTATTTCAAAACATGTCCAAAGAGTAGTTTTCCTAAAACTAAAACATCAAGATGGAGTGGTTTAGTATAGTATAGTCTAGTCTCTATAGTATATTCTTTATTGTCTAGTCTCTATAGTCTAGTTTCTGGAGGTGACAAGTGAGCAGCTCTAGACAGAGTCACTTTTAATTAGTTTAAATAAAATTCTGCATCAGTCGACCTCACACGTTTTTGTTTTTGTTTTCTTATGGCTGCTTTCATCATAGCTCTGAGTGGAGCAATCAGAGTATGTTATTCTGGGATTAATTTTTTACTGTTACATCTTAAGATATCATGTCTCTAACAGGCTAGATTTGTATGCTTTTTTCGTCAAATCGCAAACAACTTTGCATTTCTTAATCATGTGTCTCAGGGCCATAGCTTCTCCACCAGCAACCACAGCAGAGCAACACGAGGGACAGAAGTGTCAGAGAGAGCATAGAGAACACCTTGTTCGTTTGTTAGTTCTGCAGCCTCACCATCAGGACCCACAAAAATGTCACCGCAGACAAGAGTCAAGTTCATGTTTGCGACCAGATCGTGCCATTTGTCTTCATAATCACGTTCATCATCATCCCAGACATAGTTCTTAGTGCAGTGTGGGGGGTCCAAAGGTGGATCATAGGAATGAAGTCTCAAAAGTCTTTTCAAGATCAGGGAAATCAGATGTTCAATCATGTTGAACCAGTACAGCTCCTCCCTCTCTGGAGCAGAAGTTCATTCTTGGTGGAGAGTTGTTGAGGTTGAGTTCTTGTTTGTTCAGCTCAGGAAAATTGCTTCAATTGTAGGTGTCACCAATAGGGAACTGGACCAAAGTTCCTGGAGTAAAAGCCAAAGATGCGCCATTGTTGACCAACATTCTTTGTTTGTTTCCATCCCCTCGTCCTCTTCTCCTGCCACACCCATGCACTCCTGCCAGTGGCCAATAGGGAGCTATGATAGGACCCTAGAACTATCATCAACTATCATCTTCTCTATTTTTTAGAGAAGCTCTTTCAAGTCTTTAATTTGAATCTTAATTAGCTGTATCAAGCTAGCTCAAGGGCTCAATAAGAGCACTTTGTTTAGCTATTTTATTTATTATGAATTCTCAGAAATCATTGATGTGAGTAACCTACTCATAAGATTTACCATTAAATTAAAAACAGAGTTTAAAGTTTCTTATTTTCTTCCCTGTCAGGAGCTTTAACTTGTCACCTGTAGTAAAAGTTACTTTTGTCTTAAAAAAGAGGAGGTCAATAAATGAATAGAACAAATTAATAATTATATTAATAATATTAATAATAATGCTAAAAATAATAATAAGTAAAGAAGCGATTAACAAAAAAAAAATTAAATGAAAATATAAAAGATGAAGAATTTAAAAATCTAAATTAAGAACCAAAACTTCAATTAACTAATTAAAATCCATTATAAAATCCGAGAGAATAATAAAAATAAAACAAATAGTAAACTAAGATATTAATAATAATAAAAAATAAAAAAAATAAAAATAAAATGGAATAATTTGAAAATAATAAATTCAATTAGATCTAATCAAATGTATACTAATCAATTACAATTATTCAAGTCAAAACAATTGTCAATTAACAACTTAGTATTAATTTATTATTATTTATTTAACTTCCTAATTAGTTGCATATATATAGCACAATTGACAAAGAGGAATAAGAGTGACTGTCTAAAGACCAAATACAACATATAACTTAATATTCCTCCAATAATTAAAAAGATAAAAATCCAATCCCTAATTTACTAAAAATAATAAAATAGTAAATTTATGACTAATTGTTAAAATAATAAAATATATTTAAAGTAATAATTGAAAAACTAAGAAAACAGAATAAACTGCAATTGATTCAATTAATCAATAATTAAATAATTACACCAATTGAGTCAGAACAAAAGTCAATTAGGAAGTAAACAAAGAGCAAACCAGCAGGGGGCAGCATAGCAAATACAACACCAAAGATCAGAAATTGAGAGAAGAAGAGAAAACAGGAACTAGATATCAACAAACGTACACACGTGCAAGCAGTCAGTGACACACTTGTTTAAGATAAGCAGTATTAGCAACACAAAACAACCAAGTTACACTCAATGTGACCAATTGTGAGTTGATCGATTGATAATGTGAAATATGAAGAGAGGATGGTCAAGATCATTAATACATACAACACTGTGCCAACAATCAATGTCAATTGTGTTATTGTTAATGAACACAGCAGAAGAAGGAGAAAATTGAAATGTGAGTTGGTTTGTTTTTCTTCTTAAACCAATTATACCAGTAATTAACTGTATATATTCATATATACCTCAATTAAGTAATCATACCCAATAGTGAATAGAATTCAAGATGACGTAAGAATGTGTGTTTAAAGAAGACATGAATACAACGGGAGGGTCGGTGAGGAAAAGAAGGAAGTCTTAAAAGTTCAACCTCCAAGCGAAACCACTCCCACCAACAAGGAAAAACTCTTTCGGAGCTCATTCGTACTTGCAGCAGCTAAAGAGACAAGTCTGCCAAGCAGCAGTTCTTATCAGCAAGAGATAGTGACCAAAGACACACGAACCTGGACTCTCAGCTGAGTCACAGAAAGTCAGAGATCTCACACAAATGAATGATCATTTTTACAAGTACCGCAGCGAGAAAAAATTATTCAAAAGATACAAACATACAGACACAGACAATTTAAACAAACAATATGTCATGACAATACGACGACAACAGTATTTTACCAAAACAGGCCAGAGAGACACACTATGCTACGTGGAACGAGACTCTTGACCAGCCTGTCGTGTCTAAAGTGTCGAAATCAGATTGGAGAGCCTCTCGATCCGTAATCAGTTTCAAAACACCCTGGATAGGAGACCGCTCAACTCATCCATTCTATTTCAACCCCCGTCGAACTAACTCTAAACTAATCATCAATGAGACTTTATCCATCACCGTGATTGTTCGGAAAAATTAACTAGCCCTAACTATACTGCCAAATACCTGTGGAGCCCCTCGACACAGAAACAATGAGATCTAACTGGCCTACACACCGGCTGGCAGAGTCTTCAGACCAGGATATTGGGAGAGACCCGCTCAAATCCCACACATCCCCAAATTAATGATAGCTACTTGGCTTACTGAAAAAGTACGTCTACTATAATCACCCATTGGCCAAGTATCCTAACTAGTATAGGAATCTGGAAAAACGTCAGATGCCCCGTAGAGGGAACTGGTTATATTCCACCCCTACTCAGAATTCTCAAGGGTTACCAGGTCGTGTAACCGTCTCCTCTGCCTATCAATTCAACTTAAATTCTAATCAACGTTTTTTTCCTTTTTTCAACGATGCTTCTTCTTCCCGGGACACGATAATGTCGTCTACACTTAATACAACAACAAACAGCAACAGACAATGCAATACCTCAAAAACGAGCATCAGCTTTAAAAGCACTATTGAGAAATATAATCTAAATTTGTGACAGAACCAGAGACTTACGTTTATTCTTCCAGGCAACCAAAACTAAAAAAATCTAATCTTTCCTAACTTACAATATAAAAAAATAAATAAAATAAAATAAAATAAAATCTATGTAAAAAATAAGATAAAATCTTTCTCACCTGATTCTTGAAGTAAGGTATAGTTGCCGGCCTGGTTGCCTGGAGAACAATCAGCTCAGAGTTCGTCTCGGAATCGAAAAGGCCTTCAAACCATCAGTCCACGCCAAGGGTCACGTGCACCAAGTTGTTGGGGGTTTTTGTGTTCCCATGAACCGACCCCTCCCCAGCCTCGTACGTGGTGATGGAATGAAGGACAGACACATGGATGAGTTTAAGAAAAATGCTCGTTTAGTGAATTATGCAAAAGTCAGAGACAAACTTACGTGAACACGGGCGCTAGCAAGCAGAGAGATCTATCGCAGACGTCTTCGAATGCCAGAACGCAAAGATCAGACAAAATGGTGGATCTTTATAGTAGAATATTCAGGTTAACGCCTCTAGTCAAATGTGAATGTAGGATTGGTCAGTAAGTGTAAACATTTGATTCTAAGATGGCCGGTCGCACGTGATCGTAGTGGAAATTTACCAAAAGTTGTTGTTTTCAAGAATCTGTTCCCAGCGACTTGTGTCCTTCAGAGTGAATTCTCAAACAGGTGTCCAGACGTCCTGGAATCTGGGATTGTTTAATCTTTCTGTGTGTGCAAGGCTTTGTGACCTCGGCCTTTGAGTTGTGAACCTGAGTTTAGTTTAAGTGAATGCAATGCAAGAATAGGATTATTTAATATGAATTAAATATGTAAGATTATCAGTTAATCAAGTGACTATTTGAAATGTGTGTTAAATCTAGGTGATTGATTACAGTAAAGTTGTCATTTCCTTACACCTGCGAACTAACTGCTTCAACTCACGACGAAGTGACCCATCCAGCACATGTTCTACAAACTGATCACATAATAGAACCTCTGCATTGGGGATGCCCGTGGGCGCGCTGTTTCACGAATGCCATGAGAGTCTTTCCCTCATGTTGACGTCAGGAGAAAAACGCCTTTTGTAATTCTAAATATGACGCTGCAAATCCATACAAGTCTTGCAAAACTTAAATGATTTTAGCTGGGTCCGAACGCTTCTCACTGGAGCGGTAATTAATTTCATCACGTGAATTCCCCTCCTAGATGATCAAATAAGAAAAATGCCTGGTCAGATACGTGAGTGGCGAGATCTCATGCAGGCTTGTACCTCCTACAGCGACTCACCTAACCCTATGCCTGACCTTCCTCTAAAAGTGGGACATTTTCGGTCTCGATGCACCATAATCAGCCTCTCTGCGAAAGGAGCACTGGCACTGAAGGATGCAGGGAGCGGAAGGGAAACTGGGGGCGTCATACTAGGGCCAGGGACAGCTGCCACCTGTTTCTGCCCAAGACTCTCATTGTCAACTCTCAACTGAGAAACTAAGTCCCTCAAGTCCTGCAATTCAGCCTCCATCATTTAAACTCGTACCAGCTAAGACCACCCCTAACTTGAGGATGAAACCAGGGAAGGTAGAAACTGGGCTTGTTGCCGGTACGCGAAACCAGCTGTTTTGCCTCAGAAAATGGGACAAAAAAAATACAGGTCAGACAACGACACGTTTGACAATCACTTGGCCAGCTGTTTTCGTAAAAAAAGAATCAATGAACACTTAATGCAAAACCTATCGCATATCTCGGCTCTCAATTTCAAATCCTACTGACAGCGCCAGTTTGTGGCGGCACGAGCACGGATGAGTTAGTGTAAATATCTAACAATTCACAATTGTAGTTGCCAGACAACGCCACTCTAGGAATTTCACACAGAGAATACTAAATTTAAAGTATACAGGTACGTCTTGCAGCAAGAGGCAGAGACAGTTCTTCGGTCTTACAAATATCTTGTTAATGTACACCAAGGATGCATACAGCTCCTCATCTCGCTGGGTCGCTCTAATCACAACCTTGACAGCCCGACAAACTGCATCATGGATTACATCAACCTCTGCGTACCTACTAGGAAGGTACAGTGTTTACACAACAACAAACCATGGGTGACCCCAGAAATGAAATCCCTGTTCAACGAGAAGAAGAGGGTAAAAAGGAGAGGCAAAGACTGCTACAAGAGGAAGCAGGAGGAGCGACTGAAGGGGAGCAACACCAAGTAGGCGTGGAGAGGCCTGAAAACCATCTCTGTCCACTCCAAGGACAGTGGGAGGGGCCCGGAAAGAGGTGACCTGGTCTGGGCGACCAAGCTGAACTGGTTTTTCAACAGATATGACCGTGACATGTCTTTCCTCCCCCTCATCCTCCTCCACCTCCTCCCATCCATCATGGTCTGCTCCAATACACCACCCACCCGTGTCTCCAACATCTTCACCACCCTCACGTCAAACCTCTACCCTCCTTTCCCTCACCCATCAGATGTCAACCCTTGGCCCCTCCCTCAACCTCATCATAACAACAGATCAGGTGAGGAGGGAGCTAAGGAAGACCAAGACGAGGTAGGCTACTGGCTGTGACGGCATTAACTCTAAGATGCTTAAGGACTGCGCAGATCAGCTCTGCGGTGGGCATCTACACATTTTCAACCTAAACCTCAGTCTTGTGAGAGTTCCGCTCCCGTGGAAAACATTGTGGGTGGTTCCAGTTCCAAAGACTGCACATCCAAGGCCAGTACCTCCAACCTCCCACCTGATGAAGACCATGTAGAGTAAGCTGGAAGGAGCGGTAGTCAACCGTCACCTGGCTGTATGGTCCATCAATTACCTCAACAACAGACCGCAACTTCTTCGCCCTGTGTGAGCTGAACCATCTGCGTACCAATGCCACCAAGACGAAGGAGGTGGTGATCGACTTCAGCAGGAAGGCTCCAAAAAGAGCAACAGTAATGGTGGTGGGTGAGAGGAGGATGCTATCCAAACTAACATCTATCATGGACAACACCTCTCACCCCCTTCATGTTACTGTAAGAACCTTGAGCAGCTCCTTCAGCCACAGACTGCTGCACCCTAGGCGTAAAAAAGAATGTTACCGCAGGTCGTTCATTCCAACTGCAGTCAGACTGTTCAACAATAATCTGTGTTAACTGCTATGCTTAACTACCTCTTCTTTAAGTGCAATTTATACCTGGGCAATAATCAAATTCTGTGCAATAATTAGTAGCATAAGTCACTTTTGTAAATGTAAGATTTATTTTTTCTGTATTTTGGGTACTCTACATATCCAAATGCATACCTTATGCTTACCAGCCCCTGTTATTAGCAGGTTCAATCCCATAAAAAACAAGATGGAGGAGATGATGCACCCCATTACTATTCTCTTGACAGGTCCTGCCATCTGGTTGTGAATTGGTCAGTCTGGTCCGTCTACCGTAACTTGAATCCTCCAAAATAGCTGGTGATCATTGCCCTGATCTTGTGGGGTATGTGGTAGTTTTCCATAGCTGCATCTATTAGGCTATGTGGGATGGACCCATACACATTGGCCAAGTCGAGCCAGATAACTGTTAGATTTACCTTGCTCTCCTTGGCTTTCCAGATCAACTGACTGAGGAGCCCAGTGTGCTCCAAGCATCTAGAGAAGCCTGGTATGACAACCTTCTGGATCATTGTACCTTGTCCTTCACCATAAAGGCAGTATTTTGCATTACACACTTAGGAGATAGATCATAGGAAACTGGATGATTTCTGAGTTCATTTCTTTGGGTACAAATCCCCTTCTGCTCTAGTGATGGTGATGTTATGCCTTTCAAAACTCTTTAAAAAAAATTAAGGTCCTGGTCTAGTTATTAAATGCCATACTATCATTTGCTGGGGGCAAACCTTCTCTCTCGTTGGTTGGTTTCCTGAATAAGTGTTAGCAGCGTTCCTGTCCCCTGCCTTTTGGTGTGGAGCAAATGCTGAGAGGTCTCTAGTACTGTGGGGTGCTTCCTGACTGGACTCCTCCGGCGTCTCACCAAGTTTCTCCACTATGTGCTGCTTCTGCTTCTCTCCTCTTCCGCAACTTCCGAAGTTCTTGGATTTAGGCATTTTAAGGCCCTTTGCATCCTTACAGATCCTAAAGTAACCTTAATGACTGTTCTGTGCTTTCAAAGACAACTTAATGGTATTACGATTTTCGCTGCTTTTTGGACCACTGTGCTTATTAATAAGTAAAACTAATCTAAAAAATGAAGATTCACGATTGAAATGTGCTAAAATGAACAAAATCTCACCAAGTAGGGGTATTAAACTTAAATGGTTCTAATGGAAGATGTAATGGGTAAAAGTATGAGTTCTTCAGCAGTTATCACTAGCATAGTCTAGCGTCATCTCACTTTTGTACAAGCTATTTTCTTTGTTCAACTAAAAAACTCAAAATATTATATTTGTTCATTAATATGTATTTTTGTAAAGGGGTGTTTTTTACCTCACAAAAAATTCAATGACAGGTTTGTCATGTTTTTCACTCAACTTTCCAGTTAATCAATTTGTTGACTATTGACCAGTTCTGTTCCCGCTGTAACTCTTGCTTTTTCCCTCCTGCTTTTGTTAGTGTGTCTTTGAGGATATTATTTTAATAGCTTCAGGGAAAATTCAGTAGATCAATGAGGAAGATTAGAGGAAATAAATGCTTATTGATCCAAACAAGAGTACACCTAAACGTTTTGACATTTGTATGGAATATGGTTAATATATTGAACTCTTGCTCTACATGGTGTACTGTATAAGATGCACATCATCAGGTTCTGCTGGTTATAAGTGTCCTTTCATTTGTTTACCATTCAGAAGTTTTACAATTTATTTCAGATTCATTTCTGTTGTGTATCTTTAGTAAAATTAGCACGACTGACAGATTCCAACTATGATCATTAAAGGGCAATGTGTTGACTTAATTGGACTTCCATGTTCCCATCAGTATGTGTCTGTTTGCACAAAATTCTCTTTTAATTGAAATATTAACATTAAAAAATGCACTTAAGCTCCGTCCACCGAGAACTCTTGGTTTTTCTGGACATGAAATCTGGTTAACCATAACCACACCGACTCTTCTCTGATTGGTCAAATGTCTGGGTTTTGCATGGTGCAACTTCAATCCCGGAATTCTCCACCTCCAAGGGACTAGTTATAAAAACAAAGTGGGGCATGAATACAGCTGGCTCACTATTACGTCATAATTAACTCCACTGTCGTAGCCTCTCGTTCGCCGAGATTTCAGATGGGGGAGAACTTTTTAAAGTAATCGTCATGATGAGGGACTTACTGTATCTTGGAGAGGAAGACTTGAACATTAGAAACTGTGAGTACGTCAGGAGAGTTGGGTATTCACGTTAGTATTAACATTAGTTGCCTTTTAATAACTTCCAAAACATGGAGGATTAAAGAAAAACACCTTTTGAGAAAGATATTGGATGAAGAAAATAATATGTGTTTTTGAAACAAATATATTACTATACAGCAACTAATTCCCGATATGGTTTTATAAGAAATTAACTAGATTGGAACGTTTTGACAGTGAAACCACAGTGTTAAACAGGAAAAAGGTTATATTAACAAAAACAAATAAATAAATAGTCAACAAGAATAGATTTTAGCACGATATCTGATTCATTTCTGTTTTTTAACTGCACCTCTTGTTATTTATGTAAATATGTTTGTGTATATATTATATAGCGCAGATTTATCTTTTATTCTATTTAGATTTTCTTTCTCGTTTTTATTTCTGGGTGTTTTTATTTCTCTTGCTGTTGTTAAACCGAATTTCCCCTCGCGGGACTAATAAAGGTCTTCTGATTCTGATTCTGATTTACTCTATAATATGCACAAACACAATATGCATCTTGCAGCCAACACCACAGGGAAGTGAGTAAATGCCCAGACCTGAGAAAATAAATAAATAACTTTGGTTTTTGATTAATTTCAAATATGTTCTTGCAGTGAAAGTAAAGACAGGCAACATTTGGTTGTTAAACCTTACAAAAAAACATCAGTTCATTATGAAAACACATGCAACACAACATGAAGTTGGACAACTATTTAGAACAGTCATGTGGTATTGAAGTGTCTTATTCATTCATTTAAGTCTTACATTATTCTCTAGTTTGCCATGTCTCCCCTTCACTTTTTCTGCAAATGAGCTACAGGTGATGATCAATGTTTATAAAATGTGTTGTTTGTGAGATTTCACTTCCCTATCACTCTGTCTCTGTTTCAGGATGAGGTGTAATATATCCAGCAGCTTGGTGATGTAGATGTCAGGGAACTGACTTAATGAGACCATTCTCCATATGTTGCTACTGTTTGACTGCAGTTTCGAGATACTTGTTGTCAAGAACTTATTGTCATCATTTCTGATTATTTAGGAGTTCATGTGTGGAGAGGGGCAAACTTTGCTTTTACCCTCTAGAATCAAATAGGATGTCTCTGGCCTAACATCTTATCATTTTTTTGTTGTCTGTCGGTTGGTAATGGCAAATTTGTAACATTGCCTTTCTACATTGGATGGCAGCTTAATGCAGTTTCCCCATTGTCTCTGAGATATATTTATACAAAGCCGAAGTGCTGGGTAGGTGAGAGAGGATCTTACCTGTACAAATTTAGTTTTGAACTTTGATCTTGCTAAAAAGAAAAAAAGCAAAGACATAAAATGACAATTTACTGGAATGCCAGTCAGTGTCAAAGGTTAGTTTACCCAAATTCAAACTTCACTCTTTTAATTCTCACCCTCATGTCGACTAAGGGTTGGGTGTCATTTTAGATTAATCTATTCCTTTTTAGAGTTATTGGCAAACATGTTTAATGTAGCAACTGGAGCTTTGTCTTCATCTTCGTCACAGGCATTTGCAATTGCCTGTTTTAATTCACCATTTTTTTTTTATGGAAAACTGATTCGGACAAAAAACTACTGTATAGTACTGTATAAAGGTGACAGTGGGAATTTGTCAGCAATCCATTTGTATGCATAATTGTTGCATTAAAAGACTTAACTTTATTTATATAGCCGAGAATGTATTGTCTCTTGAGTATGAAAACATCGATTTATGGATAATGTTGTCTGTGTACATTTACTCTTAACATCAGGATGTTTTTACTTCTACGATGTACTTAGGTTGAAACATGACACAATTTGTTTACACTATGATAAACTGGGAGCTTCCATAATAAACCACCGTTTCGCAAGACAAATACTTTTTCTGCGATCATCGACCCAAACAAACAACTGTGTCATGTTTTCCTCTAAACTTAAACTGACATGCTGGCCAACAAAAACTTTGCATCTTAATGGTTATTTTAAATGAAGTTGTGTATTTCATATGCACCACACATGCCAAAATGGATCGCTGATTTCCTACGTCGTGTTCTACACTACATTTTTGTCAGAATCTGGTTGCCGTAAAAACATGGAGGTTTGAAATATGTTGTTGAGCATACGCACGCATGTGTTCATGGATTGCGCAGATTTCCCAGATTGTACCCCTGCAGCATTCAACACATATTTCCTGATAGTAGCAGCTGATACTAGGCAATGTAACCGCGGCATGAGCTGTAGAAAAATTTATTATTCGCAAGATATTTAATTCATAATATATAAAAAAAGACGTCAATTTAGATTTAGGTTGCATGTTTGTTAAAGGTTCTTCATTGAGAGATGAAGAGCAACAGTCTAACGTTGAAAAGCCAATTAGGAGCAAGCACGTCCTCCAAAGCCAGCAAACCACAAGCGTAGGTTCCAGCACACCCATAAACAGATGAAGGCAACTGATCAATATGTTTTCAGCTCAGGGGCGTCCAGATGCCAACAGCTGTAAACACAATGTTCTATATGTAGAAAGAAACAAAAGATAGTCAAAAGTAGTTTTTCTGCTTTACAAAGATTTTTTTTTGGACAAAGACAGTTTTGTTCCAGGAGCACCACACAAATCTGAGATCATTGTATCTGTTAAATGCATGATGATTTCTGGCTCCTGTTAGTGTAGGAATAGCGCAACTGCAAAAACTTCAAATGATTTTTTTTGTTTTTATTCGTTCATAACAAAGCGTCTTTTTGAGTCAGTTTGGGGTTTTATCTTTCGGGTAAAAGTATCTTAAATACCTCATAATACATATTTTCTCTGACCCACTGCTGCTGTTTGGCTAGTCACATGACATGATGGTCGTCCAGACAAAGTTATATAGTGAAGACCATCGAACAGCTACAGTTCTACAGTTCTCAATCATCTTTACTTAACTAAATTGATATGGTTCTCTTGTTAAGACAGCAAATAAACTTCTCAAAACATCTTTACTTAAGTTACCAAAAAGTCAGTTATATGTTAACAACACACGAGACGTGACACTCCTCTTGAAGAGAGACAGCATCTTTCCCTCCTTTGTGATGTGACATCAAAACTCCCAGAATACTTTCTTTGACTTGTGGAAGCGTTCATCAATCTTACCCACCTCCACCTGCCATTGCATATTTCAAGAACTTGGCGTCAGTCTACTAAAAGGATGGCAGCTGCCAGTCTTCAACAGTGCCGTGGACCCATAAATGCGGCAAGTGCGAAGTTGTTGTTTTTTTAATGTGACTTTATCTAAATCTTTCACCTTGTGCTGACTATGCAGAATTGTCAGTTATTGTTCAGATTTTATAGATCTTCTGTAATGAACTTGATCTAAAACGCAGACTCAGCTTTTGTGTTGTATAAATGTGTAACACCTTCTTCTATGACAACCACTTCCCAGTCCTTCCCAGATATTCGTCTGGTAATTCATGGTCACGCATAATCTTTGCGGGAGGAATGATTGAGCAAATCAATTGATTTAATAATTTGTATGTCATCTTCTTATCAATATTGCAGTTAAAAGGTTCCATACAGATAATACATGTAATTGAGAGCATAAAAATGAGCTGTTCGAGGAATCCGAAAGGCTGAAACCAGGCCAGATTTTTAGTATTGTTCAGTTGCAAACTGACTTCCACCATGGAATGTATTAAAGCCATTTGATCTTCTATCAAAGAGGAAGATCACAAAATAATCAGAAAATGTTGTTAATCATATTCTTACAATTTAGAATAAAAACAACAAGAATGTAGTTGTTAACAACTAAAAGAGGAAGAAGATGCCTTTCACTAAAAGTACACCAAGTTGGGTGTTATTGAGAGGAGGATTGCCTGACAGCAAGAAGGTTGCAGGTTCACTTCCCAGTTTGGGGAGGGGTGACTTGCTGAGTTTGTATGTTTCAATTGAGTTAAAGGGACAGTTACTCACATGATTCAAATGTTGAAGTCCCTCATCATGACAATGTTTTAAAGTTATTACTTCATAAATTATTCCCTCGACTGAAATCTCGGCGAGTGAGAGGTTACGAGAGCGGAGCCCATAATGACATAATAATGGCTTCGCTCCTCCTACTGCCAGCTGTAATCATGCACTGCTTTACACAACGATTCTTCTGCAATTGATGATGGTTGGGGTAAACAAGAATTAATCTCGAAACACCAAAACAAAGCAATAAAAAAAGAGTGTTGTACAAACACATACTGATGAGCGCCCCAGAGGTCCAAGATCAATTTAGGATTCACTTAAGTCAGGATGTTAGTTGCCCTTTGATGGTCAGGGATCATCACAGCCAGAGACAAGAAGTGGCTAGACAGAGAAGTGAGATGGGACAGCTCTGTCCTAGGTTGTCTTCTGGACTCAGTAGAGTGGGTGGGAGAAATGAGGACTTTGAAAAAAGCCATCATCCATGATGGCAAACCCATCCCTTCCTTCAGAGGACACTCTGATGTCACTGAACAGCACATTTAGTGCCAGACTTATACATTTGTGCTGCAGGAAGGAGACATTCAAAGGAGAATAATCATTTTCTAACTTAAAATGGCCTCCCAGCCAGTTGGACTAGAGGAAATGATGCAGCAAATACATAACAACTGAAGTGTAAAACATATATTTATGTGTGAATAGACATAGTATCTAACAGTTGACTAGAAGATGTGGAAAGAATAAGTTAACAGACCAAGCTTTGGCCTGCCTTCAGACGTAAGCAGTTTAAAGGTGTGAAGGCCTGTTAAGAGAGCTAGTCTCTAATTGCGTACCTCAGGATCCTTGTATGTAAGTGTTGAACCGCTCCAACAGTGCCGTAGGCAGGTGAAATTTCCTCTATTGACGCAGGAAGTACAGCCTTTTCTGTCATTTCTAGCACATTGACGTCTTCAACTTCTAGTCTCTCGTTAATCAAGAACGTTGATGCGAAGAAGCTTGAGAGAACCTTGTTTAAAACATAAGAGCAAAGGGTGCCACCGAACATAATTACGTTTCTGCAAGTTGGCCTTTTAATTATTGTCAAAGTCAACTTTTTTAAGGAATAATTATCTTGTGAAAATAAAACTGTAGGCAAAGGCAATTGTATAACATGCTTGGATGATAATACAACACTAAAATTCAAAAAAATTCAAAAATGATTTACAAAATAAGCATTCAGATTATTTCCTGCCCAGCTATTTCATTAATTTGAGTTAAGGTATAGAAAACCTTGCCATAAAGGAAAGGAGCATTTCTTCAACTATTAGCTTTCACAATATCCAGTTCAATTCACTTCAGTCCTTTATTGTTATTGCAACAAGTACAACAATTAAAAACTGAATAAGCACCAAAGCGCAGCACTTGTTCGCCGCCATCAAGCGGTAGAAACCAAGTGTGGGTGGTGTTGCATGTAGACCAGCTGTAGCTGCTGCTGCCTGTCAGGGTATAAATCCAAGAAAAATGGCCCCTATATTTGTGGTCAGTCCTGCTAGCATCGTGGGAAATTAGTGGTACCAATTTACACTGAGGAATTTTCCAAGGCACTTAATGAGTGGTTCTTCTGATATTTTCTATGAGATAAGAAGCCCAGCAGTTAAGCTCAGGGTAGAACCACCACTCCAATACATGGAGAGAAGCTGTCTAGAGGTTGTTTTTACTTGTTCCCTCTAATAAGAAAGTAGATGCCTTTGGCAGCAGAGCTGGTGTGATGTGTGATATCCATCCATTTGCTAATGATGCAAGGCCTCATGGAGGAGGCTGGTTATACTTAAATTCAAGGATCAGGCGGACACCGAATGTGAGGAAAAGTCTCTGGATCCTAGATTCTAAACTGAGGTAATGAAATCTTATGGTATTTTAAGGGAACTCACTTCCACATCAGTGATTTTCTGTATACATTCCCCATCTGCTGCCCCGACAATGGCATGTGACAATATTAGCTCATAAACGTATTAAATAAATGTAGAAGTTACATCCTGAACACAAGAATGTGTCTATATCTGGGCAATCTCACATAAATAAGAACGGGTAGTGCCGGTTTACAGATTTTTTAGCACACACAGCCATCTTGAACACTCACCACAGTAGCCTCTTTGAAGCCACATACATAGTTTGTTACTTCAGACATTTTGCAGTTCAATGTACTCATTTGATAGAGTAACAGAGTTTCATACAAAATATATAACATTGGAGAATAATATTTTTCATTTTTTACAAGAGGCTATTTTCATTCAAGCATTATGATATATAGATAGAAGTTGATGTTAGTAATCATAAAAATATATATATCAATGAATACTGTATGAAATAAAGACTAGAAATAAACTCTTTAGTCTAGTCTGTTAACTTTCTCTGCACCTTGTTGACAAAGTCAACGATGCATGTTGAAAACACAGACTGTCTATCAGCCGATTAGAAAAGCAAATTTTTGTGAAATTTACATTGTGGGTTTGATTATGTCACTGGTGTCAGTTATTTATTTTCTTTAACATTTTTCGTTGTGTATTATTTGGTATTGTCCTTTAAAGGTTGTTTGTTATTTTGTTATTTTTTACAGTGTTGTTACATTTCATTTACTATGTTTGGGTTATCAATAGTAGAAAAAAAAGTGACTTTGTGTGTGTTAAAGTTCCTATGATAAATAAAATAAGAAAAAATCTGCCATCTGTAATGGCCTCAAAATGTAAGATCCCTGCAGAAAATGTATTTTGTTTTATGTTTGTGTTTATTTAATTCATTGTTCTTACCTTTTGATTAATCACAGCCTCCAAACTTACACTGGCCCGTACACTTGGCAAATTTGCCTTTATAGCTGCCGACAGGATATCTAGTCGCGAAAAATTACCACTCAAAATCAAAACTGGTGTCTTCGTCAGTGCACACTTTTGCATTAGTACTAGAAAGTGCCCATGGTGGCCGTATGTCACTACAAATCTATAAATGTTCGTTAAATAGAGAAGCAGCAAAGGCCAAAAATGACGTAACTTTTGTAATGTTATTTCTTTTAATCGTATAAAGCAAGGGTAAGTAAAAGTAAACACTTATTTTAGATCAAGGTCACGAAGCGCTTTAACAAACAAAAACAATATACTGCTAAAATACATGCTCTAAAAGGCCAAGACACATGAGACAAACAGAGGAGTCCCAGACAATCAGGGAAAAGCCTGCACAAATAAGAATGTCTTAATATGTTTCTTGAAGGATTCAGTAGATCCATCAAACGCAGAGGGAGAGGAAGATCGTTCCAAAGCTTAGGAGCAACAGAGCCCGAGTTGGGGTGTAACTCTGAATCAGATCACTGATGTAAGGAGGAGCCTGACCATGAATAGATCTGAAAGTGAGAACCAGAATTTAAAAATTGATCCTAAAAGAAACTGACAGCCAGTGAAGAGTTTTACGGATAGGGAAAATGTAAGTTCTTCTACTTATGCGGGTCAAAATTATCAACTGCAGGCAAGACAGCTCCTTCTTGTTTAGACACGAAAAAATACTGTTACAATTGTCTAAACGAGAAGACAAAAACGCATGGGATATAAGCTCCAGATCATGTTGTGAAAGTGTGTAAAAAGGGGGGCCAGATGAATCATTATATAAGTGAAAAACTAGCCAAACCAAATGTGAACAGTGATGTCATACCATGGGTAATCTCATTCAGAAGTTTAAAATAAAAGCATGAAATCATCCATCAGTTGAACAAAATTATTGAAAGCTTCTTGACAGACACACAGGAAAAGCAGTAAAGAATTAGCATTGGTCACTTCCCTTTTTTTGGTTTTCGTTTGTCTCTTGGGATGTCATCCAAATACGCATCTGCCACAGTTTTAGGTTAAAATGAAAAGTGTATTTCAAATTCTCTGTTTAATAATGCCATTTAAGAAAAAAAAAAAAAACTTGGGCCGCATAGAAACTCTAGGAACAGGAAAATATTATTTTAACCTTTTCTCAATGCAGATACATCCAGGCTGTTTCTAGCCTGCACGAGTAGATCTATACAGATGGCCATGACCGCAGTGTCATGTTTGGTGACCAATTGGTCACATTGTTTGATTTATCATTGACCTCTACTGCTTATCATTCAAATGCAAGTTTCTCTTTATGTTTGTCTGCAGACTCACGCATCTACGTGACAAAAATGTTTTTCTTCAAGGAACATTAGACCGCATTAACTTTAGAAAATAAAATCTCATATACAAATACCTGCCAGAATATATATCAATGTTAACATAGTATTAGACATGGCAAATTATTTGATGTAATAGAAGTATATTTGCCTTAAATATCCATTCTTATATAAAACTTACTATGATGTAATCACAGTTTGTTAATTATGTTTTGATAGTTGGGGTCATGGTGATGTTCATGAAGGGATGCAGCACTATTCGGAGAAAATATTAGAAGAGAACAAAGCAAGGTCAACATCTATTTGCAATTTGATGATTGATGTGTTGTACCAATAGAATAAATGTGTAATAGTCAGTGTTATTCACATTTCTGGCTCTCAAGGTTCACCAAAGATTGAAGAGAAAAAGCAATTAAGAATCTGATCATACAATAATAGGAAGGGAACAAGTATTTATTTTTTTCATGAGTGAACTTTATATGTGAGCTTTTTTGTCTTTTGATCACTTATTTATGGTCTTGGTCTCTGGTGCTCTCTGTCACATAAATACAAGTATTATATATATAATATAACATTTAAACATGAATGTTGCTGTCTACATTGTTGCGCATGAGGTTGTGTTTAATTTGTGAGGTGTAATTTAAATTAATTTAAAAATACTAATATTTTGAATTGCCTGAAACTAAACTAACATGAACTAACGTAAAAAGGCTAATAAAACCTTTGTTTTTACTAAGTCTGTCTTGGCAATCTGTTCTTTGTCTTGGTTTAGGTTATGTTCATGATTTGAATCCACACATAATGCAGGTCTATAGGCATGAGGTAAAAAATCATGAACCCAATTATGAAATGCTAAGAAAATAAAAGAAAATGTGCGATGCAGAACTTCATGTAATGGGTGGTTTATGAACCAAAATTACTAAGAGCTATGAAGCAAAACTGTGACACTTCAGATATGCAAACGCAGACAAAATGGCAAAAATATTATTTATTCATACCACTCACATTAATTGACCATGAAGTCACTGGCCTCTTATCAAGGGCGCTTTAAAATAAATCATTCATGGTATGACCACAACCCTGTCATCAACTGTTACTTCACTACATCCTTAAAATCTCAAAACACAACTTTCCTGACATGTTTCAAACGTTGAAATTTTTCTCTCCAAGATGCAGTAAGTCCATCATCATGACAAGTTATTATTTTCTCAAGTACTCTTACATCTGAGATCTTGCTGAATGAAAGTTTACCACCCATCTGCAATCATGCCTGCTACTGTTTTATGAGCCCTTTGAAAGCAGGTTAAACACTGGGTTTGGTAATAGTAAACAAGATTTAATCTCCAGAAAAACAAAGCGTTTCAGTGCATATTCTTTGTGCATTTTCTAATGTAAATATTTAAATGAAAAGAGAGTTTTGTACAAACAGAGTTCCAACATCTATTTAAGAGACACTCAAATCAACACTTTAGTTGCCTTTTTACTGTGCTCACATTTGGGTAAATGATTACTGATGACTAATTATTTTTATTAATTATCAAATGAATTATTCAGATTTACACAACATACCAAGTGTTATGGGTGCTGTGGGTGTCGCCCGATTGGCCTTCCTGCTGCCGCCTCTTTTCTCTGTGCAGGTTTCACAGCTGCGACCTGCCTGCCAGATCAACAGGATCCTGTTCAGTGTCCCTTCCTCTGTCTCTGCTCACCTGGCTGGCAGACCTGTTGGCTCCTGTCTCCACCTCTGTTTTGCTAATTGTTTTTGTGTTCAGTATTATATACTCGTCATTGTTTAAATTTTATATATATTCGGCTCTTTTCTCCTGTCTTGGTCCCCCCTTATTTGTTGTGGCCTAGAGCCAGTTGTAACACCCATTGAGCAAATCTGGTTCATGCTGATATCTTTACAGAATACATTGTTGATTTAGGCCAAAAAATAATGTGGAAAGTTTGTGCCTACACTAAAAAGAAAATGTGCACTGTTTAATAATCTCTCCTGTGGTCTAGCCCAAAGGTTCCTGAATTTCACAATGTCAAGGTCCCCCATACCCCCTTTGCAAAACACAGCAACTACTTCTAATAATGTAAGGAAATGTCAACTATAAGATTATTTTTCCTTACTTTTAATCACTTTCTGATTACTATTTGTTAAGCATTTCCAGCCATGATATCTTCAGAATCTTCTGCTGTGCCGCTTTGAAAACCACCAAGAACACTTTGAGTCCTCATGGGATATAAAATTCATATATAAACCTTTCAGATGTTATTTAGAAGTTTCCATAAGGATTATATTATAGCAAATCTATAACACAAAAGGAACTCCAATTTTGCCATGAGCAGATTATTACAAACGCTGCATGACCCTGTAAAACAGGACCATGGGGGCATGATGCTGCATCTACAGATCTGAATAAATCACGAAAAGTAAATATATGATATTATTTCAAAAGGCTTTTCAGCCCTTATTGCTTTATTGCATGCAAACCCATAAATGTGTCTGCATGCAATACACAGGGTGTGAAAGCACCACTGCCCTCATGGAAATCAAACTGAATTAGCCAAATATTCCCATTGCACTCAAAGACATTTTCTGTCACACACCTTTTTGTTCATGGTAATACAATGCAATCATAATGCCACATTCAGCAATGGCTGCCTCTTACCTTTACTTGAGTGCCACGCTATCCATTAAAAGGTAGTGCATGTAACAAGCCCAAATAGAGCCCATTATGAAACAGCACTCTTGTGTGTTCTGTCAATGGCAAGGGCTGTGTGGAGCCCATTCAAATCTCTAAAGCCATTCAGTGAAGAGCACTAGCGCTCTGTGTGGAGGGGTCCACTGGGGCTGAACTCATTCCTTCAGCTAATGAGCTCACTTGCATTACTTATGGAACATGTAATTGGCAGATGCACAACTCTCTTAATATATCTCCCTTGTTTGAGTAAATTTAGTCCCTGTTCACCACCTCCCTCATTTTCCACCTCAAACCACCTCAAGCTTGTTCACTCTGCACTTCTAATCATTTCATTTAACACTCCCTCAAAAGTGGTCGTCACAAAAGTGTCCCCTTATTGAGCACTTCAAAAAAGAGCCCACCACTCTTTCAGTTTGGCATGTCAATTATGGTGAAATTCGTATACAAATGAACAGCAAATTGTCACTGAGTGTTCTTTTTTTTCCCTCGCTTTATTTCATGTATTTCATGGATTCATGTGAATCCAACACAAGTATAAATTCCAGTAAATATCTTTGACTTCTAAAAAAAGGAGAAACCTGTATACTTTTTCATTGACCAATAGATTTCAAGCTTTTGCGTGGTGTCTTGATAGACTTGGTTGTTGAGACTCTTTTTTTAGAAGAAGCAATTTAGCAGATTCAATGGCCACCAAGAAATCGCCTGCTGCAACAGTTGATTGGCCGCCTGCTTTATTATGTCGGGTGATTGACATGGACCACGTACAAAGCAACCTGCCTTTCTTCTGATGTCAACTCCATTTGCTTCCATTGTGACCCTTCTTGACAAGAAGTAGCTGGAAGATTAAGCCATTCTCCCATTTTCTACCGCTTATTGCTGGTACTTAAGGGTCACTGCTGGGTTGGAAACACTCTGTCTAAAAGTCACACGGACATAAGCCCCACAGAGCATCTTTTCATAAGACGAAGCATTTTTATTATTTTATCATAATGGTACACCTTAAATGCAACTTTGACTCGCCTGGTCACCCAGGTGAGCACCCACTGGCGATTATATAAGGGGTGCATGACTGTTCTAGTTTTCATGATACTTTCTACTGAACTTTTAAGGAAGAACAATTGGTCTACCTTGAGTAACCTGAGTTACCCCTGTTCACCCACTACCACTAGAGAGAAAGTTTATCAAAAAGGTTGCTGCACTAATGAAAAGATTCCTTCGCTGCCATGATTTATTTATTGGTTTTGAGATTAGCTTTTCATTAATTATAGTTTATGTATATCTCTTACAAATGTGAAAATGGAATCTCCTAAAATACTGCTATGAATATCACTCATCAGTACGGATTTTCTTGTCTTTATATAAGTCCAAAATTGTATCTTCTTTGTTGAACCTGGATTGATCGGATGCATTTCCGATCTTTGCAGTTGTACCAATTTCACATCCACATGTCCAACACATACTGTCTTTAAAGCTTCTTGAAAAAAATTTAGAAACCAGAAAGAAAAGCAACACAGATTTGGGTGACTTATTTTGTTTAAATGTAATTTCTTATTAGAATTAGATTTTTATTTTTTTATATATGAAGTCATCAACAAGTCTTAGAACTAAATGTGTTGCCATTTTAACACTTTAGCATCTCATTTTTTAAATGTATTCATTAAGAACGAAGTTCTACTCACACCAGTGCTTCAAAGTTGCACTTCCGATGGTCTGAATTGAAATAACTGCTGTTGAAAGGTTTTGTTCATACTGTACATTGTGGGAACAACTATGTTAACGTAATAAAACATTTTAAATCCCATTAGGGCATCACCAGTTCTAATGGGTTACGATAACGAAAAAAAAAAGAAAAAATGTTAATAGAAAAACATACTTCCGGTGAAAGTAGACTGACACTCTGGAAGTGCTCGCAGTATTTACCCGCAGTACTTCCTGTTGATATTGCTTGTTATTCTTTAAACTTCTGTTACAAATGAGCTTAATTTATAGACTTATTCATTTTATTTTTCCAGAACAATTACTCTCATAGAGGCTTCAATAAAAGATGGACATTACAGATGAGAACCATGGAGGTATATAGATGTTTTTAAGCGTATTTTTGGGGGAAGATAAAGACAAAGACCATTGAGCGTAAATTCGCTTCATTCAAATGGACATCGTCACCTTTGTCTATAACTCTAAAAAGGAAGTGATTACTCTGAAAATAATCCCAACCCTTAGTCGACATGAGGGTGAGTAGAAACTGAGTTTGAATTTTGGGTGAACTATAACTTTAAGACTTTCTTCAAATCGCTTTAAACTTTCAGACGTTTTGCAAAGACACTGCTGTTGTATGCCCTCTTCCCAGACGAGTTAGAAGAACACTCACCGAGGTGACTGACATTGTTATTGTCAAGTCAAACATGGACTGTAGGATAGCATGAAAAACAGGATAGCACAGATGTTTTTGCTGTCCATCCTGGCCTGTGTTCATTAAGAGACGTGTTGCCTAGGAACCTATTGTGACTTGTCTGTGTCAAAATGGAAACGTTTTCGGTGTTAACTATATTGTGTTAATTTCATCTTGTCGTCCATTTCCCACTTCTTATCAGAGGAAAGAGGCCCAGACTTCCCTTTTACAAAAACAACAACTGCTAAAGCTCTTCTGTGATTACAAATGAGGGGGGACAAAAAGCAGAGCTGGGGGATACTGTCTCTCCAACATGCCCCCGAGTCTGTCCCAGAGCTTCCTAAAATGCCTGACCCACCTCGACTGGCTTCTTTTTTCTGAAGACAAGGTACCACCTGATGCCTGAGCATCTTGTCCTTTACATTCTTTAACCGAATAGTTTTAGATTATTGTATTCTTCGAATGGACAGTTTTGTTTTGTATCAATCATACGCGTACAATTTAACATTTTAAACATCACTAATTATCAACAGTTATCAAACATTTTTGGCCATATGAGACACTTTTTCAACATTCTAATTTCAGGATTTAAAAAAAGCATTAATAATAAAAAATCTTCTTAATTCTGCTCTCTTTCGATTCTTAATTAAGCATGACTTTAACGGCTTATTTTTTGTATAAATTACGAGAAATGTTTTCACATTCATAAGATAAGATAGAAACCTATGGGGTACCTAAACAAAATAGCTACCTATAAAGCCAACTTTAACCTTCGGTCTACGGCGCCAAGACATCAGCCAACAAATGAGAAAAACTAGATTCGTGATCACGTAGAAGGTTGGGTTTAATACCAAGGATCTGAAGGATGTCTACTCAGTGGGGTTTCTTCTGTTTGGCCGCCTGCAGGGCTGTCAGCTGTCACTCCGGCTTCACACTCTCTCACACACATACGGAGATGAGGACACACAACTAAACACACTAGTACCTCAAGGTCATGTCAAAGAACATCAGGAGGCTCCCGCAGACACATTTACTGACAAGCAATTGCCGCTCGGAGCTGGGACAGTTCAACTCACCAGGAGCCCGTCCTGTTTTTTTTTTCTTCTCAAGATTAACATATCATGTGTAGCCAAACACTGTATAATGAGATTATGAAAAGTCTACAGAGAGGAACACTTTTTTCCTTCACCTTAAAGTTGAACCCACCTCTCAAGTACATCTCAGATCTGTCATGTATACTCAACATCTCATCAACTTTGTGTAACTAATTATATTTAATGAATCCACTTATACAATCCTAGCCTCTTTTTGCAATGGTCGGTTGGCACATTGTGGACAAAATATTTGTTGTTAAACGTTTTATTCTATGATGTATTTCCTGATGTAAATCAAGTCTACAAACATTAATATAATCTAAAAAGAAATCTCAGAGTGTCCCAAGAATGCCCCTCTTATCCCCACTTCTCAATCCCTCGCTTTGGTATCCACTTTGTTAATATAAGACCACCCCCTTTGAAATGATTGGTTAGTTGTGTTTGAAACCAGCCTATCCCACTGCAGGGCGTGTGTTTGTTTTGTTGACAGTTTGTGACAAGTAGAAAGTTGTACAAATGTAAGCTATATGTTCAATCTGGAGCTTGGCAAAGAAAGCAGGGAGGCATCAAAAAAAAAGCTAAGCCTCTAAGCGTTATGCAAGATGTTTCTGAAAGCCTTTGAAAAATAAATGAAAGAAAAAAAAATGACTTTCTTAATTTATGCTTGGATTTTTTTTGGTTAATATAATTGTGGTGCACTTGAAATCAAATCAAATCACTTTTATTGTCATTTGGTTTTACATACAGCAGTAGTGCAACAAAAAGAGAGAGCGTTTCTCAGGGATCCAAGACTTGATCACTCAACAATAATTCAAAACTAGGCAGCACACACTCGAACATTCGGATACATTCCCTGAGTCGTTAAATGCAAGTAGTGCACATTCCATGTTAAGATGAGCATTATCAATCGTCTCTACATCTGTTTGCAATATCCCATTCAAGGTGATGTTTCAATAAAATATACTCCACCAATACATCTTAAAAATAAGTTAAATAAAACGTAAAAAGAGAATATCTAAGCTCATGCATATGCAGCACCATATCAACAAAGGTTAGCATCGTTGAACCGCGACCTATTACATTGTTTATGCAACTTTGACCCTGGAAACAAACTTTTCCTTAGGTCAACACATTATTTGGCAAATAAACAAACAGACGTATTGAATAGCTCGCCAAAACACTACCGTTAGACATTGAAAAACACAAAGCTATTTTCAAATGCTCAAAGAAAATCTGATTTCAAGTCTTTCTTTAGAGCTTAATAAAAGAGTTACATTTTGTCGAACTCACAACACTGTTGGCATAAAAAAGATATTATATATATATTTAGAAGTCTTCATTAAAAGAGTTGCATTTAGCCAAAGCTCAGAAAAGTTACAGTGCCACGTTCTGAGCTCAAAAAATTAGGACAATACCTCATTAAGTTTTATGACCTGACCAGATCCAGACCAACTTTTCTTGGACAGAAATGACTTTATATTTTGCTCAATTTCTTTGATGAAGCGATAGATATATTGTTTTAATTGAATTCAGATAATTATAAAACTGTAATAAACTGGTTTTATTATCATAATTTGGCCACTCGAGCGATTGATATTGAAATCCTTGTCTCCGCTACATAGGAATACAAAAATGAAAGCAATAATGTATTACGTTAACTGAATATATAAATAAATATAGAGTACATGTCTCACAGTATAGACAAAAGGTGGTTCGTGTCAGAGAATTAAAATTGATAGATAAATAAAGGATCCCTTTTATTAATGCAACATTGCTGGGTTATAACATGAGGTGCTCAATAAAGTAAAGACCTTGCGGCACTTGTTTCCACATCTCTGACTGTGATAGGGGCAGTTGTTTGGAAGCAGCCATCTGTCTGGGCCTTGAGGAATGGAACATATCTTTTTCTTTGGCCCATTCCGGATGCAGTATTGACCTCAGCGATGTCTCCAATTAAAGACTACTTTAAAAAAGAGAATTCTCTTCAGCTAATCGTACTGTTCTCTTTTAGCTACCCAAAACCACCCCCACTTCTGCATTTCTTGTATTCTAGAATTGTATTCACCCGGCATCAAGTACCAAAAAGAATCAGCATGTGACCTGAAAGACTTGCCTGGTTAACATGGTCATTAGCTCAAGTGGCCACACACAGTCTGAGTGTGTGCACCTCTAAAGGGAGGCTCTCTTTGATGAATGAATGGAAGGTAGAAACCTATTGACCACAAGATTATATACTGAATAAATATAAAATTATATATAGCTTATATATACCGTATCCGGGCTTGGGTCAGGGGCAGGGAGGCCCAGACATTCCGCATCCCAGCTACATTGTCCATCTCCTTTTGGGGGCCTCAAGGCGTTCCCTCAGCCTATCTTGTCCCCGCAATCTTTTTATTTTGGTCACTACCCACTAATCGTAATCGTAGGTTCGGGTAGAGACGTAGATAGAGTGGTATACAACATAACTGCTGATGCCACCCCAATCTGCCTCTTGATCTCACACTCTTGTAAACAAGACCCCAAGATATTCATCCACTTAGGGCAGGATCTCATCCCCTGGAGAAAGCTCCCCCTCTTGTTTCAATTGAGAACCATGGACTCAGATTTGGAGGTGGAAATATTCATCCATGGTGCCTCACAATAGGTTACAAACAGGTCACATGGTCAAAAGGACACGGTCAAATGCCTTCTCAAGATCCACAAAATACATTTGGACTGGTTTGGGCCCCCATGCACCCTCAAAGCTCTTGTCAAGGGTGTAGGCCTGATCCACAGTCCACAACCTGTGTAAAAATCCACATTGCTCCTCCTGAATCCGAGGTCTGATGACCCAACTCTTCAGGATTGAATAGTATGATCTCCCTTTAGTTAGAACACTCCCTCCAATCTCCCTTCTTAAAATTAGGAACCAGGACCTCAGTCTGCCAATCCAAAAGTACTGCACCAATGACCATGCAATGTTGCAGAGGCGTGTCAGCCACAAGAGCCCCACAACATCCAGGTTCTTGCCTAGCCACCGAGGAGCTTTTTGACCACTTCTGTAACCTCGCCACCACGCCAGATATCCCTGACCCTGCCTCCTTGTTGGTGAGATAATGGATGTCATCTTCAACGTCCCGAGAAGAGGTCAGCATGACGCCATTGCCACTGTACACAGTGTCACCCTGCCTTCATCATCTTCGTCTGATGTTTTTTCAGAACCTCTATGAAGCTGTACGGAAGTTGTTCTACCGGGCCTCACAAAATTCCTTCCACG
The DNA here is from genome assembly GCF_982586985.1 of Callionymus lyra. NCBI lineage: Eukaryota > Metazoa > Chordata > Actinopteri > Syngnathiformes > Callionymidae > Callionymus > Callionymus lyra. Next base: position 1,545,198 of record NC_141833.1, read on the forward strand.
TCTGAGTTTATTCCTCAGCTATTGTCAAAGCTGCAAGACACCCACTGGCCAAAAAGGTTGAGAGGCTTCTTTCTTCAACTTGACAGCATCCTTTACCTGTGGGGTCCACCAACCTGTTCTAGGATTACGGCCACGACAGGCACCGGCCACCGTACGGCCACACCTCTAATCATCCTCGATAATTAATGCATGGAACTTCCCCTATACTGACTTAATGTCTCCAACCTCACCCAAAACATGATTGAAGTTCTAACAGGTCTTTCAAGAGTACCTCTTGACCATTCCATGTCCCTTGAGATAGCTTCCGCAGCCAAGGATTGGCTCACATAGGGCCCCGCGTTAGACTACCGCCCGGCTAACAGTGTAGCAAACCCCTTTGGCCCTTCTCACAGGTGGGGAGCCCATGGAAACAGGATCCCAAGTTTCCTTTTCAGGCTGTATGTGAGCCACCAGGCGCTAGCACCAGCACTAGGCATCGGTACAGGAAAGGAACACTGAATTATATCCATCTTTTTCTTCATAAGGGGTTTTTGAGCTACTCATTGCTCATATTTGCCTTAGGTAGCCAGGGATAATTGGCACACACCAACCCCTTCACCAAGATAAGGTGGTAGCTCGAGGATTTAATGATAGATTATTTGTAAATGATTTCCTATTATATTCAATATAAATGTACTGTAATAGCATATGAGGTTTAAAAGTGCATGATGAGACAGACACACATGCCCTCCAGGTATCAACTACAAGATTTTGAGGGCAAATGTTTAAAACTTCAGACTTCCATACCCTGCACTGGTAGGAAAATATGTCAACATACATGAGTCAAAAGCCCTTGAGCAAAGAGCGCTAGCCCCACATTGGCAGCTTGAGCTGTGCTTGAAGCAAACATGTCTGATATAAAATATTTTAGTAAGTGAAATAGTATTTCCGCTGCAATAAACCCTCTGCATACATTTTAATCTTATTAATTATATTCACAGCCAATTCGATTTTAGATTAAGACTGTATTTTAACTAATCATTTTATTTCCTTCTTTATAGAAGGGAAAGTTAAAGTTTCAGAAGCAAATTAAGTAACCAAATAATTAAAATAATGCAATAAATAAAGAAAAGCACAATTTACACATTTACCTGCAGGAGAAGAAATGTGTATTAGAACATTTGATTCAACTGAATATAATGAATAATGTCCTGCACATGTTCCTTATATGGAATAGACATCCTCTCTGAGATCGTTCATGTTTTATAGTTCGATCGCTGCTCGGCACATTCACCCTGCTTTAGTCTCACATTAGCCTGTTTTTTTGGACTAATTGACCCCCTGTTAGCTGGAGGCCAAGAAAGCAGCTGCTGCGGCATGAAAATGTGGCAGCAGGCGATTCCACTCAAGTAGCTGTTTGATTGTGCCATCTGCTGAATCCAGGTCCATATGTCCACGAGAGGACGTCGCCTTCTTTTTATCACAGTAAGGTTTATTATATCGTCCTTTTATCAACTCTGACTCAAACATTCTCACCATTTAAAATGTGGGGTGGTCAGACTGTAGTCAGTTTGTCTACTGAGAACTATTAGTTTCTCTCAGAATCCTCAAACGAATGAGATTTGTTTGATCCTCATTCTAAAAAATCGTAGACAACTGAACGATTTCTTCCATTTATATTATTTGTCTATAATCCATCAAAAAAATAGTAGTAATAGTACCATTTATTGTAATACCATTTATTTAGCATGTTTGCAGTGGCTTTTGCTTTTATCCAGGATAATAACATCGCACATTTTATGTTTCATGTTTTCTTTATCAAGTTTGTAACTAACTACATTGCCATGGTGGGCTGATGAAGCTCCATGAAACATTTATAGGCCACAAGGTGTCTTTTTCTGCTCTTTATTTTATTAACAGTTTTATCAATGAAACATTTCAACATTATGGGCTGTAAAAAGATAAAAAAGTTCTTGGTGTGTTTGTCTGTCCATCTGTTTTCTTGTATTATTAAACCCAATAGAACCAACACCAGATGGCAAGGCACTATTACTCTGTTAAAAAGGCTAATCTGAATTTCATCCCCTGTGTTCCAACCAAAGTTATTTTCTTAAATAACTTCCTGGATTCAAGGATGTTAGAAATCCTGTCTCCGGTATCATTTTCTGACTTGACAGACAGACACACCTATGGGTTAAGCTAAGATGTAATGCAGTGATCTTAAGCAAAAAAACTGGTATACATGCTTGCTAATCCAAACAAGATTGAAAATACAGCTGCTCCTACACGGACCTGCAAGCAACAAACAATAATCTTCCTCTTCTAAGTAGTTATTTTTTACAAGATACTTCTTTGGATTACATTATCTATTGACTTCACACATCATGTAGACCAAAGGAAAAAAGAAGTAAGGACAAGGAGCAGGCCAATAACCAGAAGCTGGGTGGAGGAGTGCAGAAGGAGAAGCTGGCGTGTGCACTTCGAGGCATCGCCTGGCAGGGAAATTGGATGGTGGTCAGACCTACCAGCCAGAGAATGCCTACTCAGTGTCTGTGGACATTCTGGACGTGCATCTGTGAGAGAGCAGGCTGAAAGCTGACCGGAAATCACTCTGATTTGTGATTGATTGATAGAATGTGCTTGTTTTTTTGTTTTGTTTTTAGCTTTTAGCCTTGTATGAAACATTCACACAAACTATTTTTTGGATGTTATTTCACCTTGAATACAATTACAAGCCTCTACAGAGGTATGTGTTTTTAAAAGTGTAGTTGGAAAAAAACAAAAACTAACTGTCATGCTTTCTTCAAGAGATTAATGTAGATCACAAGATGAATGTAAATACCTATTCCCTGATTAAATTGTTATATTCAGAGACATGAGCAGTTCACACTGGCAAAATATGGCAAGGGATACTTTAAAATATTGATGCTATATTAAAGGGTAATAAAGTTTTTAGAATCAATTCTTCTCCTGCCATAGTCTTGCAAGCTTAGTAATTATTAAAATTACAACTTCCCAAAAACATCTTAAATAGACTAATAGAAAAAGAAATTGCCCAAATGTTATAAATGTAATTACATGGTATTATATATATATGTATATATATATATACATATATACATGTGTAATTTGTGTATGTGTCTCTAAAATCGTGGCTCTAAAGTAAAAAACTTCATTTGATGTAGTGTTTTTCTTCATTCACAGCTGCAGCTCAGAGATAAACCACCGACACACACACACAACCACATGCACACGCACTTGCACACGCACACACACATGGAGCTTGGCATGAAAGAACACATTTTAAACGTTGAAATGTTTTGTTGTACAGGTGTGGAGACCTGACGCTGGGAAGTCGACATGAAGATGGGAGCATTTCACATTCAACCGAGCAGATAATTAAGCTTTCAGCGTGTTCACTTCATTTAAGGTGGCTTTTGTAGGAAGAGGAAAAAAAATGCAGGATGCTTCTCATATACCTGAAAGCAGGATTATGAATGTGGAATGTGGCAACTTCAAACACTGATTAACTGGTGGGGATGGATTTAGAATCACCCACTTTGTGTCCCTTTATGCAGCTTGCGTGAGAGGGGCATGACTTCTTACCTGCTAGCTTGATTGTCATTTTTGAAAACTTGATTTGAATAATGCCTTCACATCAAAAGGAGCAGAGGTGTAACGTTAAATCATTGCTTGACAGTAATGCCACAGCAACCTTTGTATTGAATATTTTGTGTCTAATAAGTGTCATACAGCTGTTCGGTTATCTTCTAACAAAATCAATTAAACACGAAGAGAACTGTAAATTCAGAAAGGTAATTTTGATTTTACTTTAAATTAAGAAAAACAGAGTATAATCATTGTGAGTCCTTCATTTGCTTTTAGAAATGTTAAAAAAAAACGCCATTACAAAACAATACAGTAACATCAAGCTGAAAATATTTTAAAAACTGCTTATTTAAAAACAGAAATAACGTCAAATAATGTATTGTTTTAAATTGACGAAAGGCTGTCTTAAATACACTTTTTTTTATATAATCATATGAATAATAAATAAAGATTGAAATCATAGCATAACCTTTTGTTTAAGGCAGAAACCTTATGCAGAACCAGACTCTGTATGATCTGCCTTCTTGTCATGCAATGTGAAGGAGATCCTGGATGTAATAGCATGCTCTGGACTGTGAATTTTTTATTTCATTCCTGAATTCAACCTCCTTATTTTTTAGTAGTAGTTAGTTAGTTCCAGGTCTGCATGAGGCTATGGGTACATATGGGCGAGGTAAGTTTGTTTAGAGTTCTCTTCTTTCCTAAAGTCTACACTGCTAAAATCTTTCTTCATTAAATAATTATTTTGTGATCTAATTCCTCTAAGTGGTATCTAAATTCACGAAGTCTGCTGTATAAATGTAATTTTTTATTTTTTTTATTATCACCTAAAATCCTGTGATGTGGTTATGTAGACTTTGAGGCGACTGCGTTGCTGCCTCCAGTCCTGACTATTGCTCATACTGACACAAAAGGTCTGCGGAACTCTGCCTGCCTCTGTTTAACTGGGAGGGACTGGAAACACTGAGAAGATTGGAGTTGCACAACGTTAAGTCAGTGTAATAAATATGAGCCTAATAATTCAAGTCCACCTCTTTCACCGTGGGATCCACTCAATATGGATGTCTTGTGGTGGGGCAGAGACTTGGATCATATATCCTCAGAAATGATGGCAGAATAAATCACTGCTTTTACAGTAGAAGGCTGCCCAAGGCCAGTGAGGCCATTATTCTGCAACCCCCACCTTCTCTCAACCTCTTCCCTGCTCTTTGCTTTTTGCACTCAGACCTCCGGCCTCAGGGTGGTCAGTATTTATCAAATCCAGTTTAAAACTCCCACATCAACCTTTCACAATGAGGAAAAATACCCAATATTTGAATTGTTTCATATATACAAGCAGAATTGTCAAACTTAATTGTTCTAAATTACAAAACAGTGCACCATTAAACACTATGCTGATTACTACACTGTACTTGATTCCCCTGGGTAAAATCCTTCAGAGATTTCCTGATGGTTCTTTTTTTGCTGATGACATCCAGCTCTACTGCTCATTTGATCCAACTGAGCCCCAGAGGCTGAACAGCTTAGTCAATAGTTTTCTGGAAATCAAACAATGGCTGAGTGAAAACACTTTGCAGCTAAATGTGGACAAAACTGAAACTCTGGTTATTGCTCCTGATGATATGGTTCCAGGGTTGAGTCAGTACTTAGGGTCAGACTTAGGTCAGTCTGTCAAACTGAGCCTGAGAAACCTGGGTGTTGTATTTGACAAAGACATGTCTGTAGTACAACACTGCAGAAAACTGACCAGAAACTGTTTCCTTCAACTGTGAAAAATCTCTAAATTAAGGAATATGTTGTCACAACTGATCTGGAGCTTGTAATCCATGCGTATGTTTCTTCTCGTCTGGACTATTGCAACAGTTTGTTTTCATGTCTTAACAAGAAGGAGCTGTCTCGCCTGCAGTTGATACAGAACTCTGAAGCGAGAATTCTAACCCGCTCTAGTAGATGAACTCACATTTCTCCGATCATTAAATCTCTTCACTGGCTGCCAGTTTCTTTCAGGATCAACTTTAAAATTCTAGTTTTTACTTTTAGAGCTATTCATGGTCAAGCTCCTCCTTACATCACTGATCTGTATATATTTTATTGGGTATTGTTTTGATTGTTTAAGCACTTTGTGACCCTGTTCTGGAAAAGCGCTTTACAAATATTACTTACTAACTTATTATCAACATGTTCTTTTAACCCTTGTTTTATCTCTGGGTAAAAGTTGACTGGAGGCTGAAAAACAAATGTGTTTGTGGTATCCCTTGTGCTGTCACCTTGACCCAGAGATAACACAAGGGTTAAGGCCATAACAATATGACCAGCTCCCCAGTCAGTGTGGTACGAGTATTGTCATTTAATTTGCCTACCTTTTATCAATCCAATATTGGTGCCATTCCGAATTATTCCTTTAATTACAGTGATGCGCAACGAGTCTATTTTGATCTAAAGTAGACAAGTGAGTGACGGAACGATGTTGTCAATGTTCCATTGTTACCTCATTGCTATCAACAATATCTAAAATGCATTACGATTGTATTGATAAAATAAATGCAGAGATATAATATTGTGAAAAATAATAATGGATTCATCACAATAAAGATGTAGATGAGGTCATTGTTATAATTAAATGAAATAAAACAGACTTACTTGATCTTCATGCTTGTGCTTTATCCTTTGAGATAATTTATTTCTATTCTCACTAAATGCAATTGTAAAAACAGAGCATGTTATGGTCGGAACAAAGGCCTTTATTATGGCTTCTAAACTGACCCCTTAAAGTCATCTGCATACTGACAAACACCGTTGGGCTTGTATAGCATTAGCTAATGAATTTGAACATGAGTGTGGAAGTGGTGCTTGTGGTCAGGCGATATGGACAAGATCCTTCTTTTTCCTGTTGAGCAAGGACATTGTCGGTGGAATGTGTTTACATGTCTTGAGGTCCAAGCCGACCACTGACCAACATGGTTTGATGTTAATCATTTTGAAATGCCCGCAGGTTCTCCGAGTGGAGTGACCAAAGTTTACACTTTCAATTCCTTGCCTTCTTGTCCTCCTGTCTGTTCCATGAGGCCGATCCACGCCAGAATAATGTCAAAACTGTAAAATATACAGCTCAGATTGCAGTCTCTCCGGGTTTTATTTCAATAACATAGCGAGCACAGATTTATTATCAGAACAATCAATTAATGTTACTTTCCATTATAATTGCCTTTAATAGACACACTCACAAACACACAAAGATCTGTGTATTAAGCTTAAACATCATAGGAATTGGAACACTAAGCACTCTTAATAATCTTATATGTGATGCTGTTCTATTCTTTGAAGTCTCCTACTAATGGTTATTTTCCTTTATATGTGTTCACCTCATACCTCTATTTCAAATGTTCTTCATCCAACATGTCTTCCTTCTCTGGGTCTCCAGCCCATCTAAGTCTTGCCTTGTAATTCTTCTGTCACAGATCAAACCTGACAGTCATCCCCCCACATTCCACCCTGTTAGCACTCTCCTCCTCTCTCTATCACTTAGTTTTACTGATTCTAAGCAATAAAAAGGTTATGACAACCCCTTCTTTACTGTTTCTCTTGCTATCAGATATGACTTTACAAAAAGTGCTCTATGGTTTCATTCATATCTTTTCACGTGTTCTTTCACTTAATTCCTAATGGCCTTGGCGGGTCGAGACAATCCTATAAATTAATATAAATTAATTATAGACGTTTGTGGGAAGAAACATTTGCAGGCATGGAGAGAAGAGACATACTCGGAACAGAAATATCACAATTCTTAGACTATCCTAGTTAGAATAATTTAAAGTTGAACATGCCCCAAGCCACCTTGCTGGTCGAGTGCACGGCAAAAAAAAAAAAATTACATTCATAATATAAACATTTTCTTAAATAGACAAGAGAAAATCTCACAAACATTAAGTGCTATTTTGCGAAGATAAGTGGCCTCTGGTCTGGAAGTTAATTAGACATCTTTAGCCAACACAAAACTGAGTCTAAAAATAAGATAGTCTAACTGAACTTTCCTAGATGTTGTTTATGCTAGATACAGTTACACGTTTTAACTGAGTTAACAAGAGAGCCAAAAAACTTGATTTTAATTGATTGTATATTTAGGTTGAAATAACCAAACTAATCTTTGCTTTTCTGGAAAAGAAACAATTCCTCAAAATGATAAACCTGCACCGTTTAAAATATTGACGTAATCTGTGATTACAGTAGTTCATCTTAGAAACCGACAGTTTGATATCACAAGGTGGATTTGGGTGAGGCTGAATGATGACTTATTATCTGAACTCATTGATAATTTGATTAAAAAAAAAAAAAAAAATAAAACATTAGAAAAAATTCAAACTGCATACACTTTATGACAATAGGCCAATTAGACTGTATCCAGACTTTTTTTTTCTGTCTGTGCACCTGCGTTACTTTCTGCATCCAGCCTTAGGTAGAAACTTGATGAATTGTGGGTTATTGCACTTTGCAAATGCAGTGGCTTTACTTTTCGAAACAAGATTTTACCCCTTAGTAAAAAAGAGTGACTAAATGTCAAAGATATTCTGTTCTACTTAGACAAAATGTATTATTGTTCTTTATTTTTGCCTTTCCGTGTGGTTTTCATACAAGCAGAGATAGAGCGAAGCAAATTTGGTAACGTGACAGCCCAAACTATCCAGGAGTGAATTCATATTGTGTGGGTCAGAAACTACCCTGCAAGCGGCCCCAGACTGTTCCTGGATATTGCAGCAAACTAACAATACAAAAAAGAGTTGCAACAAGCTGATGACACCCATCAGCAACAATCAGTAGAGATTTCAGGAAAGTCACTGAGATCAAGTTGCCTGCATTTACAGAAGTGTGACATCACTTTATCCCAGAGGGATTGGAGCTATCTTCACAGTTAAATTGCCTTCCTTCTCTTCAACAAGGCAAAGTACAATTAAATCGCATGTGAACGCTGGTGTAATGATTATGAAGTAATTAAGCAACACACCATCATCGATCAGTGAGTCGTTCAAGCACAGCAGGAGTTTGAGGTTGTTTTTAGTGAAGTGGAGTAGATCAAATTATCTTTCGGAAACTTTTCACAATCTACTTCGGCACAGGCAACATGATCACAAGAGAGTGGCAGAGTGGTTGCTGCAGTCCTTCCTCCTCAGAGGGTTGGGTTCAGCGAGTGTTGTGGTTCTGTCTGTACCCAATTCCAAGCGAGAGGTAGCTGCAGGACAGTCGCTGTTATTTTTGTTGTTTCCATTACACAAGGAGCTCAAATACGCCAGTTAAATTGATGGTATTTTGGCTATAAAACTTCGAGGGCTCTCAATATTTTGTATTCTGAAGAGGTTATTAGATGCAAATAAACTAAATGGGCTTTGCTTTTTTTAAATCCAAAATTTTTCAGAAAAAGTTTTGTATATTACTATTACAACTACCCCTACATTTTTAAAACAATCAAAACAAAACAAATTCTACTCTAGACATAACCACAATGGTTATTCCCATAAATTTAATATTACGTTGAAGGATGAATGTGAAGGATAAAAGGGAACTATTTTTACTATTTTCACAAAAACTCAACTTTCTGCTTATCTGCCTGTTGCATTCTATTATCGATTAAAATAAACAACAAAGAAAAAAAATACAACTTAACAGTATATTCTTGTCAAAACCTTAGTTATAGGTAAAATAGGTGAAGTGACAAAAACTAGTAAATACCTTTAATTCAATGGAGATAAATTGATGTATCTATGTACTGTGTTGTCAATTTTCCCTACCATGTGCTGCCAAGGCAAAAAACAATGTTATCATATTGTTAAGTTCTGATTTTTTAGTCAAGTTATCATATTTTTCCCGCTGCAAAAATGTTGGTTGTGACCCTCTCACAAAATACATGTGAGGGAAATGTTGTCAAATAAAACCAAAATGGATGGATGGATGGATGGATGGATGGATGGATGGATGGATGGATGGATGGATGGATGGATGGATGGATGGATGGATGGATGGATGGATGGATGGATGGATAAATGGATAAATGGATGGATAAATGGATAAATGGATGGATGAGTAGAGAGAGTGTGAGTTGGAACCCCATGAGAAGGATACTAGGGTGTAATGAAGGAAGATGACATTAATAATAATTTAATAATAATAGAAGCTAAAATCCACAACTATTGGCATTTTTTTCACATGACAAGACAGTTATACTTGTTTTTTCACAATGAACCCAAATGACTTTCTCATGTATGCCACATAACATCCTTTAACATCAAATTGCACCTGCATTTAGATTTTAAAAAATAATAATATTATGAATCCAAAATTCATATTTTTATTTTTTTTGTTCTGAGCTCTATGAAAAATATATACGAGGTTCACAAATGCTGACTTCACAACTCAGCACTCAGCTCGCACTAATTAATCCAAACTATCTCTTATGTTTTATCTTCTCTCTGATTTGAAGCTTCCTCTTGCCAGGTGTTAAGTGCAGCCTGGTTCCAATCTACTCGACTCCCCCCTTACTCATTCCACTAGTAAATCTTTGTCTGCTCTCTGGCTGTCTCTCCCACTCAGTCCTAACTGATGAGATGGATGAGGATCCCTCTCGGGAGAAAAACAACTTCCTTATCAGCTGAAGAGTGTCAGATGGGTGCAATATCTGGAGAAGATGGATTGACCGGCTGGACAGTGTGGACGGGATAATGGTCTGTGTGAGATGTTGCAGTGAACGTGTGTATGTATGTGTGTGTGTGTGTGTGTGTGTGTGTGTGTGTGTGTGTGTGTGTTAGTGCCTGTGTTTCGAGGACATAAATTATACTATAATATTCACCACATGTGGTTCTGTTTTGGACATCAGTGCTATCCCAAAGAGTGACTAATAGAGTGTGAAATAACACTTTGAACACTTAAATGTCTATATTTTTGTTGTTTATACACAAAGTCGGGTCAGAACAGACGACGGACAAGTGTGTTTGCCATTTGTCATCCATAAATCAACCCCTGAGAGTCTGTTTTGTGTTTTGTATCTTGAGTTAAAAACAACAAAGGACTGATGGAGCCGTCGAATTGTTGGAACGTCCTATTTTCTCTGTGTACCTGTGACATAGCTCAGCGGTCAAAGTTAGCACTTTTAAACACATTATTATTTATAGGATTAAAATGTGATGAAACACATTCATCATGAATAACACTACGTACATGGTGATGTAACTAAAGACATTGTCTTAAATCTTCCATGAAATTAATCCGGTAAAAAAACATAGTTTTAATGCTTTATAATTCGTGGCAACTGTGAATAATAGACCAAACTCAGATAATAAACATTTGAGTCCATACTTTATAGCTTTATTTGGTTTATAACTTAAAAAACTGCTCAGTAATATAATTAAAGCTTACTTTCAGAAATCAGATGATGCCTTAGTGTAGGACAACTTGTAGTATAAGCATTTCAAATAACATTGTAGCTGGTTGATTTAAACATTTCAGAATGTAATATTCTTGTATTTGTTATTATATTGTTATTGCATGACTTTTCCCACTTTACTTCCCCTTAATGTCTACCATGTATGATACCTTATAAAGCTTGTTATAACTATTAACTGTAAAACGTATTCTGAGATGCCTAATAAATGTATAATATTGTCTTGTGAATGGGAGCATAATGCAATAATTCTGTGTTTCCCAACATCCTGAGCAGCGCCTTTATGAACCATTGTACATAATGACTCGGCTGAGTAAGTCATAAAATAGCAGTTTAGCTCACATATCATTTTTGCAATCACTACTATGAATGTATAAACTTAGTCTCTTTAAAAAAAATGTACCCATCTTTTTCCCCATGAAGCAAGTTCAAAACTGTCACTAGTACTCTGCAATGATCATTTCACTGTGTTCAGCTCAGCAGGGTAGGACGAGAGATGCTCTATAGCAAGAGAAACGCTGCAACAAAAAATAAAACTTATGGGAACGCTAGGTTTTTTGGCTTTGAATTTGCTACTCGTGTACAGTAACTGTGTCATTTTCACAGTTGGAGAGAACATATTTTGAGCAATGGCTTTAATCTTTTGTTATTTAGGTGACATGTTCATTCGGGCATCAGTCTACTGAATGGTGACTCAACGGTAAACAACTACATGACAGAGAGACTTGCTGAACTGATTAATACAGAGTAATATTTAATTCTATTATAGCTTTTGTGTCAGGAGCTGTTTGTTGAGCGAAATTCTGACCTTGAACATGTTCAATCATCATTCAAACTCTTGACATTTGACTGATTAAATCCAAAGCATCAAGAGAAGGATGTGTACTGGTGAGCATGACGGCTGCGATGTCTCCCCGTTGCACTCGTTCTGATAGAGTGCAGCCATGAATGACTCCAGCTTATATGATGTAACAGTGCTTTCTGATAAGACGGAATGTCTCAACCTCGAACCACTGATCCCCGTAGAAGATAGAGAAGGTCAGACAACACTAAAAAATAAGAGTCAATGTCAGACAGCAGAAAACCATTTAAACTAAGAAAACATTAAATATTTGAATGAACAGCAACAGTGAAAATGAGAGTCCTTTCACCTTCATTTCTTTAAAGAAACCCCAACAAGTTCTCGGGGTGAAAGACATAATGCTCAAGAACAAGACTTATGGACAGCTCTAACTTCTACCTTCAAAGCGTTTGGACCCCAGAGGCTTCATCAGCGTTCACCAACCAGACCCATTTCACCGAAGCCCCCATCCTGGTTCAGTCGGACCCCAAAGTGCAATTCATTGTGGAGGTGGACGCTTCTCACTCTGGGGTTGGTGCTGTTTGGTGCTCAGCCACTGATAAAAGGCTGCACCCCTGTGCGTATTTCTCTCGCAAACTAACCCCAGCCAAGCGCAACTACAATGTGGGAAACCGTGAGTTGTTAGCCATGAAGCCCTACACTCTCTTTGTGTGTGGCTTCCATATTGGGAAAAAAACAATCAAAGGCTTGATATGAATAAACTCCCAATGACATAAACAGAGAAATCGGCAAGCACAGTCTGCCACTTGACTATCATGTTCGACAAGTACTCACTGGCAAAATGTCCCCGGCTGTAATTTCTGGCTGTTGACAACTAAGTAAGGTAAGGTAAGGTAAGGTACAACTTTATTGATCCCTCAGGAGGTCTTCTTCGGGAAATTGTTTAACAATGTGTTGCAGGTTTGGATAATGTGAGAACCAGCAACAGGACCGCCTTGTCAGACAAAATCTTTTAAACCGGTCTTCAGGTGAAATTGAGTGTACGGACCCCCCGAGTACCTTTTCACTGGTGGGTTGAGGCAAACAGGCAGGCGACCAAACCTGATGACATGCACTATTACTTTAAAGAAAATAAACATTGACCCGATAATGCTTGACTCCAGTTGGGTCTGTGGATACTGAACAACTATCAAGGTATTCATCCTAGACGAAGGTTGTTTTCAGCACAGGAAAATAAATAGTTGTAATACTGAAAAGTTTACACTGGTAAAAAACATGTCCAAGACAGGGCACATACACATTTTGACCCTCCCCCAAAATTGGGGATGAATGTTTTCGAAGGCTGTCGGAAACCAGTGAAGTACATCTGTGGATCCTATCCTATGTGGACTAAAGATTCTGACGTGCTAGTTTAATAAAGCTACTATATAAGTTAAGAGAAGATTCTGCTGAGTACGCTCTTTGGATCACAGAACAGCACATTTGTGATGTGGATGAGAAGGCAGTCTAATTGATGTGTTTGACTGAGATGACATTACCAAAGCGGGTGGCTCCCAGGACTTGCTCAGTAAAGAAAAAAAAATCTTTTTTTTTGTCCTGAACGACACCCAGTTCTACTTGGTGTCTGAATGACCAACAATTGAGTCAGAGCAATACAACATTTTTAGAGTCCATGCATCCATGTTTAGAAACCATTTTGACTAATGGGTTCTCACTAAAGAATTCATTCAAGTTACAAGTGTACAAGCGTAAGAAAAACATGGTCTATGATGGTGGCTATCAAATAGTCTACAAACACACACACACACACACATTGGACAATTGTTATGTCTTAAAGTAAAAAGTTCCTTGTTGTTCAAGAAGATCTTCCACGATCTTGTATTTACGTATATAACTGTCCCAACGTTTCCTGATTCTTGTCCATATTTTGGAGACAGCATAAGTTTGGAATGACTATTGTAAAGTAAATGTGCTATTGATTCTCGCAGAACTATTGTGTTGCTGATGCACAGCTTTTCTGAGAATATTACACTCTCCAATCGATACATTTCATTACACAGACTGCTGCAGCAATTTGAGGTGATGACCTGACAATCTGACTGCAATGTTTACGCAATGGCCATTGCATATGAACAGATGGAAAGGTTAAGCTGGAGATTGTTTGCCTGTAGTCAAAATGTCATCGTTTTAGCTTCACTAAGATGAAATGAAATACCAACGTGATATGAAGCTCTATAATTAGATTTGACCCTTAGACTTTTGCACCAGCCGCTGGATCCTTCACTGGAATCAGCATGTTCACTGTGATATATGTTTTCTTTCGATATACAGTTAACTGCGAAATTTAAAAAAAAGTGACACTGTATATGGATACATTCATTCCATAGCAACTTATTTGAATAAAGAACACAGACCTCCTCCAAGCAGCTCATTTACCCACTATCATTGACCTACAGTTATTTTTCATTACAATATATAATCAAATCATTAGTGTCCCATGGAAAAAAAGGGGCTTGGTACATCCAAAATGCTCTATTGCTTTTTTATTTATGGAAAAGTTTGGGTGATAATCATTTTCTGTATGTCAGGGAACAATCCCGCTGTCTTTTCTCTCCCGTCTTAATCTATTTTTCTCTTCTCCAGCAAGTCGAAGCTCAAGGCCATCTAAGTTGAGTCTTGTTCTGCTCAAGGTATTTAACTGTTAGAAGGAAGGAAGCTAAATGCTTGCTTTCACATATTGTATTGGACTTAAACCTGCAACCAACTGGACCCTAGTGCATTGAGGCAAAGCGACTCAATACCGTGAACTTCAAGTTAACTGTTTATTATCACACTATTTAAAATACTGAATGTACTACGCAGAGGTCAAACAGGAAATAAACCAGAAAAATTAACAAAATTACCACAAACAGACAAATTTAAATTAAGTCAGGTGTTGGCAATGTGCTGGGGAAAGCCAGAACTATGTTTCCATGTCAACAGGGAGCTTCTAGTTCTTGTCCACTAAAGTAGAGGGATTTTTTTGATAACTCTAGTTATCTTTTTTTTTTGTGAACACAAGTCACTGTAGCAAAAATGTCATCATTTTATTGTTCCATATGTCACGCTCTAAAGTTCTACTGGAAGTTAGACCGTGATGTTGTTGTTGTCACTGCCTTTGGTAGCTGAATTTATATACGTGTCACAAGAGTTTGCATTTAATATCATCAAAACATTCATTTGCTCTGTGTACAAACGGAAAACCATGTATAAAGATACAAAAATAGTACTAAACCTAATAAAACATGTCTTATAGAAGCAGTATGGCACATATTTGCTGCTTTCTTGTAAAGCCACTACTGTGAATGCTGCCAGCTGTAAGTTGGATCAAGCTGATGAGGCCTAATGAAGCAGAATCCTCATTTCAGAGCCCACTAGATGACACTCTTGCTCTGTAATCATTGGCTTTTTCAATCAGACCTCACATCATCCATCAAACCTGGAGCAGCTACTGAGCTCAGAAAACGAGACCAGTGTATCATGAAGCTTCACCAGTCCATAATTCCTTTAAATGTAATATAATAAATAAATTGAAAAAGCATAACCTTTGCAAATAGGAGTTTCTAGGCAGGAAATGAGTGATAAAAGTAACAACACATTTTAACACTCATATCTAATCAGTGTTTAGCAAACTAGGCTACAATTAAACTCGAAGGAACATTTTCCCACTTGTTCAAGGCATTGGCTTGAATTGTTGCATTTCATTTTAGTATATTATTAACACATTGGTTAATTGTTGTTATAATCTCTCTTCATTTATTATTAGCCTGTAGATGATTACTGTTCATTTTACATTTTAAGAAAGCTGCATATAAAGAAAGATACATACCATTTTATTCAAATTGTATTGATAGTAAAAAAATCTGTTAATGTGATTTTTTATTTAAAATACAGTTTTGCATGTGTGCAATATTTTACTATATCAAACTTTACTTGTTCCATATAATTTGAACTTGTTTAAGTCCATTTTCCCCAAAAATATCAATGTTGGCCCGCAACCTTGTTTAAGTTTCACAATAGTTTGATTGCAAAAATGTATATATATATATATATATATATATATATATATATATATATATATATATATATATTTAGTGGCCTCAATGATCTTGCAAATAAATCAACCTTGCTTTTATGTTGAAATGGACAAACCTTTTACTCTGCCACCAAGTGATGACCACAAGATGTACCAGCTCTCTAAACATGGTCAGCATACACGTTTTGATGAATCATGTATAGGTGCTACGCACAACTTGGTTAGATGGTTTCTACAACGTGTCCGTGATAACATTTTTATACATTTTTAATACATTTTCCCCGCGAAAAAGCATTGGACGCCTTAGAAGATCCTAATAAGCCTTACAGATGCATATTTATTCTTCACTTGTCTGCGTTCCGATACGCATTTTTACCACAACGCATCAGATGCATCACTCAAAATGCTGGGATCATTCCTGACCCTGCAGACAAATTTGTTAAGTGTGCTGTCATGGGACTTAATTACTAAAGTCTTGTGCAAACTGAAAAATTAGCAATGTTTGCTCAAGCTAACGGTAAATACTTTGGTTAAACAAACATGCAAATTAGGTTATTTAAATGCAATGATGAATGTATGACTCCACTTGTTTTTCTTCGAACTTGCCCTGCTGCAGGCCATGACATGTGCTGTCTGTTTCTTTTCATATCATAATTGGACCAAAAACAAATGTATGACATCACAGTCAAGACACATACAAAAAACAGACACATGGAGAAGTGCACTCTCTCTGCATACACCAATATTAACAGTAACTTTTTTAGTCAATTATGGAGACACACTCTTGGGATGCAAAAAAAAAAACTTTGCCTCCTCTAGTTCTTTATTTACGAAGCTCTCTTAATTTAGCTCCTACACACACAAATTCAATGTGAACTGCAATGCACGTCTGTGGAGGCGTGGTTTTTGGCCTTCGGGCCATAGTCTGAACTGGGGGTTAAACGTTTTAATTCAAAATGGAGCTTGACGTGCCGGTAACAGCTTAACATGTTTGACTTGGCACTGATATAAAATGTATGCACATAAAAAATAATAATAATAATTGTTGCCAAGCGTATGTAACAAAACCCAATCACTATATTGATATTTAACAGTGTTTGGTAAACACTGTTTACTCAGCTTTATTTTGCATTGACACAAACAGTATAGAACAATAGCAGGTGAAATAATCTGTTAATATGTAGCCAGTGAAATAATCTGCCCATTATTAATGTTACGATAACCACACATGACTCATCATACTTTTTTCAACTAGTTGTTCTTGCTGTTTACCACAAGACACATACTATTATATTCCAGGTAAACTGTATTATTAACCAACACAGAGCATTATATCAAATTCAGAAAAGTTTGATTGCAAACATTTTAAAAATAAGTGAAGAATACCTGAGTATTTTTTTTAAATGATATTAAACCTGCAGATGCCTTGCATATGAACCACTATATACATATATTCATATATATTTAAATGAATGATAACAGAGAGTTCAAAACAAAAACAGACAGGCCCCTGTGTCCTCAGGGGAGCTCCCCTTTAATTATTACTGATTTACAGTAGCATATTATCCAAAAGTCCCAGCACGTGGGACATGTGTACATGTGTTGTGTTTGTACCTGAGGGCGTGTGGTGGTTGAGCCGTCACGAAGACACTCCTGAATATAATCAGTTGTGCAGGTGATAAAGAGAGGGAGAGAGTGAAAGGCAGTAACAGGATTTTCGCCTACAATCTGGGAATTTACAGTAAAAAAAACATTTCAAAAACGGTCAATTGAAATATTTGCTTTACTCATTTATTAGTGAATCACTGCAAAAAAAAATCTTGGTTCTAAACACTGTAATACACTTTTTTTAAAATATGATATAAAACATTATATTTCAAACAATAATATGCAATATTATGTATTATCATAAATAAATAGTAAAATAGTAAACTGTTAAACTTTCATACAGTTTTGGTGATAACATATACTGTATATGCCCACAATCTTTGCTTACCATTGTGGGTCATTATCTTCTATTTGGATTCTTAATTTTATTTTGAGGAGCCAGAAATCAATTAACAGAGCAACATTACATAAGCGTTCTATCTATTTCTATAATTTTAAATATTAAATTTACCACGTGACTTTGTCTGAATTATCCAGTCGGAAGGCCTGAGAGACTCGTGAGGGGTTATGAAGCCTCATGATACAGCATCAGCTGCATCAGCATTCAGTTTCTGAATTTTTAAAGCCCACTAGATGTCAGTTTCAGAGAATATTATAGTGCAGAGAGTCCCATCTAGTGGCCTTTTAAAATACAGAAACTGCATCATGAAACAGCATCAAGCAGCTGATGGACTTCATGACAATGCACTATTGCAAAAATAAGCCTTTTTTTTTACATTTTATGAATAGAAAATATAAATAGAACTATTAATTCAATATTTGCCATGTTTTTTAAACACATTTAAGCATCTAGGCATCATTTTAGCATCTGCACCTTTTCAAAGTACATAATTAACACATGTTACGTATAAAATGCAATTCATCCCAATATACTGTAATAGTAAAACATGCGCTAAAGTTACTTTGAGCAAAGTTCTGGCAACCTCAACTGCTGCTGTACAACACTTAAACTTGTATAATCATCGGTTTAGTGACAGGTAGGGTTTAAAATGTTTGGGTAATACAATTGAATCTAAACTATAAAGATAGTTGAAAAAGCACATTTAATTATCTTACAAACCCACATTATAAATCCTATTTATATTTCCTACTTCCTATGTAGTACCACTTTCAGTTCACCGTCATTTGCACAAACACACACTTGTCTTCATGCGTCAGCCTCCAAGATTTTTACATCTTAAAAGAGGAGATTGAAAAGGTGAGATTAGCGATGCATGAGAGGGGAGACATCTAAACGAGGAGTTGGTATGATGATGCAGCATCAATGTCATTCCTCCCACTGCTTTTCTCATCTTCCATCAGAGCCCGTGACACTTTGCCTCCTTGACTGAAATTAAAGTTCTGCTTGGATGAATAATCCAAATGAAATGATTCCTCTTTGAATTGCATCATCTAATGTATGTGAGCATACATTGATGGGTAGAGGGCCCAGATCAGGCTCTGTCAATACTACACGTTACACAATAAAACATCATGAGTGTGTTTTGTAGTTAAGGGGATGAAGAGTTTTAAAGATCATCAGTTTATGAGTGAGTTTCCTTCAGAACAGTTGTTCAAAGCAAACCAATATTGAGCCAAGAGCGTCATAAAGTAGTTTCTAAAAACAAGTGCTTCATGAAGCTTCACCGGCCCATCACTAGCATGTTGTTCTAGAGCACTGTACAGCGTAACTTGGTAGCATGAAATCTTCTTAAATTCTCTGTTAAGGATTTTAATCTGTGCTTTATATGAAGACCACTATCTCATGCTCATCAAACGTTGACTAAAGATTTGACCAATCTAGCAAAAGTGACAGTTTTTCTTATCAAATTGAAAGCTGCAGAATTAATCCTCGCTGACATTTTAAAACGTCTGCAGTTTTCTTCTCTTCGGTACTCTTCGAAAAATTGTTCAGCCAGCAGGAAGTTCAAATATATTCTTTTTTATGTTACAAAGTACAAAAGCAGCCACCATTGACGTAATATATCTTGCAACTTGAGGATTCCACGGATAAGAGGAAGGTCTCTACTCAATTATCACCTCATTTACGGACTGGAGCGGACCAGGCTCGGTAATGCGGCCCAGATGCAAGTGACTGTTTCCTTCTGATAGGTAGTCTCTTATCAGATTTGCAGTCATGAGTACAGTAAGCTGACTAAATATATCATGTGGTGGGGTCAAAGTGTCACAACTGGTCAGCCTTTCGTCCCTGTTGCAGAGATTCCAATCCTTGAACTGACAAGTGTGTTATAGTTACACAAGTTCGAATGCTTTGTTCCCAGTCCACAGACATGGTGCTAATGTATTTAAGAGGAAGATCTTTACTGATACTTCAGGAATGTAAACCACTGAAATCTTGATTGCAACACTCGTATAGTTTATGAGATTGAGTTTCCATGTTCCTTTCCATCCACATTTTCACTCACACTATTTTCCAGCCGCAGCTGAATCCGGAGACTGACACGAAGTAAAACAAATCACAGTCGGTTTAACCTCCTTGAACTCTCAAACCCCCTAGAGTTCTGAAGTATGATGCTTTTTTTCCCCTAACAGAGCTCACGCAAATCTGATATCTTACAATGCAAGTACAGAAATCCACATTGTATCCAACATTTAACTTTTGTTTTGTTTTACATATCATGTTGTTTACATATCATGTTTAAAAGGAAATTATGAAGGATATTATGATTCTTGATTTAGCTGGATTCTTAAATGTTTGTGTAAATAAATTAACAAATAAATGATACTACAATTAATAAAAAACAGGTGAAAGAGATATAAGAAAAATATTTCTTAATCTGCTTTATTGACCAATATTTAAATTAAAATGAGTTACTTTGTGACCATTACAATTGCATCGCAATGTGGTCTCTGAAGGTGCATCTTAAAGCCATATGGTGTCAGATGAACCAGATCAAACTAATATAATAAGGCTTGTTGAATGCCAAATGGATAGCCTGTTTATATTGCCTCTAATTAGAAATAAACATTGTCAGGCTCAGGAGGATAATGTCTGTACTATTACTAACACTGTGCTAACACTTAACTGCAGGATTGGGCAAAGTCTTCCATAAAGTGGTTTCAAAATTTTATTCGAACCGATCAAGAGGACCCCTTCTGTAACTGGTGTTGCTTGTTGTCATCACTCCCGGAAGTCTCCACAAGGGATTGTTGTATAAACAAAGGTCGGAAACCATCTCAGGGAAGCTTGTCTGCATGTTCATCGGGGTCTCGACCTGAGTCCAGTTCGTCGTTGTGACCAAATGCTCACATTAAGATGGTTTCATGGTGTTTTATGGATGAAGAACACAGGTGCATTTTATTCATGCCATTGTGAATGCACAGAGATACCGTGACGAGATTCTGAGATCCATCGTTGTGCCATACATCCAAGAACAATACATCATGTTGCAACAAGACAATGCCCCATGTTGCCAGGATCTATACACATAAAAATTGACTTCATCTCATAAAAATTGGGAACAAAAAAATAAAATAATTTATATTTTTGTTCACTGTATGTACATTTTGAGAAAGCGACTTGCGCCCAGTTGTCGTCGTCTACATCTTTGTACAAAGTTACAGACCGATTTTTTTTCCAAAAACCTCCAAGGATCTCAACTATAATGTCCCCCTGGTTTAGAAGCATGAGGGTTTTTTCCAAAAAACTAAAATCAGTCTCTCAGCTGCTCCCTGATATGTTTCTTCATTGAACCACATTGACATCTGATGGCCTAGCAGCATCCGCCATAACAAACTTGAAATATAGACTAGTTTAATTATTTTTAAGTCTGTGTATGTGCATGTGCGTCTCTCTCTCTCTCTGAGTGTGTGTATCTCGCTCTCTCTGGTTGTGTGTGTGTCTCTCTCTGAGTGTGTGTGTGTGTCTCTCTCTCTCTCTGAATGTGTGTGTGTGTGTCTCTCTCTCTGAGTGTGGGTGTCTCGCTCTCTCTGAGTTTGTGTGTGTCTCACTCTCTCTGAGAGTGTGTGTGTGTGTTTCTCGCTATCTCTGAATGTGTGTGTGTGTGTCTCTCTCGGTCTGAGTGTGTGTGTCTCTCTCTCTTTGAGTGTGTCTCTCTCTCTCTCTCTGAGTGTCTGTGTCTTTCTCTCTCTGAGTGTGTGTGTGTCTCTCTCTCTCTGAGTGTGTTTGTGTCTCTCTCTCTCCGAGTGTGTGTGTGTGTCTCTCTCTGAGTGTGTGTCTCTCTCTCTCTCTCTCTCTGAGTGTGTGTGTCTCGCTCTCTCTGGGTGTGTGTGTGTCTCTCTCTGAGTGTGTGTGTGTGTGTGTGTCTCTCTCTCTCTCTGAATGTGTGTGTGTGTGTCTCTCTCTGAGTGTGGGTGTCTCGCTCTCCTTGAGTTTGTGTGTGTCTCACTCTCTCTGAGAGTGTGTGTGTGTGTTTCTCGCTATCTCTGAATGTGTGTCTCTCTCGGTCTGAGTGTGTGTGTCTCTCTCTCTTTGAGTGTGTCTCTCTCTCTCTCTCTGAGTGTCTGTGTCTTGCTCTCTCTGAGTATGTGTGTGTGTCTCGCTCTCTGAGTGTGTTTGTGTCTCACTGTGTGTGTGTGTGTGTGTGTGTGTGTCTATCTCTCTCTCTCTCTGAGTGTGTGAGTGAGAACTAATATTATAATTATAATCATTCTGATGGTTTATTCTTTTGAAGGTGTACGTTCCTAGTCTGTACATTTTGTTAATACCATGTTTGTTATGGGAAAATGTATTGGAACAGAACAGAACGGAACTAGTGATGATGCTGCAAGTCTTCTGGAGGTCTCTGAAAAAATCGAGAAGGTGATCTTGGCGTCTCAAGGACTGAGTGAGGTCACAACAGTCGTGAAGAACCTGGCAACCCATGCCAAAATGTTGGTGTCATGGTTGTTCAATTTAATTCAATTAAATTTTATTTAAAGTGTCTTATCATAACAAAGTTATCTCAAGACACTATACAGTTGAAATAAGACTACAGTTGATTAAGGAAAAATAGATCCCAGCAAGAAACAAAGAGCAAGAAACAAAACACTGTACAGTGAGCTGCACAGTTAGCAATGGCGAGGAAAAACTTCCTTTTAGAAGGCAGAAACCTCGAGCGGAACCAGACTCATTGTTGACGGCCTGCCGCTTTGACCGGCTGGGAGGAAGGATGTTGTTCTGACCACTGCCATGATTACACAAATAAAAGAGGCCTTTGGGTGCATTGTGTGCAACGGTATGTAACATAATTTGTTGTTTGATCTATGCTGAAGGATACAGTTTACTCCCTAATTAGCTAATAAACTATTGCACATTGAAGGCAAATTGTCCCTTGTAAACATAGAAAAGAAAATGTCACAGGGTGAGCTTCAAAGGACCCAGAAGTCAGAAACAGTCAAACGAGAGTATAACAAAAAGTCAGTGTCTTTAAATAAATAAAATCCACAGAGGGTGAATCCAAAACAGGCACCAACTAGGGCAAAAAACAAAAATCCAGGAGACAGGGGCATGGCTGGAAGAGAACGAAACCCGGGAAGTAAAAAGAGATTAAAAAAAACATATAACAAAAAATGCCAGGAATTTCCAAAAGTTCAAGTTCAGGTAGCAGTCGGTGTAGTGCCAAACCTTGTCAGGAGACTGTTCCTGTTTGGAGCTCCTTAAGAGTGAAGATACCCCCAGAAATCAAATTGAGCCGTGCACCTTTCTCCTGCTTAAGGTATAAAATAGCAAGTCTAATCTTACATACTCTCATTTTTGTTCTCTTCATTTAACAGGGCTAATGGAAGAACATTTATTTGCTGTATGCTGCAAAAGCTTCGTTGGCGGCAAAACTTGTGTTGACCAGTGGATGCTGACACCCAGCCAGTGCCTGAAATATGGGGGAGACTAGTTTTCCATCAATGCAGCTTGACAATGTTCTTTCCTTCTTTCCCGCTAATATTTCGTCTTCCTCGATGGAGAATGGGTATGTTCCAAAGCACTAGACTCTAGTCAGCGAAGATCCCACATATTGCTCGTACATGTCTGCTGCAATGGAAGCATGTGGTAACAAGTTATCTGTTGTTGTTTTTTTACATCCTCCTGCTGCCAAGGTATTTGGTGTACCTTTGCCTATGAAAAAAAGTATAGGTCAGAAAACGTTACATTAATTGAATTTACTCTCAACTTGGAAGAAAAAATGAAATATAAAGACCTGGCTATATTCTTACATATATATCTTACATACACATTTTTCCTTGTTAGACACCTGGGATTCTGTGGGCATTCCATGCAAGTACAGCTCTTGTTATGCCAATCTTGCACGGGCAGCAGTAAGGTTGAATGTAAAATATCGTCTGACGTTGTCATCCATATTGAGGACTTCTTCATCCTGCAGTTGAATGAGGGCTTCCTTCAATGGGTTATTTTTCTCTGCTGTTGATCTCAAGCCACATTCGTTCGATCATATGATTCTGTAGACAAGAGTAATGTAAAAGGTAGATTAATGAAATATTCTCAAGTTAGTCTGAAAAAGAATGATGTGTATACAGGATTATATGTGAAGTCAAAAGTTAACGAGGAGCAGGTTATAGTAAGGGGAATGACTATTGATGTATGACGGTGAAAACAAGGAGGCATTGTGGTTAATGTGAAGTAATAGTGACATTTTGAACATTAATTCTTTATTCACCTTTGTTTTGACTGAGTTTGGAGGTATGGTTTTCTTTGCATGTTGTTTCTGTTGTTAGACAGTATCACTAAGTAAAACCCTTACCTGGTCCCACATTCCATGTACAAGAACTGCTCATCTTTACATAAAAAGAGTCAAATATTTTGAATAAATTGTAAGTTAATAAGAAGGTAAGTAAGTTTAATTGTAAAGCTCTTTAACAGACTACAGTATAATTAAAATTAAAAAAAACTAGAACACAGTGACAAACATAGCAACCCCACGTTAATTAAGAAAAAGCATAATTAAAAAGCTTTTAAAGGAGTCAGTTAATGGCATGCATTAAGCCTGAAATATAGGATAGACGGAGAATATTTGTCGACGATTACGGATGACACTGGGCACTTTTATGTTTTACTAATTTATTAAGATGCCTAAATAAACTGTGCCATAGAAATCTATAGATAACTTTATATTTGATTTATTTTTAAATTGTTGTGGAAATGTGAGGCTTAGTCCCATGTCCCCATTTTATTTGTCAGCTAAAAAATGAAAAAAAGTTGAGAAGGACTGTACTAGGCTGTAAACATACAATACACACAATACATAAATTGTGAGGTTATTTTTGATGGACATGGTTGCCTGGGCCACAACCTTACTGATGTACCCATCTATTGTGAGAACATGCGTCACTCCGAACATTTTCATTCTGGTCTATGTGAACTTTGTGTCACGTGTATTCAGCATTGAAGGAGGCAGGGTTAAGGTAACATGCGCCCCTTGAGAAAAAAAATGTATATATTTAAACATATAGTACAACATTAAATGCTTGCAAAATATACTTACATGTTTTTGCATTTCATGATAAGCGAGATGATTTGACCTCAAATGTCAATGTCATGTTGTTCCCCAGCAACCACACCCATTGCCGACAGGGACCCGGTCATCAACTTCCGACCATATGTTGACCCTGTCTAATTAGTCAAAATAATCTGATGAAATTTAAAGCATTGCAGGGTAGAGAAGTCAAATATTTTACTTAAGTGAGAATATTGACGATTCAGAATACTGTGTGTGTCTGTCTGTCTGTGGTATTCATGAACACGCATGATTGGCATGTTCATGAATACCACAGACATCAAAAATGTGTATGTAATTTAACATTAAAATATTTCTCCAAAATTATTTAAAGGAAAATATATTTGTTATCAATAAAGAGCGCTCTTAACAAGTGAAATAAATGCATTTGAATCTGATTAAGTGTAGTTAGAAGCAGTACATATTTCTTAACATATAAAGTACGACTTTACAGAGGTTAGTTCCCTAGGTGTTGAAGGGGAATGAAATTATAACGGACAACAAAGATCATTGGTAATTCACTCCCCACGTAGCTGTATCCGAGACTTACCTGATTTATTGCCCTGGTAATGGCAAACCCTAATTGTGTGTCATAATAATGTCCCCTGCGTGAAATTACACTCATTTTGGAACATCTTCTCACAACACCTGATTGCAATAAATGCATGGAGATTTCGGCATGCAAGATGTTTTGTTTTTCGTTTCAAAAATGAATATTGAATGAACGGAATGTACACGGACCCTAGTAGCTACATTAAAATGGATATACATTTTTGCCTGTAACTCTAAAAGGGAACTGAAATTAAACCTGACCCTCATCAATATGAGAGGAACCATAGGAGAGGAGAAGATGCAAGCGAAGATATGAACGTCGGAAATCAAATTGATAGAACCATCCACAGGTTTCCTCTCTAAAGTGTTGACCCACTTTGGCTTTTTCAAGACAGATGACATAAGAACACTGGACAAAGAATAGGTCAATATGTTAACTTAATTTTGTGAAGGTAAAATACTGTATAACAACATGAATATGCAAAGCCACTTTGTTCGCTATAAGGCATACTGTCAGAACAGTGCTGAGGATTTAATGTAATTTGTATTTTCTTATTTTGTTAAGTTATATGTGAATGTGCCCAAGTTTACATAAAGAGTTTAAACTCCCTTTTCAGAACCAAAAGCAATGTCATTCATCAAATATTAAAGTATTTTCAGGCACTTCGATATGTCCAGCTGTAGAGAGTTTAAAATGTGTACATTATACTAAGGTCCAATCCCAATTCTCCTTCAATGGGCTTCCTCATTCCTCGAGCTCAAACCTCAAAGCTCGAGCCTCATAGTCGATCCTAAACTAACCAACTTCCGCTTCCGGTGAGCCTTTGATCGGCTGCTTGAACGTAAGCTCCTGCAATAATTGCCCAAAACAGTCGTTTTAACGACTACTTGTCCGGATATTATGCTCATATCACTTAAGATATGTCTCAAGCATCTCGGATCTATGATCGCGATGCTCTTTTCAACATCAGAGAGTCGATGGAGGATAATAACCGCGACCGTTTCCAACGTCCGGTGAATATGTTTCCGGCTCCGCTTCTCATCGACTCGGACTCTGTGGAATATCGTTTGATCTCTCGGGTACAAGGCGATTTCCACAAGCGATCGAGTCGGTCTGGAGTACAGGTCAGGATGAGACGCGCAGTCGCGATCGCTCGGAACAACTCTGACGTCATCGGACGTCATCGATGTTTGATCGACATTCCTCTCGCTGAAGAGCATGACGACACATCAGCGCTGCCGTCTGTCCAGACCTCAACGAAAGGTGGTAAGATTTTTTCATTTCCTTTCTTTAATTCGGCTTTTACTACCGAGTTGAACGCGAGTGACAGCTGGTACCCACGTGACCGCTGTTCGCTTCAAAAGATCCCGCTCTGCGCACCTGTCAGTGACGCGGCGTCGTCAGTGACGTCATGCTTAATGTGGGACTTCTTAATGTTCGCTCCATTACTAATAAATCCTTTATTCTTAATGATCTTTTCACAAGAGTCAATTTGGATTTATTATGTCTTTCTGAGACTTGGCAGAGAGAGGAAGAGTTTATTCATCTGAACGAACTCTGTCCAGTAGGGAGCGCTGTCCTGGGGAAGCCTCGCCTCTCTGGTCGTGGGGGTGGTCTTGCTACTGTTTTTAGGAAGAGTTGTTCTTGCAAAGTGATTCAGACACAGGAATTCACTTCTTTTGAGTCTCAGATGATCTTGGTTGGTTCTACAAGACCTTTCTATTGTGTGTCAATCTACCGCCCGCCTGGTCCTGCGGAAGTGTTCTTGACTTTAGTGACTTCTTATCTTCCATTATTCAGATGGAATCTGTTCTTATTCTTGGAGACTTTAATCTTCATGTTGATGACGTCACATCTTGTTCTGCTAAAGAACTTTTAACTTTAACAGAAGCCTTTAATTTTGAGCAACATGTTTCTGAACCCACTCATCAAAAAGGCCACATTTTAGACTTAGTTTTTACTCTTGGCCTGGACATTTCTAATGTATCTGTACATGATGTCCATCTGAGTGATCATTTTCTTGTCTTGTTTAACCTGGACTTCATCCCTGAACCTAAGCCTCTTAAAGTTAGGTCTCAGAGGCGTGTCATCTCAGCCGATACGGCAGACAGTTTTTCTGCTATGTTTGACCGTCTTTCCTTTGATGACTGCCCAGACGTGGACAGTTTGATTCACTGTTTCACTGGTCATTGTGTTGAAATACTGGATCAAGTGGCACCTGTTAAATCGAACTTGAAAATTCAGAAAAAAAGGTGCCCTTGGACAAATGAAGATCTCCTGAGTCTGAAGAGACTTTGTCGAAAGACTGAGCGTCTCTGGAAGTCCACTAAACTTGAGGTACATAGACTTCACCTCAGGGATCTGATGACTTCTTACAATGAGATGGTAGAAACTGCTAGATCTGATTACATCAGAAAACTGGTGGCAGCAAATAGGAAAACCCCCAAAGTTTTGTTTGACACGATTAATTCTCTCGTGTCTCCTGCTCTTCAAATCACGCCTGTCTTCTGTGAAGCTGACAGCAATGCATTGTTGAGATTTTTCATTGACAAAATTAAATTTATCAAAGAGAAAATCTCTCCCCCTTTGTTTGGAACCCCTACTGTCTCTGAGCCCCTCTCTCTTGGTCCTCCTTCACTGCTGTATCTTTGGGTGATATTTTGGCACTAGTGAACAAGATGACACCCTCCTCTTGTTCAGATGACGTCCTTCCTTGTAGGCTTTTTATCAAAGTATTTGATGTAATTGGCCCCTGGGTTACCAATATGGTGAACCTCTCCCTTTCCACAGGGGTTTTTCCCAATGCATTTAAACATGCCATTGTGGAGCCTCTGCTCAAAAAACCAGGCTTAGACCCAACTGATCTCAGTAATTTCAGGCCTATTTCTAAGCTCCCTTTCTTGTCCAAGATCTTGGAGAAGGTGGTGTCTGAGCAGCTGTCTTTGTTCCTGGATCAGAGCGACATCCATGAGAAGTTTCAGTCTGGCTTCCGTAAACATCACTCTATGGAGACAGCTTTATTGAAAGTGTCCAGTGACATCATGATGTCGTCTGACTCTGGTAAAATCACTGTTCTGGAATCTTTTGGATCTGTCCTCAGCCTTTGACACAGTTGATCACCAGATCCTGCTGAGAAGACTGAGGGATGAAGTGGGACTGTCTGGGTCTGTGTTAGAATGGTTCTCATCTTACCTTTCTGGGCGCAGTTTTAGTGTATCTGCCAATCAAATGAGGTCTGAATCGGCAGATCTGTTGTGTGGAGTCCCTCAAGGTTCTGTTCTGGGTCCTTTATTGTTTTTGCTGTACTTGATTCCCCTCGGTAAAATTATTCAGAGATTTCCAGATGTTTCTTATCACATTTTTGCTGATGACATCCAGCTCTACTTCTCTTTTGATCCAACTGAGCCCCAAAGGCTGAACAGCTTAGTCAACACTGGTGATTGCTCCTGATGATAAGGTTCCAGGGTTGAGTCAGTACTTGGGTGACTTAGGTCAGTCCGTCAAACTGAGCCTGAGAAACCTGGGTGTTGTATTTGATAAAGACATGTCTCTTGTTCAACACTGCAGAAAACTGACCAGAAACTGTTTCCTTCAACTGAGAAAAATCTCTAAACTTAGGAAAATGTTGTCGGAACATGATCTGGAGCTTGTAATCCATGCGTTTGTTTCTTCTCGCCTGGACTATTGTAACAGTTTGTTTTCATGTCTTAACAAGAAGGGGCTGTCTCGCCTGCAGTTGATTCAGAACTCTGCAGCGAGAATTCTGACCCGCTCAAGTAGAAGAACTCACATTTCTCCGATCCTTAAAACTCTTCACTGGCTTCCAGTTTCTTTCAGGATCAACTTTAAAATTCTGGTTCTTACTTTCAGAGCTATTCATTGTCAGGCTCCTCCTTACATCACTGATCTGATCCAGCCTTACACCCCAGCTCGGGCTCTGAGGTCTGTGGATCAGAATCTACTTATGGTTCCACGCACACGGCTCAGGACCAGAGGAGAGAAATCTTCTCAGGCGGTTGCTCCTAAGCTTTGGAACAATCTTCCTCACTCTTTGCGCTTGATGGAGTCTACTGACTCCTTTAAGAAACATCTTAAGACGTTTCTATTTGTTCAGGCTTTTCCTGGATTTTCTGGAACTCCTGTGTTGTTCTCAGTATTATCTTGATCTTTAAAGTATATACTTTTTTGAGTATTGTTTTGATTGTTTAAGCGCTTTGTGACCTTGGTCTGGAAAAGCGCTATATAAATAAATATTACTTACTTACTTACTTACTTACTAAAAACAGAGGAACGAGGCTCATTTGCCCACTTAGAAATGGGACGCACCTTAAAGTTAGGCGTGAAAGCCCACAGTTTTAAAGTAAATATTTTACTCTCCTCATGGCGTCTCTGCTCCCTCTTGCTATCAACCTTCCAGAACTCTATCACCAGGTTTACCTTTAGCCTTTTCCGTGATGTTGGAGTTGGGGGGATCGAGGTTAGTGAGGCTGGCTTTAGATTGATGGCACGCCGAAGGGGAGGGGCCATCAACAATATCCTGTAAAAGAAAAAAGAAATAGGTGACTTTTCAGTATCTGTAAACGGTGACAAACGTCTTCCTAACGTACCATTTGGAGAGAAACAGGGTGTGCTTGTGCCACAAGCCGAGGAGGGTGGATAGATGGCCGACCACCCAGGACATAGTGCATGTCCTGGAACTATTGCCAGTTCAGTGCTGTTTCCTCCCCTGCATCTGTCCCTGACCCAGACTTTGGTGTTTTCACTTCCTGCAACATACATCAAGAGGATGAATGAATGGCATGGAGAAATAAGATATTTTTTTTCCCTTTTCAGCTGGCCTTGTGGGGCTCCACCATACCCTCCAGGCCAGCCTCTTTGATGAACTGCCTATATTGTAACAAGAAATAACTGTAAGGTTAGGGCAGAATGATGCAAAACATATGTGCTTTGATATATTGCTGATATGTTCAGGAATCATATCATAATGCTTCGTCACTAGAGAATCATTGCCACTAAAGTATCAGATATTTTTTTAATATTAACAGTAACAGGTAATTACTCACTCCCAAGGTATTAATTCAAAAAGCTTGCACAAATAACAATAGTATGGATATAGCAGACCACATGATCACCTTAACGCAAAAAACTTGATCTCTGCTATGCTATGGGAGACAACAAAGCAAGGTCTGTGCATATACTGTAGGTTGTAGCTTTATAAAGACCAAAAGCCATTTAAATCTTTTTACCGGACTCTGAAAAATATCGTAAATATATATTTACATCTAAATATAAAATATAAAATATATAAATAAAGAGGCATGGTATCCATAGAAAAGACATTCATGTGTTTATGATATTTATTTTCATTTATAATAAATAAGAAAATGCTTACATTTGTAGCTTGTTCTTTTCAAGGCCATGGCTTCAGAGAAACAATCATGGAAGGCATTCTGGTATACCATCATGGAGAAACAATCATGGAAGGCATTCTGGTATACCACTTCCAAGGTAGGTCCCAGAAAATCTAAAAAAAGTGAGAAAGGTACGGCCCTCACTCTTGTTCCTCATGGGACAGCCCTTTCTCGTGTGGGAGCGCAGATTTTGAGCTTTAAGAACGAGTTGGAGGAATGAGGAGGTTAATGGGACGCAGCCTTAGTACGAGAAGAAATACATAAAACATTTAGCTTTTTATGGAATTTTAATTTCATCTCAGTAACATGTGTCCTGATATATCATCGTTATAATTTATTGCAATATATCGAACTTGTTTGGGTCAGACGAAGTAAAAAAAAGAATCGCTATGCTTGTTTTATTAAAAAAGAGTTATTAAAAGTCATTTCAAAGTCTACATATAAGCAATAATATGGATAATAATAGATCTTCAAAATATCACTGATTAAGTGAATGGAAAGGGCATTGTGTAGATGTGATTAGACGCAGCTACTCCACTAATCACGGAAGTAAAAGATAATTGAACACACATATACTTTTGACATGTCTACAAACGTGTGTACGGTTAGATGTGAGCAGAAATAAATGCAGTTTTATTGGTGGGTAAGAAAGCAAGGCAGCATCACATAAACGCAAGTCTGTTTGAGGTTCCTGCTGTGTTTTGGTTTACTTCTGGCTATCCCAAAGTCAAGGTGCCCTGACAGAGAAGGCTGTGTACAATTATACTCGTGTCTAGTAGCACCCATTACGAACGACCTGAGAGTCTTTTGGTCCTGGCGGACTCATACGGTGTATGACTTTAGACTTAATAACTAATTGCAGTCCTTTGTCCTAAGTGACATTTAATTTAATTGTTTAAATACCTTTTGGTTTAGTAATAATTATCTTGAGTAGAGGAAATTTTCATTGAAAATAAATGCTTCATTCAAATAAAACAATGCAATATTTTTTTCCAATCATGGATATGAAAAAGTGGTTCCAGCGACCATGAGTTTCTGTCATATCTTTTATTCAGGGTCCATAATTGTCTGGTAATGTTTGAATAATTTCTAGTATTGATTAAGTATCTAAACCCTTCAGTAGCCATTGTCAATTCTGTTTATTATCATATTATTCCTCTCATCCTTATCATAGATTTCGAAGTGTTACTTTAATAACCAGAAACATTTCCAAATTCTAGTGTCAATAAACTGGGGATTGTAGTAGCTAGGTTTGTAAGAAAAAAAAATTGATGAAGATACACAATGTTCCAGACTGCCTTTTTTTGGACTTCATATCCCAAAGTGTTCTCTAACAGCTACAGTTAAGGGTTTAGTTGTTAAATAGCAGTGGGAAAAGATAACTTCCTTGACGAGTAGACCTTTGTAGATTAAAGTGTTTTAGGACTGAATTGTTAGATGGGACAACAGAAGTTGAAAAATTTATTTTTTATTTCAGTTAGTAAATCATTCTTCTTGTTTTGCAGGGCATCACAGGTTAACCTTTCTTCCAATAAAATCTACCGTTCTCAACTTTTCTAATCTACATGCCCCCTTTTCTCTGTATAGACCTAAGGGGTCAAACTTTAGGGCGTTTTGGGTTGCCAGGAGTTCATAAAAATACACCAGCTGTTGAACTCAAGGTTCAATCGACTCTGAAATATCGATTTCTACAGTCACCTTTGACCTCTGAATCCCAGACATAGCATGCGTGAAAAATAGTCTGTGCGATGTTGTCTATAGTGCTTAAGAAACACAGGAGATGGTTATCAGAACCAGAGCCCGCCACATGAACAACTCCTGCATCTGCACTCAACATAAGGTAAAGCGGAAAATTAAGTTTAGTGTAAACTGATTAACATCCTATTCTGGCTAATTATCATTCACTTGTTTGGTGACTTATGTGTCACATGTTAAAACTAAAAAGCTAAATTGTACTTTTATTCAACCAGCAAGGTTTTTTTTTTTATTAAACAAAAATGATACAGATA
Organism: Callionymus lyra; assembly: GCF_982586985.1. Lineage (NCBI taxonomy): Eukaryota > Metazoa > Chordata > Actinopteri > Syngnathiformes > Callionymidae > Callionymus > Callionymus lyra. The sequence continues at coordinate 1,578,178 of NC_141833.1, forward strand.
AAAGGTAAATAAAAAGAGCATGGAGAGATAAAATATATAGCAGTGTTCATACACATGAAACTGTGTGTCTGAGGGACTATTTAGAATCTGCTCTGCGTAGCTCACTGTCAAGTACCTTCTGTTGCATGAGGTTTTTAAACTTCATGGTGATGCAGCTTTGAGGATAGATGTTGCATTCCTCATCTGAAAAAAATGTACTGAGCCGAACATATTGACCATTATTTCAGCCATAAATTAAGCTCATTGAACCTGTTGGTTGGATCTGTTACAAATGCCAAGTCTAGCAGCCACTAGTCATCACATAGTTGCTTGTATTCTACTATGACTATTGCTTTTTCTTGGTCCAGCTGCTCCATTCATTATGTTTATAACCCTTCTTGTCGATATAAATTGAACAGACAGCCAGTATTGCAAAATGGCAGAATTAATCATTTGATATTAGTCTTTTCAATAAGGAATAGTGGCAAAGCAAGTGCAAAGCCCTTTTGTAATTGGACTGCTACATCAGACGTGTTGAAGGTCAGGATCAGGTGGTCCACTGTCCAGAGAATATTGAGGGACAACCATAGAGAGGCTGCTCATCAGTAATCAGTTTTGCTCAATGTTTTTGTGCTTGTCAGAAATGATTCTCTGCCAAAACTTCTTCTTGCAAGATTTTAACTTCACTTTTGGCTTCAACATTAACTACTTATCTTAAAATGGCCACATAGTCCTGGATATCCTTTTGGGACACTGTAAAGTCATTGAAGGTCTTTCAATTCCTAGTTCAATCAAACTCTAAATAAAAGCATTCATGTACATAAAAATCCTTAACAGTGCCTTTGAAAAGAATTTGACTTTAAAAGACATGACACATACAGTATGACCAGCAAAATTATGTCCTGCATCAGACAATAGTGGTGTTCATCATTACAATCTTTGACTCCATTTAATAAAATATGCTTTTATTTTAAAACATAATTTTCACGTGATAACATTTTCTCAAATTGATAAAGATACTAATATATAAAAGTATTGCTTAAAGGCTATGCTATTGGGTATATAGTCCAGTTTAAAACTTCCATCACAGTAAAAAAAAAAGAAAGAAGAAAAAAACATGAAATAATAACTATGTAATGATTATCTTTTGATTATGTGTTATGGTTTGTGTCAAATGAAAGCTGAAACCCATCCTCCCAATACAAATATATATTCGGTTTGTTAATATGTCTGATGCTGATTGTTACCGGATGGTTATTTTAAGTTTGATATTGATATGATTAAGTTTACATTCTCTTGAGTAAGCACGCTCTCTCATTACCGGTGGCCTCACCTGTTAACGTAGCGGAGTTTTAAAGGGATGCGTCATTCAGTCTGCCCCTCTCCTCTGTGTCATGACAGTCGGCTGATCTGGTGCCGGTGTTGGGCAGACAACGTGGCGTTCTGGGACGTATGCATGGGGTACGATCAGTGCGCGGTCCTGTTCCCCGGTATTCGGGCTGTAATTTACGCTGACTCATAAAATCAGGTGCCGCTACCTAAATTAGTTGTTTATTTTATCTTTATCTTTTCTTCACGATTTGGTTCTTTTTTTCAGGGATTGCATAAAAGATGCCCTGCCTTGCCTCTTTATTTACATTGCCTCTTTATGTTTAGTTTGGTTCGCTTCACAGCTTAATTTATATTTTCGTTATTTTCTTCACCACAAAGTTGTTTCGGTAGTTTTGTTTTGGTTATTCAACTTTTGTAGGTGTGAGCTACAGTTGTGAGACTTAGATCTTGTGTTTATAATTTGTTCATATTTCCTGTGTTTTTTTTGGTCATGTTTAACACTTGTTGTAGTTTTCCACAGCAGCGATTTTTTTTTTCTCGATTGAAGTAGTGCCTATAATCGTTATTTCTGTCGTGTCAACGTGTGGTTTTGTTATGATTACTAATGTTTTTTTGTTTTCCATTTTTTCTGTATTATAATTACTAACTGTGTGCTTTGACTTTAATTCATTTGTGTGCAAGCCTTAGTTTGTTATGTCGTTGTCAGTTATGATTATTAATAGCCTACTTCGGCTGCATTGTCTTGATACTCCAATAAATTATATTATTTTCTGGTACTTATTTTTTGGGCCTGTATTCATTTGCCGCAGGTTTCTACGCGCAGGCTCGTGGGAATAGATCTTTAGGTGCAAGTCCTAAGGTGGCGTTGTTGGACACCAATCCATCTCATTTAAATCCAGCCACTAGTGGGAGTGGAAGTACACCCGTTACTCCCCGGGCCAGTTTTAAGGAACGGTTACACTAACGCTAAGTGGGACTTTACAGGTATAGGGGAATTGGAAATGTTCTCACTGTGTTGCTTTTAATCAATCAATTTGAAGAAACAGAAAGTACTGTTCTCCTTCTATTATTGCTTCTTCTATATCCAATTGAGCAGACACTCACTAATTTGCTAGGTAACATTGACATATAAATAATAACGCTTTCACATCTCTGTTAAGAAACCAGACCTGAAAAAGTATTCAACTAAACCATTTGCTTTTTACCATAAGTAATGACACATGATTTACTCTTCAGTATCTCCTGCAGCACGATAAAAATACACTTCTGGTCTAAGGCTGTTACTCTGTTGTCGATCATTTCATAAAATCTTCATGCATTATTCCATATTCAAATATTTAATGTAAATGTCCAGCTCCTGAAATGAAAGTCTGCAGCTGTTGCTGCGGACTATATTATCAAAGCCCGGCCACCCACTCGCATCTGCTTTGACTTTAGATCAGCGACTGAAATCACAGGCTCTCATTCCTGCTGCACAATAATTGACAACTGATTGTCGCAAGTCGCCTTTTGAACCCGGACATATTCCATTAAAATCTTGTGTGCGGTAATGCACACCTTCCCTTTTTTCGGCCCACTGCCTGCGCTCGTGTTTGTACGAGCACGTATGTGAGCGAGAGATCAAATAGTACAACTGCGCCAATACACTATTTGATCTTTGTGCCTGGTGGGCTACACAAGCGAATGCAGGGATGCTTCGTGTGAACACTGCTTCATTATTTCATTATAACCCTACAGAGTCTTTGAACCCTGCAGCAGGATGATTAATTCATGACTCCTTTTTTTTTAACGGTAGCTAAAAGTAGATGGGAGATTGTAAAGCAGCGTGGTTCAGTTTGGTGTTAAATTTCAGAAACACTCACTGATTAGGTTTGATTAGTCAACACCAGAGGGAGAAAGTCAATAGAACCAAAATTGTTAGATGGCAGCAGCAACATAAGTAAATGAAGGAGAATAAGTATAGACGAAGGAATCCCACAGGAGTTTGCAATTTTAAATTTCAGGGTGTGTATGTGTACATTCATGCTTTCACAGGAAGTTGGAGAATCTTGTCTGTTGACTTTAAAAGAGAATATTGGAAAAGTCTCACTGCAATTGAATGGAAGTGGAAGTCTGGCTATAGAAACACATCTTCTAGTTTTATTGAAAGAACAGTGGCATTGCAGCAAGAAGCTCCCCTGGTTGATATCCCGCTCAGGGATGTGCAAGGTGCATTTTCATTTGCACATGAAGTCAGAACTCTGGATGTGGAGGCCTCCCTGTAAACTTTTCTGTTGGACTGGCAACTTTAGATTACCAGCTGTTAATGTTTTTTTATGACTTGAAAATAAGAAATAAAACATACACACATTACAACAATTGTTTTACTTTGCTATGGCATTATAGCAAACTCTCGGGGAGGGGGGGGGGTATAAGAGCCTTTCTCTTGGGGCTGGAAAACTACTGCAGTCTGAGTACCTTCCATTCATTCTATTTTAAATTTTGAAACGGAAGGATTGAAACAAAAAAAGCCCTTTTCCTTTTTCAAGCGATGTAGAAGGTTTAAAAAAAACAAGAGGGTTTTTTTCCATTGAAATACAGTTACATAATTGGATTTTGTGTTTTCATATTATGGATTGTTGTACTCCCTGCACACCTTGAAGAATCCATTGCATGTTTATCTGAAATGCAAAAATGCAGGGACCACTGTTTTCACATGTGTACCAGCCAACAGCAACTGTTGATTTTTCTTATGCTCATCCTAGAAGACCAAAATTACTCTTTACATCCTTGAAGAAAAATAACAAATGTATCATGAAGCTTGCAGTATTCACATACTCACTCAAGGTCGTACACCTGCTGCAACTTCTTTGTTAGTAACATTACAAGACCTTAAAACACCAGCCTCCCTGGTCGAGGGTTTTTGTGATCAAGGCACTGGAGAGCTGTGAATAATATCTAATCCAATACAAAGTGTGTCACATGATGTGTGCATGTTGCTGTCTGTAACACCAATAAGAAGTATACATTAATATTTGTTATAGAAAATGACTTTCTGCAGTCAATGTCTTAAATGTATGTTTAAAAAAATATTTCCAGCTGATCGCTCAATTAAATGACAAAAGTCGGCAGGTGTCGAAACAGCAGTACTCTTCCTTACCACAAGGGTCAACTGAGACAGGTTGTTCCTAGAATTATTTTTTGTTTTCTTCATTTGATTGTTACTCTTGACTATACAATAATAAAGTAGAGCACCTTAATAAAGTTTGTGTTGGTACATGGAGCATTACCGGTTGCATGCTTGTGGATAAGTAGTAATAAAAAAGATGCCTTTTAAAGTTCTTACACTTAACACACACACCACACGTAACTGTACCTATGTTTCCTGCATGAAGATTCAAACCCACAGACTGAAAATGCAAATTGGCCAACTGAAGAGTTTTTGCCATTTGAAGGTGCTGTTAAATTGGTTCGAAATTGCGATTTGCATCAGCAGGTTGCAAAAGCCTTTCAGTGAATGTTCGAGTGATGATCTTAAACAACAATGACAACAAAAGTACTTATTTAGTCCAGAGTCAGAACAATGACTGAATGATAGTGTGCTTGTTAAATGACTACATCCCACAGTCAGGAAAGTGTCAAATGACTTTGTGCGAACATTTCAAAAATAAGTTTTGATTAGAAGGGACAGGGACGCTATTTTGAATGTGGCTTCAAAAAGATTGTAAGTTTCCCAGGAAATGGCAGAAATGTTTATATCACTTGTCTATAATGTTCGCTCTTTAATGTAAGTTAAACATAATCAAAATTCTACATTTAACCTAAAACGAATTAAACCTTAATAAAACCAAATAATTTGTTTGTTTTGTTGTTGTATGGTACGTGAGGTCCAATATAAATAGAAAAAAGAACATGAAAGGAAAGATATCCTTTTATATAAGATAATCGGTAAAGGGTTTGATGTTGTAATTATTAATGTAAATTATAAAGACTTTTGAATGCCAAGTCATTAAAATACAATAGTAATTGTGCGACCATTGTTGAGGCTTTGTTTTCTCAGCTTTTTCTTAGAGAAAACCAGGTGGATGTTCGCTAATTGGGTCTACTATAATCCACTTTAACATGAAATGGTGGCAACATTAAGGAAAAGCTGTAGTGATGCAGGCTTAAAAACTGCATTGACACACAAATAAAGAAGTGCCTTGTATAAAGACAAATATAAATGTCTGTGGGCTGGCTCCCCTCATTGCCACTAGTCTGCCAAAAGGAGAAATAAAAAGGCTGGATATCCTTCTCCCATATTGGCACCTAAATTGGCACTGACATAATCCCTTCATTGCTCTCAGCTACAGCCCCCAAATGTGTTTCATTTGACTATTTGCACCCTCAAAATATCTGTTTTAAAAAAAGGACGTCTAAACTTTGTGTTAAAATATTAAGAGAACATATTGCAGTTATCATAGCTCAACATGACTACTCAGACTCTCTAGGTGTCAGAAGTACCTACAGATGATGAGGTAAAAAAAGAGAGGTAGACAAAATTTTTCTTTTTTTAATTTTTTAATTTTTTAATTTGAGATTGCATAGATAATTAAAGTGTGGTGTCATAGGTACCAGACAATGCTACAAAAAGGCGTCATGATGTTTTATTGCTATTGTGGTTCGTTTTAGGTGTTTTGGTGAAATTATCACAATCAGTATGATGTTGTGGTAAAAGTTGAATGGAATCCATTTCCAGACAGAGAGTTCATCATTTCATTTCATACATATTTTGGTCAACCCCTTGTGATTTACCAGTCTGGAGTATTATAAAATAAACCACAATAAAACTGTCTTGAGGGTGGTTTAAAGTGGGCTCAGGAGTTCCACTCCAAATAATTTACATTTACATTGGAATAATGCTCTTTGTCCCTCAACAGAAGAGTTGTGGTGTTTTATTTATGATTTATTACCTTTTTTATATAAAGTTAAAAATATGTCTCTTTTCTGTTTATACATATTCAGTTTTGATGTTTCAATCACAATAGCTGCGCATACATGTGCATTTTTGATCTGATTAAAAGTGTTAAATATTTACCTTTTTTATATGGAATTGAACACATTTTGAAGAGACCTTTTAATCTAGTGTTTCCATTAAACTGACTCGATTGATGAACAGATCTGTTCGACCTGGATCATTATTATTTTAGGGACATTTTTTCATGAAGCATTTTTTTTACGACAGCCATTATAGCTACAGTTTAAACAAAGTGGAAATAGTTCTGTTCATCCTTTCTTTGAGGAGTGACACATTTGATAATTGTCATTGTGTCCCTGAGCAAGACATTTAACCATGCTGCTGGGTTGTATCACAGCCTACTCCCAGTATGTAAGAGTGTTTGTAATGCACTTGAGTGTAGTTATGTATTTAAGAAAGAACTATTGATGGGTGGATGATGCCTGATAATACAGTAAAGATGACATTGTTTCCTTTATAATCTTTGGCTCTTAGTATCGTAATTAGGCGGAAGGAAAGTTTGACATTATCACTGGAAGTGTGTTTGTTGTGGATCGTGTTGGATAATAAAGAGTCGATGACTGAACGTTATTCCTGACCGTGAGTTATTTATAAACACTTTGGCGACAAAGATGGAGATATTGATCTCACCTCTACAGAAGTTCCTTGCCCAGCCTGGGGAGCGTCCGATACCATTGCCCCGCTGGTTTGACTCGTTTTAAATGTTAATAGCGGCCATTGGCTTAGCTTAGCGAATGTTCCGCACTCTCGGACCCACGGACACATATACAACCTGTGTTAACTTGCTGAAAGGACCTTTCGCTGCTCCACAGAGCATCATCGTATTGTCTTCCGTCTGCGCCGACAGTACAATTCACTCTGTGAGTTTCTGCAACAAGCCGTTTAAGTGGTGCACAGTGGAGCTGGATGGAGTTCGCCTGCCTTTGCTCCAAACTCACCACAGATAACATGCCTTAGTTCATCTCAGCGGACTTTGCCGCCTTCTTGGAAGGGAGGGGAATAAAACATATTAAGACTGCTCTATACAACCCTCAGGCAAACAGGGGTGTAGAAAGATTCAATCAGATACTGAAGATTGCACACACAGAGCACACCTGGTTGAAAACACGTCATTGACACCAGCATTGAGAAGCACGCTGCTCCACTACAGAGCAACTCTACACAAGGAGGCAGCTCACCTGCGCTTCTGATGTTGGGATGGGAACTGAAGCGTTCTCTGGATCATCTGCATCCTACAAGAAGAGCAGCAGAGCAAACCCAATATAAACTCAACTCACATTCCCTATTTATTAACAGTCCAGATATTAAAAAGCCAGGTAAACAAGTTGCATGGAGAAGAGGAAGTGTGGGCTCCAGGTATTAAGCAAAAGGGTCAACACTACCAGATACCAGACTACCATTCCAACTAGGTAGAAGAATTCAGATGAGGGTGAGGCAGAAAATGGGGTCCAAGTTCAGAGACATTATCCAAGATTCAGGCAGGCAGGCAGACAATAGTAGGCTGAATGACAACAACATTAAAAACGCGACGACTCTATAAAGATTTAAAAACAAATAAAAGAACTCTAAAATGCATGGGCAGCCAGCAGCTTACGTGTTCCAGTTAAAAGCCGAGCAGTGGCATTTCAGACTAACTGGAGGGATGACTGGCCATCTCCAAAGTAAAGTGTGTTGGAGTAATCCAGCCAGGTTGTGATGAAGGCATTGATTACTGTTTTAAAGTGCCGTTGTGCAAGAAAGTGCTTAACCTTCACCAGCCGCCTCAGGTTAAAAAAGTTTGACTTCACAACTGCTCCTTTTTGCCTGTCCAATTTAAAATCACTGTCCATCTTAAAACCCAGGTTACGGATTGAAAAGTAAGAGGCCATCCAGGCTATAATGCCTTCAACAGACAACTGGAGAGGTTGGAGCGCGAAAGCATTTTTTTTCTTTATTGGCACATATATGTGCGCCCTACCACAAAAACCCACTGTGTTCTGGAGACAATTAAAATATTTACAGGTATAATACAGTTTATTTTTTTAGCAGAGGGTTGAATTGCTTGAAGCTCTGCAGGATAATTCCAGAACACAAACTGCTGTTAATGATCGCCAACACTGACTGTGCTATGCTTGGAAAGACTTGTTTAAAAAGTGAGGTGATAAAGCATCAACCGGAAAACCTGAAGGCTTGCTATGTCTAACCAGGTCCTTGAAAAACTTCAGCACCAACCGAAACCAGGCTAGGAGAAGGAACAGAGGGGTCAGAGTCAGGTGGCGAGATAAGAGCTCTGGTGGAGATGACCTTGAATGAATAAAAAAGCGCAGGAAGCTATTAAACATTTCAGGTAAGGCTTCTTCGTCATCTGACAGAGGGTCTTTTAAAACTGTGTCTATTGTTTTAAATAAAATACGAGGGTTGTGGTGATTGGCCTCCACAATCTCCGCCAAATGTTCACCCAGAGAGAGCTTGGGCAGGCATTGACAGCAGGGACCCTCAAATGTAAGTAAGTAAGTAAGTAAGTAATATTTATTTATATAGCGCTTTTCCAGACCAGGGTCACAAAGCGCTTAAATAATCAAAACAATACTCAAAAAAGTATATACTTTAAAGATCAAGATAATACTGAGAACAACACAGGAGTTCCAGAAAATCAAGGAAAAGCCTGAACAAATAGAAACGTCTTAAGATGTTTCTTAAAGGAGTCAGTAGACTCCATCAAGCTCAAAGAAAGAGGAAGATCGTTCCAAAGCTTAGGAGCAACAGTCTGAAAAGATTTCTCTCCTCTGGTCATGAGCCGTGTGCGTGGAACCATAAGTAGATTCTGATCCACAGACCTCAGAGCCCGAGCTGGGGTGTAAGGCTGGATCAGATCAGTGATGTAAGGAGGAGCCTGACAATGAATAGCTCTGAAAGTAAGAACCAGAATTTTAAAGTTGATCCTGAAAGAAACTGGAAGCCAGTGAAGAGTTTTAAGGATCGGAGAAATGTGAGTTCTTCTACTTGAGCGGGTTAGAATTCTCGCTGCAGAGTTCTGAATCAACTGCAGGCGAGACAGCTCCTTCTTGTTAAGACATGAAAATGTCAACGACAAATGTGTCGGTGGCAGGAATCAGGCAACCACTGATTGGCTCCAGGAAGTGTTGGGACACGGCAAGGGGAAGGTATAAGATATGTACTTGTTGGGAAAAGGACGGAGAGTGTGCCAGCCATAGTTTCAGCCAGACTCGCTGGCGCTGCGTTTCGTAGCCTAGCTTTTGCCAGCGGGGTAGTGCCGTAGTTCTTAACAGGTGAGCTGATATTCCAGCTAGGAGCGGCGGCAAAGTTTTTTCTCCATTCAGGACAAACGGAGCTAGATTTCCGATATTCAACTGGAGATCGATGAGGAGCTGGCGATAATAAACGATCAGAGACTTGAGCTCTATAGTTCAAACGTCAAAATTAAGGCAAGGCAAGCAGCCAAACACACCGGAGCCAGAAGCGCAAGAAGAACAAGGCCTTTTTGTGGTGAAATGGAAAAAGCGAGACAATTACAGAGGCAGCAATTTCCATTTGACCTGTCGCTGAGACAACTTACTAGGACAATTCAATTCCAGTATACATTTCAAAGACAAAGGGTTTTCGTGTAAATCTTTGGGTCTAAGGTTTCATATCTATGTCTAGTTCATTAATATTATCTATAGCACAGATGTTGATTTCTGTCACATGGTATGTTTATCTCTCGGTAGGTGATTCATCTTTGTCATGATCTCACTTGACACCAGACAAGGGATACAAAATCAATAATGCTTCTGGTAAAGATGTGTCTTTTAGAGAAAGCAAAGCTGCTGGACATTTAGCTTTTACTATTCTGGCTTTATTGTGAAGCCCTTATTCCTGTGTGTTTCAGTCTTGTCATCTTCTTTCTTTGCTCCTGACCAGATGCCCCTGATTTGTGTCACGTGTCTTTGTCTGCTCCCTCTTCTCCTTTATTCTGGGGTGTTTAACAACGCTCATTTGTCGCTCGTGACGTCAATACATTTTCTGATAAGTATGTAACTCTATTATATATTTTTTTGGATTGTCTAGTCAGTTAAGTTGGCTGATATTTGTTTTCTTGTGCCTTTTCATCAGTGCATTGTGTCTGCTGTTTTTGTTAGCCTTTTGATAAAAAAAAAAGTAGTTCATTCTTTAATCCTTTTCCCTGCTTCTGCATTTGTGTTTCCTGCCTCGAGTTGTGACAGTAATGCACGGACTAAATTTGTTCCTGAATTCCAGGATTACTCTAAAAAAGATAGATGAATAATACTTAATAACTACCTTTGAAATCTTCTTTCAGTATCTGGGTCAAGATACTTTGTTGTTTGGATATTGTTCTTGAGTCGTCTAATATGTCTGAGCACACACAACGCACACAAACAGTTACTGAAGCTTTAAAGATCTTTGATGTAAGCTATTGTTTCAACCATCCTCCATCACATCTCAACAAAGTCTTAATCTTTGTTGTGTAAGAAGATTTTGTTTTGAAAATTGAAAAAAATGTGCTGCTTTGACATTCTGGATTGTGTTTGAGGAAATTAAAAAAGGATTTGAATATTCATACAATATTTCAGAGGTAGAATTATAAGTAAAAAAGAGGCTACCTCAAGAACACTTGAAGAATATTTCATGTTGAGAAGCTGCAGGTTAGTTAGAGCTTAGTCCAGGAACTTGTCAATCGACAGAACTTGAAACCTGCTACATTTACATGTTTCCATCATTGATCTCCCTAAGCCCTTGATTTTTTTTAAATTTCCACAGAGATGCACTTTTTAGTCAATGTTCCCATCTACTGTTGTTTTTTTATGCTTCAATTCCAATAAGTTTTTTATTGTTTTAGTTTGAATTTTAAAGGTCATCTGTGTCACTTTTTAAGATGAGTGAAAAGCTCAATTAAACTGGTAACTTTGTTCATCAATGAGACAGCATCACACAAAAACAGATACTACTGACATTCTCTTTCTCTTCTCGTTAGTGCTTGGAACTAATTTTGGCACATATTCTGCCAGATATTTTTGGCTTGTTTTTGCATCCGTTTCCAGCTGGAGGGTTGTCATTTAACTGGTTCCTCTTCCTTTTAAAGTTTATGTTTCACCCTCAAATCTTTTTCCCCTCTGCATTCCCTCAGAAGTCACACTTTCCTTTTATTTCTACTTCAATGTGCCACACTATCCCATATCTTCTAGTTTTCTATCACTTTTTTGTCTCTTTTTCTGTATCTGTATTCAGCTAAATGCCTATATAATAACTCCAACAGTAGTGCCAGAATGGACTCATTATTGTTTGGCCATTGAAGAAAAACACGACAGGCAAAAAAGTATGTGCAAAGTGATAATTGACATTGTTACAAAATGAAATGTTCAAATAAAAAAGTATAAACTTCTCATTTTCGTTTTCGATTTTCCTGTTACCATATTGTATTTTCTTTTGACAAATATTGGGGTGCACCATCTGTATGCAATCCCGCTATTAACTACGAGCGGTGCTTCTAAGAACTGGTCGTCCTTCAACGCAGCACAGGATAATCAAATCTTCTGACCTGGTAATTGTCATTATCTTTGCTCCTGTTTCGAATCTATTGTGGATTTCCTTGCTCTTTTATTATTTTTACTTTCAGATAACTTTCCTCCGTTCTTTGATTCAATTTTCTCTATGCCATTCGTAGAGGTCCTGTAAGAGTGCCTGTAGCTTGATTATTCTTTTAATCTGTTTGGGTTGGACTTTTCTTTAAAACATCTCATCGTTCTACTCCTTGTTTCACCGCTTACACATAAGACAAATGCTGTGTCTCAAATCGCATACTTCTCTTAGTATACTAGAAGTTAGTATGCATCAGGATAGTGTACGTACTTAATCAGTGGTTCTTAACCTGGGTAAGATCGAACCCTAGGGGTTCGGTGAGTCGGTCTCAGGGGTTCGGCAGAGCCTCCGCCGTGGAGGTCCGGACACACCCAAATTATCGTATAATTCGTGATGACACAACCCGCTTGGCCATCACTGGCTGCAGATGATCATGCTTCACTGTTTGGAGAATCCGTTCTGCGGTGAATTTAGTGCAACTGTTGTGGTAGTACGTCGTGTGATTCTTTGTTAATATTTTAATCCATACTAACTATTTCGGGAAAAAGAAAGTGGTCGGACGAATATGTACAACATGGATTCACATGTATCACGGAATGTGATGAGAGTGAGCATACTATCTTTTTTGCAACGCTAAGTTGAGCAACTCTAGTCTCGCACCGGCAAAACGAAAGGAACACTTTAGACAGGGAATACAGAAACATATCATATTCATATCTATGTCTTGAGGTTCGGTACCTCTAACAAGGTTAAGAACCACTGTACTAAATTCTCGACAGATAGTATGTCTCAAATCAAAAACTGCCGCTACGCACTAACAGGAAATGACTCGACAGCTTCTTCTTCTACTACTATTTAACGATGCTTGAAACCAGCTGTTGGAACACTATCGCCGACACCTGCTGGCAGCACGTTTTGCAAGTATGGAAGTGCTCTTCACTTCAATCCTTCGCTACTGCCATGAACCTTCTATCCCAGACCACCAGACAATCAGCAGCTGTTTTTTATTACAGTGCCAATTTCTTATTTACCAACCGCCCCATTTGAAGTCATAAATAAAGCTTACTTACTTACTTTGATCAATCACGGTTGGCTTATTCAGGTATTCTGTTAATTGGCAAAGCAGGTGATTGGTCTACAGCTATATGGCAATCTCACTTGTCGTTTCGTTTTCGTTTCACGATTTTACTGACAGGATTTGTAAAGATCTGTATTTCACTTGACTTTTAGTTGAGCCACCTCGTCCTCCAGAAAATTGTTAAACCTTCGCTAGGGTTCTAATTCAGTCAGCATTTATTTTGTTAATTTCTATGTCTTAACTAAACTGTATTTTACATATATATTCCAGCTATGTGGTGTTAGAGATCCAGAATGATCACCTGGCACCTGATGACACACCACCTAAACATCTATTTGTCCCAGAGTCTGCCCTCTCCCAGGTCTTCCAGCCTTGGGTATGTTAATTGTACATTATGGTTACCAACTTTCACCCTTTGTATCCCAGAAGAGGGAAGATGCAGTACCCTATTTAGAGACCGATCTACATTGCAGCCACTCAAAGAAAATACACTCTATCACACACTGTCGCCTGCAACTGTCTGGTCGTGGACAGGCACACTGTACCTGCCCCAACCTAGGTGCCAGGCCAGAAGGTGTAGTTGTCTATATGAGACCTTCCCATTCAAGTTAAATACAGAGAGTTTGCCCATAGTTTCATCGGTCTGTTTGAGGAGGAGATTTTAATGATAATGAGTGTAGGGTGCATTGGCTGCAAACAATCTTTAAACAGGATTTAAAGAGAATAAACTAGGATCTTTAGAAAGTATAAAGTAATGTGACGTCTTATAAGAAGACTTTTGAAACATGTGCGTAAATCAGGAGAACTGGGTGTTCACTTGTGTCAAACTTTTTCCAGTGGAAAGAAATCAAAGGAACTATACATTTGCTTCCAGGAAGCATCTGTTTGACCACTATCTCTGGCATCAATAGCCTGCTGATATATCAGCCACCCAAACAATTGTTAAAGACCAACTGTTGGTACCAGCCTTGGTGCTACTCTAAAGGTTTACAATTGTATAATTGAGTTTTCTACAGGTCGGTGATGAACAATTCTCTGTTATTTAGGCTCTTCACTTTCACTAGATCCTTTTCATTTTAACGTGTACAGTATATATTCATTAAGGTTAATTAAACATGCTATTTTGTGCATTGATTCTATATACGTTTCTGTTGGTACGGTTCCAGAGAGTCAGTTAACAATGTAAATATTTTATGCCTGCAGCTCAAACTTTTTTAATGACATGTAAAATGAACTGGGAAGGAATATAGTATTACCTTTGTAGCCTTGACAAGTCAGTGATTGGTAAAACTATCCACACACACTTATGTCAGTTTGAAACAAAGAAGCATAATTCCCACTGGCTGTTTGATGAAACTGTCTGTTTAAAAAGTCAAACCCTTAGGTCAAATCTAAGCCAACAGACGGACAGTTAAAGCGGAGATATGTTTAAACCAGGCCCCCCCACACACACACATCCCAGCAGAGTAACTAAGTGCTCTTTCTCTCTCTCTTGGGGCTCTCTAACCCTGCTGTTTCACCCCTCTGGCGTACACCAACCCACTTGCTTCCTCCCTCAATATACACACACTGAATCACACACACACAAACACACACACACACACACACCCCCACACACACACACACACACACACACACACACACACACACACACACCCACACACATACACCAAATGGCTATCAGATTTAGGATCAGCCATTTCTAAAGTCAACAGATGTGTACTAATTGAGGATGGATTGCAGGCACACTCATGTTCTTTCACATGTGTAATGCAATAAGTGCAGCAGGGATGTTCACCACGGCATTAAATGTTGTTTTTTTTTGTATTAATCTCTCGTGCACCTTATCGCATAAGCCGTTATTGTTGTGTTTCAGGAAGATTTATTGCACTTTAAGAAATCACTCTCTTTAGGATTACCACATGTGGCCCTTTAACCTGAACTTGATATTTGGGAGGCTTAAATGGACATAACAGGCTTTTGGGTTTTGCTAGTTTTAACTTAAGAACTACACAAGTCAGAACTGTGTTTGGATAAAATGTATTAAGGAAGAGAAAAATTGTCTAATGTACAAAAAAAGTGGGGAAAAAGTTCAATTTACCAATTAAACAAAAAAGCAGAATACAAAACATAACAAAATGATTAGGAAGAAGTAAAGTACTTTATTTCCTACCCCTTTTCAATTATTAATTTGTTTGTGGCACATTGCCACATATTTTTACACAGATATCCATACAAAAAATACACTCTAAAATAATGTAGTGTAATATATAAGCATTTGCTAAATAGGTATTAATACAAATGATATACATAATATACATTAAACATTACTACTATCATTGTTGGTTCTCGTGTCTTAACAAGAGGGAGCTGTCTCGCCTGCAGTTGACACTCAGAACTCTGCAGCAAGAATTCTGAGCAGCTCTAGTAGAAGAACTCACATTTCTCCTATACGTCACTTGCTGCCAGTTTGTTTCAGGATCAACTTTACAATTCTGGTTCTTCCTTTCAGAGCTATTCGTTGTCAGACTCCTCCTTACATCACTGATCTGATCCAGCCTTATACCCCAGCTCGGGCTCTGAGGTCTTTGGATCAGAATCTACTGATGGTTCCTCACACACGGTTCAGGACCAGAGAAGAGAAATCCTTCCAGGCTGTTGCTCCTAAGCTTTGGAACGATCTTCCTCTCTCTCTGCGCTTGAAGGAGTCTACTGACTTGAGATGGGTCTTGAAGGAGTCAGTAGACTCCTTCAAGACCCATCTCAAGACATTTTTATTTGTGCGGGCTTTTCTATTTCTGAGACTCCTGTGTTGTTCTCTGAGTTATATTGATCTTTTAACATCTTTTATTTTATTGTACTGTTTTGATTTTTTAATAGCTTTGTGACCCTGGTCTAGAAAAGCGTTCTATATACTGTATTTAAATTACTTACTTACATGTCCTCTTCCATATACTTGTTTATAATTTCTATCTGTACCTTTTTTTAAACAGATTTATATTTGTTTTAGTTCTGTCTCTAGATTGTTCCACAAAGTTCACAGCTCGGTATGAACCTGATTTTGATATTTAAACAGGCTTGTGGCTTCTCAAAGTTTTGTTCTCCCCTTAGATTTTACACTGAAGAAATACTGTGTATTTTATACAGTTATAAAGTTCTTACAAATCTTGGGAGCCTGGCCAATAGCTTATACTTTAAAACCATTTCACTTTTTGGTGTGTACTCTAATGGATTTCTTTTATCATTCAAGAGTTGTAACTTAAACAGGCAGAAACGAACAACATTGAACCCAATGCCAAATATGACACATTTTTAAAAAGAAGGGTCACACTGAATATCTCTAGGTAACACACTAGAATAACAGAAATAAATATATAATAACAGCACTATTTATTCTGCTCAACATCAAAGTTCAACTCTCCAGTGGATCCAAAGTCAAAACAAACACATTATCGACGTGAGCTGAAGGTCTTTATCTCCCCTGACGCTTTAGTTCCACAGCATTACCTTTTAACATTTTTCCATCCACGGTGTACTTGACTCCTATGTCAAGGTCTAATTAAGAAAACGTTTAAGATGAATCAGAGACGAGACATTGATCACATAAGCATTAGCATAAATGGGCTTAAAAGTGCCCACTAATGGATTTGATCCATATGGTGCAAAACCCCCTGAGGCGTCTCAGGGTAAAGGGAGCATGCAGATGGGTGGCGGGTGTGTAGGTGGGGGTTGGGGCAGCAAGGTTGGAGTACTTTAGTCAGTCCATTGAGTGTTTTGGGCAGCAAATGCAGCATTTAGCTAATGCCGTCATTGATCTGCAAGCACAAAGCGAGTTCAAAGGTGTGTGCATGTGATCGTACTAGAAATGATCAATGCCCAGTTATAATTGAACTGACTTCTTTATTGTAATCAAGAAGTTTGATATTCATAATTAAACATTAGGAACTTAGTTTAACAACTGATCAGTCAGTCACATCACAAAGGGGAACCTGGTCTGTGATGAGCCAACAGCTTGTGTGAACTTCTCCACAGATACCTTATACCAATCTAAAAGTGTCGTAGAATTTATTTTTAATTTCATTAGTGTCATTGTGAAATTAAAGGATCTCTCGACTCCCTTCAGGCATTTTTGTTTAGAATTTTTTTAATTATCTATAATTTAAATTTATTTATCATTTGTTTCTGTTTCTCACTTTAATCCCGAGTTGGAACTATTTTTTGTGCTCTCTTATTTCGTAGGTTGTTTTGGAAATTTGAGTTTATTAAACCATGTTTGTCCCTTTGTGTTTAATTCACTTCCACTCTTAGAGTCTCCTTGTTGAACTGGAACACCATGCTTGGACCAGCCAATCTTTGACTTTAATACATTTCTGATGTGGCAAAATAAAGTCATGAATACATTTCTATATCCAGAAAATCGTTTTTCATTACCTTTAGCAAACAGGCTGAGTCAAGATTCAATCTATGTGATACAAGTAATAATTGTCACCAACTCCAGTCCTAGTCTAAGATGCTTTAGTGTAGGTCAAAAGGAAATACAGGACCATCATAACAGAGGAGATATTTCATAAATTGATTCACTCGAGGACACATGACTATGAGGTCACGTATGACATGATTAAGCTCCAACAACTGATGCTGCATCATGAGGGCTTATCCAACCATTACTACTTGTCGCTATTCCAGGGTAATTGAGGACAAGATTCCATAAACAATACCCCTTCGACTCTATCCAAAAAAGTAAGTGATCTCCATATGCTTCAAGAAGTTAATGTATCTCGGCAAGCTAGGCTCCAATCAAACACCAACAATTTTAGACAGCATTGTAACACATAAAAAGCAATCAGGGCTAGTCCAGGATTTGAACCTCAGACTTAATATATAGTGCGAGACCAGTCCCTTACAAATGGGAATTTCAATTGGTTATGGAAGCATTTTGGGTGCCATGTTTACAGTCGCTCTTCCAGGTAAATTAGGACAAGTGCCAAATATTTAAAACCATGTTAAATGACCTAAGCTTTTTTATTATTTAATTATCTTTTGCCGTTAAGTCTCTTATTAAATTTTCTTGGCCACTGAGCTTGTTTATTAAATGTACTTGCACGTCCACATGGCTAATGCGTCCCTAAGATGAACTATAGCATCTGTCATTTTAAACATCAAGGATCTCATACAACCTGTGCTCATTTGACATCACGATCTATCAGTGATGGTTTTGTAGTAGTCACACAGAACAACCACAGATGAGCCATCAATCACCCTGTGAGTGTATGTGTGTCTGTCTAGTTTGTCTGTTCAAATATTATTCATTATTAATTACAGATTATTGTATATTAGACCACAATCATAAAATCTGTCAGAGAAACTGTAATAAAGTGCCTTTAAAAACATAGGGGTGCGTTCCAGGACATTCTTCAATGCATGAGATTTATTTGCTTGCTATTAGGTGGACGTACTGTATATATTGTCTTACAATGAATTGAGGATGTTTTTATTTAATAAAGTTATAAATAAATGTATAACATATGTCATAAATAGAGTACATTATTGTTACATTATGGGGTGGTAAACCTTGTGATCACTCTGGGTCGTAGGAGAAGGGGTTTGACATCGCGTCTTCATGACTTCAAGTATCCAACTTGACGGATTGTGAATTAAACTCACATTCTAATGAACAAAAACTATTTGCACAACAGATCTGTCACAAACATTGAAGCAAAATATTAGTAAACATAAGTACACTTCTTTGACGGCAACACAAAGCTGGCAAAGATGATTTTATTTTTTCATATAGTATGAATAATACATGCCATTTATGAGATCAGTTTTATTTAACAATATAAATGAATTGAATTCAAAATGTCTTCACTTGATTTTTGAGGAAATGTGTTTCCCTCTTAAGATTCTCTTCCAGTCAATTTGGCAACATTTTCCCCCTTTATGTGGCCCTTTCATGTTTATTTCTCCTAGAAGAAGCTGTGCCAGTTCAAATAAGTTCCGACGTTCCCATTATTACCACAGATGTGAGGCTTTGTGCCTCCTCTGTACCTGGTCTTTGAGTGGGGGGATTAGGGGGAACTCAGGAGCCCTGCATGGAAAGAAAACAAAGTATCAGCAGGGAAGAATTTGATATTCTATGTTGAGTTATTGTTCTGAGGAAATGGAGGGAAAAAAAAGCCACACCCACTTCCTTCTTAGCCCCACTTTCATTAAAAACAAGCCATTCATGCGTGAAGTGCTCCCTAAAATTGTAATGCTCACTGAAGTACCCACACTTCTTACCACTTTCTCAATTAAATAGGATGCGTAAGATTCAACCTGTTAACAATTTAAAGGGCACTTTTATAAATTTGAAAATTCAACCTTTGAGTTTTGTGTTTTTGATACGGACTGGACCACCCAGCAACAATCGTATGTTTGTGACTTTTATTTAGTTATAGCATGACTCGGTGTCACATTGTTTAATTTGCAAGTTCAAGAGTAACCCAGAATAATGTGTTGATCACCGGGGCAACAATCACCTGCTCAAAATACATTTATTTTAATAAATGTGAACAAATTGTGCATTTTTACTGCAAGTGAATAAAATACGCCTTTGTAGCAGAAATCAAAGCAGTGACTCACAGTTTAATAGGCAAATCAAGGTTTAACATCTGTAGCTCATAGATGTAAAATTTGCGATCAGGTCACACAGATTGTTCATTCATATGATGCTTCCAAGACCCTCCGACTCTAAATGTCTCATCAAATACATGCTTGAATAGACTTCTCTCTGTGGAGGGCAGAGGAAGTGGCACTTAGTCATTGCCACATTTTACCCTGAACCATGAAAGCAGAGTCAGATTGGGAGGGTCAGCAGGGTCACGACCGAGTGTCCCTTTCACCTCTGAGAGACGTTATTCTTCACGAGGAGCATGAGAACCTCACTGCTGACAATGCACACAGTGACAAGCTTCCTTCCTTCTTCTTCATTCTGACCAGATGACACACACTCACCGAAAGGAGCCCACAGCTCTGAAACTTTCTTTTATTTTTCTGCATACTTAATGTTGATCGACAGAGAAGACATTGCCAACAGTCCAGTTTCCATCTGTCACTTTCAGATGGAGGTGCAGTGAGCTTGAGCGTGTGTTTGTGTGAGCTGATGATTACCAGTGGTGTTGTTCTGAATATGATTTATGTCAGTTTTAGTTAAGGACAGGCTGCCATTTCATCTGCATGATGATTTGTATGACAGTCAATCGCAAGCAACATTTCTCTGGGGCATTATTTTCCTTCACATTAGCAATGTACAAAGATTTTCCGAAAATAAAACACTATTTATGCAGATCTTAAGACAACTAACAATTCAAATTCATGTAAACCTCAAGCATGCACTGTTCAGATTTAATGACTTGTGAAATATAATTACACCACTTGAGATGTCACCACTACAGTACTTGACATTTCTACATTAAAACCTACTAACATACTTTATCATACATTTATTTGTTGTTCAAAATGTTTTCTTCCCCAAAAAAATATGCCAAATTCAGCAAGGCAGAAATCACTTTGTGATTTGGTGCAAGAGCTTTGTGAATTATAGCAGACCTTGAGCTACATATTTCCTGATCAAATCTTTTTCTTTGCTAGTTTTTCCAGTTTTTCGTCCAGATTAGGCTACTGGGTGTGGTGTATTATAGTGTGGCCAAGCTGACACTTTAGGCATTAATTTTTTCACACGTTTTTATTCCAATTTCAGTCAAAAAGTCACAGAATTGTTGTCTTATTTAAGTTATTCAATACAATTTTTATCAAATATTAGTCATCTGAAGAAACTTACATTTTAGTTTAGTTTAACCCTTGTGTTATCTCTGGGTCAAGGTGACCCAAAGGCTCGAAAACAAATATGTTTGAGGTATCCCTTGTGTTGTCTCTGAGTCAAGGTAAACTACCTCCCTGGCTTCCAGAAATACATATGCAGTGTTGCCAAAACCACCAAGCTTTAAGCCACAAATCCACATGAAATATCTGAGAGATTCTGTAATTCTTCTAATCACATACATAAATGACAACATAACTTAAGTCACACACACAGTAATATTAATAGACTCAATTGTCTATTTTATAGTCATTCATACTGTATTTATTCATGTAATACACTAAATGTATTGCTCTGTCATTTATTACAATTTTAACCACATTTAGTCTCTTCTTCATTCATTAGTAATGTTGCATTTGTAGTTATTGCCACATGGAACATTAATATTAAGGTATTTTTTTTTACTATTTCTTATCATAATAATAAGGGAAAGTGAAACTAAACACTGGGAATGTCTTGGGTGTTGTAACAATAAGAAAATGGCACTGAGCATGCAAATAAAGAAGCTGATGCACTGTAAACAGAGCATTGGCACAACATCATAGTAAAATAAATAGAAACATTTTAGACTGAGAAAAGGGTTTTGAGCTTTGTTTGCTACATGTGTTTGTATCTAATGCAGTTTTATTCAAGTTCTTCTTTGATGGAAAATAAATGTTCGAATATTACACTTTTCTTCTTGTGTCTGCTTACATTGCAACATGTGTTTGCTGCTCATTTTAGTTAAAGATAACAATTTTGATGTTAAATATTAACAAAAATAAAACAGCTAATGCTGTACAAGTTCTACTCTGTAGTGTGTGAAGAAAATAGTTTCAGGGGAAAATACCTTTTTAGTAAGTTAGCAGTTCAGCTGTACAGAAGTAAAACCAATGTTCCTAATGCACTCTGAAGCGCAATGTCAAACAGGTGAAGGTCCAATCCAACAGAGAACTTGTTTGGATATGACAGATTCTGTCTTTGTTGTCTGTCTTCACTCTTCCTTTAGTCTGGTAACCTTGAGGAGAGCAACTCTCCACCATTTGTAGGCTTATATTTTTTATTCCTAGTCAGCATCCAAGGACATCCCTAGCTATAGTTACAAACCACTCGCTTGAATCAATACCTTGGTTTAGAGATTCATTAAGAGATGAATGCTTATTTTCAAAAAAAGTTGCAAGCTTTGTATTTATTTAACAGGCAACAACCTGATGTATATTGGAATGTGACTTTTAAGACTTTAAGCTCGGTGATTTCAGAAGCAAAGGATGTTAAAGTTAACAATTCTCCGAGCAGTCATTTGAGAATTTGCCCTAATTTCTAATTCCATTCCCAGCTACAAAATTGCAGTTAAATAGGAACTATTTACATTGATTGTGTTTAAGCCCTGTGATCCAAAAACTCCCACAGTGGGGTCTTTGGATTACAGTGAGGTAGATTGAACCTTTTTTACGATTCTAAAAAAGGCTATCTGTTTTACAGGTTTTATACTTTAAGTTATATATTCTGACCATGATCACCAATACAGGTAGTGATGGGTTGATGCAGCATCAGTTGTTGGAGCTGAATCCTGATTCAGTGTCATCATTTTTAAGGGCCATCGTTTTATTGGAGGTGCCAGAATTGCTATGTTGGGGAATTGAAACTTCTGCTCCTATGGTGAGAAAGATTGTTTAAAATGTACGTGGAATTTTATTTTTTAGTGTTGTGGAAGTGTGAGTTTTTAATACAAAAACCTAGAACATTTATACCAGTATCATCTGCCACAGGTCGGACTGGAATCAGAATGTAACTGGCTGAATCAGTCTTGTCATGAAGCATCAAGGTTTGTCAGTTTAGGTCATCAACCCAGGAAGCCTTCACCTTCAAGGGACTTGTTGTATAAGAAAAGATTACAGCTGACTGAAGGAAGAGTGAATCTATCAGGCAGCTTCTCACTCTTGGAACCTTGCCATAACTCATATGTCATTAATTCTAAGAAAAGCTTAAGTAACCGTACGAGGTAATGTCCAGCTACCAAACCTGCGTTACTGAGATCAATGTTAATGGGTGTCTCTGCCTCAACACAACTAGTCTGCTTTTACTACTATTCTTTGCTCCCACGTAATACGCTTCATCTTCATTTGACATCTAAACTCTAGAAACAGTTTATCTTTTGTATAAACCTTTCCCCTAAGTTTTACTTGTCTCAATAGCTATAGTATTTAGGATCCTTGACCATTTTATTGGATTAATTAAGATACAGAGTTACAACAGCTTTGAACTCAGAGCTGTACTTTTATTTCTATTCAAGCCTAAAAACATTTTTCTCCCCTCACCCTTCTTCCCTTTTACTAAGACTTTTGTTGTGGCCATAAAGCTCTTCTGCTGCTTCGTCCTCCTTGCCCTAATTAAAGCTTCCGCCTTGTTGATGATAAAGCAGTTTCTCTTGGACAAAATAGCACTTGAATTGCTGCCTTGTGTAGCTAAGGTCTGTACTCATTATGGGATGTTAGGAATAATGATGATGTTAAAACTGTTGCATCCATTGAAATTGAGCTCTATTAAGGAAAAAGCTCATGCAGAACAAAAGTAGGAACAAATATATTCTGTTAAGCTACTATTCCCATAATTTAGAATTATTTTTCTAATTATAATCTTTTAGGCTGAACTAGATGAATGGATGTTTTTGCAGTTGAAAATGTGAGTAAATATTGTAGCACAAGCAAAAGTAAGAAACAGACATTTTACATATACATATATTATCAGCCTATAATTCAGCTTAATAAAAAAAATGTAAGTTATTTTTAAAATAATGAAATGATGTGTTCAAATTGTATGGCCTCTGTTGCCTAAATCTCAATCCTTTTTAATTGGCCCTTTTGCCGGTGACTCTCTTATCCCTGAATTGTATTGACAGAATGTTTCTCTCCTCATAGTCTTGCCACAGGGGCCAAGTGCACAGTGACCTAAAACGAGACTTTAAAGTAAAGATCTAAAGTCAAAATCAATACTCAGAGCGGTGATGCGAAACAGAACTAGAACTGGGCAATCAGTTAGTGTAAGATGAAATCCCAGCAGCAGAGATAAAAGAGACTTGTGGCATCCCAGCACAGGATAGGATTTTTTTTAAATAATTGAATAAATCAATAAATCCGATATTTTCTAAATGAATTTTCTTTACAAAAAGAAGATGATATCCTAACTCCAATAATTCAAAATGTATTATCTAAACCTAAGCCCTTTAAATTAAATACAAAAATGTGGTATAATGATGCCAGCTGATAACACCAAAAGTGTAATTGAACTTTCAGACAACCATGCGAGACCTAGACAGTATGACAGAATGTAATTTCCCACCAAAGTATCAAATAATACTGGCAGTGTTAATAACTAAGATCGGGCCTTAGATTTATTGCCACATTATTTTACTAAAATCAATTTGTGAACTTTATTTTTAAATTCATTATCTAACTTGTTCTTCTTAGAATTTAGTATCGAAAACCTATTGATTTGGAAAATAATAATGTTCCTTAAATACTTTAATTGTAGTATTAATAAACTTAATTTCAGGGCATATACTGTATGTTTACCAGAATCAGCTTTTTTTTCCCTGACTTAAGCTTAATTCAATTTTACAAGTGAGGCAAAATTATATAATTAATTAATAATTTTCATTTTACTCATAAGCATTTTCGCTATATATCATTGTTTATAGCTTCAATTTGTATTTAATTGATTGTTTGCAATGAGAAAACCACTGATCATTTAAGATTGGTTGATTTCGATGATGTCTTTAATATGAATTTCAGTAACAATCATACTCTCCAGTTTACTAAACCAATCATGGCCGGCTTTCACAGTTTTATTCCATACTTCAGCTCCACAGGAAAAATGTTTGAAAAGTTCAACTAAACTCTCTAATCTTGAAGCAGCTGGCTCGTCATCACTTCAAGAGTCAGTCACTAAGGGAGAAATAAAATCCCAAAAGAAGCTCTTTCTCATTTGCTGGATAGTAAAACATTCAGCAAACGATGCCATAGAGTGGACATATGAAAAACCATAAATATTTACTGCATCTCAACTGATGGATATTTGGTGGCGTTCAAATATTTGGATTTATGGAGCATTTAATTGGTTCACTTAGACTGTATTTGTTGTTTTTCCTGGACAAGAAAAGATGATCATCTTCTGTCTCTTTTCCTGACAGACAACTCTAGGTCCTTTTCTAGTTTTTTTTATATTGTTTTTTCCACACACATTTATTTGTATAGTAAAAAAAAAACACGGTTTTTTTCCGGGGGAATAGCAAGAACAGAAGTGAGACATTCCTTAGGCCCGCACCACAAGTTTCCCTCATTTGGATCAGGTTACAAATAACATTCCCTCTTTTCTGTTTGTATGTACTGCCATTATAATAGGTACACAGTAGAAATGTTAACTCCTTCAAAAATGCTTTATGGAACTCTTACAAAGCATGCTCTGTGTTGATGTGTTGAACTCCAAACCTGCCAATAGAAAAAAAAGTTTTTTTCTCAGGTTGTTTTTTAAGCTTACTGACCATCAGGCCGAAGAGAAATGTGGAGGGTAAAAGCAATGCTCCACACAATGACACATGCTTTTAGAAGATCAACCTTGGCAGAACTATAATAGAGGTTGACTCATGAGGAATTTAAAAATCTTATCAATTCATAACCAAGGACAGAAAACAATTCAAGGATGAATAAAATCATTTTAAGTGATCTTCAAATAACTACAGTTTTACCTACTCTGTAATGGCTCCCTGACAATTTTAGAAAGAGCTTTTATGCTATGTTCCAACTTTTAAAACTTGTATGGTATTGTATGAATCACAACCCGGGAAAAATAACTGTCAAATGATCTTGCAGAATCATACAATGTTCACAGGTTTTGAATTTAGAGCCAAGATACAGACCTGAATAATTTGGTGGTTGCTAAATGGTAAACAAGCAAAAACAGACCAAATGAAGGTCCAATAAGTGCATGTTTATTCAAGTATTAAAATATATTTGTGTACGTCTGTACCACCCAGTTAGAAAATCTTAAAATAGTATTTCAGTTGTCCTTGTATAGGAATTACATGTCTGTTTTATAGGTTTCAATTATTTTGGAAATGAGTCTTGCCTGAAGAATAAGAGACAGTTTAACACAAACACATTTTGATTCTGTTGACATGTTTAAGATATTTTCTCCTGTCTGTCTGTTGTGAATGTTACTGGAAGAGGAAGCCTTATATTCGGAGAAAAAAAAATGTTCCCCTGTAAATCTTCAGCCTCTTTAGCCCAACTGATTGACAGCTTTTGAAGAAAATGAAAAGTTACCATATTCTGTTAATATATACATAATTGTTTTATTTTTATTAAGGTTTATATGAGGTCTTAAAGGTTACATTTCAGGGATAATGAATTATTCATACTGATGCATATGAAGGGATTCGTATAGACTGCATTACTCTTTAGCATATGTACAACTAACATTTGTCTACAATTTAGAATCGAACATTTGTGGCAAAATGTTGGGACCAGATTATGGAGCTCTATTATAATCTACTTCACAGTCTGTCGGAGGATCATATCATGACATGTCAGTGTGCATATTTATTTTTCACATTATATGTTCCTCCATAACTGTCAAATGCACTTCGTACTTTTACAGAAAGTAGGGAAAGTCATCCCTTGAAATCTGAGGGTACAATTATTTGTCTCTTATTGAAAAATTAAAATGGTATTTTTTGACAGACCCCTCAGCAGTTTGGAGTCATTGTATGGTATCGCTGACTAGTTAAATTGCTAGATTAGAGTACTTACTATTAATGGCAATAAATCAAGAATTCAATTGTCACTTATTTATATTAGATCAGCACGACAAGACGATAACTTGTGGCGAGACAAATCATTGTATCTTGGCTCAATACCTAATAACTGATAATAATTCCAAATAGACAAGGCCTTCTATGTCAGGGCAAGACTAGATCCAAAATTGAATTTATGTGAAGCTGTCTTGCTTTTATATCTACTTATAAAATGCTCCGTGTAAAAAGCATGAGAGAAGCTGAATCATTTAATTTCATCCTTTATCTCTAGGAAATACCCTGGATATGGTGACACAAAAACACATTTATACTTGGTAGAAAAAAAAATGGACAATCACTCTTAAACAGCTTTTAGCAACAAACTGAGGGCTATACTAAACGCGAGAAAAGACTAGGGATAAGAGAAAAGAGGGAATAAGACTGGGAAATGGGCAGGTAGATAAAATGTTGGAAGGCTGCAGCTGAACGCACACGAATGCTGTCGGCAGTTGTATCAAAGCATCAAAATGCTGCTATTTCCAACGTTGTTTGCAGGTGACTTGCAAAATGTGTATGGCTGTTATCTACAAAAGGTAACAAGAACATTTTGAATCAAAGATTTCTCTGCTGTTCCATTTCCTTTTTAAGTAAATTCAAATGGCTGCAGCCCAATTGTGAGCCAAAAATACTTCAAGCTCACTTGTCAGTGCCTTGAAGAATTCTTTAGTGGCAATTACTGCCCTCTTCTCAAGCGTGCGTGACACGATGAGATGAAAACAGGACTTTAGCACAAGAGTGAACAAACAGAAAAAGGAATTTAATAAAATATCAAAACTAAAAAAATAAAGAAAATGACACCAAAAATGTCACAAGCCAGCACAGAAGAGCATGACCTCATTTATTGTGCAAAGGTTGCTGTGCAGTTCCTTTCAAGTCCTCCTACCCCAGGATGCATTTGTGTGATTTACTGCCCCAATTACTGCCTGCGACTCATCCTTTGTTCTTAGATTGAAAATATTGATTTTATATGACTTTTTCAAGACAACCCTATATTTAAAAAATATATCGCTCTGAGGAGCTCTGATTTTAAAAATGATTAATTAATTAGTATTCAAATAAAAGATGGTGAAGAAAATACTCTTTTTGGTTCTGGATTAGAGGACACTGTTTCATAGAGTTCTACCGGCCCATCATATTATTCAGCAAATGACAATATTGTAAGTTGGGAATCCTTATACCTTTTGTTGCCTCTGGGTTGAGGTGAACGACATCCACCAAGACCAACAACACAAGGGATACCACAAACACATTTGTCTTCGGGTCACCGTGAAGGCCCTTATGGGAGTACCGGGGGGCTGGACCCTAACCCAGCTTCTTTGGGAGATCATATAATATAATATAATATAATATAATATAATATAATATAATATAATAACAGACAATAATAATGGAAATAGATGTTATTAAATGATTATGAAAATTGAAATACAAATGGGGATTCACTTTTCTAAGAATCAATATTGTGGTAAAGATTGTTTTATATCGTAGTAAAGATTGTTGGTGACAAGACGTCACTAAGACAGTCTACTGTGCCAAAAGGAGGTGTGCAGAAATTTCCAGAGGCAGAGAAGGAATATTCAAAAATGTTTTACTTTTTTTTAAATAAATTCTAGTTAACTTCAAGTCTTTGGGCAGAATTAGGCCAAACCTACTGGGGACCACCACAAAAATCTAGGTTTCTAGGTGAATGTGATATGGATATTTCTTGGAAAACAAACCTCCAGTCATGAGCCCATGAAAGAAGACATCAATTATTTATGGATTGGCATGTCTGAAATTGACAAATTAGGAATTTTCCCTTATTACTGAGGATCTCATTTGGTTAAGTCACTCACTGGGGTAAGACGATTCAACCAGCCCCTTCATCCTCTGGAGGAATTATCTTCTCAGTGAGTCTAGAAAATCCAGGGTCAACCTTTTAGAACAATCCATTTATACTTAAGTTCATGGTTATTGTACGTTCACTTAAAAATTGCCAGTTGAAAAGAGCAGATGGGGATCGTTTGCAAGGGTTGCTTCCGTATTTAATCCCACAAAGACTATTAAGCAAACAGTAACTGGAGTTATTGGATTGTTTGGGATTAAAATGTGAATTCCTTGGGGGGTACATCAGGATTAAAACCATATAATTAAAAGTGTGCTACTATCGGTTGTTTTAGCTTGAAATTAGGAACTATGGAATCAGAAAAATATTGCCATCACTGAGTAAAGGAAATGTCACGTTACAAAATAGAGCAGTTAAAAAATGTGGAGACACCGTTAACAGGTTTCCAGCATTATTGTGAAACCACTCACAGAAGAACATCCAATCACAAAGTGTGGTCAATTAACAAAGGTATGTTTTTGGACCCACAAAAGCATGGGGAGAACATGAAAAAGAAAAATCAACAAAGAGACACCACACTATTGTAGGAGTTGCCTAAAACTGAAAAATCAGCCTCCTTGCTGTACAACTTTAGCCCTAACACTATACACCTATGCTTTTTTATATCAGGTAAAATGTTATAATGATAATATGGTCAAAGATGTAATGGAGAGAAATAGAATGGATTCTAATGCTGTTATATATTCCTGTAAATGACCGCCCTCTGGTTATTGCCACACCTCTCCAGACTGAGTACAAAGAAAGACCAAAAACACAAGCAACCATTAATTCCTGTGGATCTGTGTATGACTATTTGTTTGAGGTCACAGGTTGACTCCCTACCAACGAAAATGGTGTCCAGCTCACAAGGTAACCTAGAGGAAAGGAAAACATGCAGATGCAGCTTAAAAGGACCATCAAACATGTAAGAAAAAGTGGAGAGAAATCACATTTATATAAGCAGGTAGAGGCAAACTTGCTAACATAGAATTAAAATGATCTAAAGAAATAATAATACTACTACTTTTACTTCTTCAACACTGCTACTGCTAGAAAGGAAGCTTTGATTGGGGAATTGAGAGCTAACACAATCCTGGCCGATGGAACATAAAAAAGTCCCAAAACCTCAAATGGGTTGCTGACAAGCTCAGGGATAAACAAATAAATCCCTCGAGGAACTAACAGCAAAAACTAGTGAGATTGGAATTCCAATCTCTACTAGTAGAGTAGAGAATTCTACTAGGACAATCTCCAATTCTAATAGGAGATATTCATATTGCATCAAAATGTTTGGAAAATAGACTTAATCATTTCATACTTAAATTTCAAATTACTTCCTGTTTTAGATATCTGATAACCCCTCTGTTAATACACATTGTAACATGTTTTTCTTGCACTTGTCAAACATATGCTATAAACAACTCACTGTTTTTACTCAACAATTGTAGCCCTAGTTACCCTATACTAGGGGTCCGAAGCCTCTGATGCGGCTTTCTGAGTTTTCTTGAAAAAAAATTAAATTTGGGAATTTTGTTTAAATTTTTCTTATCGTGTTTCCAATGATTCATGAACAAGGTGCAAACCTCTTCTTACGTTTACTTTTTATTTAATAACAACTGTTACAGTAAGACGTATCTTCGCTGATATAAGAACAACATCAGTTCTTCACGCTAATCAGATATCTGACTCCTCAGTCCCCCCTCCCTCATCTGTGTCAACAGTGACACGCAAAACAATCATATCATCGGTATCGTATTTTCCTTTTGTTCATTCAAAAATTAAATTTAAAATTTGTGCAGACCTGAAAAAAACTTGGTGAACTATCATTTATTTTTGCCTACAAAGAAAATATTTCATATTTTGCAGAAGTACTTTATCATACATTAGGTTAAGTAAGATATCAAATACTTTCATTTTGAATGTCATACTATTTTTGTATTTATATTGTTTAAATTTTAATAGTAAAAATGATAAAATAATGATGATAACCGTATCATGATGTATATTAATGTATATAAAACCCTCCAGAGTCACATAGTGCTTTACATAAGAAAAGACAACAACAACCATGACTACGTTAAACAACTGCACTCAATTAAGTACAAAACATTGTTATGATAATTATTAATGCTTAGCTAAGTGATAGTTCCTAAAATTCAATTTTAAGCCTCATGTCAACTAAGGTTTCGGATTATTTTCAGAGTAATAGACAAACATTTTTGTTCATTTTTATGTAGCGACTGGGGCTCAGTTGTCTTCGTCTTCATCTTTGTCCAAAAAAACACTTAATAACATCCAAATACCTTCAAACTGCTCGACTGTCCGACATAAGAGATTTAGACTGACTACCTAGTACCATCCACTCAAAACGAGCCTAAAATATAGACTTGTTTAAATATTTATCTGAAGAATTCCTCATGTTGAGGCTTCAATACAAGATGGACATTACAGGCCAGCACCATGGAGGAATGTGGAAGTGTCTCCTAGATTCCTTTCCCTACTGTGACATGTATAAGCAAGTAGAGGCGCACTTGCTTATATAGAGTTAAATTGAACTAAAGACATAATAATACTACCACTACTACTACTACAACAACTACTTACACTACTACTACTACTAATAATAATAATAATACTTATAAATATTATTATAATCATAGTTTTAATAAAATGCTGTGGAATAAACAGATATTTGACCAAAGAAAAAACATAACCTTTTTTTTTTATTTACTATAATATTTGTTTCACATTGATTTTTTAAACATTTGTGGAAAACATTTTTGGATAAATCTAGATATGTGGATGGCTTGATTTCTTTTCAATATTGTTCCATTTGCATTACTATTTATATTTATTTAACCTGTAAACCCACTTATTAATCTAAAAAGTAAGTCACAATTACCTCCTCAATGCAATGGATCAACTACAGTTCTGTTATACTCACTCTTCAGCCTCTCCACTGATGATGGCAATAAAGATTTCTGATTTTGTTTCTTCATTACATGACCTACAACAAAATCTATCTACAAATTGCTCAATTTGTCAATAATAAGTTCAGAACTTTCTTAACTTAATTGTGATAAATCTGTGCTTCCCCTCATTATTTCACCATGAACGGAAACAGTTTTTGACGCACTTACATCAACCAAACATTGTAAACTAATCTAAATCACAATGTTATTTATGGTAATATACAAAACACATTTTAAGAATTTTTCATGTGGACACAGGGATTTTTCTCTTTTTTCTCTCTTTCATTTCACAGACCCTTTACTGACTCTGGACAGCTGGACAGGATAAGAAGTATGGGAGACTGCAATGGACAGGACATTGTCAGGCTCATATATACTGACCATGGAAGGAAAATAAAGTACTTAGAGGAATCTGCATCAAGAACCTGGTAAACCCTAACACAGAATTGACAAAAAGAAGACAAAATAGGAAGAATGGATTCCATAATGGAATTTATATTATCCAAAGACTCACTGTCATCATTGTCACATTGACAGATGTTTATGACAGAAAAACTGTTATTCATATCTACTTCATAACTTTTAAAACATGTTTTATGTTGACTGAACAATACACATATCGCAACTATTTTGAAATAGTCTTTCCCAGTGAATAAAAAAAATAAAATAATTGTAGCCCTACTAGAAAGGCTGTTTAAATATTATAGTGGACATTTTTAAGTCATAGCAAGAATGCTTTTTCTGACCTTTCTGTGTAGACTTTGTACGTTCCATTTTTCATCAGCATAGCTCAACCATCTCAAATGTATGCCCTTTATCAGATTAACTTAATCCAAAAATAATTGTAAAGGATTATCACAATTATGAAGTAAATCCAGCTGTTTCAGCAGGAGAGTTGACCTACATCATATTTCAAGTCTAAAATAGCATCTTTAATCTGCTGTTTAAAAGAAACAGAACCAAAGGGGGAGCACCAAGTGCTGATTTAGCCTATAAAAACAGCCTTTTTGTCAAACAATAACTACCCATTTCAAATTGTGCTTCAAATTGTTTACCTGTCCTGCGTAGTAAGTGCATGTTATATCCTAGCAATTAAGACTCAGGCCTTTGTGTAAATTGTGTTTGCCAAACCACAACTGAATTCCAATGGTAATTGGTCTGGCGCGAGGCCAAAATAATGTCCATTAATTTCTCTTTAAACCATTACTTAAGGTCAGGTGGGGCTGATGGACCTTCTCAGTTATACATGTCCATCCTTGTGGTCAACTCAGAGGGCTGGGTTTGACGTCTATTCTTGTAATGGACTGTAACTGTGTTCACGTTTCACTATCTATGCTGATAGCAAATCAATTGTCATTCATGTATGTACGTCCCATCCATTTCTCAGCCTGTTGCAGCGTCACATGTCAATCACGCTGCCCCAACACTGCTACTGCTAGAAAGGAAGCTTTGATTGGAGAATTGAGAGCTAACACAATTCAGGCCGAAGGAACATGAAAAATCCCCAAAACCTCAAATGTTTTGTTGAACTGCTCAGAGATAAACAAGTAAATCCCTCTCAAACTCTCAAAACATATAATTATGGTAAGTTGTGTTTCAAACCTTGTGATGCCTTAGGTTAAAATGCTCTTTTGGCTAACATTGGCTAATACCGCTCAACACATAGAATTATCTATCTCATTGTATCTATTAGCTAGCCCCACCATTTACTGACTGGATGCTACTTTTAGTGTCAACCTGCCAATATATAATGTTATTGTTTGGTTATCCTCAGGTATCTGATCTGCGAAATTACACATGAATTTGTACAAATGAAATATTTTTTTTACTAAGAGTCGTTAGTGTGTTTGTGAGGCACTCAAATTGATTTTTAAAATAATTGATTTAAACACTTAAAATATATGCATGAACTTGAGTGGCTCATACATTTTAATACATTTTCAGTGTATGGGTCTATAGTGCCATTCCTACACGGGGTCATCATCAGACAGACAAATGATGATTCATTTTGTAGCCCTAATGTGTGTGTCTAGCTTAACAACCTTAAAATCCTCTCAGGCACATACTTTACTGACAGGAAACAGTTTCATTAAAATATTTACTGTTGATGTTGTGGTTGTATTGTTAACTAGCATCATTTACTACACAAATCTTTCGTCTAGATGGAACATGATCCAAGTGTGGACCGAGGAGCCGATCCAAATCAAACCAGCATTATTGTGGTGAGGCTGATGAGTTAGGTAATGCTAATATATATTTCATATTACTTTAAGTATTTCACTTACCTACTTTCCAATAATAATAGTAGTGAATGACTTAATGGCTTCTGAACTAGCAATTCAAATTTGACGTATTTGTTTTAACCAGGGCTTCAGGACGTTTTAACTTGTTTTTTTTCTCTCATGACATATATTGTAATTTTATTGCATATTATAACTTCAGTAATGTTTTTTGTCTCTCACCCATATATATGTATATTTATGGAGAAGACTGTGACCTCACAACTGTGTCCACATTAATTAAAGACCAAAAACCGCAAAGATGGGAATTATTCTTTGTCAGTTTTCAGTTTTGTTCTCGTCCTAAATATTTTAATTTGACCATACTCTATAATTAGTTTTGTTTTTAATCTATTTCCAAATAATATCCTTATTGAAATGTGGTTATTGTTGTAATTAGGTTCCCTTCTAGTTTTCCCAGCGTATAGTTTTTATTACATGCCTTAAAATCACTACACTGCTGTAATTATTTAACTGTGGGCTACTTAAGGCTTCAGGTAAATGTTTACTTTATGATTATGGTACAAAACAACATTAGATTATGTTTTTCATCAAGGTACAGAAAACTTGTGTGTGTTCATTGGAACAAAACCCTGAAAATCTCCTTTGGGAAATTAGGTTTCCAGTTCACGGCAGACAGTAGAAGTGCAAATATAAAGAGCATAGTTTGAAGGAGAATTAGACAAAGACCTAAAAGGATACAAACATAGAATAATATCATCCCTTCACTCTGCTCCTGCTCTCAAACTTATTAAAGTTATTAAGTCTAATAACACGGGGAATGAATAAGTCCCTGAGTCTATTAGTGTTCTATGAGTCTTATTGTCTTTGAGTAGAGGGTTCATATAGCCTGAACTGTATATTGAGATGATTTCATATCTATTTCTCAGCCTCATACAACATCTCAGGCTCCTTCCCAGCCAGCGGACTAACAATCCAAAAGCAAGTCCAGGAATCTGGGGACTTGACCAACAAGGCCTCCACCCTGGCTTGTGACTAACTCAAAGGCTTAAAGGGTAACTAACTATACAATGACTCTGACTTACTTCTCTACTTACTTAGTCTCTCTCTCTGAGATGCAGTAAGTCCCTCATCAATGTTTTGGAGTTTTTACTTTATAAAGTTCTCTCCTCTAAATCTCAAATCTTGTAGCTTATAAGGTTGGAGCCCATCATGACCTAATAATGACTTAACTCCTCCTTCAGCCAGCTGTAATCACGCCCTGCTTTACAACAAGTCACTAAGAGGCAGTGGCGGGCCGTGCATTTCACACACAGGCCTTCAGTGGCGCACGTTTGAGTGAATCCACCTCTCAATAACTGCTTTAAGGTTCTTTCTACGCCACAGGGATCTGAGCGTGTACTGTTATAGGTCACTAAGACGTTTATCATCAAGTGAACGTCAGTGCATTATATCAAAATATCACTCCAACTACAGTCTTTGTGGTTTCCATGACCAAGACACACTTCTCTGTATTGCTCGCACCCCCCCACACACACACTACCCGCTTCAGCGACAAACACACACATGCTTAAGCGACACACACACAAGCACCACTATTGATCTCATAAAACGTAACATTATTTAGAAAAAAAGCATTTACTCACGTGGTTCATGGAGGAAATAAATACATTATTTGAATCTCGTGAAAGACTCGTCTCGGAGTTAGCATAACTTTCTTAACAACGTCCAGCTTTTCTTGAAATATCCTTCTTGAAAATGGC
Source organism: Callionymus lyra (assembly GCF_982586985.1). Lineage (NCBI taxonomy): Eukaryota > Metazoa > Chordata > Actinopteri > Syngnathiformes > Callionymidae > Callionymus > Callionymus lyra. The sequence goes on from NC_141833.1 coordinate 1,613,670, forward strand.
TTTGCAAGTATATCCGCCACCAGATCAAGCTCTTCAACCATTGTTTTGAAAAACAAACAGTTAAATTAACTCAAATCATAGTTTCAGCTCCATGTGACTTGTCTCAGTGCTATCCAATCAGAGGACATGAACATGTCACGTGTTCAAAGCGTTCAGCGTCACGGAAGCTATGAGAAGAGTAGCTGCCGAAATGCTGACGTAGATATCGCCAGCTCAAATCTGATTGGTTAACACAGTCCTTGACTGCTGTTGATTTCAATGGACATTAGCCAATTCTGAAATGACTGAAGCCCTCGGATAGATTTTCTTCCTGCAATACGTGACAGCTCAAATATGATTGGATGAAAGCTTTAACATGAACGTACAATCCTGGAAGCAATGCGCAACTTGACAAGCAAGAGGGGAGAAATTAAAAGAAGAGAAAAGACTATGAGGAATAATTTAATACATATTTATGAAATATAAACAATTGAAACAAAAATATGTAGAGATCCTGCTCTACCTAGAAGAATGCAGGACCCCGAATTCGCCAATGAGCCCAAAGATATTAATTTTTATTTTTTTAAATGTATTAATAAATACATTTATTTTCTGATTATGTTAAGGTCAGCAGAGAAGGCCTTGCTGGCCCTGACAGACCGCCACTGCTTAGAGGTGAATAAATAAGTGTGACTGTTGTTTAACGCTGTCAAGTGTCAGTTTGTCAGAGGAACAAAGTGACAGTCTAAAACAGTCTAATAGGAAAAGTTCAACCAACTCTAGTGGAAAACAATCCAAACAGCATAACTAGAAGAAAAAAGTAAATCAAATGCATGATTTCAGACAGGAGGCAAGGCGATGGAAGATGGAAATCTAAACAACTAAAAACAGGACAAAATTAACTCATGTTAATGACCCAAAACACAGACAACATCAAGAGACCACACAAAGTATTCCAAGGAGAAGAACACAAACTAGAACTGGTAACGGCTGAACCTCATCGGGAGACGTAATTCTCCGGCGGCATCTACTCTGCTGAGGAGCTCCTTAAGAAGTGAAGAAGAGCCACCACTCTGTCACCGCAGCCTTAAGCATTTGCTTGCCTCAATCAAGGTGAAAGCAAAAACACAGCAGAAACCCGAACGAGAAAAACTGATGAAAAACTATTAGAAAATATTAGGTATAAAATTGTTTCCAAATAAACACCGTAATCTGTTTTTAAGAGCTCAGTATTATATCATTAGAGAGGCAACACTGATTTAACCTCACAAATGTGAAAGTATTGTTTACCAAAAATTACTTTTAATGGATAAAACACATTTAAATGGCATTGTCCATAAGTCTATGAGATTGCAAATGAAAATCAATTCATTAATCAGGAGGTGGGAAGGAGGGAAACAGTTAGCAAAGACTCAATGTGAGCTGATACTGCTAATGAGTGAAGTCAAATGCAGGACACAAACTCTGATTAAGATGTTAAAAGGTGCTTTAATGAGGATGAATACATGAGGGATGAAGTTGAACTCGGAGAATGAAGAGGCTAATGTGAGTTAGGATAGAGTTTGGTTTAAATGTCGAATTAGCAGGAAGCTCTGTTCTCTGCAGGAAGAGGAGCAAAGAGGCTGATGAAGTAATCATGATCCCTTTTCAGAAGGACAACTCAGAATGTTGGAGTTCAGAGATATGGAGCAGCCTTATGTGGATTATAAGATAACACTTCTACAGCACAAACTTCTAAGTATCCCTTGTGAAGTTTCTAAACAACAGTATGGCCCCTGTTTCTTCGTATTGATAGGAATCAGTTAAGGTGTCTTGGACATCTGATTAGAATGCCTCCCGAACGCTTCGCTGGTGAGGTGTTCAGGGCCACTGGTATGAGACCATGGGTAAGACCCTGGACACGCTGGATAATATATATCTCTCAGCTGGCCTGGGAACCCCTCATGTCCCCGGGAAGAGCTGGATGATGAAGCTGGGAGGAGGAAAAGTCGGGTCCCTTCCTGCTGAAGCTGTTGCCCCTGTGACCTGACCCTGGATAAAACAGAAGAAGACAAAGATGAAGGCTGATTCAATGACGTTGATATATGGATTTTAAGGGGTTAACGGTTCTACCGGAGGTGCTCGAACAGAGACAACAAAGGTAAGGGTCATATCTCACCGGCGGAGATTTAAAAATTGCTTGTGCTCTTCCTAGTCGAGATGTCCCAAAGACGTCTTTGTCTTTTACGTAAAGTCTCTAGTAGTCGCTGCGATGTCTCAGTGAAGACACGCCGACTTCTGTGCGAATTGTGTGTCACCCTGCCCTCGGAGACGTTTCGGAGACGTCGCCCTGGTGAGAGCCAAAGCAATTTTTAGTCTACGAATCACCGCGACTGATCAGTCGCAGCAGTCCTGGCCACGTCTCTCGCGACGTAACGTCGCTACCCCAGCAGTTTGAAAACAAGTTCATTTTCATTCTTTGGATTGCTCTTGCTGTGGATACTGGGAGGATAGCTATTGTTAGTAAATGGATGAAACAATTATATTAAAGAGAGCATGGGAAAAAAGGCCAAAAGGCAGAAACACCATTAATTTCTTACGTAAATATAAAAAAAAGATCACTGGGAATTTCTGCCTATTATAATTTAAGATGTATGGAATATCTTAAGGAAATTAACATGCATAATGCTCCACTATGATCTATTTCCAATTTGAAAGTGAACTGAAATTACTCTTAGGCATTTGAGGCTGGACTAGCATGGTTGATTTCATAAAGTAATTCAATGATTCAAATTTTAAAATACTGTTGTTGAATCAAGACTGCTTACTGCAAAGATACATTGTAATACAGTCTTCATTTTCTTGGACTCCTGTGTTTGTCTCTATATTGTCTTTACCATTAAGAGTTTTTAAATCTGTAGGTATATTTTAACTGTGTATTGATTTTGATTGTTCAAGCGCTTTGTGACCTTGGTCTTAAAAGGTGCTTTACAAATAACTGTTACTTACTTACGAACAACATAGCTCTTTGCTGAAGAAAAACAATATTAAGTAAGAGACTAGTGGAAGCAGACATGGCTCATGTATGTATTGCATACACAAGTATGTGTTTAGTATATGATGCTGTGTTTACGGCTACACATCTGGTAGATAGCTTGTGAACAGCAGTGTGTGAGGTTTCAAGTTAGCAATTCAGTGTAGAGGTCAGGCCAGTGTTGCGTATGCTTTAACTTTCTTGCTGAGCTAGGTCGTTTGGGATAAGATTTAATAATTTACTGTGTGCAACCTCATCCGCTACTTCCTTTTCATTTGAGTTATATTTTATAGAAAGCTCATAATAGAAAGTTCATTCAAAAGAGCTACAGATCTCTTTCCTACAGTGAAAGGTTCCTTGGTATTAAGAGCCCTCCTGACAAAAGATCTAGCTGAAGTAGCTCTTCATGAGAAGGCAGAGCACCACTACCAGAGTACCTTGAGTGGAATCCTACTTGGTTAACTATTAAATGTTCCTAAATGATGGACCCCTGTAGTGAATAATGGTCTTCTTCTGTTTCTTAGTTTAAAACATAACGTTTTTGTCTTTCCTCCTAAGCTTGCAGCTCTTCAACCAGCCACCTCATCGCTCTTCAGACTCATTTCCTCGTCTAATTTATTCATCATCAATAGTTATTATGACTCAGTTTGGCATTAGGCCAGAATAAAACCATTGTCATAGAATCGTTATTTCTGCTTTTATTTTTTTTATTTTTCTTATTATATTAAGTTAAAAAAATCTTCGAATTATGGTATAGCTGAGCAAAAGGACTTGGAAAAAGACTAGTTTATTTGGTGACTGTGATTAAATGATTGAGTCTTTAGGAGTTTATTAGTTTATCCTCAACATTGACGTTTCACATTGTCCAGGGTCAGGTCAGGCCACTACACCTACTGTAACTATGCTGTCTCTGCCAACATGATATGACATGTACATTCACATTAAAATATCTCTAAGAAAGAGGTTATCTGGAGAAGTCAAAGAAGTGAAGAGCAGTATCCCATGGCTCTTATGGTCCACAAGCTTGCATCAGCTCGACTTGTCTTGACTCTCACGGGTTAAAATCCATTCTATGGCACCTAATTAATACCTCGCAACAGGTACTTCTTTAGTACCTGCCCTGCTGTGAAGTTGACGGATTGATCGCTCTTAAGTCACTAATACATCACCAAATTTTGCTAAAAGAATGCTGCGTTTATTTTAAAGCCAGATTATAGTTTATGTTCTTAAAATAAACCAGTTGTGTTGTTTCAAACAAAACACTTGAAAAGCAAGCAACCAATGGAGAGAAGGGCAAGATCTTGAGAAGAAGGAAAAGCAAGAGAAGGAAAGTAAAGAAGTACTTAGGACTGAATTTCTCATCCAAAAGACAATGATCATCACTGTGTCCGCTGTTCCAGATCCGTAGATTAAAGCCACAGGTAACAACCAAATCACTTGATTTTTTTTGTAACCCTGTGTTATCTCCAGGTCAAGGTGACCCCAATGTCTTAAAACAAATGTGTTTGAAGTATCCCTTGTCTCGCCTCTGGGTCAAGGTAAAAGACCTCCCTGGCCATATGTATGTGGAAAATAAAGGGCGAAGAGAGGGTTAGGATGAGAGCAAATGTCGCAAAGCAGCAGAGTAACATAATGAAGCAGCCTCGAGTGGTAAGTAAAGGTTCAACATTGCCTTATAGTTTTCTTTCTGTATTAAATCTTAATGGACGTTAAGTTTTCTCAGAGCTTAGTTAGGGTCAGTTGTGTATGTTTTTTTTTGCAGGATATTTATCTATTATGTCATCTTTCTACCAAACTCAAAAATAGGTTTAAAAAAGTGTAGAAATCAATGGAAACTCAAGCAACAGACTACAAACATAGCTGGTGGTACAAGTACGTTACAGTAGGATGCTCTTGATAACACAACAGTAAACCCCCACAACCTGACTGGACTATATGATAGTGAGAAATAAATGGAAGGTTTTATTTAGCTTGTTAAGGTGAAATCACAATATGGATAGTTTAGTGCTACTAGTTTTCTCTAGATATTCTTAAACAACATTAAGTATTAGAGTAAGTTTATTGGTCAATACTCTCAATGGTGTACAAAAATACACATGGGAAATGTATTTAACTGACCCAATTACACATCAAACATCCAATATTTCTATACACCTTGTCCTACCGACATTATAGCTTCAACTGCTGTTACACATGGATCCTACAGTTTTCTGCCCACTTTTGGTTTTTGTTACCTGTAACCATGTCATCCCCCCACATAGGCTGAAAAAGATAAGAGACACTTGCAGCTTACATGTTTTTATATTTTTTTTACCAATAACTATTCACACTCAGAGCCATTCCTATATTGTTATAGCGATAACAATAGTTATAGCAATAGCTTAACCCTAATGTCGTAACAGCTTGATGGCTCACGTCCTCAGCTTCATAACGTGATATAACCTTCTAAACTACACTGAACTGAACAAAACTTAAATCGCATTGAGTCGTGTAGGGCTGTAAACTATGGAGTTTAAAGACGCTGTTAGTTGTGTTGCAAAACATAGACTAGGTCATGTCTGAACCATTTGCTTTGACAATAGCAGTACGTAGAATTTATTTTTATTATAGACATTTTTCTTGTTATTTATAAGGACAAATGATAGCTCTATTATATAACAATTCTAACTGTCTGTTTGGCAGCATCAAGAACTAGTTGGTTCACTGTAAATTAATTGAGATCTAGTTTAGACTCTTTGCATTTAAAATCCAGTCCTTTTGCATTTAACGGCCACAAATGAGGATTGAGATTAAGATGCTTTATCAATGCCAGCAGACTGAAAGGGGCTTTAAGAAAACTCCCACGGGCTACACAGGGGAGCTGCTTGTGTGCCTGTGTTTCAAGAGGTGTCTGCTGATACAATTACTTCATCTAGACCACTTCTGTTACTTCTCCCTTCATTTGTCACTTCTTTCTAGGCGAGTTGCAGCATTTAAATCCAGGATAAACATTAATTATTTAATATTCCTTCTCTATAAAGCAAGTATAAAATGACCACCTTACTGTATATCTTTTTGAAAATGCATACATATACAGTATATAGCTTAAAGAAAGGCAAAATGTACAACAATTTTTATTGATTCTGAATACATTGCGGCTTACCAGAGTTACAGACTGACTGAAACTACCAGGTTAAACTAATGCATGTCAAAGGAAGCAGCACAGCATCCTAAATAAGTTAGGGAGCAATTGACAAGGACTAGAAAAATCAAAGAATTGACAGTGAAGGAAAACACAACTGACAAGGTAGAGAAAGACATTCTCTGATTTATTATTTTGGATAAAAAAAATGATTTATTTTCCCACTTTCTTGGAAAAGACTAAGCTAAGGTAAGGTAAGGTAAGGTAAGGTAAAACGTAAAATTGTTTTTTACCAATAGCCAGCAATTTTTCATAAACAATAAAAAATAATACATAAAAAATAAAATAAGAAGAAGAGCATAAAGAGGAAGAACAAGATGACACAATCTAAGTCTAAAGACAAAGACAAAGAACATAGGTAAAGGAAAGAAAAACAACAGAGACAAAGGATACAAAGACTAACATGGAACAGAACATCCAGATACTCTCACTGCACTCCTGCCCCAGAACTCAGAATTGTACAATTTAATAGCCCGAGGGATGAATGAGTCCCTGAGTCTATTTGTTTTGCACCTGGGTAGGAGCATTCGTGCACTCATTCTGCTTCTCTGCTCACTGATGACAGTCATGACTTCATTCCAACCACAGAGCCAGCCCTCCTGATCAACCTGTCCAACCTGCTGACACTCCTCTTGGACACATTTCCATCCCAACACACCACAGCATAGAACATGACACTGGCCACCACAGACTGGTAGAACATGCAGAGGAGCTTCTTGCAGATGTTAAATGATCGAAGCCTCCTCAGAAAGTACAGTCTACTCTGAACCTTCTTATATACATGGTCTGTGTTGCAGGACCAGTCCAGTTTACTGTCCATCCACACACCGAGGTACCTATAGTTGTCCACTATCTCCACCTCGTCGCCTCTGATGGACACTGGACGTGGCTTTGTCCTGGACCTCCCGAAGTCCAAGACCAGCTCCTTGGTCTTTGAGGTGTTCAGCTGCAAGTGGTTCCTCTCACTCCAGTCCACAAAGTCACGTATCAGACTCCTGTACTCGTCTTCGTTGTTGTCCCTGATGCATCCAACAATGGCAGTGTCGTCAGCATACTTCTGGACGAGACTCAGCTCTGAGTTGTAGCAGAAGTCCGAAGTGTAGATGGTGAAGAGGAGAGGGGCCAGTACTGTCCCCTGAGGTGCTCCTGTACTGCACACCACAGTGTCAGACTTGATGTCCTTCAGCCTGACATACTGTGGTCGATCAGTAAGATAGTCCGTAATCCAGGAGACCAGACCAGGGTCCACATGCATCTTAGTCAGTTTGTCCTGCAGCAGAGTGGGTTGGATAGTGTTGAAGGCACTAGAAAAGTCCAGGAGCATCGACTAGGGCAGCTTCACGGACTCATCACTCTTGTCAGAGAAAGTGTAACTACAAAACTAAGAAAACCATCAAACATTTTGGCAAGCTCACGCTTCCAGCCTGTTAGGACCAACAGGTTTATCCAACAAACTGAAAGAAAAAAAAAAGCTATTTAAAGCCTCTCGTTGTCATGTTTCGATGGTCAAATTTCACTGAAGCATGCTTGAGCAGTCCTTTACAAACCATCTGGATTGGGAAAAGGTCTGATACAGTCATAGATGCTCAAATGATCATAGGGAGCCAATCAAATTTAGAATTATCCATGACTGGTGTTTTTATTTGTTCAAAATATATGATTAGAGAGATTTGTGTGGTTCTGGAAACCAGTGTTCAATCATTGCGTCCCTATATAAATAAATATTACTTACTATTACTTACTTACTTACTTAAACTGAGAGACCCTGAAATGTGTATATACCTGAATGATTGAATTAAGGGCAACTAATGTGTTGAGCCCCATCCACTAAAAAAAAACATGTTTTCCTTGAGATGTAATCGCTTTTCAATTGAATTTCAATTGTATCGTGTCCAAAGAATCGGGGTTGAATCATCGTGGGACATCCCACTTGTGGGATAATGAAAAATGAATATCCCTTCAAAAATACCATTTTTAACTGAAAAATGTATCCTGTCCTGGTTAATTGGATATTTAAGTTTGTGATGCAATGACAAAAAAGCCAAAATACAAATAAATAGCGTAACAATATTGTCACTTGCTTATAATTGACAGGTCAACTAAAAAGCAATTTATTAGAAAAGGGTTGTAATTCTACTCAAAATCTGATTAACTAGATTTGCATCAGTGACTCTCTGTAACCCTCACTGAAATTACTTTGGTTTCAAGGCATAGTTTTCAAAGATATGTCTGACAGATATTTAATCTTGTTTATCTCAAAATACTAGGTAGTTTCTTTGAACAGACTCACCCTGCCCCGTGGTAAAACCACAACAAAATTACAGCAACACAACAATCACAAGAATTGGGCTCTGCAACCCTCTTAGAAAAAAAGTACTTTTCATCCTGCCTGTATATTTTTTTTGTGAACATAACATCCAGCATTAACGCTTTTTTTTTAACCAATTTGAAAATGTAAACGGTATGGTCGTAACCTATGCTTCATTATCATGATAAGTATTAATTCAATGTGTTTGAATTTCTGTTTATTTTTAATTATTGTTTATATATAATAATATAATATTGTTTGTGCTACATTATACAGTATTTGGGAGGATTCCTATTACATTCCTATCTTCTAAATTTTCAGGGAAATGTTCCACCAATATACTCAGAATATTCTCTTTAAATGTGACAGAGCCTTTTTCAGGTAGTGCATTGGGAGATCTTCTCTTCTCTATCTAAAAAGAGTGAGAAATGCAAGTGTGCAGTGTACTTTGTGAGTGTAAATGTGGCTGATGGTAGAAAAAAAAAAATCCAACATTCCAGGTGTGAGACAGGCCTCAGGCTATTTCACATTGTATCTGTATTCTAACTTTCCTCTGTGGTTGAAAATACTTTGGAGCAAAAAGCACACACTAAATCTGGCATTTTCTGCCAGAAAAGTTACATTTATTGGCTCTAAATCAACATTGAACGAACTAGCCATGAGCTGTAGGCGCTCATTTTGACACCAGCTTTGGGCCTCTATATGCACATTTAGTCATTTTATTTAGCTGAGGATGAAAATGAAAAAAATCCATTTTACTATCTATAGTGTTTAACCACAATGTATGTAGTGTATTTGTATTACCATAAGAAGAAACACTGTCTCATTTAATTATCCCACGAGATGGCCCTCTCTGTTGTTGATTCTTAATTTTTATTTTAACGAAACTTCTCATAATTGACAGGCCAAAAACACAATTGTCATGTTTATGTTCCTTCCTGTTTTATTTTGAAGTTGTGTTTCCGTTTTGGTACGTGTCCTCTGTTTTTGCTTTGACAGACGCTGGCAGGTGCGCGGCTGGGGATGATCGAATGGCGGGTTCTTCCCACAGATAAGGAGCATCTCTACCCGGAAGAACTCGCCAGAGTATTCAGTTTCCTGACCAGGTTGGCATCCTTGATCTCGCTCCGTGCTCGTATTCTGTATGAACAGTCTTTTGAAGACCCCTGACGTTGTCAGTGATTTAAGTTGCTCATGTGAGTCTTTTTCCCCTTTGTTTTTAGTTGCTGTTCTGCTCACCCTGAAAGACTGCCGGCTCTACGTGAACCAACGATACCCACGCCGGAACATTAAAGTGGAGAAGTGGGTGGTTGTGCACGTTTTTTTCTCCAGATCCAGTTAGTGTTTAGCCAGCAGCCCTCCTCGTTTTCCACGGGTCGCGCCCAGATCGCGTATCTGATAAATCTCCTCCGGGGTAGAGCAGCTGACTGGGCAACTTCTCTCTGGGAGTCTAACTCTCCGGCTCTAGCTAATTATGACGGTTTTACTGACGAGATGCGCCGGGTTTTCGACCTGCCACATCGCTCTCCTGCTGTGTCCGCTCGTAAGTTACTTAGTTTAAGACAGGGAGATGAGTCTGTGGGGCATTACTCTATAGATTTCCGTATATTAGCCGCCGAGAGTGGTTGGAATGAGCCCGCACTAATAACCGCTTTTACCCAGGGGTTAAGTAGCTCCGTCAGGGATCAACTCGCCACTCGGGATGAACCAGAGGGGTTAGAGGCTCTTATCAGCCTAGCTATCAAGATCGATAATAGGTTGAGGGAACGCCGCAGGGAACGTGGCAAGGACGTTTTCTCTCCCACTCTTTCCATCTTTGACCGACCAGCTCCTCAGTTGACTCCTGCGACTCCGACGCCGCCACCCGACGAGCCGATGCAGCTGGGTCGTACACGTTTGTCTCCCGAACAGCGCTCACACAGGCTCACGAGGGGATTGTGTTTGTACTGTGGCGAGCCTGGTCACCTACTACGTGTCTGCCCTAGTCGCCCTAAGGTTAGTGCTCGGGTGGGACACACCCGCTCTTCTCCTGACCCCACTCACGGATCACTCTACCTGGACTATTGACTGTTGACATGACTTCGACTGCTGAGGTTGTTCTGATCGACTCTGGCGCTGACGACAACTTCATTGACCGAGACTTCGCCCTTTCCCTTAACATTCCCCTGGTTAGACTGGACGTTCCCCGCCCGGTCTGCGCCATAGATGGCCGACCGCTCCTCGACGTGACTCACCAGACCACTCCCCTTTCCCTCACTATTTCGGGTAACCACTCTGAGGTCATTTGTTTTCTTCTCATTTCATCTCCCTCTTCTCCTATAGTTCTCGGTCTCCCCTGGCTTCGCATCCATAATCCTCACTTTGACTGGGTGAACTCAACTGTACTTGGTTGGAGTCCTCATTGTTATTCACAGTGTCTCCGTTCTGCACCCACTACCTCTCGTCCTCCGCTTCCCATTTCTCCCCCTCCTGATCTTTCCTCCGTTCCTCCGGAGTATCACAGTTTGGGTGAGGTTTTTAGCAAGGAGAGGGCGCTATCCCTACCACCACACCGTCCTTATCACTGCGCCATCGACTTACTTCCTGGTTCTCCACTCCCCTGTAGTGGACTGTACAAGGTTTCTCGTCCTGAGCGTCAGGCCCTCGACACCTATATCGGTGAGTCACTGACGGCCGGTTTGATTCGCCCCTCTTCTTCGCCTCTTGGTGCAGGGTTCTTTTTTATTAGTAAGAAGGACAAGTCCCTGAGACCCTGCATAGACTACAGGGGGTTAAACAGTATAACCATCAAGAATCGTTATCCCCTCCCACTCATAGACCCGTCCTTTGATCCACTGAACAAGGCCAGGGTCTTCACCAAACTGGACCTTCGAAGTGCGTATCACTTGGTTCGTGTTAGAGAGGGCGATGAGTGGAAAACGGCATTTAAGACTCCCCTAGGACACTTCGAGTATCTGGTCATGCCGTTTGGCCTGACCAATGCGCCAGCGGTTTTCCAGAGACTCATTAATGAGGTCTTAGGGGACTTCTTAAATGATTTTGTGTACGTTTATCTTGACGATATTTTGATCTTTTCCAGTTCCCGTGATGAACACCTCAGCCATGTCCGCCGCGTTCTCCAACGGCTATTAGAGAACAGACTCTTTGTCAAGGCGGAGAAGTGTGAGTTCGGAGTTTCCACCGTGAGTTTTCTGGGTTTTATTTTAGGGCAAGGTCAGCTGCGGCCAGATCCCATGAAGGTGGAGGCAGTTTCCCAGTGGCCGGTGCCTGTTAGCCGCAAGCAATTGCAACAGTTCTTGGGTTTTGCAAATTTTTATCGTAGGTTCATCCGGGGTTATAGCCAGGTTGCCGCTCCACTAACCCAGCTTACCTCCACTAAGAGTCCTTTCATCTGGTCCTTCAACCGGCTGCGCTCGCTGTTCTCCTCCGCCCCTATCCTACGACACCCTGACCCGGTCCGTCAGTTCATCTTGGAGGTGGACGCTTCGGACACCGGCATAGGAGCAGTGCTGTCTCAGAGGTGTGCCAATGACAACAAGGTGCATCCCTGTGCCTTTTATTCCCGGAAACTGTCTCCAGCGGAGCGCAACTATGACATTGGCAACCGGGGGCTCCTGGCGGTGGTGGCGGCACTTCAGAAGTTGAGGCATTGGCTGGAGGGCCGATTTGACTTTTCCCTGACTTACCGCCCAGGAGGTAAGAACGTTAAGCCTGATGCCTTATCCCGACAGTTTGCTCCTTCCCAAGAGGGTCTGGCGGATGAGACCATCCTCCCTAAGCGGTGCTTCATTAAGGCCGCCAGCTGGGATATAGAGAGGGTAGTTCAGGAGGCTCAGGAGAGTGACCCAGGACCTAGCTCTGGACCGCCTGATAGACTCTTTGTTCCGCAGCCAGCTCGCGCCCAAGTGCTTCAGTGGGGGCACAACCACAGGGTAGCGTGTCACCCGGGCGTTTCGAGGACACTCTCGTTTCTCAGACAGAGATTCTGGTGGCCGGAGATGGCACGCGACATCAAGGAGTTTTTGGCTGCCTGTGCCACGTGTGTTGCGGGAAGTCCTCTCGTCGCCCCCCCGCTGGACTCCTTCAACCCTTACCTGTGCTGAGTCGCCCCTGGTCGCACATCTCAGTGGACTTCGTCACCGGTCTTCCTCCATCCATGGGTAGGACAGTAATCCTTACGGTAGTGGACCACTTCTCCACTTCATTCCCCTGATCAAGTTACCATCCGCATTGGAGACAGCGGACCTGCTGGTCCTACACGTTTTTAGACTCCATGGCATCCCGGTGGACATCGTCTCGGATCGTGGACCCCAGTTCTCCTCGCAAGTCTGGAGAGCATTCTGCAGGTCCCTGGGGGCTAATGCTAGCCTTTCGTCAGGCTACCATCCGCAGAGCAATGGACAGACGGAACGGGCTAACCAGGACCTAGAATCAGCACTACGCTGTGTGTCGGCTCGTCACCCTGCCTCCTGGTGTCAGCACATCCCCTGGGTGGAGTATTCTCACAATTCCCTGACGTCATCTGCCACTGGGAGGTCACCATTCATGGCAGCTTATGGGTATCAACCACCTGTCTTCCCCTCTCAGGAGAGGGAGGCAGCGGTTCCCTCAGTTCGGGCCCACCTACGACGTTGTCGGTCTGTCTGGCACCAGACCAGGGCGGCCTTGTCCCGCACCGCCACAAGGAATCGACGTCTCGCTGACAAGCACCGTGTGCCAGTGCCGAAGTACTCACCTGGCCAGAAGGTCTGGTTGTCCACCCGGGACCTCCCCCTTCCTGTGGAATCACGCAAGCTGGCTCCCAGGTTCGTGGGGCCCTTTGAGATCGAGAGGATCATAAGTCCCACTGCCATGCGCCTCAAGCTCCCTCCGTCGCTCAAGGTCCACCCGACCTTCCACGTCTCTCTCCTGAAGCCTGTCACCACCAGTCCTCTCAGTTCGCCAGCCGAGCCTCCACCTCCTCCTCTCATCATTGACGATCACCCCGCGTACAGAGTCCACAAGATCCTGGAGGTTCGCCGCAGAGGTCGGGGCTTCCAGTACCTAGTGGACTGGGAGGGCTACAGTCCAGAGGAGCACTCCTGGATCTCCCGCTCACTCATCCTGGACCTCTCCCTCCTCCGAGACTTTTACCGGGAGCACCCGCAAAGACCGGGTAGAACGCCTGGAGGCGCTACCTAGAGGGGGGGTACTGTCATGTTTATGTTCCTTCCTGTTTTATTTTGAAGTTGTGTTTCCGTTTTGGTACGTGTCCTCTGTTTTTACAGACACTGGCAGGTGCGCGGCTGGGGATGATTGAATGGCGGGTTCTTCCCACAGATAAGGAGCATCTCTACCCGGAATAACTCGCCAGAGTATTCAGTTTCCTGACCAGGTTGGCATCTCTGATCTCGCTCCGCGCTCGTATTCTGTATGAACAGTCTTTTGAAGACCCCTGACGTTGTCAGCGATTTATGTTGCTCACGTGAGTCTTTTTCCCCTTTGTTTTTAGTTGCTGTTCTGAGACCCCGATCTCCAGCCGCGTCCTGCCTCCGTCCCGAGCGCCTGTTCTGTTTTTTGTTCCGGTCCTTTCCGACCGTATGGATTATTAAAAGACTTTTATTTTTGAACTATTCCTCCGAGGATTATTTCACACTTCCGCATCTGGGTCTAAAAATGGGCTCTATAAAAATATGAATTAAGATGATTTAATAAAAATTTAATGAACATTTTTAAATTTTGAAACTTTAACCTTAATTTATTAGGATTGGGAGCAAACTTATTTAATTTTTTTCAAGATAATTACCTATTTACAGAAGGATTTACAGATGAGCACCATGGAAGTATTAGGATTTTTAATGTTTTGGCAAAGATAAGAATGAAGAAAAAGCGATAGTGATTTTTTTTTCTCCACTAATTTGAAATTTTATTTTTGAATGAACTCAATTCAAATACCAAAACGTTCTGTGTGGTGCGTGTTACTGTTCTTTTAACCTTTGTGTTGTCTCTGGGTCAAGGTGAATGACCTCCCTGGTTTCCAGTCCACAATGGATACCTCAAACACATATGTTTTCAGGGTTAAGAGGTTTAGGTTTGTCATGAACCAATGAAAAAAAATTGTCAGAAACGTTTGCACTAAATACCCAAATTTATACCGACACCTATATTCAAAAACCTCCGTTTTACATTACATTAGAGGATTAAAAGAGCTGCTTGCTTATTTGGAGCCTGTACTAGCTCAACGTGGCCACAATGAAAACTTGGATAATTTGTCGATACGTTGTGGCTAAAATGCATCACCATACCTGAAAACATTTTTTTCGACTGAAGTTTCACAACAACCCTTGACTGTAACGTAGCTAAGCAAAAGGAATCTTGATGTGAAAGAAGTATGTTGTTGTCATCTTATACAGAAACAGCATCACCAACACAAAAGCCCAGCTTTGTTATCTGATATTCCACGTGTGCAAACATGTTCTCATAATTGATTTGTCATGTATGCCGCCGTTCCACTTCTGGCACCCTGGTAAAGTATTCCTTCTGATTTTGAGTTTACGCAGCTGTTTTTAGAAGCCGGAAAGAAACCACTTTACCCAGAGGAGGCATAAGTACAACTCTGCATACTCTATCACAAACATTCAAGCACGAATATATTTATTTATTATTATTATTATTCCCACACGCCATTTTGCTGCACTTGGGACTTCCATTGTACATTTGATAGTGCTGCAGCAGATTTAATTTTACATCCTTGCTTCCATTTCATCTCGTAATCTGTTATTTTCTTCCCTTTGAATCCATTATCTTCAGCTCCACCGAGACTTGTCGCTCTGTCAATAGAATCAGAGCCAAATCAGATGTTCCAGAGACACGCGGATGCTCCCTGTGATCTGGTTCGTCAGATCAGGCTTTTGCTGTAAAATGGAACAACAAACAGCAAATGTAATCCTGCCCACTGTTACTGTAGTTTGATCTCGGAATAAAGAGAAAGATTAAATCATATCCTTTGCTTGGACTGATAGATGAGATTGATTTTATTCTACCTTTTCAAAGGGGAATTATTTATTCCAGACTCAGTGAGGAAGTGTAGGCTGCTGATCACCTCCATCTCACATGCTCTTTGTTCTTCCCACTCTCGCCTTGAGCGCCACAAACTGAAGGTTGATCTTGAGGCTTTATCGAGGACACAAACTGGGTGACACCGTTCAGCCTTTTACCAAATGTGACATTTTTTGCTGCAAATGGCATTTCATAACTGACAGCAGCACCATCACACGGTTAAAACATCAGTGACCTTTTCCAATTGTCACTCAAGTGTGACTCATTAATGTGTATCTATAACAATACAGGTTGTGGGCGAAGGCCTTAAACACAGTGACAAAATTCTACATTTAAGAAGTAGTTAAGGAAATGTTAAGCTAATGTATTTACTGTGCAAAATGAGGAGTCAAACATGTGATTACTTGAAGAGCTTTAGCTGTGTGGGTTGACCAAACAAAACATGTATTTATGGTAATGTTCTTTTCAATTGCAGTGGACCTTCAAGTGTAGAGAAAAGAGAGGAAATGTCTTTTTTTGCTTCACATGAATCATGTTCACCATATCACTTTGAAGATTCCATCATCTGAACTCATTATTGAGAAAATCAAAGTGAAACATTTAACCCTTGCGTTAGCTCTCGGTCAAGGTGACCAGACAAATGTGAGGCGAACTCAAACTTCTTTTTTTTTTTTAAAGAACTTTAGGTCAGCTTGTCCAGAGGCAACACAAGGTATACATAAAACATATATTCTTTTTTGGGCCTTTGGGTCACTTTGACCCAGAGGATTTTAATAAAACATTTCCTATTCAATATTCCTGTCTTTCAATCTTACTGAATTTGCATCATAGGAACATGGATTACTTGAATGACAAGTGAGCGTGTATCAGATGTCATAGCCTCAGCTAAATGGGTGCAGTTTCACGGCAAATCATAATTCAAGTCGTTCAAACTTCATCTCTTGACCAGAATCTAGCTTAAGCGATGACTGCGTTTCCAGTGACACGGACTGCCGATTGGCTCTCAGAATCAGACATGAGAAAGTAATAACCTTCATTTTAATGATTACGTTGCAATATATTTTTTCTTCTGGGAGAAAATGGAAAAATGGAAAAAAAGTGAAAACACATCTGTAACTGCTACATTGAATAAAGTAAGTGAAAACACATCTGTAACTGCTACTTCTCACATAATCTGTGAGAAGTACATTGGTCTCAAGTGAGTTTAAAGAGCTAATTATGATGCTTTACAGGTTGGTGTGGAGGATGTTTGCTTTACTAAGTCCAAATTCATTCAGGATCCAATCTAAACTACATGGTATTTCAAAGCTATACAAGACACAAATACAGAACAGCATCTTACCAATAAAGCTAAAAAATGATGCATTAGGACTGATGCTTAAGCTTTAAATTGCTGCTGTGCACAAATATGTTTTCTTCATTCTGATTATATTAAACAAGGTTTCATGTTTCTCACTAAAATATTCATCCTTGGACTATTTCCTGTTTTGCCTATTACTTTGGAGCATATTCATCGAAATCCTCCCGCTTTAGGTGCAAGTGGCTGCGTGATCTGCATATTAATGTAATGAAATTATAATGATAGTTTAGAAAAAAATCTCAAGTGTTAATTCAGCAAACTGCGGTACATAAAAGTAGTTGTTTCCATGCAAAAAGTTAATTTGGGAGAATAAAATCAAAATAAAATGCTTATTACCAGCAATTTGTCATACTGGTTCAATAGGGGTTTGGGTCCAAGGAGGGGGAAATGTGTATGTGTGGAAATGGGTTCAACTTAATTCTATTTAAATTATGAATGAAATATAATCTCTATAATAATCTTTTAGTTCCTAAAATCAGACCTTTTCTCGAGACCACTTACATCTTGCTCCTGCTTGTGTCATAGTTCTCTTTCAACTGAGGACCCACACAAAACAGTCAGACAAAAAGTTCAGTCTGTAAAGTTTGGTCTTTAATAAACAATAATCCAAAGAAGCAAACTTATGACAAAAAAATATGGACTCAACTTGGAAGGTCCCAGGGTTGAATCCTAGACCTTCCGGCTCGGTGAGCAAATGTCTTGATGCCTGTAAACCCAAAGATTATTTTGCGGCATCAATGCAGAACAAAGCAGCCTTGGTGTAGGACCGGACAGAGTGGCAGGAACGTATGTTTGCCCAGATCAGCTAGATAGAAGCTTCTCTTCTAAGAGTGGATATCCGAGAGCTTTGGCTTGATCCATGCGTGGAACATTGAGACACTAGGAATTAGTATGGCAAGCCTAAAAAGCACCTGATTGTTGTGTCCAGTTCTAGCCCTGCTCGTACAGTCCATTGCTCTATTGCTCTAGATTCTTTTGGATACCCAGGATACTTCTCCGGAGCTCCAGAACCACCCTTTCAGTGTCTGAAAAGGCTGCCCCGGTGAGAAACACTTTTCAGGTAGGATGATGTCCTGCGGACAAGGCAAGAGCTGCTAAGATTATTTAAAAGTATTTCTTGTGGGACCTGCAAGCCCCGTAGCCAGTGTAACCAACCAATGCTAGGAGCTCCCAGTTTCTGATGTGATAATTCCAAAAATCTTGGGGAAATTTTCTTCCCATAAATGCTAGAGTCAGAGGTTTTCACCTCTACATGAACTGTATAGTAGGGTCTGAATGCTGATGAATCATTGCAGGTGCAGAAGAAAGCAGCTGGTGAACCTTGTTCAAGGACTTGTTCAGTAGAGGTAGGCACAAGAGCGGCGACCTGAGCATAAACCCTAATGAACACACCTGAAAAAGGAAAGGGTAATACAATGCTAACATCCTTCAACTCAACTAGGTTTTTCTGTGTACAATGATTGGTCCTTTTCTTATTGGTCTTAACTTGTCCTGTCTTAAAGTTCTCTGTCTTTGATTGTGTTCATTCTCAGCTGAAGCAGTCTGAATACAAGTGTACTATAAATATTATTATAAATGGACTTTTGCTTACCCTGGAAAAAAAAGCATTCACTTCATTTTGTTCATCACCTCTGTTAAATTTACACAAATATACCAAAATGTGTTAGACTGTAATACTAAACCAAAAAATGGTGTAATTATTTTCTGTGAAACATGAAGTGCATTTGTATAATAATCTTTTCATTGTGTGAAAGTGACTTTTCTTTTTTTTTTTTTGGTATGTTTTTCCAAGTTGTTGGTGACTAAACTTTCATATTACAGATATTTGTACATTTGGTGAGACCTCATTTGTCAGTTACCAGAACATATAAGTAGTTCTTTTTTTTATAAATTATTTGTGAGAATAAATTCAAAACTTTATAGAATTATCACATGGCCCATTTCAAGAGACAATAGTCTCTATTGTCGCTTGGATACCCGACTTCTGTGAGTCAATTGTGTACCCGGTCACATATTTAAGATCTTGACACAGCTGCTAAATCTTCACATCCTTCCTTGTTGTTCCAGTCTTTATGGGAAACCACATTTGCCTTTTGACTAAGAGGAACCTTGAAAGCAACTCCCTCCAGGAACCCAGATGGGCAGCAAGGGTGTGTAGATCTGCTTCCTGACCACCAGATAAGCAAGTATTTTACATTGTCCAGTCCAAGAGAAGTCATATTTATGTCATCATCATTGATGCCAAACAATAGAGCCATTCATGCTTTTCACCATCTCAGCTTGGAAATATAGTTCCCTACAGACATTTATTGTTTTTAGACACTTTGAACCGTCTGAATAAGACATTTTGATGGAATGCCGCGCCCGCCCCAACTGTTTTTATCCGATTTTAGGAGCGTCATTACTTTTCCGAAAGACTGGGAGAGCTATTTTTAATGTAGAAATGTGAAAACACTAGATTCTTCATGCGGCATATTCTGTGAAGCTTGGGAAAAATACAAAGCAATAGCTGGGGAAAAATATAGGAAAGGCAAGACTATCAAGAATAAACACAGCCAACTTCTGCCTTAATAATTCATCAAATGAGAGAAGAAGAACCTTAGCCTTATCCTATTAGTTCCAAGTGTAATGAAGTATGAGTAACAGCATCACCACCAAAGCAGAAACACGGTGCAACCTTTCCTCAGGATGTGGTTTTAATATTAGTATTTGTAAACCTCTGCACATGTACGGGACTCAATTTTCAAAGATTGTTGAATCACATGTCATTTGATTACATTTTTGAATAACTAATAGGACATATATTGTTTCACCTAAATTATTAATATTGGTTGATGATAACTTATAAGAAAAATGATATTAACTCATCAAATATATTCTTTTGTTACCTGATGAACATAATTATTCGAATAGCGCTAAAGTAGGAGCGTTTTACAAGATGAAAGACAGAGGTACTTTAAAGAAATATCATTATCTATTCATTAATAATAAAAGGAACCTATCATTATATAGCAACTGGTTGAGCAAACATATATAATAATTGTGTTTAGGTATAAATGGTAAAATTATTTACCGTAAATTCCGGACTACAAGCCGCTACTTTTTTCCTACACTTTAAACACTGCGGTTTATACTACGGTGCGGCTTATTCATTTTTTTTTCGTGGCGGGAAAAACATTTTGCTCAGCAACAGTAGACCAATAGAATGAATGAGTAACTTTGTGTCAGCAGCTCCCTCCCGACTACGAGGAGAAACTTACTTCATTCCGCACATTCACTCAAACAAAGATAGCGGAGAATTCCATCGGGCCAGAGGAAATCATAAATATGGATGACGTTTGTAACGGACCTTCTCACATAACTCCTCGAGAGATCGTCACACACACATTCTTCATGGGGCGGAGCTCTGGTGCGGACTTGGTGACGCTCCAGAGTGACAGCATTAATTATAACAACACTGACCACACATGAAGCCGTTATAGAAGTTAATCAAAATATATTTACTTAATAACATTTAACAAAAAGCGCTCCTTAAAGGAGGATCAATCAAACAAAACAACGAACACCCACGACACCCCACAGTCAAATCCCCGCGACCAGTGTCCAATGTTCAAGTCCATTATTGTCCAGAAAAAAGGCTGCGTTAAGTGAATCCTAGGTGAGGCGCAGAGACGCAGGACGGCCCGTCGTGAAGTCGCGTTTATCCGCGCAATCACGTTACGATCAGGTGGAAAAAAGCAAACTACTCATCCGTGTTGCCGGCGTGATGAAGAAATAATTCCCCGGTTGAAGGACACGGACAGTTTGTCCACCTGCCTCGTGCTTTTGTCGCTGGTTCCTCGGACTGTAAATATCTGAACAATGCTTAAGAAGAATAACACAGTGCTTTATTTATTTAAGTGTAAGAAATGGACGTGAATTACCGGTAGTTAATTTTTTTGGCTGTTTAAACCTGCGGCTTAAAATCCGGTGCGGCTTGTATAATTACAAAATTGATTTTCTTTCTAAAATTTGAGCATGCGGCTTTTAATCGGGTGCGCTCTGTAGTCCGGAATTTACGGTAATTGGTTTGAGCGGATGACTGAACAATTTAGTTATAGGTGCCTTTATGGAACAATATTGTTATTTACAAATAGTTATGAACACAATTAATCCATATTTGCACCTTTTATGAAGGCTTTTGTTTCAACACACTATAATAATAATGGAAACATGATTCATGGTAAAATCATGGTCATCATTATTTAAGCGGATCTTATCATAATGATCAGATTTACCCCAGTTGTGCTCAGAGGCTTTTAGCAGTTTGAAAATAAAGCCATAACAAGTTAGAAAGAAAACCAACCCTGGATAAGACACAACGCATGTTTTTTGAAAGGGAACAGGAGAGTGATGGAAGACAACAGTTTCCAGCAGAAGGCCTTTAAGCAGTTGTATGAACAGGAACTACTGAAAACTGATGCTGAAGTTGCCATCTTTCTTTGTGATAGGTAAGCGAACATTGTGTCGTACTTGGTTGTAGACTGTGCCGTGTTCTTTGGAATTCTGTGTTGGGGTGGAGGCATGACCTCGAGAGACTGTAACCCGCTGGACAGGCTGATCAGGAAATGTGTGTCTGTGATGGGGAAAAGTGCGGACTCAGTGGGAGCACTGCCGGAGAAAAGGATAAAGGCTCTTATGAAGGGAGTAGTAACCCTCGACTCCATCTGCCTGTAACAATGGCAGCTCAGAAGAGTAACCGCAGCAACAGACTCCTCTCCATGCACTGAGGAACAAAATGTTTTAAGAAATAATGTGTTCCCTCTGCCATAACATGTTACAACAGATCTCTTTCTTTCTTACCATGCACTTTTGTACTTTGCTGGTAATTTTTGCTGCTGGACAACAGAACTTAAGTACTGAGCCTTGATGGTGATGTGATTATTTTCTGATCGTCTCTGTGCCTCAATAAAATATGTGGACAAAACACATGCTTATTCTTGATTTATAAAATGAGTGTTTTGTTTGCAAATTTACAAATCATGTGAAGGTGTATTTTTATAAGTGTTTTTCAAGGTGATAGCTCTGATCACATGAGGACGAACCCGCTATGCCTGCTTTCATTGAAACCTGCAGCTTCAGTTTTACTAAGAAAGTCTGTGACTCTTATAGAGAAGACTTGAAGTGATCCTTTCTTCCTATGAATTACGTGACATGGTGGAATAAAATATTCTGTGTAAAATGATCCTGTTTTGTTCATAAATATGGTTACTACACCAGCTTGTTAGGTTAAGGCGAAATAACATAAGTATTCAGATGACGATGGTTTTCAAGAAAATAGATTGTTTAATAAGGAAAGTAAATTAACAGTCATATTAAACAACTGGTAATAGAAGGATGCTATTTGGGAAAAGAAGGATGCTATTCCCAAAATAAAAATACAAAGCCCAATATAAAATAAAAAAATGGGATTAAAACCTACGCTTCAGTGAATAATCAACCTAAATACTGGCTCACAGCCGTCAAAAACAGTAACAAATGCTAGTGAAAGGCACGCAGCCTCAACATTCAAAAACACCCAAACAAAAGAAGCAAAGTTAACTCATAGACAGGCAGATTTAATCGAAGTCGCAGGCAAAGATACAGAGGAGGTCATCTGCTCATACTGAAAAGCAGCAACCATGATGACCGTACAATTAGCATATAGTATATATGAGGTGTGAGGCAGGATGAACCGGATCCCCCAATCACAGTGTAGGCTGGTGGATCGTTGGTGGGAAAAGACCGGAATCAAATGACCCAATCAAAAACAAGCGATGGCTCACATCTATTTGTATACAAAAATATAATTGGAATCAGGGGGGCTCAGGACATAATAGCCAAGGCCCATGACAAAAACAGATAATCTGTTCGGTAACTGAGAAAAAAAGTCCTGAATTTGTACGTTGTATTTTATACATATGCGCTCTTAGGATATGAGGCCCCTGGAATATTTATTTTGTTAGGGTAGTTTTGAAAGAACACTTAATTTTCCAAGGCTCCTCTCAATGCCATTGATGTACTTCTTCATCAGCACACTTGTTGAATTTGACAACTTTTAGAATAAATTGTTTATTCTATCTCTATCTATAGGAAAACCATGCAATTTGACAGATTGCAATAAAGGCTTATGTTATGTTATTATATGTTACCAGTTATTAGTAACCGGAATTTCACATTCACCATGAATTAACAATGATGAGTGAAAGCCAAACAATTAATGCATTCAATCATTTTCAAACATGCATGCATACACACAAAATCCTTTCCCTGCAGAGGGCCATGTAAAAGTGTTTCCGAGCGCTGACTGCAATCACAATAATTGTCTGGAGTGGCTGCAATCAGTCTCAGAGCAATCAGAACATGGCACAGCTGATTTCAGTCGAATCAAACAATAACACCACATTTTCCTGATTAAAATGACAAAGAAATAAAGATTAATTTCCTGTGCATCATTTGCAAAGTTGATGCAATTTCCCTTCATGATTTATTTGATTAAATGTTAAATCAAATAAATAGACAATGAGTAGCACTTGCTGGCCTTTAATCCATTCTGATGTTACTTGTCATGTTGCATAAACTCACAAGTGAATCTGTGAAGAGGCTTCTCTAACTTCTTTGATGACTTGAGTGGGAGCCATGTGGAACCTGATTTATTTGCATAAAAAATGTCTCTGGAGTCGACAATGATTGAAGCTGAGGTTTAAAAATGGCTCGACTGCTGCTCAACAGTGATGCGAATCGACTGCTCATTTCCAGTATCAAGTGCTCAAATTGTAAAAGACGCTGACATTTTTTTTCTCAATATAATTCGTCACAAAGGCCTCTAGATTTGGCTTCTTACAAAATGTAAACCTCACTTTTTGTTTTTACTAAGATTGAAATGTGATAAATGAAAGCCAAGTCCCAAAAAGCACAAATATTGATTTTGATAGAACTTAGTTCAGCCAGGTAGCAAAGCTAACTTAAAAAAGAACAAAGTATTCAAGCGGAAAAACAATGATACTTTTCGTTTTTAACAGCACAATGTCATTGAAAAGTATGATGACTGTAAACTCACAATGCTGACGATGGTAGCACTCCGTTTTAATTTCATCTTTTAAATTATTGTCGTCATTATTTTTAAAAATAAATAAAACTACATATACTGTATATATATATATATATATATATATATATATATATATATATATATAGTTCTCTAGGTCCCTCATTGTGTATATTTAACTTTTATTCATCAAACCAAAAAGCTAATTCACATAAACAAATAAATGCAACTGATTCTTCTATGTTTTAGGAGTGAATATTTGCATCCATCCATTCATTTTCTTTCACTTATTTCTGATTTCTGGAGTCTCTGATCCACCAAAAACTTCAAAGCCTGGCATGGATTAAATATGGCTCTCCGCCTGTCTTTAAATGTATTATTTGTTGCGCTGCAGCACTGTCAACACAACGTTAGATACACATCATTTCTAAAATCATGATAGGATATTAAAAAGCTTACAATAGTTGCAGTGGTGTTAGGCTGTGTTTTGTTTAGGCTTTTCTGTATTTTTATGGTAAAAAAGTCTACAACAAATGTCCTACATCCACTTTCAACTCACTTTCATCTTTAAAAAACTGTGCTCCAAATATACAGACAGCAATTCATCTCTATATAGTTAGAGAGAAGCAGATCCCCCAGTGGAAGAAAGTGGGGGCAAGGTGTATATCTAAATGAAGAATACATCTGGCATCACACCCAACAAAGAGTTCCCTCCAGCGTAGTTCAATCACAAGCAAGTGGGAAGTGTGAAGTTGACGGTTCTTACATTGCACTGCATTTATCTTAAAGTTCTTCTCTGTGAAAGTCATTTACAGCTTAACTGTTTTTCTTCGCTCAGGATTCAATATTAAATAAATATAAGATTAGTTATTTCCATTGTGGTACATAAGTGTTTGTCGCTTTCCATGTCATGTCTGAAATATCATTCATTGCTGCTTTTGTTGTTTCAGAATGAAGATTAATAATGTTTAAATGAATTTAGTTTAAACCATTGCAGTAATGAGAGCTTAGATGTGTTAGCACTTGCTAACACTTGCACCTATTGTACTGTGACTTCCTTTGCTTGGAAAATAAATCCCTTTTATGATCTTGCTCATCAGAACTAACAACCTTCAAATTTGACAGTGAACAATATAAACATCTTAAGATCAACAAAGACAAGAGGAACAATGGAAAATGTGCATACTGATGACTTCGCAACGTTATAAAGTGTTTCTTGGTAGTTTTCATCACTCTGTCTGATTTTGATAAAGCATACAATTCCTGTCACACACACATGTACAGACATCTTAACTGGGACAAAGAGGTAAAGTTGTGTTTGCTGCACATCATGACAAAAAGTTAGCTGATTTTTCACAGGAAAAGTTGAGAGAAAAAGAAGCCATGATGTCATGATTTAAAATAGACATTTATTTAGAGTTTTTAAATGTTTTCACTTTTGGACTCTGTTTCAATAACTTGTGGATACTTTGCCTGAAATGCAAAATGTCATCTAACATTACACAGAAATTATATCTGCACAACTTGTTCAACTGTCTTCTTTTCTACAGGGTCTTAATCATTCCCCCTCCCCACTACTTCCATCCCGCAAAGAGATAAATCCAAATTATTTGGTTGTCGATTATATTCATTGAAAGAGACATATTAACCTCTGATGGCCGCAGTGTTCCACCCACTTCTACCTAAGAACAGCAAATGAAATCATGGGATTATGGTTAATCTGCAGAATATAATGAGAAGAAGAAAAAATAGTAAATGGGTAAAGTCGTCCACCACAAGCAAGAACAGTTTCATAGAACAAGGCTCTTCAAAAACGTAATCCCACCTGGAGAGACTTTAATCTCCAGGATGGCTGATCTCCCTGCTGCTCCACTTGTTTCCTGTGCACTCGTACATCGTTTAAGCATTGAAAGCTTTTTTTTCCTTTTCGTCTTAATCTGTTTTTCTACTTGGTTCAAGTTTCGATCTTTTTGTGTCGTTTTAATACCCTTGTGGAGTTCCCTTAATTTTATTGGTCATAACTGCATTCAAGCGTTATGTGGATGGTTTCCTTAACACACACACACATACATCTTTAAGCTCTCCCTCACTCGTATGGTTCTTTTTCTTTAATACTCGGTGTCCAAATCCAGCTTTCTAAGTTACAATAGAGCTGTTTTAAAGCTGCTAAAATGCTGAGCAGGCCTGCAAACTGCCTGCTAGAAGTGGCAACAGATGGACGGTGAGTGAGGCAGAGCAACTTGAGGACAGTCTGATGTGTGTCTGAAAGCCTCAAAGTGCCTTTAGCTGCATTGGATTAAGGTCACAGCAGAGTTTCATAATGACAACATGCAGCACAATGTCAGTTAATATCACAATCACTCACTCTTGCAAACACACATCCCCTTCAGAATTAAGGCTCTGTGGTAGGCCAGAGCGGTTCCCACCAACGTGGGGGACCTCTGAGCTATTGGCAGGCTTATTTGGTCCTGAACATTGTCAGAACTTCTGAAGCAATGCTCCAAAAAGAGTGAAAAGAAATCCCTCTTAATCCTTGAATCTTCACATTCTGTTGAATGATTCAATTTCCCTCTCATTGTGGGACACCCGGTGTGTGTGTGTGTGTGTGTCTGTGTACACTTGGTCTCAGGTCACCGGTCCTGGGTGCGTTTGCAATGAAGCTTTTCTCCTGTGGGTGTCAAAGCACAGACAATAACAGTGACGGAGCATGCTCAGTGGCCTTTTGACTGACAGCCAGGAGCAGTGGAGTGCGGACAGTGTGTGTTGGAGTGTCTTTGTGTGGGTCCTTGAATGACACGCTTGGATGGCGCTGTGTGCTGGACATAGTGAGTGTAAAGCGAAATGACGATTAAGATTTCCAATTTGTCTTCTCTGTGGGTGAATTTAAAAGTCTCACTTTGTTGTTGAATTTTCGTGGAGTAAGAGCAATTGCTTTGATTATCCTGGCTTCCCTTCTTTCCTTCATTGACTACATCGTAGTCCCATAAATGACATTTTTTGCTGCTTATTTTCATATTTAAGTCCAATTGCTGATAATATAAAATATTTTTCTCTATAGTTTGCAGTGGACTTACTAGTAACTAGAGTTACTTTTTTAGTCCAGGTGTGATGTCACTTTCATTTCATGAAAAAATGAATAGGATGAAGTCAATAGTTAACTCATGTAACTATTACAAGAAAGTTCAAGATGCTTGCGACCATTTAGTAAATGTATTCTAACATGCAGAAACAATTCCTTGTGATATGTCACCCCGACTCCTGGGATGAGTAAGTAAGTAAGTAAGTCATTTTTATTTGTATAGCGCTTTTCCAGACCAGGGTCACAAATATATACTTTAAAGGTCAAGATAAAACTGATAAAACAACAGGAGTTCCAGAAAATCAAGGAAAAGCCTGAACAAATAAAAACGTCTTAAGATGTTTCTTAAAGGAGTCAGTAGATCCATCAAGCGCAAAGAGAGAGGAAGATCGTTCCAAAGTTTAGGAGCAACAGAACAGACAGATTTCTCCCCTCTGGTCCTGAACTGTGTGCGTGGAACCATCAGTAGATTCTGATCCACAGACCTCAGAGCCCGAGTTGGGTTGTAAGGCTGGATCAGATCAGTGATGTAAGGAGGAGCCTGACCATGAATAGCTCGAGTGCAAGTAAATTGAGGCAAACATCTCAAGGAAAATGGGAAATTTCCTTGTTTATCACTCAGTCACGTGTGAGTTAAATGCTTTATACACAAAATGTCCTTCTTTCTTTTTGTAACAACATTTAATCACTTATCTTAAACAATAACCATGTCTATGAGCTATCATTACAATTTGAACTGGCACAATTTTATTTTGCATGCATGTAGGAAAATGTAACATTTGAGGTCGAATAGCATCATGCAATCTAGTAATGCACCTATTCTTTCTGCTCTAAATACACTTCCCCTACAGATAAATTAAAAACTGCATTCAAGACCCTAAGATCTTATCTAAAAAATTCAGCTTTTATTTATAAATAAGGCGATACTGTGATGTACTCGGAAGTAAATGAAACTGGGGTCAGGGTGACTTGACACAGCTTAGGGTGATTATTTATTTAAACATAAAAAAAACCCAAAGAAAACCGCTGTCCTAATTCAGATTTTACAAATAGTGAGAAGCCCAGATGGGTGTGAAGCTGGGCTACTTGGTTACAGGGCATTGCATTTAGTGTAGAACTTGGGTTATGATAGTTTACCCAAAGGTTACGCATCACGGTGCCTTCCCCCACTAACCGTCCTGCTCTATCGGTTAACACCAAGTAGACAGACAGGATGCTCACATCTTTTTCTTACCTTGAAGTGTTCAATATGCCAACTGGAACAGCAACTTTAAGGTTTTCATCAGGACTGACTGTCAGACCAAATCCAGGTCATTTTTTGTTTGCCCCCAATCTTACACCTACGATCAGTGAACCGTGTGAATGGTCGACTTCGTCTGGGATCGACTGCCACTGGAAGATAAGCAACCATGACCCGAGATCTGGGAGCAACTGACGGTAAATCTTGACACATATAATATAATATAATATAGCAGACAAAACAGCTTCTTCCTGCATCCCTGTTATCTTTTGCAGTTGTAACCGGATACCTGTTTCTTGAATTGGTTACAAGGAATTGTGTCAGTATTAGTGTCAAACTCAATCCCAGAAATTGCCCCAAACATCAACATTATGCATTAACATAACTGCCATTGAGCAGTGGGCTGGAGAGAGTGTTTTCTTTATGAATTACTGAGATAATTTCTGAACTTAAAAGGAAAATAAAAACAGAAAATGACAAAAGGGCTTTTTCTTTTTTTTTCTTTTTTAATTGCACATGCGGTATGTAGTTTATTCACAACAGCGCGGCTACAACAGTGCAGTTACCAGAAAAAAAAAAAAATCTTATTTACTGCTGCTTTATGGGTTGTCTCAGTTTAAAACTATTAAATCACTCACATAGCACAGACCTCTGCCAAGCAGCTCATTGCATAATGTGATTTTCAACCCCTGATATTGTCCTACATTTAAAGTTCAATCTTGAAAGGTTGTTGGTCACTGGTGAATATATTAGTTGCAGCATGCTGGCAACGCGGCCGGAATCAAGTAGTGTCAGAACACTTTAATTCCTGAGTTGGCAAGATTTGCTCTCTGCAACTGAACGATGCACGAATAACAACAGCGACTATTTTAGCACAACAACCACTGGGGAATTGTTCTAACTATGCCATGAAATATATTGTCCACTTTTTGCGTGTTATGTTCAGGCAGTTAGTAAATGTAACTCAACAAGTTAAATAAAAGTTAATAAAATTAGTCTTGAAATAAGTAGTTGTTGGTGTCTTTTTAGCCTGAAAATGTATAGTAAGTAAGTAGGTAAGTAATTTGTATTTATATAGCGCTTTTCCAGACCAGGGTCACAAAGCGCTTAAACAATCAAAACAATATTCAATAAAGTATATATTTTAAAGGGCAAGATAATTCTTAGAAAAACACAGGAGTTCAAATTCTTAGAAAAACACAGGAGTTCAAGGAAAATATGTTTCTTGACAGAGTCAGTAGACTCCATCAAGCGCAAAGAGAGAGGAAGATCTTTCCAAAGCTTAGGAGCAACAGCCTGGAAGGATTTCTCTCTTCTGGTCCTGAACCATGTGAGTAGAACCATCAGTAGATTCTGATCCACAGATGTCAGAGCATGAGCTGGGGTGTAAGGGTGGATCAGATCAGTGATGTAAGGAGGAGCTTGACCATAAATAGCTCTGAAAGTAAGAACCAGAATTTTAAACTTGATCCTGAAAGAAACTGGAAGCCAGTGAAAAGTTTTACTAGGTCTACTTGAGCAGCTCAGAATTCTGGCTGCAGAGTTCTGAATCAACTGCAGGCGAGACAGCTCCTTCTTTTTAACTGTTGCAATAGTCCACACGAGAAGACACAAACGCATGGATTACAAGCTCCAGATCTTATTGTGACAACATTATCCGAAGTTTAGAGATTTTTCTCAGTTGGAGGAAACAGTTTCTGGTCAGTTTTCTGCAGTGTTGAACAAGAGACATGTCTTTGTCAAATACAACACCCAGGTTTCTCAGGCTCAGTTTGACAGACTGACCTCAGTCACCCAAGTACTGACTCAACCGTGGGACCTTATCATCAGGAGCAATAACCAGTTATTTCAGAGTTTCAGTTTTTTCCACATTTAGCTGCAAAGTGTTTTCACTCACCCATTGTTTGATTTCCAGAAAACTATTGACTAATCTGTTCATCTTCTGAACACAGTTGAATCAAAAGAGCAGTAGAGCTGGATGTCACCAGTCGCAATCGCAAAAATGTGATAAGACACATCAGGAAATCTCTGAATGATTTTACCCAGGGGAATCAACTACAGCAAAAACAAAAAATGGCCCAGAACAGAATCTTGAGGGACACCACACAACAGATCTGCCAATTCAGACCTCATTCGATTGGCAGATACACTAAAACTGCGTCCAGAAAGGTATGATGAGAACCACTGTAACACAGACCCAGACAGTCCCACTTCATCCCTCAATCTTCTCAGCAGGATCTGGTGATCAACTGTGTCAAAGGCTGAGGACAGATCCAAGAGAACCAGAACAGTGTATTGACCCGAGTCAGCCGACATCAAAATTTCACTGGACACTTTCAGTAAGGCTGTCTCCGTAGAGTGATGTTTACGGAAGCCAGACTGAAACTTCTCATATATACAGTAGTATGAGAAGGATATTTTATTATTATGATTAATATATATTCAAAACACTATAACATGTATAGTGTTTTGAATTAAATTCGGAGACCTGAATGATTTATTTTTATGTTAAAGTACCTTAGCAGACTCTGAATGTTTATTGTTAAAAATAGAGAGTATGATGTTGGCACCTATTTGAGATTATATGTTAACAATACTAAAGAAATGCAGTGGATATAAGATCATATAACATTTCAGTTTTTGATATATTTGTCATACAGAGCACTACAAACATACAACCTTTTTTAAAAAATAAGTTAAAAGATGTATCATTTATTTTGCTAACAAAAAAGAAACGGTTGCAAAGATGACATGGGTTTTTGGTACTGTAACTATTGCAGAGTGAAGAGGTTGTGGGGTTATAAGATCAGGGCTGCCAAGTGTCACGCTTTGAATGTGACAGTCACACAATTTGATCCTTTCTCACACCACACATTGGCGACATCGTACAGCAGTTAACATGTCCTTAGATCTTGTTACTCCACTCATTCGCCACACTTCGAGATGCATCCAAATTCTTGCATAACTTTGCGGTTATTTCCTCAAACACCATTCAGAAGTAGGAAATAAATATCTGGCTTTCAAATTAAGAGCATTTGATCAACTGCTTTATCATGGTCATACAATGCAATAAATGCATTAATTAATTCCTTTTTTCCTTTTTATTTTTGCCATATCTATTGATTGGTAAAAAAAAGAAAGATTTGGATTTTCAACCAGTGAATAGGTTTAAGATAAGGGAAAGTTTAAGATGCAAAATATTAAAATATAATATAACAGATATTTTAGCCATTTTTCATATATGTCTTTGTCGAAGACGACCGGTTTATCATGCTCTAGATCAATAATCATCCCAAGTTAGAGGTCTTCTAGAAGATGTAGACTACTATCCTACAAAATATCATAACATTTAATTGTAGACTTTTGTAGATTTCCCCACAGTAATTATTTAATCTTCATATTTCAGGACATAAGTCTTATTAATCATATGAATAAACATTAAAAGAAAACAATTTTTTCAATTAGCATGTCGTGACTAAATCTTATTCTTGTTATTTTTTTAAACTTGGCAGCCCTGTAAGATGGTAATCATGTTATTTCTCTCTTAAATCACAGGCAATCTTGGCATTAAAGAATCACTATACTGTGAGTTTAGAAAGAGAAATCTGTGTGCGTGTTCTTTAGGATAACCCCATTGATGGCAATGATAAAGGTTAATAACAAGTTTATTTCTACAGAAGTGTATTTTTAATAATCAGGCACCGAAAACGAAACTCGTCATAAACTTTGTACGTTTTTTTTTTGCATTTATATAAAGTTTGAGTGCCCTCAAACCCTTAGAATGTGTTCTAGATATCCAGAGAAAATTCAGGTTCATATGAGGATCAGCTTGCAAGAGAATCAGTTTTGTATTGATTAGCGCTGTTGTCAGATAAAATCAGAAGCAGGTAAACAAAAGACCAGATGCTCTCAGGTTTTCAACAATGTACTTTAGACCTTCAGGGTAATAGATAAATTGATGGGTGGTGAAAATATCATTTTAATTCCTGCAGATCTTTTTATTAACAAGCGTGTCAGAATTGTGCTGAAAGGAAGATATTATTTCCCTTGAATATTTTGGTCCTTCTTATCAAGCAAACCTATCTTTCTAGGTTAACCTCGTTTGCAGCTTTCAACAGTACATGACCAGTTCGATGGTAACTGCTCGTAATTGATAGCGCCTATGAATTGGGGCGATTAGCTGCTGACACTGGAACCTGGGTCCGGGTTACAGAAAGTGCTGGAGCTGATTGCCTAAGTGCAGTAATCAATAACTGGCATATGGCTGCAGCACAAGGCGCCAGAGCATTCGATAGTAAGTGTGAAACTTGAGAGGGTGAGACAGATGGAGCTGTAAGTGACGGTCAAGCACATGTTACTTTGATTTCAACAAGTTTCAGACCAATGCTTTTTTCTTTCCAAAGAAAACCGAATTATTATGACATTATGACCAGCAGCTATTTGTGTGTGCCCTGAAGAAGACGGTGTTCCCAAATGAGGTTTAACCAAATCTAAAATCCCTTCCAAATTAATATTCATCTTAATAATGACAAACCCAAGAAATATTGGCGTATTGAAAATAAAAATGTATGTGATGATAAGGATGTTTGAGCATCCAGCACAGTTAAGGACATTAATCCTCACAATCACAGATTTTATTTCAGATTCAGTATTTAACATTATTGACAATATCAGCGTGGAAGCTCTATTTTCATCTACAAACCTGGACTGCTGGAATTGAGTGTAAGAAATTGACTGACTTTTTGTACTCTAATTGTCTGTTTTGTTTGCCCAGCGTGGAATATATTTATGATGGTGTATTCATGGACAAAAAAAGAGGCTCAGAATGAGAAAAGGGTGGTAAACATTCTGGGGTAAACTTACCAGAAATTAATATGACCAAAATAGTGTTAGGAAAAGTCAAATTGTTTCTTCCAAAGTTGCCTTTTAATCCCCTAATCCAAAGGGAATTTTTGTGTGATTTGTTTTATTATTTAAAGGTATTTAAAATGCCACAGATTATCTCATCCTTAATCGTGTGTTTAGGGAAAACAAAAAGCTATCATCAATCAATGAATGTCAAGTTGTTCTTTGATCAACGAGCACATGTGGCCAATCCTTTAAGACACTGCGGCACCTACATATGCTTTTGATCCAAACACAATGGGTCTAATTCAAGAAGAGCGAGTAAAGATTTGCTAAAGATTTGCTACGAAAAACCTACTCCGGATTCAAAAACTACAAGACTCGGATCTGATGGTAAACACGTGAATATTTAATATTTTAATAAATGACTGCCATCATTTTTTATACCTAGAAAATGTAGACTACTATCCCTTACCATTTCTTCCATGCTTAGGTGCAGGCAAGATTAAAACTACTAAAACATTGATGAATGGCACAATTCTGTGAATTTCCCACTGTTCTTCCTGGTTGAACGTTCTCCGAGCTTCATTTGACAATAACTTCAAAACCAATCTGTTTCAAAATACCTGCGACAGATGGGCCTCCTTCCTGTTTCACAAATGTGTGAATGGAGAGGATTTTGAGCCTGCAGGGTCAAAGGTTCTGGGCTCAATGGTCAACACTTGAGTTGCTTTCATAGTTTGAAGTGTCATTTCAAGGGTCTGCATTCACAGTGGAGTAGGATAAGGATCTTTTGCTCGAGGGTTTAAGCCATCTGCATCCAATCACGAGGGGAAGTTATAGCAAGATTCTAACTCTTCTCTCTGTGTGGACTTGGGGTGTTCACCTATCGATTTTCAAACACACGTACAGGGCAATGCTTTAATACTCAGAAACATATGGGAGGTGGTTCTGAAAAGTTTCAAGGTAGGTAGAAAATGTCCAATTGTATATTTGTGTTCACCTTTTGAAATTTACAAAAGCTGACTTATTTTATGTTTGTGTTCCTTTGTCTCTCTTCAGATCCTTGTGTGCCTCTGTGAGGAAGTCCTGTGCGAGTTCTTATCATGGACACAAAATAGTGGCTTCACCTTGATCAAACATTTCTTTGTGGAAGTTCAATGAAAAGAAAAAAAATATATATGTCAATGCATGTTTATTTCTCTAATAAGAAAACACCAGTTTGAGATTTTTTTTATATTTTTCTGTGTCAAGAATTTCTCTCTGTCAACTCCACTTTGTGCTTTACTCTCCGGGTCATGTGACCGAACATTCTCTTTAAAGAACGTTGCTGTCATTGTCCATTATCACACTGTAAATGATGAACTTTGATTGTGTTGTTTTAATGTGAGTTGTGATCTTAGATCAATATTTATTGTTGCTGTATGTTTGGGAGGGACCATATGTCGTGAAGTTAAATGGTTGAGAAGAACTGAGTCATTATATTTTAAAAGACAAAGAGTTTTATTTTAAATTAAAGAGATCACAATAGCCTGTGGGGTCCATGGAGTTTCAGAGTGCGCACTTACTCTTATTACTTTATGTTTACTTGGTTTGCTAATGCAGAAGCCGAGTGATCACAATAATGACGGACTGTACCTACCCTGCACATGCACATTTCCCTGTTCTTTCTGGAAAGAGGCTAACAGAGCATTCAAAAAGGAAACACCAGAAAATCTCTATAGGCAACTATTTATCAAAACTTTTAAAATTATTTTACTCTTACCTCCTTTAAATGGGTAAATAAAAAAATGGACAATATTTTGTTATTATTATTACACTGCTTATGGTATCTATGGTCTGTTATATCCTTATAGTAAACATATCATACTTTGTTTAAACTTATTTTCAATCATTAAAGGAATGGCAAAAAAAAAACAACCTTATTTATTTTAACAAATTATTGTATGATCTAACACACAATGTCAGACGTAATTCTCTTTATAGTAATTGCCTGTCTTGGTATGAGAACATTAACTCAGAAAGAAGGCTAAAAAGCTTCCCTAGAACCGGTCTTATGCCTGGGCCAGAGGCCAAGGGAAAATGTTCAGCATCATCAGCCACACTGAATAATTAGACAACGCTGATTAAATGAACTGGAGTTTGCCCGCCGAATCCTGGGACTCGCTCCAGACCCCAGGGACCCCGAACAGGATAAAACAGTAATGAAAATGGATGTGATGATTGAATTAATAAGTCGAAATGAAGCAAATTTAATTAAGTGATTAAAGAAGGAAGCAATATGCAGAGCTGCAATCAGAACATTAAGAACATTTCCATATGAATGGAACTATCTGATAAATCTTGTTATGAGTTAATAGATTTTTTCCCCATTTCTAAAATAGGGTTTATAAATTAATTGACCTTGAAAAAGGTAAGAGATATAGTGATGATTATGCCAACAGTTACCTTATTTCATCTGCTGCCGTCTACCAACGTTCTTATGTATGATTTAAGGTTTTGAACAAAGATTTATGTTATAAAACAGGTATTTTCTATTGTCTATTGGCCATGAGAGTCTTCATGTTTAAAAAGAATGCATACACAGGGCATGAAGTTTGGTCAATTAAGATTTCTGATGCTTGCTTTAACGATTTAGTAACAAAAAAGGACAGACTGAAATACAGACACAAAGCTTAACAAAGAAGAAGGAAGCAATTAAAAAATACAGAAGAATCACCCTGCTATCAAGTTAAAAAATAATTAAACGAAAATACCTTATACAGAGTGAAGACCAAAGTTTGCGAGCAGATAAACTACTCAATAGCTTTGTCCATTACAGTATAGCATCCACAAAGTAATTTGCCTAGAGAATTGTTAAATAGGCTCTTTAGAAGTCAATAAACCACCTCAGAGTTTCACTATGTGAGGATTCAGTCCTATATGACGTAATGACCAGAAGTCATTTGACTTTCTATTGCAGTCCAACTTTGATGTCATCAAGAAATTCTAACAGCTACCTTGTGTGGCATCAGATGGCTGATATTTAGTTACAAGGTAAAACGAAGAATTTAAGGTTTTTCTTTTTTCTATAACTTTGTCATTACAGTCTATTTATTTACCTGGAACATACATACTTTGTACATTTTGGAGTTTTTTCCTAATCAGAAGAGTTTGGATTTATATTCATAAACCATTTATTAGAGGTCATCGCCCTGGGCTGTTCCATTCATCAACACCTACTGAATGTTATGGTTCATATAAGAAGGGCTACAGTACAATTCACTTCACGGCTGGTATCACTTTGGTATCAGCTTTACTCTAGTCTACCTTCCTTGTTCAACAGTAAATTATTTTACTTTCGTCACAAAACAGAACAAGCGTTTGACCCAATCAGTAGAACTTGAACAGAGCAATTGTCTGTATCGCAAAGTAATTTATAGTAATACTTAGAAATAAATTGTATTTTTTTTTCTTTCATTTATTTTCTTTCTGTCTTGACTTCATACTTAACATGTATGGAACTAGTATGTACACATTGAGTTGAGATTTTCTTAGAGGCAATCACATACCTATTAATATCTCTGACTTTGTCACATCATTAAAATGTATTAAAGTGTTATAAACAAACAGAATAAAGAAAGTATGAAGATAAAAAGGGTAAATATAACACCACAGAAGGATCACACAGATCAACTCATTAGATGACAATGACTTAGAAAACAAACACCACAATAATAATTATGAAAACACCTTTGCCATGTTCTATGTTTAAACTGAGAAAAGGGAAGACAGAAGATTGTTTTTTTCCTGGAGAATAAAACTTCCAAACAACCTTGTCATCTTTGGGCGACTGGTGTCATCAATCCAAATATATCATCCTGCTCTAGAAGTGTAGTTCTATTTTAGCACAAAGCCATTGAAATTGAGATGCATAAAAAAGTTTTATTGTGGATATAAAACAACATGGCAGATGGAGCGCTGGTGATGGATTTAAGCATTAAATGCACAACATAACACAACCCTTTTTCTTCTTCACACTTTCTTTATATAACTAGTTATCTAAGGTGTAATTTTTTTAGGTATAGAATTATTTTTATGTATGGACTTATTAGCAGCCTCACTATACATCTAAAAAATATAAATATTTTAGATTATTATAGTCCTGTCATACAATAGATTGAAAGACTAACATAGTTAAAAGTATGTGTCCAGAGCTGAGTCATGCTGCTAATCTTTGTGGCTAAAATGTGTGCGTATGAGGTTTCTTTGCCAACCCAGTTCCGATGCAGTGAGTGTCTGTGTTTTATTTTCAGATTTCCTCCCTTCTTTTCTGTTAAAGTTTCACGTGATGCTTTTTAAAAAATAATGATGGTGCCATGACTCTTTGTCAACTTTTTAATTATTCACACAGGCAAAAAAATCAAGCGAGGACAACAAAACAAAACGAAAGCTAAAAGTGTACTTTACATTATAAATATACTTAAAAAGCTAACCTTTTACTTTCTACTCCCTTTACCTATTTTTACTGGCATCAGGGGAATGTATACAGATAAGAAAGTGTGTGCTTCTACCACAGCAGGGAACATGATAGGACAAAACATTCTGCAGTCAAGGTGACTCTAGAAAAGGGTCACATATTCAATAATGATCCTATTTATGTGTCCTTATACCTGATAGATGGTTAGAGAAAAGTATTCAGACTTGGGACTGTGTCCACCTTTTTTAGCTGCTCAGTTCCTTAAATATTTATAGGCACTCAATAGTCCAATAATCTGATAATTTGTAGGTGTATAAAGGCCACTAACTCACCAATATTAGAGATGTGTGAAAATGGAGTCACGACTCGTGGTGTCACCATCTGAATGAGGATGATCCTGCTGCTGCACAGCGAAATGAGTATGGATTTATATCAGCTAATAAACACCGGCAGGGTAATAGTATTGATTGATGGCTGGCTTAATAGCACAGTGGAACACGGCCCGCAGCCTTGCAGAGGATTTGGCACGGATCTGTGTTTGAGGCACAGGAACAACAATTTGTTGTGTTTCGCTGTTGCCAGACAGCTCGGACATCATTAACAAACCCGACGAAAGACGTGGTATGAATGAGGACTAAGATTACTGGGGTCCCTCTGCTCCCCAGGTGAAAGTGATAGAGAGACATGTCACTTTAGGGCTCGATTTGTGCATCAGTGAGTGCGTATGTGTATTCAGAGTTCACAAAAAAGCTGTTCATTAACTTGTAATCCACCTGAGTGTGTCCTTGGGATTACTTTGTGGAGCTGCTTTAGTGGAGCTGCAGAGGCTTGACCACATCAGAAGAGCCGGTCAATATGGCAACCTACAAAAAGTAAAACTTTTTTATAGTTATACCTTTTTCTAAGTTTACATTTCTAGCTGCTTTTTTAATTAAATTGTTATCAATGTATTTATATCTCATACTGATATGTAGGTCTGAAACTGATAATGGCTGTGTCATATTAATCTGGTGATGCCATTATTATAAGGAACGAATATTTTGAAGACAAAATACCCCATCATTTCTGAATGAAGGTTTTGCTATATATACAAATTATGAAAAATAGAAAAGACAAACATATTACGGAAAAGGCTGACGTAATCTATGTAATTGAATAAAGAGGGAAAAAGGCAAATCATGGACATTAAAATTGTAGGATCTAAAATGATGGAAATCATTTATATTCAAAATGTATTAAATATGGTGTTCATTTGCAATCACACAGAGCTGAAATTAATTAGAAGTAATTTCCTCATTACTCTACATGAATTTTCATCGGGGTACAGACCTGTTTCCCTCGAGTTGGGGGGAACCCTAATTCCTTTAAGTGAAAGGTCAGTAGTCTAGACTATTATTCAAAGAACTTTATCGAGACGTTTGCAATTAAGATCAGCGTACACGCTCAAATACAGACAGACAGACCTACTGTTTTATACTGTATATATACAGTACTGTGCAAAAGTTTTAGGCAGGTGTGAAAAATACTGTAAACTAAGAATGCTTTGAAAATATTAATAATAATTGTTTATTTTTATCAATTTACAAAATTCAAAGTAAGGGAAACAAAAGAGAAATCTAAATCAAATCAACATTTGTTGTTACTACCCTTTGCCTTCAAACCAGCATCAATTCTTACATTTGCACAAAGTC
The DNA here is from genome assembly GCF_982586985.1 of Callionymus lyra. Classification (NCBI taxonomy): domain Eukaryota; kingdom Metazoa; phylum Chordata; class Actinopteri; order Syngnathiformes; family Callionymidae; genus Callionymus; species Callionymus lyra. The sequence goes on from NC_141833.1 coordinate 1,652,929, forward strand.
AGTGGTTTTGTAGGATTCTAGTGAGGTGTATGATCAACCAATTATACCAAACGGGTGCTAATGATCATCAATTTCACAAGTAGGTTGAAACAAAGTCATTAAGTGAAAAAGATACAGCTGTGTAGGAGCTTAAAACTGGGTGAAGAACAGCCAAACTCTGCTACCAAGCTGAGGTTGTGGAAGACAGTTTCATGTCACAGGTTATACATCAGGCAAGACTGAGCACAGCAACAAGACACAAGGAGGATCGTAGACGCAGTGGTCGGCCAACGAAACTTAGTGCAGCACATGAAAGACACATCAAGCTTATTTCCCTTCGAATTCGGAAGATGTCCAGCCGTGCCACCACCTCAGAACTGGCAGAAACCAGTGGGGACCAGGTACACCCATCTACTGTCCGGAGAAGTCTGGCCAGAAGTGTCTTCATGGAAGAGTTGCAGGCAAGAAAGCCTACATGTACAGAAGATCTGTGGTTAGTTCTCCAAGATGTTTGGAACAACCTACCAGCCGAGTTCCTTTAAAAACTGTGTGCAAGTGTACCTAGAAGAATTGATGCTGTTTTGAAGGCAAAGGGTGGTCACACCAAATATTGATTTGATTTCCATTTCTATTCTGTTTATTCACTGCATTTTGTTCATTGTTGAAAATAAACTATAAACGCTTCCAATTTTGAAAGCATTCATTGTTTACAGCATTTTTTTCACACCTGCCTAAAACTTTTGCACAGTACTGTAGATACATTATAATAGAGACATCTCTGTGAAAATTGAACAGTAAAAATGTATTTCTCAATGCCTTCAAAACAATTACCAAGAGTGAAAATACTGACAAAAATGAAGAAAAAACATGTATTTGTTGTTTCATAACAGAAAGGGTTCTTTCGCTTTAACACCTATGATTGCTACTTGAGTGTAAGCCATCACAATCTTAAGAGGGTGCAATTCAACATTGCAATTTGTGTGATGCTGTGAAATCAATTCTGTTGCATGGCCTACAGATGTAACCATTCTATGCAAATCAAACAGACAATATGATCGCAAGTCTTTTTTATTATTATTATTGTTACATGAATGCATATTTGAATACACAGTGGGGGGTCATTAATGCCAAAATGTTTCCTCCATCAAAATGAGGACTAACTCAGTTTCCATACTTAGGGTCTGAAGCTTAAACTGTCTCTCCAAAGAAGCATGAGATCACACATTTTTGTCTCCCTCTCCAGCTCAGCTTTTTTTTTTTAACAAGAGTGGCGTGTCTTTCTAGAAACTAGAGAGATCTGTCGCAGCCAGTCAGCCTGTTCCCGTCGCTCTCTGGCTGTTAACAGAATAGAAGGAACCAGTGGGAGATTCAGATTCTCCTCTGCAGCACACCAAACTCCACACTTCTGTCTTACAAACTTGCCACTGTCGTTTCATTTCTTTTTTCAGAGAAACAGAGTTGATTAAGCAGTGGGGATTGGGGTGAGTGGAGGGATTAAACCATTGAGGAGGAGGATGAAGGCTGAGACAGAGGCAAACAAGACAGAGATGGAACTGCTAGATAAGACTGTATTAGTGTTTACTGGATTTCACAGTCGATAAATAGTGGCATCATGTAGGGAGATGTTTAAGCCTGTGGTAATTTAGCAGCAACTCACACATCCAATGACCTCAAACTGAACTAGGGCATAAATGCAAATCTGAATTTCTACTTTGTAATTTATAGTTTAGTCCAGTAGTTATGCTCATATTAACCCTCCTAAAATATTTTCTTTACTGTCATCAAAGCATGCATATTTTATGGAAGTTCACCAAAGACATGCAATTTGAAGACATTGAGCTAAACTGATTTAAAATTAACTTTACATTATTTGTTATTATTCTTGTTGTTGTTGTTATTTCTGGTCAAACTTAAGGTATATAACATGGAAATTTAAAAAATATATATGTGCTGTCCTCACAACACGCGACTATGTTTTCTGTATTCTTTCTTTTTTTGATTTACTAGACATTTCTTGTATTGGTATGTATCAAAAAATCAACTGAAACGTAAAAGAAATAAACAACATTCAAAATACAGTACCAACATTAACTCGATTTCTTTCAACAAAGACGAAGATTTCCAGAGGTTCAAACGAGGTGAACACATTCAGCCTGCTGTGACTCTACTGAGAACTTATATATCTTATATTACATAAGGAGCATTCACTCTTCTGCAAAACTAAATGATTCTCAAATAAGACAATGTATCACTCGGACGGTTTTGACTATAACCCGTTGTTAACTGTTTACACAATGAAATGAACAAATCTATCTCAAGCTTGTATAACTTTTTATCTCACTTCTTAACTTGATTAAATAAATAACTCAAAGGCATGACATTATATATTATATATGCAGCTGTCTAAATACGGCTCAATATTCATATTTGAGTGTTGAATGAGACAGAGAAAATGTAATACCACCATGCCAGACAAGAAGCTTCAATGTCAAGACAAAGCATTGAGTGACCATTGCTTCCGGACTTTGAACTTCAGGACCGCAACCTTGGAGCTGCCCACATGCTGGGCGAGCGCCAACCGTGTGTCCCGTGTCGCAGACAAACCAAGGCAGCTGGAAGGCTCCTAATGAGCCTGATTCTGTGCAAGTGCCAGTTTAACTCACAAAGATTTGACCCCCAATGGTTAGCGGGAAAGAGTCTTGGAAGAGAAAAGAATAAAGGGAATGCGAGGCGGAGACAACATCTAGAGTAATCTGAGGACACGACATATCTTGTGGTGTGTTTAATGAAAGCAGATATGCTGGGGTGAAGGGACTTGATAATTGCACCAGGGCTCTCTGCGGCTGTCTGGCCTGATAACCTTCAGTCATTACACAAGCCCCTCCTGAAAAGAGTTGGAGTGTATATCATGTCACTTTATTTGTCTCCTTCACAAGTCATCCAGAATAATGACTGAAGGTGCTGCCTGAATCTTTCAGTCAAATAATGATCGAGATCCGCAAATACAAAATGTACAAAAGTGAGAAATCTTGATGACAAACACTTGTATTTTGTTCATCCCATAATGACACAAGAGAATATTAGGACTAATAGATGTTTAAAAAACAAGGGATTAAAACATATGTTTGTTATTTCACAGAAAAGTAGATTTCATTTTCAGATTATATTTGCATCAAGTCACTGTTTTTTTTCAGAAGCTGTGACTGCATTTTAAATAAAACAGGGGCTCGGGACTCACTAATAATGAAGCTTTTAATTGACAACATTAAAGTACTTTTAAAAGTTTAAATTAAGAGCGACACAACCAACAATGATCTAAACAGCCAAAATAGTTGAAATAGACCTATAGCAGGTCGTAGGCTGTGATGAACAGATGGTTGCTTTCAAACCGCCTTTGGGACTGGAGCTATGTCAACTCTTCTGGGGTAAATTTTGATGGTGCCAATGCTTGAAGACCAGAGTGATAACATGAATTGAACAAGCAGGTCCGTGCGGGAATAATGGCATAAAGGGTTACCAGGAGAACTTTGAAATATATTGAAGTCCTCAGGAGATGCTAAACAGAAGTGGAGTTATTGTGTTGCTACTTTTCTGTTAATATTGTATTTAAAATGAAACAAATAAAACCTTTAATATGTTTTTTTGCTGTCTTTGCACTTTGGGTAGGACGTTTGTGTCTTAATTATTAAATCAAAAATAAGTTACTTCAATCAATTGAAATCCTGAGTTTTTAATCAAAGAGAAAAAAGTATTTATATTTTTGATTGAAGTCATTTTTTTTTTTTATTGAAGTGAAACTACTCATGGTCACCTCACAGCAAGAAGGTTGCTGGTTTGATTCCAGGCCAAGCCATCCTTTTTGTGTGGAGTTTATATGTTGTGAAAGATGATGAATGAATGAAATGAAAATACTTATTTAGACGTCACTTCAGCTGTTGAACTTGTGGCGAGCACTCCGAGAGAAAAAATACGAGAGGGATAGAGAGAGAGAGAGAGAGAGAGAGGTCAAAGTGCTGATTTTGTGGCGAGCGAGTCATCGCTACGTATGGCTCGTTGATCATGTTAAGTTGCCACAACATCTTGTTTTACACCCCACGATAACTTTTTTGTGCTCGCTGTTTGTGTTTCTGCACCACAAGTTCACAGTGTGCGCGCTCTCGAACAATTGCTCACATTGTGACACGTGACTAAATGAGTATTTTTATTCATTCATTCATTGAATACAGCTTTATCTCTTACCGGGGTCGCAGTATCAAAGGGCGACAGGGGGCACCCTGGACAGGACGCCAGTCTGTCACAGGGCACACAAAGACAGACAAACATTCACACACACACTCATACCTATGGACAATTTTCCGAAAGTCCTCTGTATGTTTTTGGACTGTGGGAGGAAACTGGAGTGCTCGGAGTAAACCCAAGCAACATGGGGAAAACATACAAACTCCACACACAAAGGTTGGCTCAGCCAACCTTCTTGCTGTTAGGCGACAAATGAGTATTTTCACTTCAATAAAAAAAAAAAACGACTTCAAAAATGTCTTAACTTCAATAAAAAAATAAAGACTTTAATCAAAAATATAAATACTTTTTTCACTTTGATTAAATACACAAGATTTCAATTGATCGAAGTAACTTATTTTTTGATTGCGGTGCTAAGAAGCGTTCAAGATGCACGGTCACCACCTAATTTAATCTTTAGGTGATAGTGTCTTGTATTAGAGTCCCTTTTCCTCCAGTGAGCCACTAGCCTCAAACACATGCGGTTCTATGGTCCACTTCTATGAGGAGAGTCATTATCTTTGAGTTCAAGGCACCCTGGGAGGATTGAAGTGTCACTGTAAGATCTCCTCTCAAGCTTTGACAAAGCACATAACATTGCAGCTGAATGACTCCTTCATTAGGCTACTTAGCGCAAAGTCTCTCACGTTCTCTTCTCACTCAGACTCAGAATCAGTAGTTATAACTAACTCTTAAAAGAGCAACTAACATGAAAACCCAACTCTCCTGACTTACTCACATGTTTAAAATGTTAAAGTCTTCCTCTCCAAGATGCAGCAAGTCCCCTGCCTGAAACCTCAGTGAAAAAGAACTACTAATACAAAACCCATTATTATATAATAATGATCTTCCTTCCTCCAAATCCCCCTGTTTTTTAATGATTGATGACGCAAAGTGACAAACGTTGATGCTCGACCAATCACAGCAGAGTGGGGGTGATTATGGTTATCATAAGGGTTTTGTACAAACAGACACATACAGATGTTCAAGATCAGTTAGTTGCCCTTTAGTTGCTTTAAACACTACACATGTATACAGAACATGCTGAGTTCCTGTCCAAGTAGGTTGTGTTTATTTGATGCTGTTGAGTGGTCTTGTTCCGCCAGAGAGTGTTAGACAGCTGCGGCTGCTTCAGTGAAGGCCTTGCCTCCAATGAAGTGTGATGTTCATTTAGTATTATCAGATGCAGCAGATTTTCAGAAGGAGTGTGTGAGCACAAGTACCAAGAAAAGTTCACAGAGAGTTGGGCTTCCTAGATTTCTGCGGAGGATAGAAGATAAGATAATTTATGGACTTCATGCTTCTGCTTTCAACACCTTATGGCCAAAAATCCACCCCCTTCCTAATAGACCTTAAAATGTGAAGATCCAAAAATCTTCCTCTTTAATCACAATCTGGGCTATTCCCTGGCCTAGGTGCTGAGCCCTCTCCTGTTGACCTTGCTGACGTACCACTGCTTTGAGAGGAACTCGAGCTGTCATGTTGTGAAGTTTTCGGATGACACAGCAGTGGTGGGAGGCATTAATAACAGGCAGGCAGTGGCACACCTGGAGCTTGGTGCAAAAAAAATATTTCATACTTTTCAAAGATGCAAAGGATGGTGTGCTCCCTTGATAAATCACCTTGTAGATTTTAGTACAAGCAAGCCCTTTTAAATCAGCTCCTTTGAGAATCAAGCACAGATCCACAAGGTGGGAAAAAATGTTTTCCCCACACTGTTTTACAAGTTTTTATCTTCATGTATGTCAGTGTTAAATGTAGGGGTGGAGTCATTGACTTTGGTTGGTTTGTTGGTTGTCTTCTGCAAGTCATCCTCCCTCGCTCCTCAAAGAGGATTTCTCTCCACGTTGCCGCATTATTTCGAACTCCCACTCCAGCTGTACTTAAAAGGTTGTGTGCTGTTTTGATTGCCTATCACCTCTGGCCTTCTTTGACTGAAAAAAAAAAGGAATAACAAAACACGTGAGAGCCAAAATGATGTTTGATCAAGATTAACAAGCCCTCAATTACATTGTGATAAATAAATTAAGGCCAAAGCTGAAATTTTCACTCAAGTATAATTCTCTCCGTAGACAGCAGCGTTTCCATTATTTTCTAAACTTATTTTATGAATACTTATGTCCCAGGTGTATGCCCTTCACTGCTTCAGCAATTTATTTTTATTCTAAGAGTTTGCTGAGTCTGCAATAAACAGAATGTGCATATTTAGGGAAGAGTTTCAAGTTGGGAATTGGAAAATATTAATGAACTGAAAGATGTATTATAGTTATTTTTGTGCAGTGAGGACAATGCACATCGAAGTCCTTTTCCACTGACGGGACCTTTCATCCACTACGAGGCTGTCATCCTGCTCTTTGATAGGCTTGATGTGGTTGTAAAAAAAGCGAAATTGATCGCGACAGCTTGATTTCATGTCACCCATCTGGCATACAATGCTCAAGCCCTAAAGGACTAGACGAGAACAAGCTTGTTGACATGAAAACTGGTGTCATCTATGATCCACAACTTATCGTGAAACACAGAGTGAGAGCAGTATTTTGGGGTATTTGTGGAAGCACAAATCTTTTTTTTGCATCCACTCATGGGAAAAAGATTAACTTTCTGATACGGTATGAGCAGAAAATGAGCAGCAGGAAGGTTCAGGTGATTGTCAAAACGTCGAATGTATGGATCATGCCTGGAAAAAAAACAAGTTAGACAGTTATATAGTGTAAGAAAGTTGAAGTAGGAATACGTTTATAAAGGTAAAGAACGTGAGGGAGTAAGAAAACAAGCTTGTGGAATCAGAAAGATGTAATCATAGCAAGCCCCACTCAGGTAGGATGTCAGTAAGAAGAGAACGTTGAGACCTATTGTGGAAGTATGGTCATGTACAACAAAAATAGTGTTGCAGTACAGTATGAAGGCAGGAAGCAGTGCTGATGTGTGCTGTAGGGGAAGGTCGTTTGCTTCTGTGTGCCCTCCGACAGGCTGGCGACTTCCCACTCTGAGTGGCCAACAACCTCAATATGGAAATATTAGTAATAGAAGCTAGTTCTTTTTTTCACCAAAGTATCAATCTGTTATCACCACATGTGTTTCCTGGTGACCAAAAGAAAAACCAAAATAAACATTGAATTGCAGACCTCATCCCAGAGGATAAAAGAGGAAATCCAAGGTACTGGACATTTTTTTCAGCATTAGTGTTGTTACAAATTAAACATTTGCAGTTCTTAATTTACTTTATTATTATTATTATTATATAAAAAAAGTAAAGTTAAAATAAATTTAAAGTTAGTTGTATTACACATCATTTAAGGCAACGGAAGGAAATAAAATGTAACAAAAAAGGCTCAGACAGAATAATATAATATATACTTGCACTTACTTGCACTTATTTACTTACATACATAGATTCCTTTTCTTCAATTTCAACAATAATTACCACATAGTTAATCCACATTATTCATTTTTCAACATAACAAATGAAGAGCATTCTTTGTTTAAGATTGAGATCAGAACTTTTCCACAGCTGGGCCCCTATTAAAAGACATATATCTTCTTTAGCTCAAACAATAATCATGCATAACATCAACACATGTTAAATCGTAAAAGCTGTAATTTAAGTATTCACACTTGACCACTGTCCTAGTGAAGGTTAAACTTGTATTAATTTGATGACATTTAGAGATAATAATCTGAACCATAATACATAAAACATAATAATTACAAACATAAAACATAATCATTTTTTCAAGATCCAACTCCTTTTTATTGTCTTTTATTTGATGTGTTATAAAAATGGCCAAATCTCGCTGTATTGATGAATAGGAATTGGATGTTGAAAATGTTGTTTTATATTGGAAAATGGTACAAAAGCACAAATTAAGAGCAATAGATTAAAAATACCTCTAACTTAATTATACATGTTTTGAAAGTTATTATGGATGTCAGGCTGCCATTTTACTCTTTTCCTCTTGGTGCCTTGCCATTAGTTTTCGACATTCTTATGTTATATTATTGATTTGGGACAGCTCTGGTTGAACTTAACAAGAAGTAATATGGGCTGGATCTTTTCCCCTTGTGTAATAAAGGAGTCGACTGAGTTTGGTGCTGAATGGGATTAGGTAAGATAGAATGAAATTGGCTGATGTTATGTGACGTGCAAATTTGAAATGATTATATTTTAAAAGGAACTTGTTAGGTTACTGTAGCAGAGCACAATTTTAAAAGTCGTATTTCTATCAGACAATCTGATCTGAGATTCATTCACCAACAAGACACTGGACAGGAAGTTAAAGTGCCTTATTGCTAACTCCTGTATGCCAAATGGTTCATCGGTTCGCTACACGCTACACATCACTTCGCATGAGGCTGGATCTTGGGCTGTCTGTGATAACTAATTAGATCTGTCACGTACCTTGGCAGATATGGTGTTTTTGCTCTAAGAATTGACAGACTGTTGCCTGCAGCTAGGAGTGGTGTGGGTCTGTATCCGACGAAGCCTCGCCGTTGGAATGAGAGCATGCTTTTCATGATTGATTGACGCATGTGCAGGTAACATGTATAAGAATGATTGACAGTTCCCATGGCGTGTGAGATAAATAAGCCAGTGACTGACAGGTACAGAGGTGAAGTATTTCTCTCCAGGATGGGTGGACAGAAGGGAAAATCGGACCTGTGAAAAGCTGACCTAGATGAAGAGATGAAGGAAGGATGAGGTGTGAAGGAGCGACAGGCAGAGGGAGAAGTCGATCACAGATTCTCGCCCTCTCTGTCACAGTCTGGGAGGAGCATCGTTTGCTGTTGTCATCCCTCGTGTTGTCCGTCGTGTCACCAGGCTGCAGCTGTCAGCAGCCAGGATGCACTGCACTGCACCAGTTCTCCTCTCCGACATATCACATGGGTCACATCATTATCAGCCACGGCTCAGATCTTAATGGGAACATGTGAAGCTACAGCAGTATTTTATCAACACTAAAGCCTCTGGTTTCCCATCACAAATGTATATCAAAAGGTGTTGATCAATAACTTCACATCTTTCTCTCACACATGTTTGTGTTGTGATCAGTGAGGTGAAAAACCACTGACATCCATTGATGCACAGACTCTTTAAAGAGGATCATTGATGTCAATCGTGATTAGAGAATTTGGGATTTTACATTTTGTCTCTATATCAGTCACACTTCAATGATGTCTAATCGGTCAGTAAGCAAGTGAAATAAGATGATAAATGAATAGAGAAAACAACTAAAAAGGTCTAACATATTGGACACAATTTAAACATTTGAGTTACAAGGCAGATCGTTGCTAATTTATTATCAGTGCACATTCTTTATACTTGATGTCACCGGTGACATATTTTATGGGTGTGATTAAAATGTTCTACGATCTTAAGCCGCTTATTGCAACCTCTGGGAATTCCACACTTCCCTTTCAGTAGACTCCTGGACGAGCATCGACTTACAAATCCCAAAGCACAGTAAAGAAATAATCCCTCCCTTGTCTCCTCCCAGTTATACATGTAAGATTTTGCTGTAAAAAGAGTCACTATTTAAAGTCAAGAACCTTACAACTTTCATTTAATACATTGCATGCTCATTATGAGTTGTGTTTTTTGCAGTAAAAGGGGAACAAATGACTATCTTTTTGGAGATGCTCAATCCTTTGGACTTTTGTGTCTGGCAAAGGAAACAACATCACAAATACAATTTTTGCATGATTCAACTGAAATATATTTTAAATGTTTTATACATACACATCATATGTATATATAAATACATATTTAAAATAATAATTCAGACTAAGGGCTGAAATAACGTACACCTCTTTACCCCCCCACATGACGACATCGAGCTAAAACAGTTGAACAATATTTGTGAATTGATTTTAGGAGAGAAACATCAGCTCTGCTCAAATGCTTTAGTATTCTGTTCTATCTTTTCTCTGCCTCTGCTCTCACATCCGCAGTGCTGTCTGTCTATTCACAGTGTGACATTTAAGAGTCGGGAGGAAAGAGTCACTAATGAATCTATGGGGATTCACTGGTCAGATGATGGAGGGTGCGGTCACATACATACTTGTTTGTCATCAGCTAAAGCAATGAGCACTTTGTCTGCATAGAGACGTCCCCAGAGCGACAAAGTTGGGGCATTCTACCAAAATGTTGGCTTTTGTGTCCGTCCATTTGTCAGCTCTTGAAAATGTAAAAATCTATAAAATTGTTATTAAATGGTTCCAAACTATTGTAATTGCACATAACACTGTTTATATAAATCCTACCCTTTCACTAGTTTATAAAGAACATGGACAGTGTATCCATGTCAAAAAAGGGCTATTTAATTTTAAACTAAATAATAGCTAGCTAGCTTATTCAATGGATACATCATTGAGATTGACCTCCACATAATGCTGTATAACTTTAACATCTGCTTTTATATAATGGAATATTTTATATAAGGAAGTATGTAAGTAATTATTATACATATGAAGCGTCACAAATCGCTTGAGCATTCAAAAATAATAGACAGTTAAAAGACATACTTTAAAAGGCCAAAAGGACATTGAGACAAACACAGCAGCCCCAAGAAATTAAGCGAAAGCCTGCACAAATAAAAAAGTCTTAAGATGCTTACAATTATATTATTTATTTATTATTTATCTTGTGTTATTACTATGAGGTGTTCTAAAAGAAAGCTGACTTCATTGGTGGCAGGTTCAACTCAAATTCCTCCACATGACAAGTTGATCAAATATAGTTAAATGTAAAAAAAAACAAGGTATATGAATATTTACTTCACGGTCAAAAAGTAGAAAAACAATCAATTAAGTCAGATGGTGCTATCGTAGGTCAGCATCGTTCACCTTGACCTCCCTTGATCATCATCTCTTGTGATATTTATCTTCAACACATCCTTTTTTCTGCTGGATCCATGAACCACATGGCTTGTCTTATTGTTCTTATTTTACCCTATATCTACGATATTCTTTATTCATCTCCTGTCTCTTTGGTCTACAAGTACAAATCCTCACCAAATTTTCTAATATAGTTCTTTGTTTTCACCCATTCCACCCTGCCATCGCTTTCTTCTTTACCTCCGTTGAACCAAGTTAGTACAAACACAGACCAAAGGACTTCTGGCCAGCACACATTAATACACAAACCAATTCAAAGCGGAATCCATTATGCTCAGTTGCTACCATATTTAGCTTACTTTAAGCTTATTTACAACTACTTTTAAAATATTACTACAAAGTAAGTAATTTTTTTGAGGTTTGGTAAGTTACGCTGCACAAACTACTTGCATTAAATGTCCTCCGACACAAATTGTGTGTAGACTTAAGTACATATTAATTCAGTTCTGATGTAATATTTTTTTTTAATGAAAGACATCTTATTAATTGATACATTTCTCTGTACAGATGTTTTATTTTATTTTGTGCATGAAAAAGTTACGTTATTACAAGTCTGTTTTTAATAATTATTTAAAATTTTATATTCACAAATAGTTCCAGTCAGATACAATGAAAATAAATTCTAACTATACACAGTTTAATTACAAATTCCAAAGTCAATCCTAACCTTTCTTCAATCTGAATTCCTCTTTTCAGTAAACATCTGTAGAGTGGCCAATTTAAACTCAGATGTCACATATCGCTCTAATTCAAAGATGAATGTTACCTCTTTTTAACTAAATATTTGAAGGGGTGTGTAGAATCTTTTGAATAATAAATGGTGTGTGGAAATAGATCAAAAGGTGATGAATTGGCACAGATACAGCCTCAAAATGAATTTTTTAATATATATTTAAACAGTCATCTCATGCTAATTAATACTCTCATGGATTATTACATATATATATATATATATATATATATGTTTATAGTTTCCATCTCTGAGAATGAGTCACCATCTAAGATCTTATATATGATGGATGTATGGTTTCTGTAACTTTCACATCTGAACCACTGTTCTATAACCACACTCTCTAAGCTGTTTGATGCTGTGTTCTGCCAGGTGGGATGGCTACGCCACCTTCCCTCGCTTGTCTTCTCCAAACTTTTCAGACTCCTGCTTTGCACCTGTTTAAAATGTCTCATGCTATGTTAGTAAATCACAGGCAATCGGTTCTATCACGCCATTTAGTACATGCAAACTGTGCTTTTAGAAAATAAGTCACTCTGTCTACAGTAAATATTAACAGAATGTTCTTATTATTATTTTCTTCCCCTGTTTTTTGTGTCTAGGAATATCTAAACAGGCTTCCAAGTCGGGCAACTTGAACATAAATTGTACAATAAATTCCGAACCACTTGACCCTTTTGCGCTTCATCCTAAGACCTGAAAAAAACCTTTATTGTTTTTGGTTCATTAGCGATACTATCATTGGGCATCGAGCAACTAAGTGAAGCAGTGATCAGTAACAAGGAGAAGAAGTGGTACCGCCCACTGTGACGAAGCGAAAAAAGGAAAACAACCCATACCCTGCGAAATATGCATGATTTAAGTGTGTCTCATTACTATGTCAGCAATGTTCTCATCATGCAAATTATTAGACGAGAAAAAAAATGTATTAGTCTCAGAAATGTAATTAAACAACATTGTGAATTCATTATATTTAACCAACAATCTCAATTAAATCCATTACCAATAAGCTGTCCATCGCTTTTATTTTAACAAATCACTTTTGAAATGTTGAAATGTGAAAGTGCTTCAATCTGCTGCGGAAGAAGAAAAAAGAAAAGACTCTGAAGAAGGCTCTTGATTAAAACCAAATTGGGCTGGTGTGGTCTGGTGGAAAAGGATCAGGACACAGATATAAAGATAAGGTACTGAAAATCGTATCTTGGAGGCTTTGAGCATTCAAAATATCCTTATTGACCTGGGGTGGTGGAAACTACAGCTACACAGACACACACACTTGGACCTTGTGTTTCTTCAACTGTACTTATCAAAGTTCAAAGTGGATAAAAAAGCTGTGGTAAAGTTCTCAGAATGCATTAACAGCCTGTTACCAGGCCGAGACAGCTGTCCACACACATCTGATAATAATGATTCAGAAGGAGCACTGGAGACTTCCTACAAACGCCTAATACATTAACTAACCTGGCCAACCTCTGTGGAAACAATCTCCTCTGGTCAGGTCGCTAGTTTATCAAAAAACAATGTATAGTCTCTCATGGGTAGCTCTGGCAACCCCATTATCTTGTTTCTGTATGTGCTGAGTTTACTGAGAGCAATGTTTGTTATCGTTGTTATGTCTCTGGGCTTCACACCCAGTCATGTCTGTACCTATGGTGTCTTAAGAAGCTTAGCAACCATGTATCACTACCTCAATTGCTAGACATAAAAATATACAGATGATGAATACTAAACATTCATGAATCAATTAATCAAACTTTTGAATTTATAAGAGGAGACATTTCCCTGGGTAATATTAGAATACTTTTTTTGTATGTAATGACACCGAACATACATAAAGTATTCTGATTTAAATCTATATATTCTACTACTTTGGCTAGGACTCAGCTAACAGTGTGCGGAGTTTTTTGCCTTTTATTTTAACTAAAGGTGCTGAGGATGAGTGGGTATCTTGTTTTTGTACTAGTTCTGCCATTGCATGCATAAAACCAAATATCTTCTTCTGTATTTTGTCACAAAGCGCTATAAAAGGGAAAAAACGCGCTGACATACAGAGTCAGGGTGGCGAGTCCTACAGTTTATCGTGGACCCACCAAGTGTGGAGCTGACGCTGCTGCTGCTCACACAGTTCCACTGGACCTACAGATTAAAGCCATGGCTTCTTTCCTTATCAGGGTGCCTCATGCCGCTATTGTGCTCCGATACACTTCACTGATGCAACACACACACACACACACACACACATACACACACACACAATGTTTTCAACAGCTCTCTGCTTATTTTCTGTGGAGTCGAACATTCAGTCCCTACAACGACAAAAATACTCACAGTAAACACCGGGTTTGCCTCGCATATTAGACACTGCTGCTCATTTTAGAATCTATGTGTTAATTAAAGACGACATCTTTCCAGTGTGGTTAGACCATAATGACCGCCAGTAACCGCATTTGGATTAAGAACTTCACAACATATACATTGATAAAGATTTTTTTCCTTCCCGAAATTACATCTCTTTTTATTATACATGAGTTTATATATTTTTTGTTCTAGTGAAATTACTGACTCATACCACTGCTTTAGTGCTGGAGTAAAACTACAACAAGTCGCTGAGATTAAATTCACACCAAGGCTCCTCCTGCTATCGTGTCACGTTGCCACCTGCCCAAACCAAAACATGATGTTGACGAGAGGCAAACGAACGGTCGCTGTTATGAAACTGCAATACATTTGATCAAGTAAGAAGCCCTGTGTCTAATTTTGTTTCGTCAGAAGCACATGCTTCAATATGCAGTCCATATTCAGAGAAGAGATTTAAGTTTTTAAAGGGTTTATTTTCCTTGATTGATAATGTTTTTGGAGACTGGAATGTAACTTAATCTACACACATTATAATGATGGAGTACATTTATCTGAGTGGTATTCTGGTATTTACCTTAAGATAAAAAAAACTGTCATCTTTACTGATTTTTTTGTGGTAATGATCAGAATTTTCAATGTAACTGAACATGAACAATGTAATTAACATTGTCCCAAATATTAACTAATCCAAATTATCCTGAATAGTGTGTGAGAATGAGATGACTGATTTACTTAAAGCGACATAAGGATACTTAAGATTTATTTATTTAGTTGTTTCCGGCAACCCAAAAGTCAAATGACAATTAATCTCATGCCAAAAGCTTGTGCATTTGTTTACAAAACAAGATCAGTCTCTTGTTATTGATGGACACTCAGACTCTCTCAATGAGTTTCCCAGGCATAAAGAGCATTCAAACCTATACTACAAATCCAAAATGATATGAAAACGTCTCATATTGCTGCTTCAATAATGATAAAAGACAAGGTTATTCATCTTTGCAAATTAACACTGGACTCTGATATTTTAATATAATGGGTGTCAATTATAGTGGTTATGTCGTAATTGATGTGTTATTCCTTCTCAAACCCACCACACTGTTCCAAAGCCTATTCATCCTCCACTGTCCAAAAACCATGTTGAGGAAGCGTGTGCAACATTTGTTTTTCCATTATTGCCCCACTGTTCACATTTTCTAGGGTATCTACACATTCAGATTATGTGACTCAAGTGTAAAGTCTCATGCATTATTAAGTTAAATGGGATCTTTTATTTAGACAGCTTCAATTTTCGGTTGTGGGTGTGGATTTCAAACCAATATTCAAAGGCTTTCTAAAGATATCAGGGATTGTGTTTTGCCATGGTCTTGTACAAATCCATGATATCCTGCTCGCAAATAAATTAAGGATTTTTCTTTATCCTATTCAAATTTTCCTTTAAGCGTAATGCTTTTATTACGTCTTAGTACATACCTTCCCATTTTTCAGCTGGAAAAAAATGTAATTTCAGGTATCAAATTGCAAATAATACAATTGAATCCTTCTATCAAGTAACAGCCTTCACACAATAAAAACTCCTCGTAACAGGTAATGCCATTTACATCAGGTAATGAAAATCTCAGTCAGAGGAATAATGTATTTTTTCTTTATCTACTGTCACTTCCTTTCTTCCTCGGTCAGCTAGTTTCTGAACGAGCTAGTTTCTGAATGAATGATTCTGGATTTGTTTGCCATATTATTGCAGGAACATGCAGTATATGTCAGAGACCATTCTACGGAACCGGTACCATTTCCACTTAGCAATAAACAAATACTTAAAACAAGCAAGGAATTGTTAAAGACCTATTCATTATGTGAGACACACAAAGTGATATGTTCTCACGTCTTCCCTAAACTTCTTTCATTATCATTGTGATGTAATGTTTTATACTCAGCGCGACTCAAGCTAGCTCATACAAGGTTATGCTACCCGTTGTGTCTTTTAAGTAAAGATTGTTATTGCAATAATCAGGACATGGTGGAATGGTGGTATACACTTTTAGTCCAAAATATCTTCATGAAACGCAGGTCCACATAACTGCGTTGCATGAAGAACCTGATCCGGGTGACCTGCTGCACATATAAATGGGTTAGGTAATGACCTGGATAAAGAGCAGTTCTCTGACCAAAAATCCCTTGCTCAGAGGGGAATATCCAGGCATGCAATAATAACTGACATTTAAAGGCAGGGTCTGCAAAACACCTTCTGCGACCACATGACAACCTTGAAGCAGGAACCATAGTGGGTGTTGTTGCTACCATATTGAACTCCCCACCTGGCCACATTGAAATTGTGAAAGACAGAAATCTTTTGATGCTCGTAAAGAAACTTGGCAGGAAAAACCTTGAAGAAAAGAACAAAACAAAAGAAAAAAGTCTTCCACTGTGGTGATTAGATATATTTGATTAACCGGATTTTAATCTCGAATACCGGTTTGTGCCAATTACCATATGCCCTATAACTGAGGAGAAAACAGCTGGGTAACAGAAATCTTTTAATATAATCTATTTTAATATAGATTGAGTTTAATAAAATTCAGACCTGCAGTCATACTTCATCCATCAAAAGTAATTTGCATTGACATTTACTAATTTCCTGAACACTAACTAACTCTCACCCTAATTAAAATAATGCGAAGCAAAATTTGGTAATTTCAAATTAGTTTTGTTTTTTTTCTTCCCAAAGCGAAAGATCAAAGGAAATCTTAAGAAGTATATACAATTGTGAAGTCCAACTTTAGATGGAAGATTCATCCAAACAGAAGGCTGATTTTTATACAGCAATCTTCAGAATATTCAATATAATAGGTCACTTATAAAGTGATTAATTAACCCTGCAGGTAAACAAAAAGACAGATTACTAAGTATTTATTTAATGATTTTTAAACAGGGGCAACTCTCTTTGCACCCTGGCGGAAGCTGGTATTGCATTAAAGTACCTTTTTTAAGAATTTCCTGAGGTAGAAAGAAGTTTAAACATAGATATACAATGGTGGCTTTGTTTTATAAAAGAAAAGCTGGAAATGCACTCCAGACTAACAATAGTCCACATTTATTACTGTTGCTTTATTTAACACATATTTTGGTGAACTCACAAAAGATGGATTCACTGACCATTCTGTGGATTAAATAAAGGGTGGAAATGAAATCACAGTTTGTTACTTTAATTTGAAATTAATTATTGTAATAATGACATAGAGACTTTTCACAAGAATCTTCTTTGAAGCCACAATAGGCTCTTGGTCTAAACAGCATTAATTGGCAGGACTTTGAATATAAGTGTAGATTTAAGTGTCTTTTAAATCGATCTTGGACCTCTGTTGCACTCATCAGTATGTGTCTGTTTGTACAAAACTCTCTTTTAATTAAAATATTTACATTAGAAAATATGCTTAAGCCCCGCCCACTGAAAATGATAGATTTTCTGGAGATGAAATCTTGTGCATTATAAAGACACCCACTCAGCTGTGATTGGTCAAGTATCAAGGTTTGTCCCTGTGCGTCATCAATCCCAGAAGTCTCAACCCCCAAGGGACTCATTGTAGAAACAAAGTGGGGTGTGATTACAGCTGACTGGCGTAGGAGTGAAGCCATTTTAGGTCATGAAGAGTTCTGCTTGTAACCTCTCGTTCGCTGAGATTTAAGAACTTTTTTACGAAGCATCGTCATGATGAGGGACTTACTGCATCTTGGAGAGGAAGAGTTCAACATTTGAAACATGTCGGGAGAGTTGAAGTTTCAGAGTTTTTACTTGCCCTTTATTTTGGAAAAAAAGCAACTAAAACATTTTATTTGGATCGATTTACAGCAGATTAATCAGATGGAGATTAGAAGATCAAGGCATATATGTACGTATTGAAATATTTATTAGAAATATTCTTGATCTAATTGTCCAATCAAACCACATATGCAAGCATCCTGTTTGTGTATGTGTGGCTACTGGTGTGCTTGTGTGTGTTTGTGCAATGTGTGTGTGTCCCCAGGAAGGATGAGATGGACAGGATGCTGGAGACAGGAAATGGGAAATTGTTACATCTGTAGGTGATTGCGAGTGCAGAGAGACCAAGGAAGGCCCAGGTGGAGGAGACTGATAGGACAGATGGTGTGAAAGATTGTCCGCACTTCATTCCACATGTGACATTACACTCTGAACATATGCAGTCGTGCTCATAAACTCATGTTACTGGCTCTTTTTCTTTGATTTGTTTCTTTGTGTGGACATTTCAACCTCCTCATAGCGAGTTTTGACATCTGATATATAATACGATGGTTTAGACACAAGACTATAGACATCTAACAGGTAAATAAAGTAGATATGGTTTGAAGAGGCGTGTTGGTACTTTCATCCTTTGTCACAAACCATGTCTACGAGAGAACGTAATTTAGATTAGTTTATTGACATATGGGTAGTTGGAAAAATACAACTTTCAATATTTTTTCATTAGAGTGTATTCAATATCACTATATCCTTTACATCAGTTCAGAGTATAGTTGTAAGTTTTGAAAACGTTTTAATTATCAGTACCATTTGTAAATATTTGCTTTTTTACGTAATTTAGCTTCACGATATTGTTTCATTGGGTTCATCAGCAACATAAGATCCTGAATTGTAACTTAACTTTTACATTTACGTTTGTTTTTATCTGTTTTTTCCTTTGTGTATTTTGTTTTAAGATTCTATTTCAAAGCATTTTGAGTTCCACCATGTTGTATGAATGTACTCCATCAACTCACTTGCTGTGGGGAGTCTGACCCACCTTCTGACAGGATAAAAATTATGTGCTTTGGATGACTATTTGGAAAGTTATGTTTCAAAATATTTCTTTTTTTAGAAACCCATCTGAGATTCTGTTGGTTTGTCAGTACATTTTCTCTCCCCAGTTTGCTCTTAGGTAGATGATAATGGTACTTTTTTAACATAGCACCATCTAAGAAATCTATTGTTTAAAAGCTTAAATTTGAAATATTTATATGTATATATATTTTTTGTTTGTGTTTGTTTTGTTTTTTATTTAACCATATAAAAAAGCAGCTCTGAAATTAACAGACAGAGGGACACACTCGACACACAAAAAAAGCATTCTTACAAAGTCTTCACAGTAGGCAATAACTCAGCCCCTCCCACCTCCTCAGGCAAAGGATGTGAAGCCCCCTGATTGAAGCCCCCTGGTGGTAAAAACTCTGACCCCCCTGAGATTATTAAAATCTTGACTTGAGAGTAGCTAACAAGGGCCCATCTGTGAGAAAACTAATATGTGGTCAGCATTTCGTCTACATTCATTTTTGGGGGATTCAGCTATTTCATTGAAAAAAATAATCTCAAACAACTACCTTTAGAAGCACCCTACTGTTCACTAAGCTACACAAGTATCTACTCCTTAATGTGGAAACGCTCTTGTGGGCGATATTTATAAGTTGCTTAGTGAGTATATATAAAGTCAGTGTTCCTGGTAGACTCTCCAGTGTCACAGATGAGAGCCCAGACCGAGATTTATAAAGGAATGACCCATGAAAATCCCAGGAAGAAGTCCAATGAAAAAGTGCTGTAAAAAACAGGAGTTTTACATCACATTAAAAGCTGCATTGGACCACTGAACATGTGACACAGTTCTCTTCTGCTAAATAACTTTTGAATCAGTGGACTTTCCCTGATCAAGCAGGGCTTGGTGTTCAAAAGACTTAAGGTATGAGTCTCATTAGGGAGTTTCAAGGATTTGTGAATCACTGTGACGTGAACCTGAAAATATGTGATTAGTCAAGAGGAGACACTTCCTCCGGATGAACTTTAATAGGACTATGACTGTGTTGAGTTTAATTTATATTGGTTTCCATAAATGGGCCTACTTCTAAAATGGTAGTTAATTAGTGAAATCATTCGAGAATTGGCCGATTGCTTGGTTCACACAGTCACCAAATATTCAGACACAAACATGCATGACTGATGTTGATCCTCACAAATGGCAAAAGACCAGCCAGACTATTTAACAAAAGCCCAGCAACAAGTATAAAAGTCACTGACCTAGATGAATAATCAGCTAAAGTTTTGAGGTTTCATGTATAAAGTAGAACTGTTGGTCTCAATTTGAAGGTTAAGGTAAACACCTTAGAATCTCTGATACACTACTGAATAGTCTGTTAAAGCTTATATTGCAACCTCCATTTTCCAAATGAATAAATCAGACAGTTCAAGGTACAAAGAAGTATGTATTTATCAAGAAATGCAGAAAACTTAACGACTGCATAATTCCTGGTCTAAAGTCCAGGTAAGGACAGTATTGCTCACACAGAGTTACTTTGTAAAGTAATAGAAAGTTCTGATTGCATTGATCCTACGAACCAAATCATTCTATTCAGAGCAAGTCATCAGAGTAAAGTGATGACAAAAATCGATTTTGTGTTGTGTTGTGCAATATTGGCTAATGTGGTTATTAAAGGTACATCAATATACATTGTTCATAAAAATACTCACATAAAGCTTGCATGCTAAAAAAGTGTTTTATGACTTGCATTGCTAAATATTGTTCAGTGAGTTTGTTATGAAAATATGAATCAAATGATAGCTTTGGAACTAATAAATTGAAAATACAGCCACATTTTTAATGTTAACACTATAACAGTTTGAGTTGAAGCCAATAAAAGAGGAATTAAGGGTCGAACTATTACTAGCCATTATTAAAATTACTTGTTTTTTATTATGATGAGTTTTTCTGTTTCAGTGTTTGGAGTGGAATTTCAAGGTTCATAGACTTAAAATATGATACTTTAATTTCATTAAATAATTTCAAAATGTTTTTCATTGTTGAAAGATTCAGTAAAAAAAAAAAATTTTTTATGTTGGTATTATGACATGTTTTCGCAGTGGAAATAATTGTTCTGTGGATTTTTAAATGTCTTTTATTAAAAGTTAAACGTCGATGTTAGGAGGTGAGGACTCTGGTTTAAACTATTCATAATTGAATTTGAACAATTATTGGATGTTTGAAAATTAATTTAATGTCATTTATTAAATCTTGTCTTGCATTCCTGTGGTTTAACCTTCTACATCTAGACTTTGAAGACATGGTAGAGTCACATCCCTAGTAATTACAGTGTTTGCTTCAATAAATCTAGAATAATTGTTTCTTAACTGTGAATTAACAGATAACTTGACTTCTGATAGCATTCAATATTGATTATGAGCTTCAGTAAGTTATGTAAGTAACTTTTATATAACATTTCTTGTTGCGCACAGTACCAGTTGTCTGGATAGCTCTTACAAAATCCACACACAATAAAAACAATCTGAGAGTCTCTCTTGATTTACAACTTCAGATTTGAGAAGAATGTTAAGAAGGGATGCACTATTATAATCATATAACCTGTCAAGATCCTTGGCGTTGAAGAAATAAAAGTTGACAGCACGTTAAGCACTCTTAACACTGGGCACTACCCAAATGGAAGCACAATTAAACGTTACCTGCAGAGGATTACTGCCTGTCAAAATTCTGGACAACCTGGCAAGTTCTCAGCTTTTGTGGTTCAACATGGCAACTATCCATGGATTTCCAGTCCTCTGCTCAGCTATGAGGTTCCGTACTCGGGAGATAGGAAGGCAGTGGTGCAGCAAGCGGTGTGTGTATCGTAAGCATAACAGGATATAACTCAAGATACTGTGGAAAGTAGAGCCCCAGGTAAGGGGTTAATGATCATCGCTGTCTATGGTGTACCAACAAGCTAGCGATTGAAACTCAAACTCTGTTGCCACTAGAGAATTTATGTAGTGATTCATTTTGGTTGATTTTGTCAAGGTTATTGAATTAGAAGGTCAAAGATTATAAAGCAGAGTGCTTTTTAGTGGCCTCTGTAAGTCTGGCATCCGTAAACATCACTCTACGGAGACAGCCGTACTGAATGTGCCCGGTGACAACATGATGTCGGCTGACTCGAGAAAATACACTGTTCTAGTTCTCTTGGATCTGTCCTCAGGCTTTGACACAGTTGATCACCAGATCCTGCTGAGAAGACTGAGGGATGAAGTAGGAGTGTCTGGGTCTGTGTTACAGTGGTTCTCGTCATACCCTTCTGGGCGTCGTTTTAGTGTATCTGCCGATCAAATAAGGTCTGAATCAGTAGATCTGTTGTGTGGAGTCCCTCAAGGTTCTGTTCTGGGTCCTTTATTATTTTTTGCTGTACTTGATTCCCCTGGGTAAAGTCATTCAGAGATTTCCTGATGTTTTTACCACATTTTTGCTGATGACATCCAGCTCTACTGCTCATTTGATCCAACTGAGCCCCAGAGGCTGAACAGCTTAGTCAATTGTTTGCTGGAAATCAAACAATGGCTGACTGAAAACACTTTGCAACTAAATGTGGACAAAACTGAAACTCTGGTGATTGCTCCTAATGATAAGGTTCCAGGGTTGAGTCAGTCAGTACTTGGGTGATTTAGGCCAGTCAGTCAAACTGAGCCCGATAAACCTGGGTGTTGTATTTGACAAAGACATGTCAAGTCAAATGTACAACACTGCAGAAAACTGACCAGAAACTGTTTCCTTCAACTGAGAAAAATCTCTAAATTTAAAGGAAATTATGTCACAACATGATCTGGAGCTTGTAATCCATGCATTTGTGCCGTGTCAATTGTTTGCCAGCTCTGTCCTGGGCCGCTCGCTGGACTCGGTGGAGGAGGTGGGAGAGAGGAGGACACTCTCCAGACTATCCTCCATCAGGGACAACACTCTTCACCCACTGCACCTGACCGTGGAGGAGCTGGCCAGCTCCTTCAGTGGCAGGCTCAGGCACCCCCAGTGTAGGACGGAGCGTTATAGAAGGTCCTTCATCCCAACTGGTGTCAGGATATTTAACTCTCTACTTTAAATATCCTGATGCTAATCCATAGTGTGTTTTTCTTCTCGTGTGTTTTATTTTATTTTATTTTATTTTATTTTATTTTATTTTATTTTATTTTATTTTATTTTATTTTATTTTATTTTATTTTATTTTATTTTATTTTATTTTATTTTATTTTATTTTGTTAATAGTGTTAAATGTCTAATATTGTAAATAATCTGTATATTTTTAAGATCGTTTTATTTGTATTTTTTTTATTATCTCTTTTATTATTTCTTTTTTCCTTGCACTTTATTTTTTTCAACTGTGCTGTTGTAAAAGTGTGTTTCCCCTCTGGGGATGAATAAACATTTTCTATTCTATTCTATTCTATTCTATTCTATTCTATTTGTGTCCTCTATTGTAACAGTTTATTTTCGTTTCTGCTAACAAGTTTCTATCAGGATCATATTTAAAATGCTGGATCTTACTTTCAGAGCTACTCATGGTCAGGCTCCTCATTACATCACTGATCTGATCCAGCCTTACACCCCAGCTCGGGCTCTGAGGTCTGTGGATCAGAATCTACTGATGGTTCCGCACACCAGAGGAGAGAAATCCTTCCAGGCTGTTGCTTCTGAGCTTTGGAACGATTGGAACTGTGTTTGTCTTATGTGTCTTGGCCTTTTATAGTTTATAGTTTAAACTGTGTATTGTACAATTTTGATTGTTAAAGCGCTTTGTGACCCTGGTCTAGAAAGGCGCTTTAGAAATAACCATCACTTACTAACTTACTTACTTAGACTTACCCTACCTAAAATGATTGTATGGAGGTGGCAAATGCAGAGCTAGAGATAAGGTAAAGTGAAGCAGTGAGCAACGAATGAGTCAATCAGGGTGAGATGTGCTTTCTTATCTTACTGCAAAGTATATAAATAACTTGGACTTTGTGATTTAAAAAAACACACACAAAAAAAAACCACAGGGATGCTATACATGCTATACAAAGAAAACATACTGTAAATTTGAATTTTTTAAGAGGAAAATGCAGGATAAAATGATAAAGCAATCAACTAATACATTAAATAAATTATTCTTATAAATGATGAAAACGTAAAAAGGTAAGGATTTAAACTCTAGCTATACAGCATTGGAAAAAAAGGCAGTGGTTAATTTAGAGTGGCATTAAACATGGTAAATGTTTTCTAATGATTTAACTTCAATAGGAAGACTTTTTACTTGTTTATTTATTTGTATTGCATATTTTGACTCTTATTTTTTCAACATATAAAAATATGTGTATTTTGATATATGCCAATCATCGCTACAAATTAGTGAGAATATTTTGAACCTGTAGCTGAATATTTGGCAAATTTAGAGATTTTTAGATGTTTGAATTTCAAAACGGTGAAGAATCTTGCAAGAATCTCATTAATGAGTCTAAAAAAATGAGTTAACAATTGTTTGATATAACAGACCTTTCTCCTGTCATTCCATATTGCCCCTCTGGCCAGGAGTGCAAGTATCCCTGCCCCCTCAATTTCCCCCCCTGTGAATGGCCTGAGGCCCTCACGGTGGTAGCGGGGGCTTTATAGAAGATGATTTACAGCATTATGGTTTGTGCTGATGAAGTTAAAAGCTATGCAAGAGAGTGGAGCAGCAACAGCATTTTTACTGATGTTTCCCTGAGAAACAAGATTCCTCTCAAGTAATGACGCTACTCAAACCCTCAGTGAAAAGCAGCAGAAATTGTAATTTTTCTGATCTGAATCACTACAGGAACGTTAATGCAACAAGTCAGCAAAATAATTTGTATCCTCTTTTCCGTTTTATTACACTGGTGCTTATACAAAACCGCAACATTTCCATAGATTGTTTGTTGACTTGAGACCATTTTTTTGGGTTAGAAATATTTCTATATAAAATGTTAATCCATTAATTAATTTCCTTCATGCAATATGTTAATTAAAACCTAAACATGAATTGTATTTCTTTAAATTCTCTAGTGTTAAATTGTATTCCTTTTTTCTTTGGAAAGAACACTTTCTTTTTAGGTGTCAAGGCCTCACAGGAACAGCATTTATTGCTGTTTATCAGATGAATTAACCATATTTACAAGTGTTCCTAATTCCTGCACACAGAAAGGAACTCTTCCTGTTACTCGTTAATGCAATTAAAAGTTAGTAGTATTATAATGTATTGTAATGTAAGTAAGTAATTTGTATTTATATAGCGCTTTTCCAGACCAGGGTCACATATCGCTTAAACAAACAAAACACAATTCAATAAAATATATACTTTAAAGGTCAAGGTAAAACTGAGAAGAACACAGGAGTTCGAGAAAATCAAGGAAAAGCCTGAACAAATAAAAACGTCTAAAGATCTTTCTTGAAAGAGTCATAGACTGAATATTTCTTGTATATCATTCATCTATTTCATTTATATTTGAAAATGTTTTTAACACATGTGAAACGTTACAGCTTCCTTTCTTAAACAATTATTTGAACACTTTCTTTTGTCTAATGAGGAATCTTTACAAGTCTCGTAAATGTTCCGGCAGCCATTGTTGAGTTTGTGTTATAACACAGACAGGAAGCATTCTTGGCTTTAAATTGCCATCTCGTCCGTCTGTTCAATTGTGACAAGAGAATGGAACTCATGGTGTTATGGGGACAAGGGACAAGTCGACGGGAGGGAAGGTGACTGTGGAGACAAGACGACTCGGGGGGCTTCACTCAGCAGTAGGCTGGAAGAAAAGACAAGGAAGGTAGGGGGTTAATAGCGGAGTCTGCAGTTGGGGATTAACCATCGCACATACAACCTTTTACACCCACTGGACTTTTTTTTTTTAACCATTCCACAGTCAAACTCCCGTAATTCAAATAGTCCTCAGGAATTTCAAGGATCTTTTCTCTTCCACCTCCTGTAGTCAGATTTACGAGACGTCACGCTTGTCGACTCCACAAGTTTCAGTCCTGATAGAAGAATTCTCTCCACTGTCAACATTTCTCATCAGCTGGAGAGGAAAATGCGCTTGAACACATGGAAATGATGACAGCTAACCTTGTGCTTAATGACACGCATGATTGGATTTTCTGTCTTTTCTGTTCTTCCTGTTTTTGTTTAACAAATATCCCCATGGTATCTGGCAGAAAAAAACTTCACTATGTTTTTGACAGTTTTGTCCTTGCAGAGAGAAGAATTTAAAAACATGTCACCGACAATTTTTATAAAAAGAAACCAAAATTAAATAATGTTTTTGTTTAAAGTATATTTCACTTTAAGGTTTAAATGCAATAAAGTATTTATTGATACAAATGTAATTAAGTAGTGAAAGTCTATTTTTACAACATTATGTTGAAAAGTCCATTGTAAGCAAATACATAATAAATAATAAAAAGTCATAGATTTGGGGAAATAATTTAGGTCCGTTTAAATTTTCTATGGAAAATGTTTGTCGTTGTGAAAAACAAATCTGATCCTTTACTATTGTTCCAGTTTCCAATATGCGTACAATAAAAATGCATAAACATTGGTGCGGAAGTCTTTTAAACCAGTGGTGCCCAAATACTTACTGTTAGAAGGCACTGTTTTGTAACATCACCCTCTGAATCTTATAATGTACCCTCTGAAAAAATAATGCGTCCGTATATCCAGACCACAGTTAAAAAAAGGTTTGGGACACATGCTTTGAACGGACTAAGAAATCTTCCATCTTCTTTTTCTTTCTCTAGCAAGTGCAACATTGTTTTACAATTAGTTTGAAAATGTGAATCGTATTTTAGGGAAACTGTGTGCCAACAGCGGCAGAAAAATAAATTACAAAAATGTGTTTTGGAGAGAATTAATGTGACTGAATAAACTGACAAAGTTAATTATGTTCAGTTCATGGTTTTTGCTCAAAAGATACTGGCCACTGGGGACAGTGTTTGCAGCTGAACACCAAATTAGAATTCTAACATCTTGGTTATTTTAATTGTTTTGCAAATAATAGCTGTTTGAGTGTCTGCCTTCACATTCAAATATTTAGCATTCTCTTAAAAGCATAAAATCAAACCTGTATGTTGCATATATTGTATGAAAGCCATTATAATCACGTCTCATCTGTTATGATGCAGCAGATTTTCTATTTTTTTATATCAGAAATATTTGTTTATGTTGATTCAAAAAAATGTTTGATTTTTTAATTATTATTATTATGATTAAGGTTTGCTAAAGGTCAGAAACGTCCTCGCTTTATTAAGAGTTATTGTACCTTTGTGTGTTCGACAATGATGGCGGTTGTGCACTTTTGTGTCACCCACCGAGTCTGTTCTTTACATTAATACAAAGGGAAATTGCTTAATGTTGGACCAATCAGAGAACATTGAACATATGTCCAAGGGCTCATTCCATGTACTTTTCTCACATATAACGAGGTTTCATTTAAATCAAGGTGCATTCTTCTTCCTGAAAGCTGCTAATGATGTGTTGCCTTCTTCAGGTAGCACAGGTTTGCTCTTTAACAAGCCTAGTACTGTAGAGATGTTGGAGTGATCTTGCTTGGAAATCACTTCCAAATGCGAGTTAGATTTCAACCCCACCTTTCAGTCTTATAACAAAAAAAAAACTACATATTAAAATGATCTTGTAGTAAATTGTGTATCAACTGTTTCTAGGTGGTTTTAATACTGAATTGAGTTTGAAAAGAAAGTCAAAAGTCCCCTACTTCCTTCCATGCTTTTTTGTCTTTGTCACTGAAGAAGGAAGTTACCGACAGAATCAATCCGAAAAATGGATAATAAAAGAAAGGGTGGAAATTGGAAGTTGAGTAAAGATAAAAAAAAACCCATTCTTAATATATGTATCAAGCAAGACAAGATACTTTGCTAAAGCTGTTGATTTACATGATGCGAACAAAGTCGATTTCTTGACAGCTGTTTGACCATAAATGGCGAGTAGATCCAAACTATGCTTGTCAAGTTTCCCCCTGCAGATCAGCTTCAACATTTCAGAGCTGCTTGTCACCTCTGAGAGCTTTCAGCTCCGTTTTATGAACAAAAAAAGTAGTGTGTGATCCGAGAGCGGTTTAATGGCAGGGGGATGGCAGCGTCCATCTGTAGTGTCAGAGGGGGGGGTCTCTAATCTCCGCCTTTAAGCACCCCCGCCCCCACGCTGGAGCACTGACTGACAGAGAAAATACTGTAAAATGGGAAGAGAAAGGGGTCTTTTATGGTTCAGCAGAGAGCCTGTTTTGATGGCTCATAGTTTTTACGAGGGCTTAAGGATCAGGGTGGGTGTCTATGTGGATGCCTGACCACAGCTCAGATAAAGGAACAGCACTAATGTCGTCTTGTTTGATGTTTACTTAGACTGCCGTAAAGCTACAGATAGAGTTGAGACTTATGGAAGGGCCTCAAAAGAAGAATAGAAGCCATCTGCTAAGTATGAAAGGTTTATTGGGTTGTTTTTCATTACAATCTGCAATCTGGCCTCATATCTATGTTCAAACAGCTTATTTAATTCACGTCAATTGAATGATGATGAAGGCAAATGCAACTATTTTCAACAGCGTCTGTGCCGATACTGAGCTGTCCATCGCTACTCGTAAACATTACATTTCAATTATTGATTAAAAATAGCAGTAATTAAATAGAGCAACATTCCCCTAAGGCTGCGATCAGCCAGGCCATGCCATTACACGTGGATCTACAAGGATTAAAAGACTCAAAAGCCTTTTTGTATCAATAATATTGGCAAAAGCATGTAACTGATTGAGGGTACCGAGATAAAACATTTCTCCATGACACCGTGCTAATGGCTGTCACAATCAAATCTCACCTGCTCAGCACAGAATTAAGAATAGAAAATACATTTAAAAAATGCTTTTGTTTTCTCTTTATTTTCAATTTTTATTTTATGTTAGGATTAACACATTTATTTAACATGGAGAAGGAGCTGGAAGAAAAAATGCAGCAAAAAGATAATAATTCACTGAAATGAGCAAACCATTGTAATAGCCAGAAATCCAAAAGTTGGGAACATCCTTGACAGATTGTTTATTGAAAAGTGACAAAAATAAATAGTCAGAGAATCAATAAAATAAGAGAAGAGGGGTGATCTTTGACAGAACATTAGCAGAGTGCATTTAAAGGTAAGCTTTGGAGATGAGAACGGCTAAGACGAGAATAGGAAGCAGTAGAACAAACAAAATATAAAAGGTAATGCTCCTCCTCTGTGCCACAGCAATTAGCTCTAAGAAAGATATTTTCTACTCCTTTTGCAGAATGTTCTAATGCATCTACTTCAGTATGTGAAAATACAATACAGTTTTAGATATTTTTCTCAAATCTTCATGTGAATAACAAATTATTGAAAGACGAAAAGTCAACTCGCTTTTACTTTGAAGTAACTTGAAGTGAAAGAAATGTTTGAAACCCTATATTGAGCTTATATTTCAAACAAGGGGGAACAAAAATAGAAGAAAAGTTCAGATTTGAATGAGATGATGTGCAAAGGGAGATTTATGACTAAACTTAAAAAACTCAGGCATAAGGAGATCCATAAAATAGAGGTTTATACCTTCAATATTGTTTTCTGTCTGCTGGTTGAGTCGGCTATTAGATTGGTTTATGCTGAAATATTTTAATAAAAAGATGTTGGATAATATGATCCTTTAAACAAGACCAAAGATACAAAATACTTCAAGTAAAGTATATCAAGTAAAGTAACTCTAATACTAAAAACATGTACACTGTAACAATGTGTGACCCACAAAGGATGCTTGTATGCTTATGTGTTTAATACATTTTAAATACATAAAAAAAAAAAAAGTTCTACCTTCTCTCCGCCTATTTATGTTTACTAATAATAATAAGCCTGTAAACTAGTGGATGAATCTATTTTGGACTATCTTGTTGCAGAGAAAACAGTCAAATGGCTCCCGTTGATTCAGCGATATGGTGAGAGGCATTCATGGATACTGCTCTTTTATTTCTGCAGTTTTTTTTTAAGGTTGGTCCGTGGTGTAAGAAAAGGTTAAACACCCCTGATGTCGAGGATGTTCACAACTGCCAAACTAAGCCTATTTAGTGAAAGTGTGTGATTTGGTTTTAAAAACTGAAAATTAATTGAAGTAAAAATGATGAAGAAATTAAATATATTAATTAAGATCATGGCAGGACAGTTGGTGGATGATTGGCTGCATATACACGATTATTTTGGAATCTTTTCCTAGAGCCAGAGTTGACCATATCAGTGTCTGAAATTGCTACAAACTTAGCAAATTTCTTTGATAATATTTTTTTAGCTTCAGTCGGGTTAGGTTATAGGTGCATCAAGTACAGTAAATCTGAATTTTGAGAACAGCCTTTTTCATCCATTCTTTTTATTTTACTTTTTAAGGCTAAAACATTGCAGCTAGTGAGGAGTGCTTTTTCATGAAAGCAGGTTTTAGAAAATATATGGACGAATTGAAGTATTTCTCAGCTTGAGTCTTTTCCACCCTCGATCTCAGCATGCAAGGCCTCTTTGGCTATGTTTGCTTAATGGACCAGAAGATGTCACATTGCCTATATTGCTCTCAGGCTCAAACATTTAAGACACACTATTCATATTCCTGTGGAATATGCACGACAAACAATAGGGTAAACTTAAAAGGTTTTTCATTGAGATGAACTCCTGTGGTTTTTGGAAGACGATAAAACACTTCTATACGTTTTTAGAAACTGCTTAAACATACTTTACTGGTGCTTGGTAGAAAAATGTGTTACGTGCTAAATTTCAAATTGCCTTCTCACAACCACTGTTATAATAACATAATAATATAATAATAACACAATAAAAAGTCTATTTTGATCAGTGTTACTGACAGTAAGTGACTCTGACCACGTTTCAGCTTATGTAGTATTATTGCATTATAATTGTAAGTTGAATAACTCAATTCGACTTAACAAACTACAAACAAAGGTGGAAGTAACAGCATAAGGTCTACAGATCAATCTTCATCTTCATCGGCAATGAGATTCGATCAGAAAATCACTTTAAAGAAAATGATGAATAAAACTTTCCTCATTGTCATGTTAATAGCACCGTATGTTAAATTATTTCTTAAGTAATGGAGACCCAAACAGAAAAGAGACCATGGGTAAACTGACATTACAGACAAGCACCACGGAGTAACATGGATGTTTTTAAGTGTGTCTTTTTAGAGGAAGATAAAGACGAAGACCACTGAGCTCCAGTCGCTAAATTAAAATAGATATACAATTTTGTCTTTATCTCTACAAAGTAACGGTTTAATCTGAAGAAGCTATGTGAGTTTGGAGAGATGGAAGCATAGACAGTGAGTCACAAGGCTACTCCGAACATCCAGTCCAGTTAAAAGGGAATATTGTTATTTGACCAGTCCGTCCCACATCTCGTCTAGTTGTATTGTCCTCATTTGCTGCACAATCACCATCTGACAAAGGACAACAACTTGAATGGAAGGCGCTATTAAAGAGATCAACATCAAAACAGATTTGTCTCGTATTGTTTTGAACAACAACATAATATGTCGGTGTCTGTTTATGTTTTCTCACCATCACAACCTCTAATCTTCACAGCAAGTCTCTATTAACCCTTTGATGAACTGAGTTATTACAGTAGCACGTGTTCACTCGCTGAAGCATTATTAAAGCCTGTCTGCCGTGATGTGGGGGTCAAAGGGGTGATGGGTCACAAAGTCGGGTCTTGTTGAGTCATTCAGCTCATCTGGGGATTACTCCGGCCTCAGAGCGCTGGAGGGGGTGAAAGTACCGACATCTGACAAACACCCAGAGAATCCAATCAGGAGAAGCATTCACAGAAGTGGAAACAAAACACCATTGATTAATCACCGTCTCATTTTCCACTGTAGGAATGACTGACAAGTCTAACCAGAGTCCATTCCCTTATTCCACACCTCAATTACCTTTAAGCACTTCTGTATTGAAGACGAGACAGGGAGACAAGAGCTTCAGGCACATTTAGAAAAACAGTCCCCAGTGGCTCCCTGCAATTGTGTGTGAGAGTCTGCCATGTTAGCGTATAGATTACATATAACTCTTTCTCTCCTCACAGTGCGACACGTTGTAGGGACTGTGCCTCATTTCAAGCACACAAATCAACACCCTATGATGTAAATGATGATGACGACGATGACAGCAAGCTTGTTTTAAGATCCATTTGAGCTTAAAGTCCCTCTTCTCTGTCTCCGGCAAATGAATGAAAGCCAACATGGTGTCCTCTGAAGCTGTCTGTGTGTGCGCCTGTTAGGAATCTCACAGGACATCAGAGTGCTCCAAGATGCAGCAGTAAGTAATTATCTGTGCTCAGCAAAACTCCACAGAGAGCTTCTCAGACACACACACTGAAGCGGACATGCACACATGTGACTGGCAACGGTGATGAAATGAGTGCTTAGCATGGAAGAAAGCTGGTAGTATTCTATAAAACGACGACATATGCAGCTAATAACATGTTAATAACAAGTTCTTGTTTCCTGAAAATTACTCATATTTGACATGTTTACAGTTCATCCCATAATTTATTCAGATTCTTCATTTCTGGGAAATAACCATTCAACACAAGTTGGTTAACCATATAACCAAAGTGATAGTCATTTTAAAAGTGATTTGCATATTTTTATATTTTTATTCAGCTGAAGGAAAATCAGATGAAACGTAGTCGCGTGATTCAATGGCTTCTCATATACATCAAGCAGGTCTGACTAAATTTTTCATAGTTTGGAAACTTAGGCTGTCACAGCATGCAATAAGAATTATGCACGCATTGTTTAATCAAAACCTGTCCATGAGGATTTTTTTACAGCAACACACAGCAAGAAAAATATGTTAAATAATTCATTCAATATTGATTATAACTTTCTGGGAGGTGTTTTGTTTTATTTTTACTTTATTTTAACAGATTTCCTCCAATTAACCGGTAACTCTTTGTAAATCAAAGTTAATTTCCAAAAAAAAAAAAAAAAAGAGTTAAACACAAACTCTATATTGGATCATTTATTTACATATAAACCAACCCAGGGCCTTGTGTAATTGCCATGTTATCACTGATCACTGTGTTTAAATTAAATTTAACTTAAATCACAGTTTTTTGCATTTAACGATTGCCATACTCCAACAATTAGCCTTGCAAATGTTATTGGGTCAATGTTAGTTCAACTTGCTTCTTGCTGTGAGGCACAGTGAAAATTTAGATTATGTTTTAGTTGAAAATTAAGAAAAAAATGAAATGAAATAAAAGCATCTCATCTTGTTTTTCTACCGCTTAATACGGGTTCGGGTCACGGGGGCAGCAGCTTCCGCAGGGAGACCCGGGGGAAACCAGGCGTAGAGAGGCATAGTCTCTCCAGGGTGTCCCGGTGTCTTAACAGGACATGCCTCACCAGGGAGACGTCCTGGAGGCATCCTAAACAGACGCCCAAGCCACCTCAACTGACTCCTCTCCCGGATGACCTTTTTCTCAACGAACAGCTTTACAAAGCAAATACATGAGTAATTCAGTAAAGTGCAATTGAAATGTATCAGTATTTGTAATACCTAAGCCATCAATGATCCTGTTTGTGTTTACCAGATCTTGACTTTCCACAGTTTATAAATGCATTGGTTCCCTGTATTTTACAGCTCGACTCACAGCTTGCCCACACATTCAAGCCAACTCATGAAACCATCCTCAAGAGTGTTCTGATCGCATTAGCCAAGTTTTGTTTTGGAAGGTAGTGACTGTATTGCTCCTTTACTTCTTTGGAAGAACAAAGTTACTTACAGTACATGTGGCGCAGCATATGCAGAGCTCATGTGGATGCAGCCTCGCTTACAGAATATCCTGGTGCTAACAGACACAGCATCACCACAACATCTTTAACATAAATATCCTGACAGGTGGCACGGAGGCCTTTTGGGGACCTAAGTAGGATTTGTGTAGCATCCTTTCGCCTCAGCATTATCCACATTTATCAGCAGCATGCTTCCAGACGCTGATAAATCCTTCCCTGCTTGCAGGCGTCATTAAAAGCTTGCTTGCTGTATTTCTGCGCTCTTTTTAAAAGACGGGTTACATCAAAGCAATCCTGACTGCCAGTCTTTGAAAGAAAAATCTGTTTTTTGTGTTCTCAACATTAAATAAAAAGGTATTATAAATCACTGCACTGATATTTAACTCACATTTACAGCATTTCCATGAATTTGCTCACGCTTTTGACGAACAAAACCTTAAGTGTCTGCTCCATTTTACAAGCTCACTGAAATATGCCAGGATGCATTACTACGACTGACAAAACAGTTAACAAGAGTCAATTGCGAAAATATGTTTTGATGTCATTGTAAATACAAATCATCCATTATAAGGCATTTCGACATTTCTGCCATGCCTGGAAAGTCTCCGTAATTTTTCAAATAAATTCTAAATTTATTAATTGCATTACTAAAACCTATTACCTTAATACAATGTTATAAAGCAGATTATTGGCCTTACAATGACCAACAGGAACTGAAATTATGAACATCAAACCACTTTGGTCTCCTTCCAAATCCCTCTTTTGACGATCCAACCATTCAAGCTCCCAGCTCGTGATCTTCAAAAAAAAACAACAAATAACCTAATGAAAGCATTGATTTGTTCTTGTGCTTGCATTTACACAGACATAC
This sequence comes from Callionymus lyra, assembly GCF_982586985.1. Taxonomy (NCBI): domain Eukaryota; kingdom Metazoa; phylum Chordata; class Actinopteri; order Syngnathiformes; family Callionymidae; genus Callionymus; species Callionymus lyra. The sequence goes on from NC_141833.1 coordinate 1,687,681, forward strand.
CCATCATTATTCGATTTTAAATATATATAGAAAAATGTTTAGATAAAAAAAAATTACAACTGTATTACAAACTGAAGGGAATTTTAACCCTTGGGTTATCGCAGGGTCAAGGTGACCCAAAGGCTGAAAACAAATGTATTGTCTATAGGTCATGGTGAACAACTTTCACCAGCTTTCAAAAAGCCAAGCTAGCTACAGTCATTCTACCTCATTATTTAATTCAGACTAATGTCTTCTATTATTTAATTCAGACTAATTTCTGAATTAAATAATAATTAAATACAAAGACATTTAATACAGGTCCAAATTAAATGTAAAAGTTATTAAGACATACATGTTAACGAACATGGTGATAGAGCAAAAAGAGTAAATAGAACCAATAGTCTAAAAGTGATAGACCACTGAAACGTGTTTGGAATTTAATCCAATGTTTTCAGGTAATTCAATAACAAAAAAAAAAGATTTAATAATAATAGATATAACAATCTCTTTCAATATTTTTAATGTATTATTAAATAAAGCGATATAAATATATATACAGTACAATGAAAACAGATGTAGTGTAGACCACAGATGACCTCACAGGTCCACCTGGCCGCTGTGCCAAGAGAAGAGATTAGAGAAGAGCAGTTGCAATAATCTTTGTGGTTCTGGGTGAAGCGCTGCTCTCGTAACTCACCAGCTAAATTGGTCATAATGTATTATTTTTCAAATCACTTTAAAAGCAGTGCAATTTCAATTGGACAAAATAGTTACGGTAGATTTGTCATAAATGTGTAATGATTGTCCCTCCCGCTGGGCTGAATCCATCCCTCAAAATGTCTTTGACCTAAAAACATAACCCTTACTCTGCAGCCACCAGACCGGGACCACCTGGGCTCTTTGATTCACCAGTGAAAAGAAAGACTTTCACTTTTATTTTGGGCTCAGCATAATTTCTATATTCTACCTAAATCAAACACCAGTAAATACTTAATTCAAACAATAACGGGTCAAAGTGGTTAAAATAAGTGCCTCAAATATATGCAATATAATTAGCATTGTTGCAAAACATGAAAAGATGGTGGCTTATTGTTCCGGAGGTTATTCCCATCCTCGTTTAGCTTCAACATTGCATTGTTAGTTTATCTAAGTCATTTACATCCATCTAGGGTATGGCAAGAGTGGCCCATGGACAGATTTAATGGGGGTGTACAGATAACATGATAATAAGAAATGTATAATATACTCCATCACTTGAGATTTTTTTTCAGAATGTCGAGTGAGTAAATGTTGTGAAGTGAAGGGTTTTCCATTTTATTTTACACTTCATTTTCCTCTAAAATCCGCTTATGTGTACGTCAAGGTATGTACTTTGTTTTTTCAAAAAAAGATTGATAAAAACGGCTTATATTCTTGTCTCTTTCTTGGCTCTCTCATGAATGTAACTTGCAGCTGGTGTATCTTATTTACAGGAATTAACAGGATACTTTAAGCATTACATGCTAGAGCTTAAACTCATTCAATTACTCATTGTTATGTGCATTAAATAGCCCTTCTGATGTTTAAACAATACCGGTTTTGTTTACTTGTATCATTTCATCCTTGCAGGGTTGACCTAGACTCATGGCTCTGTCACATGCATGACAGAGCCATTGAGAAGGTAAAAAAAGAAAATACCTTTTATTTGTGTCAGTTTGACGTCAAGCAAACAACTTAAGGATGCAAAGGTTTGATAAGATGTTGTACAATTATGGAATACTTGAATGGATTAATTAGTGTAGTTTTTTCCCCAGATTTGAGAACATAAACACTAAACCACCGGGTTAAAAAAAATCAAACGTATTTTTGTCGAACATAATATACAGTATTTAACATAGAACGGTAAAAACAAACCAACAGCAGCTATAGTAAGATTAAATAATTGTTTACGATTATGAAGCACATTTGTACTATTGAAATATTACAATACAACTACTTTGGAACACTTGAAAAACAGAATTTTGATATATTGGAACCATCCCAAATGAGTTTTAGGGTTGAATAAAAAACGTCTGTATCGTTTTAATATAGAGGTGTAGGTTATACTACAGTAAGACTCTAATACTACAGTAATACTACGTAGAATACATACTTGAAATACATTGTTGATGCAACTTCTCCTCACTGAGAAGAATCACTTCAAGCATGTATTATTTCCAAATGTAAATTGTGTCTCAGTTATTGTATCAAGATAATTGTATATTTTATTCTGTACACCATATATGCATGGACCCAATGTCATCAGAGTACAAATATTTTTTGTATTGCATCGCTCTTCTGCACATCTCTTTCCTTTTAATTAATCAATACTACATACACATTTGTGTATTTCTAATTTGCTATTATGGCATACATTTTCATTTGATCTCATCTATGGTCTTACATTTCGGGTAGTGACCATAAGATCACAGATGACACCAATGTAAACTAGTTTTCTCCACAGGAAGCAGAACTCTTCCTCAGAGATAAGATGAATCTCTAAGGTGAGTCATTTGAAAGAGACTGAAAGTAGAACCGTTGCTCATCCACATCAAGAGAAGTCAGTTTCTAGGGGAGGTTTTAAGATTCCTCCAGTATCCCAGTGATTCCATGGTTGGTTGTCAGGGCAATTCCAAACTAACCTAGAAGAGTTAAAAGAGCTTCATTGGTAGAGGACGTACAAGGCCTCTTTTCTCCAGCTTCATGGCCCTGTTACCTGACCTCGGATAAGTGGTAGAAGACAGTTGAATAGATGTATCAGTCAGAGGAAAATATATGAAATCTGTGTTGAGTACTCAAATGTACTTGGACTTTGTGTGGATTAAAAATGTGGTGCCAACGAGGCCTTAAAAACATGTGTAGAAGGTCAGGGGCGTTTTCAGAAAATTGGTCAAGGCTGACTTTGGTTTCAGAATCCTTCTTACAACCCAGATAAAATATGTGAACGTAATGCTGACATGTTGTTGTTGTTGTTTCATGGCAAGTATTTAAGTCTGATCCAGATTAAATAGCAAAGAAAAGAACGTCTGGATGCAGATGCTTTATATCACGTTCAATACACAACTTTGTAAAGTAAAATTGAAGCGACGTGCCATGGTAATATCCACCCCCACATTTACACGTCTGGATAAAGCAACCAAATTAAAAAAAAATTCCTGCTCCAATCCATGGATTCTTATTGAGCCACAGAGATCCAGTTTTTTGCTCAGTCTTGGCAAGTCACAGTCAACAGCATTGCCAGAGCCACCCAGCCAATATGGTGTAACTGATTTAAGGCGGATTAGAGATTCCTGTGCTAAGCCTGAGAGAATCCTCTCAAATATTCGCAGACGGACAGAATTAGTGAAAGAAACAAAAGCCATTTTCAATGCGTCTTATGTAAAATGTTTGTGTCCTGTGATACGTTCAGCCATTTCAGATTGTTGGATTTAGGTTAAAAAAGAGCATGTGACAAGTTTACAATTTAAGCCACTCTGTAACCAAGCTTTTTTTTTTCCACGCGAAGCATTGTCAAAACATACAGCAAATCCACTAACTCTTTGCCATTTATTTATTAATTTATTTTGCTTTTAGTTGGGACAAAAATTTTGCCCTTTTTGCCTGTTTCTGGTTTTACTGATTTTAACAAAACAAATCACAAAGAGGCTTCGGGGTAAATGACAAGTCGATTGTCAAGCAAATACCTGTATTACTTTTGTTTTGAGAGGTTAGGAACAGGTAAATGGTATTTCAATTAATTTCAATGTTAGAAATGTAATTGAGCAATATGAGATACCATCTCCATTATGGATTTCTTTTTCTTTCCAATTTATTTCAATTTTAAAAACGTATTTGGGTAATTTGAGACACCAGATCCATTCAGGAATTAATTACACTCAATATTTTATAATTGATTTGAATATTTGTATACAGAATATACACCTGGGGCCTCATGTAGTAAGGGGTTTTACGCACAAAAAACATGCTTAGCCACCTTTTACGTCAAAGTCCATATGTATCAATACTGAAAAGAGTGGTACAAAGTTGGCAATTCCCGCAAGGTCATAAGGTCAAAATTTAACACACAGAAGTTAACTTATTACTTTTATTAATATGTTCTTATTAACCAAATTCATGATCTGTATTTATTAAGACACCATTGATCATTATATAATTAATATTTTAATCCGCTATTTCACACCATTCACAAAAAAAAATTAAGGAATTATGAGCTTGTTATTATAATATAACAAAGAAAATGATTTGCATCTGATGCTTCATGTCAAAAAAAATCACAAAGATTTTTGTGAAACAACGCTTGATCAAAGTGAAGCTGCAGAATGAAAAAAGCTAAAGTAAATAAGTAAATAACTAAATTATATTTGTAGAGCGCTTTTCTAGACCAGGGTCACAAAGCGCAATAAAATACTGTATATACTTGTGTGATCACATGATCGGAAAGCTCTTTGAAAAACACACCTATATAAATACACTGTCACATGATTTGTTCATTTGTCATTTGTACACAAAACGTTTTTATTTTATGAATGTAATAAGAACTCGCATGTGTGTTGCAGTTGCGTCACACATTTATATGCAACTCATCTTCATCATCTTCATCATCAATACTCAGCACTTTAAGTTACTGATTTACACTTTTATTCTTGTTAAACTCATTTTGAGTTGTTTCAAATAAGCCCCTGATCGTCTGTAAATAAAGTATTTGCGTTAATAACTTTGTATACAAAATATAAACATAAACATTTAATCCAGAGCTCGTCTGCACTATTTAAATGTAAGTATGTGATCCATGTCAGAAATGTATAAATGAACGAATATAAACTGTTAATCCGGTTTAAATTCATGTTTTCGTTTGTTTGTTCTGATCGCGGGGAGAAAATTCACGACTTTGCTTCTTTTAAATATTATTTAAGTAAGTGAGGGCTGGAAAGGCATGAACAAGTCTGCAATTACTTCTACGTTGATCGGGATGTACGAAGGAAAAGTACCTAAATTCGTATCGTGCACAGATTCATAAATCCGAATATTTTTGTGCTACGCCATCTTCTGGATTTCAGTTTCCGGATATATTTAGTAGAAGATCTACGAACTTCTTAGTTCATGAGGTCCCTGGATAAACCAGTAGAAATTAAAAAAAAAATACTAAGTAAAACCTTTAATTTTGGAATATAGTTTACACTCCTATCCATTTAAAATGTACATTTTTCTACCACCAACCAGTTAAATCTCAGGTTTATATTCACAGAGCAATGTTCAGGAAGAAAAGAGTAAAAATAAAATAGCATGAAATTACAATTAAGAGCATGAAAAAATAATCTCACTATTAATGCTGAATCAGCACAAGCTCTGGACTGGTTACAACAAAATGCTTGTGTATTTGCATCTATGTATCTTTGAATGTACGCAGACTTTGGGGTTCTGTATCCAACGGACCAGTATCACTACGATAGACCACATGTATCAAACTACTCCGGACCAAATCTGACCTGCCAGGCCATTTCATTTGGCCTGTAGGATGCTTGTTTAAAAATCCAAAAGTCGATTAATGTTTATGTAAATGGAAATGCGAGTGATTAAGATGTGAAAAATAACTGAGATTATGGATGTCAATGTCTTATGATAAGAGTAAATATGAATTTGAAGGAAATAAATGTGTTTGGTAAAGGATGACAAAACCAGAGTATTAAGATTGATTGAGCCTCCAAAAATTAAAAAGACAATATTACAGGTATTAGTCCTTCCGGTTATATAGTTGGATTGGTAAATACCCCTTTTGTTGCACGCAACCTTGTTTGCTAAGATTTTAGGCCATTGTCTGATTGAGTTGAGACTCCCCTGCTGTAGAGGTTGTTGCTTCACTGAATTCAGTGTAATTGATTGTCTTCATCTATTTAGCCTTTTTTATCTAAATACGCAATTTTAATGAATGTGTGTCTTGAACACCTCAAGAAATTGATACTACTAACTGTTTGAGTTACTCCATATCAGATAAAGCACTCTTTAGATTTGCTATGTAGATAAATGTGAAATTATACCTGATTATTTGAATGTTTCAAAAATACAGAAATAGTTTTATTGAAGACAGAAGGCAAACAACTTTAAAAACAGTTGTAAATGAAATATAGATGGATGATAAATCTTCTACATGTTTAATACATGACCAGAGAAGAAATTATGTTTAAAAATAATTTCTGAAAACCAATTGCATTGAAATTAACCTTTTTTTTCTTACAGACCACACTGCAATTTCAGAAGCATCTATTTTACGTGGTATTTGACACCTTAACTGTACTGCTTCTACTTATTTTCCATGTTCTTTCTTATTTTCCCTAAAATATGTCTGTTGAGCGATCATTTTTCCTTTTACCCAGTGAGATTGCTTTCCCTCTATATTCAGCAACAACAACAAAACAATGACGTAAAAGGAAGTTTGTATATAGATGATGCATTTTCACTCTTTTAATTAAACACATTGCTCTTTTGGCAGAACACACGCTTTATCTCTAATGTGGAGTTTCATGGTTCATGCTTAGCCACCATAGAAAATTATTTTTTCTTCTATTAAACCTTGGTGACAGCTGAGAGGCTTTGCTGAAAGTGCTGTGGACGCTGCAACAGAAGGACACAGACATATCTGATTCGCAAAGCAAACATTTGATCAGATTCACACTTGCTTTTTTTTTTTGGAAACGTGACCATGAATTATTCATTTTTCTCGCACCCAATGCTCAAGGTCTGCTGTCGAGTTTTAAGTGTGTCCAACCATTTATTAAGAAAATATCCATGAAAAAAAATTAAAAGCAAAATAAAGCATGCCATACATGGTTCAATTCTTTATAGAAAATATAACTATTGTTAATCAATATCAGGTATGTCACTTGACTTACAGAACAGACGCACATAAAATCAACTCAAACATGTTTGCCTTTTTTCAAACTGCATTTGGGTGAATTTTTTGCACAGTTTGTTGTTCAGAACACTATTAAGAATTCAAACAAATGTTCAACCCTTGCAATCTTGTTGTTATTTTACCCATGTGTTATACCACACAGTGTCTTGTGGGGAATGTATATATATATATATATATATATATATATATATATATATATATATATATATATATATTGTTCTTTTGTCTCTTTAAATCTTTACTTAGATGGCATGTAAACCTGGTGTTTGGGTTACAGGCAAAGGTCAGACAACACTCTCTAACATGTAACCTGAGAAAATGCTGAAGACACCAAGATAAAAAATCACCTGAAACAACAACAACAGCTATGGTGGCTCTTTCTTAAGTGTGTCTACAGAGTGCAGAGGGTAGCACTGAAATGACAAACGAAATTGTGCTTTTTTGTATGTACGGCCAGAACAGGCTCTCTGCTGCGAGCTTCATAAACTGTCTCTGACTCTAGACATTGTATTTCAAAAATTGACTTGAACTAATTCTCATATACAGGTCATTTAATTTGAAAATAAAAAGAGAAAGTTTGAGATGAAGTAGAATTGAAATAAGTCAAAATAAGCGAAAAGAAGGCCGAATGACTGAAGACTTGTCTGTTGTTTGTATCAGGTCAGCTGCACTGACAAGTGACTGTGTGTATGAGATTCCAATTTTTTGATCAAAACCAAATTAAAAAAGACTGCAGCAGAACTTTTCACACAGAGGAAAAAAACTTGTATTAGAACCAAGGCATCCTCCACCTATGTTGAAATATAGTATCCCTCAAATCACAACCAACGCTACAGCATTTGTGGATTCACTTCTACACGTTGTCCAGTCGGAGGTTGTAAAACAGTATGAAATATTGATTATCAAGGTTATGTTAACACGTCATCACTGAAAACGAAAAAAAAAAGGGCAAGTCGGGCTTGGCTACGTGGTTATGCTTTTTAATGAATTGTGGGTTGCATTTATTTGAATCCTCCACTTCAAGTGCAGTAATCAAACTTTCATGTCGCTATCTTTAGTAGCAACAGCTTCGGAGCAAACTTTGCAAACAGGTCCAGCCCACAGAGGAAACACTATGCTTAATAGAAGAGTTCATTCTTGCTTGCTGCTGTCGTGTTCACTTAGGGAGAAACGAGAGGAAGGGAAGGCAGGGCAGCTGAAGGGGAGTGGCCACAGGGGGTCACTTGAAAATCCATATTATTGAAGAACTGTTATTGAAATGCATTTATTGTGAATGTCCGTCTAATGAACTGACTGTGCCGCTATTTCAAAGGGTACAGAAGCATCACATGGGAACATGTGTGCTGGTATATCAAGCTTTGTGAACGTACAGTATATTTGGAAAAAGCTCGGCTTGAACAAGATAATTTTTTGGGTTGTTCTAAAGACTACATGTTCCTCTCATGTTGAAAGGTTTCTAGTCTTTGCTTCCCCAAATGTGAGTAGATACATTTCTCATTCATGTTTTCTGATGGATGTTGTTTCATAGATGTTCGTGCATTCATCCCATTCCACTTTCCATCAATCTTGATAGGCAACTGCATAACTACAATGAAGACGAATGAATTCATACACATGAGGAAGTGTTTATTAACATGTCAGGCTGGGCAGATATTCAACTGATGAAATAAAACTCTATCTGACTGTGTTCATTTGACATGATTTTAGGATACTGTTGCTATTCAGATAGCATTTGGTTTCCAGGTCAGAGTCACTGTGAAAACAGCTTTAAAAAAGGTATTTAATTATTCCTTTTTCAATAAAAGATTAAAATAAAATACAGTTAAAAGTCCTCAGAAACTGTAAAAGTTGTGTGGTTAACACATGAATAAAATCTCTGGCAATATTCACTTCAGCTCATGTTAGTTGGTTAATTTATTCCAACGAAGATTTCTGATTTTTAGACAAAGCTGAAGAATAGATAAAAGAAAAACTATCATAATCATTCACGATGAGAGGACACAACCGAATGATGCAGTGTAGGTGAGGTCACTGAATGTTTTGAAGAACCTAAGGGTGGAACCAGCCAGGAAGACCGGTGCAGAGAGGAGGAGCACATCCTGAAGGCTCGTACCTTGGTCACACATATCAGCTGAGTATACATAAAAAATGCACTTATTGAGTGAGACCCCCTTTGAACTCGGGACCTGGTGCCAGAGCTAGGATTAACTTACTGTCATGGTATTGCTTGTCCCTTTTGCCTGTGTGGGTTTACTCTTGGTTTTACAGTTTCCTTCCATTCACAGAAGATATACCTTCATATTGAGTGTGTTTAGAAAGTTGTTACATTTGTAATTTAGAGCAATAAAACATTGCCGGAGGAAGGTGTAATACTGTTTAATTTGGAGTTTCTACCAAAAGGTTCCTGTTCAAAGCAGATTTAATGAACAGGGAGGTCTTTATAATGTTCTAGACAACCCTGGCATGTACTCTCTGGCAGAATTAAGTACATAAAGCTCAGGACATAATTAAAAATGTAAAGAAATTTGATTTAAGTTCATCACTGGGTAGTCTCACTTACTTCAAACTATATTGTTTTTCAACAGTTTGCACACATTAAAGCTGATATACAGTTGGACTGACATCAGTCAACTTTGCTGACAGCAACAAATGAAGGACTGATTCAATCACTCCATTATGCCTGAGAGGGTCAAATTCATTATTATAAGGGATTCAAGCATAATCACATCCATTAGAGAGTGTTAAGCAAACAATAAGTAGGTCAACCTCCACACTGACTATAATACAACTTAATGGCTTTTCATGAAAAACACTCTGGTTCTGTTTCGAACATTTCCATGCCATGTAACAAGAAAACGTCACGTTGGCAAAGCTGAGATAAGCCTGAAGACACCATTAGCGTTTTATGTCAGACTTGAGAGCCTGTCAAAATCTGTATTCCGTTGTGACTTTGAGGAATAAAATAACAATGACACTGTTTTTCTGCCGTCATGGGCACAGTTGGTATAAATAAATGATTTCCATTTCCATTCATCTTTTTATTCATCATATTGATTTGATAGGTTTTAGAACGTGATACGTTGTGCCTCAAGAAAAATCTCAAGTAATCATGTATTCGTCAGCAGCGTGAGAAAGTCATGCTAAAATCTAAAAAATCCAACTCAGCATTTTTAGCAAGCTACAATGAGGTGCTTGACTCTAAATAAGCTGAATGAAGTGTGCAGATAACACAGAGGGAGAAGATTGGGCTGAAACTGACACGATAACCACACTTGAACTCTACTGCTTTAGATTATTGCTGCTGACATTTTTTATTTTTGAATATGTATCTTTTTTGCTTTAACTTTGCTTTAAATCTCAATCAGCACAGATGATTGTTGATGTGTGATATGATGTTCACTCTGCTTCATGATCTTAGTGCCTTGGGGATTAATATAAAGTAAAAAAAAGATGTTAGTTGTTATACCATCACACAGGGGACCATTTACAAGTTATCGTTTTTTTGTCAACTGGTAGCGAAAAATACAACCTTAATTTGTTAAAAAACATTTCATACACCAACAAAAACACATATAAAGAGTTTTGTCTCACTAATGGCCTACATCTAGCAATGCATTTTTTAAATATATTATATAACTTTCATTTCACATTTATTACCCTGGTTTCACTTAGGTCGGCAAAATCATTTCCATCAAGAGTTTGTGTGTGCGTTTTTCTCAAAGCCTGTTTCTCTACTCCCACAATACACATATTCTTCATTCATTTCGGGTGTGAGTGTGACGGATTGTCGGTTTCTGTGTGTGCTGCAATAGGCTGATAAGTGTGGCACCAGCAGACCACACTTCTAGCCTGGCTAGAACAACCAGTGGATGACGACTGAATGCGGATGGTATAGTGTGTGTAAACAACATCACAAACCTCAAGTAGAACATTAAACTCATCAGACCATCCCAAGCTTGAGAGGGTCCAACCCTATTGTCTTGTGCCATCTTCTCTCGCCACTCAAACGTGAACGAAAAAGAAATCCAAGCAGATGACTGATGGTCCTCTCTGAGGGTCAGCCGCAGACTGCTGGAAACCAAAAAGTATCTAATCTCGCTCTTGCAGTCACGGGTGACTGGTGGGAGCCCTATCCCGAGATTAAAGGGCGGTTGTCACCACTGACATTCAACAAATAAAGGCATCGCATCCAAAAGTCAAGTGGATTCACAAAGAAAAAAAACACTATCATATGACCATCAGTACTCAAAATCGTTCAAGATTTTGTGACCAGAATATTGTGTTCATAAATACTTGCGATAGAGAGCTGCAAAGTAAACAATATGAGGAAGTCCAATTAAGTACCAAGATTCAAAAGACTAATCCAGCATCGGATGTACGTACAGGGATTAGACTGGCTGCAATGGAGATGCACACAAAGAGTCTGGGGGAGGAAACTTAAACAGAGGTTTTAGATGAACAGCCCATTTAAATGCCAAGTCAATCACTCTAATCGGCATTGGAATGAATATGGTTTTAAAAACATTAATATTAATACGATTCATTACTTTTATTATTTGAGCTTCCTTTTTTTTTATATTCCGCAATTCAAATTGAAATAAAATTGTTCTTTATTTACTACTTGACTATAATTATTTCCATAAAGGAGGTTGTTTTTATCTGTTTGATCGTAAGGAAAATGTTTGAAATAAAATGTTATGAAAGAATATCAATTCAATGAAACAATGCACGGGTGATTGCATTTACTTTCAGCGTGTTTGTGTTTGATGATGTCACTATTGTGCACCAGTGAATCAAATTAATGTAGGAATACACAAAACTAACCTACTTTAGATCAGATTCCACTCAAACTAAAAAAAAAAGCCTTAAATCATTGTTGATTGGATTTTTAAAATTTGTGGAACCAGTCAATGAACAGGTTGTCAAATGTAACATTGGTGGTGGAAAACTACTTAAATTGTTTGTTAAAGGTTTCATCCGTTCATGAAGAGTTTAAAAGTCAAAAGGCATATGAAGTCATCACTTTTAACAGACACTCCCCGTTCATACATATAGAGGTTAAACTAAGAAGCTCAGTACATAAAGCTAACGGTAAATGATGGACTGACAAACTACGAATGTAAGCTAGAGATCCTTGTATTACAGTTCATGTTTTAGATTTGTTAATATGCCAAAATCATTGCTTCTTGTGGCATCAGCTGTCGTGAAGGTCCGAGTTCTTAAACGGACCACATTCAACTGTTGTTTCTGAGATTGAATAACATTATATTTCACATGGCCTTTGAACTCAGTTTTTGGCAACCAAAACAAAGAAATTGCAGTTTGTTTTCCAAAAGGCTCACATTCTGTTTTTTAGTTAGAATAGCAGATAAGGAGCTAAACTAAGAAAATCCTTAAAACCTTCACTACAAGCATTTGTTAATGCCCAAGAGTGAGCAGATGGAGCAGGACTTTATATCAGATTGACTTTATATAATTAATGTTCTGGGCAAAAATGTTGATTGATTCTGTTGTTTTTACATACAATTCTTCACAATGAAAGCGAAAGAGACGTTTGCTATTGAACAAAACATAATGTCATTTGCAGTGTTATCAAATACGGATAACATGAATGAAAATCACCGCAAATGTATTTTCTTTAAATTACTTTATGAATAACAAATAAAACAACTTCTTGGATCATGGAATACATTAAGTTTACTAATTAAATCCTATATAAACAATTTCGCTTTTACCAGTATTTTATTTCATCTTTACAACCTCAACGTGAGCGCGATTTCAGGGAGGGGCGGGGCGCGGATCGGTGCGAGAGAAGGGGGGACGCGAGAGAGGGGGAGAGAAAGAGCGGCGGACGCTGCACTCTTCACTCCGTCTTCGGTGGATTCAGTGGCGGTCGCACCGGTTCAAGCTCCATCCTCGGCGCTCAGCGGTAAGTGTCTCCCGCAGCGTTTTCCTCCACCGACAACTGCTTTGCTTTTTTTTCTCCTTTTAAATATGACAGTTCCCCCCCTTGGACTGAATTAAATCTCACTTTTAAGTTGCTTCTCTGGTGGAAGTATAACACCTGGAACTTATCATAAAAGTGATTTGTTAGGAAGATCACTTCGAGGATATTCAAGAAACTACTGAACTAGTTTGTGTTAGTCGTCTCCGAAAACAACTTTGGATCATTTCTATATTTCCTTCAACAACATCCTCCGCTGTCGTTGCGGGGTTGCAGCATCTTGTCGTAACGGATAGAACTTCAAACTGGATTTTTTTTGTTTTGTTTTGCTTTCTAGATGCTTTACTGTTGTTCTCATAAGTAACTCGTATGAGGCAGAGTTTGTTTTTAAATGTACTTAAATATTTGAATGTTCAAGTTAACGAGAGACAGTAATACGATTTGTCAGATCTCATGTGTTTTAATTTACTTTAAGCAAAATATATACAGTAGTTGGCTCTTTTGTAGAGGTTTTTCTTTATTTTTCTCAGCGATTTATTCCATGAATTGAATGTTTCCCTGTGTCCGTTCTCTTGCAATCATGTGCCATCAGCCCGTCCCTGTTTTCTCTGTGATTCATCCGTGTCTGCTGTTTTGGGGGATCTAAAAAAGGAGCACTCCAGCTACTGTCAGATTGTGGGATTTTAACATTTCTCTCTGTAATCTGTCTGGACAGCTTGATGGCGGTCAATGTTTAATTTTGGTTTGGAAAAAGGGAGTTGCCAAATCTGTAAGCTGCAGTGTTTATTTAAATGTTTTAATCTCTAGATAAAAAAAAGGAAGACTAAAGCGCATTTAGCAAATTTAGTGGCTCGCTGTGCTTCATTCATCACTAAAGAGTGATTGAAATTGCTATTTTTGAAAACTCAAAATCAAATCCTTTGTTCCATAGTAATTTCTCAACTTTTAATATCAGTAAGAATACAAAGGTTTTTTTGTGTGTTTTCTATCACACCTATTTTCTGTTTAGTGTATAACGGCCAAGAACCAAAAGACATAAAGGATTTTACTTTGTTAAAAATCATGACAACTGTAATGCAGGCCGTTATTCGATGTTTTTTAAAACCCCTCTAGCTAGACACTGCTAGTATTTGGAGAGATAGATAATCATTTAGTTTTGACCGTTAACACCCTTTATGTATTGAGCAGTTGCATCGATACATAGAAATTACATTTCTCGATGACCTGAAATGTATTTTTCAAGAGAAAGATATCTTATTGTAGATTTTAAAAACTCAGACCACATTAATTGTTGATTCTGCTTTGAATTACTTTTTTTTTTTTAACGCAAATGCTTATTTGAATCATTGAGAGAGCTTTGTCATCTACCTGGGACCAGGAAGAGAGCTGATGGCTCCCTGCCATTTTACTATTTCAGTGGATTAGTCAAATTGCCTGGTTTGTAGCGAACACACAGTAATATGATTCAGTACACTAATCAACAGTGATTGATTAATGATACCATTGCTTTTCTGCTAATTTAGATAACCAGATGATTAGCAATGAAAACAACTATTTGGAAGATTATTCAATCAGTGCTTCTTCAAGGCTTACAAGAGTACTAGTTTACGGACAACAGAGCAGCACACACATTTGTTACATCGTTTGATACAGTGAGTCAAATATGTGTATATTATATATATTAAATGTTTTTCTGTTTATCTTTTTAACTTTCTTTAAAAATTAAATTTATCTTGACTCACCTGATGAGATGCATTGATAAAGCTGAAGTTTCTAGATACATTGACAGCGATTGAGAGAGGTGAAGAGAAAAGTGTAGGCAGGGTAGAAAAAAGTTGGTGAAGGACTTATATGAGCACAGAGGAGACAAAGACAGGAAGCAGATTTTGACGCGGCAAAGTCTCCGATTTTCAGGTTATCGTTGTAAGGGACTGGGAAGGACGGAATAAGAACTTATCAGAGGGAAGGCTCGTGTGGAGTAGTCTGGAGAAAAAAAAAATCTGGCGAGCAGATGGTTTGGAGAAGTGGAAGGGAGAGCCAGGAGACACATTGGATGTAAGCAATAGTGGTATCAGATAACAAGGGAACGACAACCAATCAGGTTCATGCATGTGTTAAAGGACACGAAGAGGACAGTAGTAATGAGAGAGGATGAGGATCATTTCATTTCGTGGAGGGCGATGGTGACCCTGTTGGGAAAGGCGAGGATTAGTGTTTTATTTCAATGATATCTAAGAAAGTCCTATGGCCCTGTTCTTCTTTTGTGTTGTTGACTTGAGCATCACACTTTCAATGGGCTTCTGCAGTCTTTCTGAAGATGGCTTTGCTAATCAGCAGAGTGGTTTGCTGATAAGAAAGAGGTTTTTATTAGCCTTTAACCTTGAATATATGTAACATGTATTTTTAACTGTGCATCAATAGAAAATAAATGCTTCTCGTTCAGCTACATAGCCGTAGCGAAAAGCAGAAACCTGATTAGAAAATATTGATTCAAGTCCGTACAGTTTTGTTGAACTTTGACCTTGTGAGCGAAGAAAAATAATATTCAGTGAGTATAATCAACTCTCACGATACCGTTGGTTTTTCTTGAGTACAGCCTCCAAGGCTGGATTGTTGCTGCCAGTGACCTCTGGTTGACACGTCTTTAATGAAAATAAAATCACAAACGTCCATCTGTTGTTGTTATTTCTGACAGCTGTCAATCGCCCCGGGCTTCCTGTAGGTGAAATAAAGAGAATCAGAGGAGGACACGAGGAGGACTGTATGTGCCCTGATGACATTGATGAGTACCAGGATCTAGTGCTCTGTCTGTGGTATACTCGTGCATACCCGGTACAATAGGAAACATACACAAGGGAAATGTTTCAACTTAGTAGCAGTTTGTAACCGAAGACGGAGGTGTCAGAGCAGCAGAGGTCTAAGCAATGACACACTTGCATTTACCTCCTTAGAGAATGTTTTAAAGTATTGTGTAGAAATAAAAGGGTCCTCCAGGACACCAATGTGTTGTGCTCTCAACCTACATCACATAGGCAACTATGGAGGATTTGTGTATTCCAGGAGGAACCTTAACCCTACAAGAAAGTATTTTCTCCCTCATCGGCGATGACAAATACACATTTCTCTTTAACATTACCCCTTCATCATACGCAGAACTTATAAATTTGGTGATACTTTTAAAGTGAAATTACTTATTCAACCTTTAAACAGATTCAATATGTAAGTAGGGATTATCTAAAATATCAATTTGGGGGGAAACAATTAAATTATGTTTTATTTAAGGTTTAAGCTACTTAGAAAAAAAACATTTTTAACAGGCAGAATGCTCAAGCACTACTGAAGCGGAAGCATTGTGCTGCAAGCCAGGGAATTATACTGCATTTTACAAAACACTGGGGAATCTTTTTGTAAATAAAATAAAAATATATGTTTACATGCCAAGTAATGAAACTCATGGGCTGCAACAAATGACATTGATAAGCAACATCCATTGACCTCCACTATCAGGAGGACAACCAACAGAAAAGAAGTTGGAGAAAAGGAAGTTAAGGTCAGCGAGCAGTTACCATTGTAATAATACTTCCAAATTGAAGACTGTTCAAAACGATTTCTCATTTTGGGCTTCAAGGTGGAAGCTTAACCGAGGTCTTTTGGAGATAGAAATCCTTTGTGGCGTGAATGCTGTTATCAGATTTCAATTCTCTTAAACACACAGTAGATGATGTGTTCTAATGTCTGAGTTCACTGTCAGAGCTTTGAATGCTAATGAAGCCCTGAAACCCTCTCTGTGTGCTAATGCTGTTTGACATGTGATAACTGCCCTGACAATAGACTCTGTGTGTATGTGTGTGTATCCAGGTGCCTCTGCAGGTACTTTCGGTAGATCAAGTCAAAACAGTAGAAGTGTGATCATTGCTTTTGATCCCTATTGTCCATTGGGAGATGCATTTCCTACAAGTCTGACCGTTTTTATAGCACCTCCCCTTTTTTGGTTGAATTATTCGTTTAAACAACCACCAGTAATGTGTTGTCAAAACAAACCCTTCTGAATTAACTCAAACTAACAAAACAAGGGAGATTTTCTTAATCACAACCAGTCTAATCCTAACAAGTTGGTAGAGAACAATTATACATACACGTCATCGATAAAAGGCTTTTTATGTTGGTTTAAACTTTTCTGAGAGTAAATTCATCCCAAAATTTGATTTGGGTCTTTTGAAAAAGACAAACTGAAATCATTTATTTTGTTCTCAGATCCAAATAGATGGTATACCTTTATGATTTAATATCTAAATCCTGTTTGAATAAAGCTCTGGAACAAATTAATAAACAAATTAGTGTTGTCTCAATAATAAAATGGCGAATTATAAATAAATACCAAGAAAGATATTTTTGATGCCATATTTCATCAATGGAGCAATAATAAAGTAAAGTATTAATCAATTACATGTAATAATCAGAAAAAACAACAACATCCGAAACCAGACAATCACATGAATGTGAAGCAAGTTAAGAGCTAAATTTCTCATAGTATTATTATTATTTATGCAAATAAGGCAAATAATCACATACAATCGAAAAATATATAGATCGGAGACAGTAGTTTTAAAAAAGTTGAGACTTTGGGAGCGACGACTCATATTTTCGTGAACAATTGTCGATACAACAAGTAAAACAAATGTATTAATACATTCATACAAGTGTTTATTGTACTTATAAAGAAATCATGTTTATGAGCCTAGGAGTAATACTACTGTAACTCGTGGTGTAATTGTAATAGGGACTCACAGAGTAATACTATCCTGCTATTACTACTCACATATTAATACTACTGTGACTCTCAAAGTAATACTATGATTACTCACATACTCAAACTACTGTGACTCACGGAGTAATACGAGGATTATTCACAGAGTAATACTGTGACCACTCACAAAGCAATACTACGGTGACTCGTGGAGTAATACTACAACTACTCATGGAATAATTCTACGATTAATGACGTAATAATACTAGGGTAACACAGCAACTATTCAATATTTTACACAACATTATGTTATTCTGATTAGAACTTGTCTTGAGTTCTGCATAGAATGATCTATCTTCATTATCAATCTCAGCAAGTCATTCAGCTGTGTTGGCCAGCTCTAATTTGTGCCGCACGTGCAATTATTATACTTGACACATTTAAGGCATACATGACATGTCAAATGTAATATGATTGAGATCACGTAATTAAGTTAAAAAAAAAAATACTAGCCAACTATGGACCGCAGGCTCATGTGCCGCTCCCTTTTCATGGTAATTTTTTCCCTGACTAGGAGAAGGTCATTGTCCTAGCCATCATTTTTGTACTTAATGGAGTAATGTGGATACAGTCCTTCCTGTGTCCATGACTCCGGGCAAGAGCAGACACCAAATTGGCATGCATGTGAACAGCAGCCGCTTGTGCTGACATTGCTTCACACTTTCGCTCTGACAGGTGTTCAACTGCATCTGTCTGGAAGAGTGCCGGCAAATCGTTGTTTGAAGACAACGTTCAGCCTCCCTATCTTCATGGCCTGACAGCTCCTCCAATTACAGCCATGTAGGTCTGCTGCACACTCTTTGCTAATACAGTAGGATGCTGTTCATCAAAGTCAGGTCAAAGAGAATAAAAATCATGCGGAAGCAGCATGAAACTTACATGAGACGAGTCATGTTAGTGAGTTAGCGTTTTTAAGGACTGCCTTAAGCCCTTATCTGAGTATTCATTATCCAGTACCACCACTAGTGGTTGCTATCAAGGCGATGCCATACCAACGCAAATACATGCAGATGTTTTATTGGATCTATTGTTATTGTAGAGGTTTGTGTAGTGTGCTTGTTCACTTTATGAATCCTGGAACGTATCCCAGCTACTTAGGGAAAAAGGGTCACCAGCACATCATGACATTAAAATAAAATTGTAGAAAAAAGGACTCTTAACAATGTGTGGGTTAGTTCTCGCCACAAAAAGTAAATATTAGGTGAATGAGAGGAAAGTATTCATTAATTACAACCAGAGTCAACATACATGTGAGTTGTTTCTATTAATTCAATAGGAAGGTGGTAGAGAAGGTAAGGTTTGGTGTGTGTGTGTATGCTCAGCTATCAAGTATTTGTTCAGATGTTAACAGATGAGTTCAGAAGATGATTCAGAGCTTCATATCCACTAAATGCGATCTTATTTTCCCCAACATGTTTCGCTGCCTGTTATGAGTGCAAGGCAAACAGGCACAAAGAGAACACATCTTGGTGTGAAGTGGTCCTTTTCATGAGCTTTGTTGGCTTTAATTGGAGGTGAAAGGAGAACAGAGGAAGGCAAGTCAGAGTATATTATGTTAGTGAAAGTAGATTAATGCTGAATAGTTAATAGATTCCATCCGTCGCTGCTGATAATAGTATTTCCCAGGAACTTAAAAGCACAGTGAGACAGAATTGTTCCTTCTTGTTCATTTTGCATTAGCCTTGTCTTATTTCCTGAATCAAATTGAACAAGACCAGCTGAAATAAAATCAATACAACAGAAATTACGTACATTTTTATTTTCTGTGCGGCAGTTAAGAAATGCCTAAGGTGGTTGAGGATCACTGACTCAACTTACACATCTAAGGGGGTGCAACACAATGTTCTCTAGGGTTTAGCATGTTTAGAATCGGGTTTGTAAAATCAGATTGACAGTAGTTAGTAAATTAATTAGGGGTCTGACCTCCAAGAACATTATTCATTGAATGATTTTGCATAACCAGTTTTGCACATGTCTTAGGATAGAAATTTTTGATTATATTGGCCGTACTTGATCACTCTTCTCTACCAAGCACCAACACTTGGTTTAGCAGACACTGCACTTGTATCAATATTTTGACTTTTTATTTTATTTTATTCACCTTTTATTTCTTTTTAAAATAAAAACGCCCTCAAAGAGGGGAATTTCAATTTGCAATACATTCACAATTGAGGACATAAATATATTGGGTGTAAAAGTGTTGCACTTTTACAAATTGAATGCATCAAGTATTCTATTGAAACATGTTTGAAGAAAAAAAATGTTTTGTTTTCTATATTAAACCAACAAAAAGTTACATAAGAACTGTTGTTCTATGTTATGATATTGACCCACCAGTGTGTAAGCACATGAGCAGTTTCCCACCTGTGCAGAGTATCTTGCACTAACTGTGCTCTTTTTATCCACCACCCACTTTGAGGGCAGTGAACTACTCATTCTATTCATCCATTCTCCATGTCTGCTGCAAGTCAGTTCCAAATTATGTTGCACATGCAGAAGAACAGATACTCAAACATTTCTTGTTAATTCGGAAAAGTGATAATGAAATCAATAAAGTTTGAACTAAAATACAAGAAGGGGGAAGTTAAGTTAAGTTTTTTTTTTTTAAGACTAGATTGGCAACACTTGAGACTGGCTCTGGTTGGATTGGCTTTGTTTTATGTTGAAAGGTTTTGGGAGGCTATTATTTTGAAATCCTTTAAACTTTACGCTTTTGGTGAATCCTTTGAATTATTTAGCTGAACACAAAGAGTTTATTATATTTGCTAATGACATTAATGCTATAACATCATATCATGTTATTCTATTACTGTCTAACATATAAAAGAAACACTCAAGTTTACATGAACAATTCCAATAATTTTTTTGACAGGTAAAATGCTAACAAATATGAACGCATTTATAATTCAAAGTTTCTAACTATTTCTTGAGTTCAGCATAATTATATTGTAGTTTTTCTTCTTCCAAAAGCAAATCCAAAACTTAATCAAAAAAGGGATATGTGTTTTTTTGTGTAGTTAATGTGGATGATTAACAACACAACAGTACAGAGGCGTAGCATTCATCAAGTGAATATGCACCTGGAATAAATGCATGAAGTTGTCTTTTTTATTCCTGGGTTGGAGTGCATGGTTAATATTAGTGTCAGAAGCCCAGTGTGAGGCTGGTCGTGGCCTGTTGCCAGTGGTGAAATGACAAATATAGAAGGGCTGTGCTGGAAGCCGGGGCTGCCTTGAATTAATAATTGATGTTTTCTGGAAAAAGTTCTCACTTGACTCCACAACTTCCTCCTATGTGAATTTGTCTCCTGTCAATAATAATAACATTGAGTCTTTAAGTGTGAAAATATCTCTAAGTGCATAGAAACAAATTGAAGTGAACATATGCACTTCATTTGAGCACTGGCTGTCACACATTTACTTCCAAATGTCGCTCCCCCTATTTCCAACTCCCTGGTAGTTGTTTACAAGGGGAGATGTTGGCTCATTTGCATTGTAATGGCACGCTAAATTCTAGAGGCAAGTGACAAAAGGACTGTGTCTGTCTGTATTTGTGCCCCTGCTGTTTGTGGTCTCTCTGTCAGCCATAAAACAGGAGTTCTCATGATGAAATGTCCTTGTGAACGCAAGAAGTCCAAACAGAAGATCAGTGCGGAATCTCGTAAACACAGCCCCACACAAAAAAATAACACACACAGAGCTCTCTAAAGTAAGCTTCACGCAGGGACTGTTTTAACAGAACTCGTTGGTTTAACAAGTTCATGTTTTCTCGCTCTCGACGGTCTCTGCTTTAGATAAAAGTTTGGACGACAAGAATCCAATTGTTTTCATTATTGTAGCTATCAGGCTCTTCTTTTTCTTGTTAACAAGTGTACGGCTGTATATAATGTTAGTGCCACAGATGTAGTTTGATTTAATTAGTCATCATTTGCACGATAGTAGAGTGTTTGACTTCTAGTAGATACTGCAAAACCAAACAAATGTCTGACACCTGTAGGACACATAAGCCGTTGTAAAAATCAATGAGATAAAAAGTCAGATGCATATAAAAATGCTTTAGGGTTACCTTTTTTGTGGTTCCACTGCCTCACACCACTTAAGCAACCATGTCTTTAGTGCTGCCTTGGACTGCTTGGGTTTCAGAAGAATAAAAAAGGCTGCAGCATGTTTAAATACATATATGCCCTTTCTTAGAGAGACTCTAATCCATTAGACAATTTTGCATCGTAATGTAACACTAATAAAAGCAAAGCGAATGTACAAGATGAAACTCAACAAATGACAGATCTGTTTTGCATATAATTTACAAATAATTAAAATGTAGAACATGGTTTCTAAAGTGTTTTTATGTTTGTTTTATTTACACATTAACCAAGAACTTCTTAAGTCAGAACATTTTATGGACTCTTCAGAAAAGGGTTGCATCTTCTCCTATCCTCCTAACCTTTTTTCTCTATTAGTTTTTTTAAAAAGTGCACCTTGAACACTTAATACGGCTCCTTGTGAAGGTCTGGCTTTTAAGTCTATACTTCAAATATTTTTAAAGGTTATTAAAGTGCAGTAGTGATATAATTGAAATTGAGGAAAGGAAGGTTTTACTCTTTGTCAAATATTTTTAGAGGCATGTTTTTTTCTATAGAATCAAAGCAAAGAGAAAACATGTAAATGTATAATTCAGAAGTGGAAGAACAAACGTATATAGCCAGTGTTGTTGTAAACACAGCACATTACTTTTTTGTGGTTGCATTAGAGAATTAAAAATGTCTTTCTTATAAAAGGGTTATCTTTAATATGCAGTAAGCAAACCTTCTTGATTAATGAATTCATTTTTTTTTTTACAACCTTGTTTTGAAAATTAAAACAACTGAACAAGGAGAGTTTTTGTTAGTCAAACTGAGTGTTGACTAACCTTACTAATATTTCTGAACTCTTATTTTAAATAACAATGAGATGAATGGCTTCACTGTCACATATGGATGACACATTAAAATTAAGTGCAACATCGGAATATTGTCCTGAACGAAGCCACAGTACTTACTCTCCCTTTTTTTATATTTTTTATTTCCCTCTTCTTAATTTTCTTTCTACTGGGAAACCTCCCTCAAGGTTACATAACATTTATTAATCCTGAGGTGCCATCTGCTTCCAACAACACAAGCCATCACTAATTGTTCTCAATGCACGTTGCAATACACACAGCTTGGAGTCCTCTTTACTGTCAACTAAAGAAAATTAAATTTGAGTCTATCCCAAGAGCAATCGTGCCAAACAGAGCTCGCAAAAACACACATTCAGACCTATATTGTCTCTCTTTTGTCAAGATTAAAGCAGCTCAGGTTTGCAGGATTACTGGTTGGGGACTTTGTTAATTGTTTCCAATGGATCGCTTGGTGACATGGTGCGTGCATTGGTGTGTTGGGGTCAATCCGAGGGGGCAGGGATTACACAGCCCACCATGTACTTGTCTTGTTCTGTGCTTTGTGTGAGTGGGAACGCCACTAAAAGCCTGCTTGTAAATGATCTCAGTATAATACAGAGCTTTAGCTCAAACGGTTTTGTGCCATTCAACTTAAAGCAAGGATCTACCGTATACATGCACTGCAGATAATATGCGTTCACTCTGATTGTGAAAATAACTTGACTAAATATTATGAATATAGGTCAACGTGTGGTCAGTTAAAAGCATTTGCATATACAACCCTCCCCCATGACTATCACATATCAACCTCAGCTCACTTCCTTTTGTCATAACTGCATGTAAACACTGCACTAAATCAAACTAGATGATTAAGCTTACGTGTTATTGTTATTATGATCTATAATCCACACACTCATTTTATTGCGGCTTTCTGAAATACAGTATATACTTTGTTGATGACATGGGGAGAGATCTCACCATTTCTCATCTTAGAAAAAACTTTCTTGCAGTTTAGTAACTTAACTGTGATCTTTGGATTAATTAATAATTATAATTAAATTGCCTACATATTACGAGGAAATTAGATTAATAGATACAAAAATGGATTTAAATAATACATCTTTATTTCACTGTTAAAGTGTAAAAACCAAAAACATAAAATAGCATAGCACTGGCCAACACACATGCAATGAAAAATATTACACATTTTTATTAGATACCACACAAAACTAGAATGCCAAAATCTGAATAAGAATAATTGACTCACCACTCGTGAATGTGGATTTCCAGTCATAAACAATTCCTATTATACAAAGTGAAAAAAGGAACAAAGTATTTGCTTCACTAATGGAATATGTAACCATGTTTTAGATGTTTTAATTTTAGGCCTTCTGTCTGCTTTTAGTTCTTTGTCAGATGCCACGTTAAACATGTGTACCAAATGTACCAAAACACCCATTTTAGAGGCAATTTATATTTTTTGAATTTTTTGTATTTGACATTAAAAAAAGTATTCACAATAAATACTAAATAAACAACACAAATATAACAAATGACACAATTTTACACTATTTCAATAAGATATAGACTTGAAATATTAAAATAATCTAACAATATAACTTGAAGATGGTATCAAAATAGGTCTACCCAGGGGTCACCAACGTGGTCCCTCAACCATAGGAGTAGCCCATTATGAGCCTGTTCCAAAAGTCTTTTTGATACAATAAACATCTTATTTGGTCGAATTTTGTGTTATCTGGAGGAATATCATGTTTATACGTTTATTCATTTATTATTAAGTGTGTGCCCTTTATTAAGACATTCTTATTTGTGCAGGCTTTTCCATGATTTTCTAGGATCCTGTGTTTGTCTTGTTGTTATTGTTGTATATGTTGTTATGTATTGTTTTTGGTTGTTAAAGTGCTGTGGTCTAGAAAGGTGCTTTAGAAATAACCATTACTTACTTACTTACCTACTTTGTGTAGCTCGATGAAGGCAGAATTTGTGACCCCTAGTCTAGACAGTCTAAGTGCTGTTCTTATTTAGCACCAAATGCGCACTGTTTTGGTTCTTCCGAGGCCATTCCCAACATTGTCAATTGTATCATCATTTGACTCACAACAAAATCTCAGTTGACCGCCTGAGTTAGGACAACCAGCAGGGCTGAAACAAGAGGGATACCCCGACAATGGATTACCCCCATGTGTCCAAGATTAGTTGGATTGCAGTCATTAGGGTATATTCCAAGATAACCAAGATGATCTATTTTCTTTCCTAGATGATTGTAATCCCATCTATAAACCAGGCTAATACAATGACATATAGGGTATATTCAAAACTTTTCCTTAGTATTATTGAAAACATTTGTATGATAAACATTATAGATTCTGAAACTGATATGTTATTATTTTAAGTCTTAAAGCACTCATGGCACACTTTTGGATTGTTATGTAAACCAAGAAGTTACTCTATCTACTGTATATCTAAGTAACCCGCGTGCCTAGGTAATATTTAAAATTGAAAATCTATCAAACAGGCAAATCTGACTGTACTTCCTAATCGATAAAGTAGGCTGGACAATCTGTAGAAAGTCCAATTATTGTTTGACATGCTGGTGAACGGAGCACATAGAGAAAGGTGATCACATCCAGTAGATGGTGGATGAGCTTCAATCTGTTCTGTTAGTGACAAAGTTTCCGAGTAGCTTTCCCTCCACACCAGAAAGTTGTTTTCATCATGAGATCAAACTATGTTTTTACTCGTGTCAACAGCAAACATATTGTCAGCACAACCACTGTTTTCCTTTGTAGTACAAAGTACTGCAAGCTCAGAGCCACGGTCAAGGTCCCGAGAGTTTTTTGTTTGAACAAATCAAAAAGTTGAGCTGTTTCTGAAAGTTATTAGAGTGTGAGGGAACAAAAGCGTGTTTGAAGAGGCCAGAAAGCAAATCCAGCAACACATGAAAGTCACATGATGGGAACGCAGTTTCATTGTTGCCGAACTGCTAATTACTGGTACAACTTCACCATTGAAATCTTTCCATTCGTGAAAAAATAAATAAAAATGATTGTTAAAATAAATCGGCTGACAGCTCTCCTATGTGACTTTGATAGATGTCACATTCACAACATTATCCTTAGAAATCCTGACCTTTGGATGGAACGAATCTAAACAGCTTTTGGCATCTCCCTTTTGCTTTAGCATTTAGGTTTATTTGATGGGACATTAATGTGATGTTATGTGCCCTATGGCGTCCATATTGGAGGTCATATGTTCACGAGCTAGGATAAATGTCATCAGTTGACTTTGCTGTTTGAAGACCACTGACCTGCTCTGGGTCCTTTCTTTTCTGCAGGAATACTTCTTTGGTGTGATGCCTCTGGGCAAGGACACAAGAGTGTACTCAACAAAAAAATGATTCTGCTTCATGTACTATAGGTTTTAAAAAATAAAAAAAAATATACAAGGACATATTTGAGTTATAACTTTTTAATCACCATCATTGTTTTAAAACATTTTTTTTTTTTTTTGCAAAAGGTGAGTGGACTATCAATTGGGTCAGTTGTGTTTGTATGGTTGAAATACTGGACATGTGGATACCGTCTTCAGGTGCACACTCACGAGCAGACATGAGCACTTGCGTGTGCGCACACACTCAGTAGCTGACATTCTCCCTTTTTTCACC
Organism: Callionymus lyra; assembly: GCF_982586985.1. Taxonomy (NCBI): domain Eukaryota; kingdom Metazoa; phylum Chordata; class Actinopteri; order Syngnathiformes; family Callionymidae; genus Callionymus; species Callionymus lyra. The sequence goes on from NC_141833.1 coordinate 1,713,944, forward strand.
TCTAATTGGTCCTTCGGGAGTTGTCAAAGCTCTCATGGTCTACACAGACGCGCACACACATGCACGTGCACACACACACAGGTGATATTGTAGATTCAGGCACCAGTGTTAGAGAGGTACTGTGATCGTCACCTGAAGGTCACACACATTTATCAGTGTAGTGGGAAGACAAAGGCGAAGGCATGGTGACGGAATATCCTTGTCCGGAATTCTGTTTCAGCTCTTGTTGGAACATTGGCTGTTATTAATACACATCCGTTTCAGTTCAGGCCATAATGCATCAGTCCATGATGCGTTGTTGACACTTATTCTTGGTCCTCTTTGAAGCCAATTTCTTATGAAGATAACTTGTGTTGGTAATGTGATCCTTGTCATCCATTTGAATGTCTATTTAAAATGTGAAATTTTTCCAATGTGTTCCACTGATTGTCTTGGAAACTAAGGTTGTTGGTATTAGGTGATAATGTGGAAGTTTAGGTTTAAATTTACTTTTGTGTTTAACTCGACAACTTTTACAGAAAGTAAATGGATTTCTTGCTATTCTACTGTTTCTGTTTTTGGATTGAAGAGTACTGTTTACATTCCAGCCAAAAAAGGACAGTGTTGTCTCATTCATGAAACATGAGCATAACAAGCTTGTGTGTAATTTGAATTTACAGGATTTTGTATATATATATAAATACTGTATATATATATATATATATATGACAGAAATATGTGTGATGGCTCAAAACATCTTACCAGCCCAATTTCATATTCGGCTTAGTAAGTAGTATTATAAAAAAAAAAGCACAACTAGTACTTGTGATAGGAGGGTTGCTTTCACACATATCCATATCTTCTCAGTCTATTATCTAAATAATCCCCGAGCAACTGATCTCTCTGCTGTCAGACTGTGCTATTTACATTCAATTACTGCACTTGAAGGTTAAGCCTGATACAACCAGATGGTGCTGAGCATCCACCGTGATTGGTTTGAGCTACCATTAAGTGTGCCGCACTCATTAGACCAACAACACACTTTAATAGTGTTGACAAGCTTCTGTGCACTGCACTGATTCTTGGAAAGGTTTCCGTTCTGATGGTCACATAGATACAGATGCCAAATAGTCTGCAGTGTGTGCTGTTATAGGTTATAATTAGATGCTCTACTTAAAGAAGGGTGACATCTATACGGTGGTAAAAGTTACACTTTTAGCTCAAAACTCCACAAAATAGTCTGTTGTAAGTGCAGTCATCCAATTCAGCAGAAATGTGTTAAATATGTGTTTACCATTCTCACATTATCTTTCATCTGAAACTGACACCAACATTAGGACCAAAACATGGACATTTATGAACATAGATTTAAGATATTCAGATGCAAATACCATCACTAATACATGTAGTTAAATGCATTTACAAATAACTTTGATAATATTTGATAAAGTAGTTCTAGGTCTGTTCCTGGAAGCCTCTTCTTGGTCCAGGTGATTTTAATAATCATTACTATTAACCAACTGTTTCCTTTCTCAGTAAACTCAAACTAAGAGCATTGCTAAGTCATAGCTACTCTTTCCAATTACTCATTATGCAAAAAGTCCCTGAAAGCAAGCAAATAAAAGAACATTTTTGAACAAAGACAGCTTAAACTTTGTGTCTCAGAACCAGTTGAGCAACAAGCTGCATATCCTAATCATGGTCATTAAAGTCTTTAAGCTTCTATAATAAGGTCTTCTGAAAACTGTGCATCAAAGATAGGTTTTAGGTTTTCTAATATACTGTGCATGTGTCCTATTATGCAACTCAAACGCCTCTGCACAGATAGGGCTCAACAAAGGGTATAATTGAACCACAAACAAATTATTTCACTTAGAAGTTAAACCCTTTCCGGTTTTGCAAAGCAACAGAACATTTTAGTGTATTATTCCATTTTATCTACTTTGTGGTTTTAAAAATCATAGAGTTGGAGCCTAGCCAAAAATGAATGTCTTTCTAAAACACAAAATCACATTTTAAAGCACCAGGGAGTACAGTACAAACTATTGCTCACTGGAAATTAGATTTCCGGCTCGGTTGGACGGCACAACAACATTATGTTTCTGTTGTTAGAGTGAATATGGCTGAAGTGAAAATTATAAGGAAAGAAAAAAATCCAATAAAACTATTTAAATGTCTCTAACTACATTTATGGAATGCAACTACAACAATGAAACAAACGTATAAAACCGTGGGCAAAAGAAGGAAGAGACTGTTTGCTTTTAATATTTGTGGTTCCCTGGGTCTTCATTTTATGATCGTCATCATGATTTGAATACTTTCATTGTCAATGCTGAGGACATGAGCTGAAATTGTCAAATGATTCTTCTATTTCTGAACTTCATTGTCCGTAAGCCCTTCTAAATCCCATGCAGCTCCCACTGAATCCAAAAGAACAACACCTGACATTGATCCAGCATAAATAGTGTGTTGCCGTTGTAGAGAATCAAATGGCTTCTATTTGTATGGAAAGCAGCAGAGATAAAAAAGCACATTATTTTTGCAGGTTGCAGCGAGACGCACCAGGCTCTGTGTGGGAAGATAAAAGCTCAGTTCCTTTCAGTGTCCTAATTGCTGTGTAAGCTTCCCTTCCTGATCTTTCACCATAAATGGATTCATCGATCCAAAGCAGTTGGAACAAAGAAAAAAGTTTTTATAACCATATACAATGATAAATGTGATGTCATTATAACCATATAACAGTGTACTGCTGTGGTTCAATGGGGCCCCGTAGAGAAGCGCAGTCAATATTGGAAGTGAGGGGAGTCAATGGAACGCTTGTGACTGAAGCTGAAGTTTGACAGTTACCAATTCATCATAAGGTTGTACAAATCGGTACAAAAATGTAAGAAAAAAAAATAAAATTCTGTGTGATCGACTTTCGGTAGAAAATAATGCAACTAATACAACCTAACCTTTATTTTAAAGTCAAGCTGCCATCACACAAAACAGTATATCTTTGAAAACATGTTACTTGACTGGTCCATGTGAACTAGATCAACCTGGGACACTTCAGGTTGGTAAAGTCGTATATCTTCTCAGTCTATTAGTTAAATACACTAATTAAAGTAAAAGCCAGGACTGCAAGAGGAAATGAGGACTTTCTGGTAAATGCAAATTTATATGACATTGTTAAATACAGCAGTTGGTCACAGACAATGTTTTCATATGAAGTACTAAGTAAATATTTTAAGTAAACAGGAAGATAAAATGAGAAACTAACTAACTAAAAGTTGCCTTTGTTTTGTTGACTAATAAACAGGCTCTTATTTTCTATGGTATATTAAACATTGTTGAAGTTTCACTTTTCCGAAGAGTGGGGTTCGCCAAAAACGAACATGTTAAAACTTGCATATTGTTGCTTTATTTGAGAATGAGGTACTTGAAATAATAAAAGTGTACAACATTTAAGGAGTTCACTTCAAACACTAATGTGTGCTCAATAATACATACATTCTGTTAGCATATGCCTGCAGAACACGCTTGATAAATATGTACATCGTGATACAGTGTCATTTTAAAAGGCAACTAGATGGTGATCTCTGTCCAATAACCCCTGGCTCTGATCTACTAATTCGATGACACATGGTATTTTTTTCACTGACTGATTTTAGGTATGAATCTGCTAATGAACAGGCTTAAATGTGCACAATATCAATAGCAGCAAAAGTATAAAATGGGAAACGTATTATATGGTCCTAGGTGAGACACAAATAAAGGCTGAACATATATTTTATCATATCTCTATCAAGATATTAAAATCCAAGATATTAACATCTCAAACCCAACTATATTGCTCGATATCCTGTATGTAAACTAAAGCCGTCCAACAAGTCACTTTTGCACCAGCCGTTCCAGTCAACCACAAACTACCTTTGCTGTGGATTGACAGATGAAGCCAGTTATTGGTGAACATCCCCAGGGGGCGGACGTGAGGGAGACACACTCACACACTAAGCGAAGAATATGAACAAGAGTGAAGGATGCAGACATATTCTTCGACCGATTTAATGGTTAAGAGGAGGTCGTCTTCCATAATACGAAATATTTCAGAAATAAGGACGTTATCCAGAGTGTGGTGTCGTGAAGGTTGTGCTTTGTAGAGAGCAACAACAGCGGGTGTATTCAGCTGGGTCGACATCCGCCAGGCACGAAGACTTACAGACAGTACCCCCTATAACAATGCTAAACACATAAGTAAAAGAGTAACAAGTGAAGTTGTCATGTTGTCTTTGCAAGAAAATAACTCAATATTCACTTCCAACTACTTGTATTGTAATATAAATGTTCTATTGTAGTATAATGTTTTTATCATTCTGAAAATGTTTAGTTTTTTTCTTAAGTCATATTGTGATCAATCTATATATCGTATCAATATCGAGATATCTGGTCGAAATATCAACATATATAATCTTGTCCATCTTTTTCCAGCCCTTAAAGAAACCATTGTGTAAAAAAGTCTAAGTTTTAGTGTTGAAAACCATAGAATAAAATCGGACTCTACATAGACTAATGTGCTCTGGCACTGAAATGTCTTGTTATGTCTCAGTTAGAGGGGGAGTGTCTGGACACTGATCGAATGATGAACTCTCACACCAAACTTTGGAACTGATTGAAATCTTACTTCTGGTCCTACCAGGTCTTGACCTCTGTTCCTGTTTTTTTTCTCACACAGCCTCTGCTCCAAGCGTTTGAACCTGAAGGACTATGACTGATATACCCAGCTCACAACTCAAAGGAGCTCTACAGGCGAGATAGAAGAAGACTGACATCAACACAATCTCATATTCGCAATCATGAGGACTATTTTTCTGGGGGTTCTCATGCTGTGTCTGGGTTTTTACCTGGATGCGTTAGCTTTGAGTGGACAACGACCGAAACCCAGGAGTGCAAGGGGAACTGCCTCAGAGGACAGGGGACCACGGCTCAAGAGAGTCAGGCGTGGTTGGATGTGGAATCAGTTTTTCCTTCAAGAGGAGTACACGGGTAGTGACTACCAATACATTGGCAAGGTATGTGTTTTTGCTTTATTTCTGTTCCATGGTTACACACTCTCCTAGACAAAAAAAAATATTATGTCTGTCATGCCCAAATGAAAACAAGACATTATTTATAAATGGCAATCTCTGCCTAATCATTTTTGGATTTTTCAATTTAATGAATCCTGACATAATTTTCCCAGAAAGTGCCATCTAGTGGCCTTTTAAACTGTGTCATGATACAGCACCGGCTGGCTTATGAGGCCTCATCTACCATTGTTCATTGCTACTTACACAACTCTGACATTAAAGAATTGTTTTTGTGTGCAGTGCTGCATCTATCTTGGTAATTACTTATAATTTATTTTTTTTCTACTGTGTGAGGACATTGGATCTGATGTGTACTTCAACCTAGTTCTGTCAAATAACTATTTTTGATTTATAAGAAATGTATATTTTCATTTAAATTAATTGGGTATGTGTTTTCTTTAAATAATTAAATAACTATAGATTTAGTCAACCAAATTATTATCATTCCATAAGTTGTTTTATTAAATACATTTATGGAACAAGTATCAGTAGTATTTTTAGTAGTATTTCCCTCATTCCTTTTGCATTGAAGTCAAATCATGGGATGCCAACCAATTAATGCATTGTTGTGTTATTATGTTGTCAGAGACAGAAACATCAATGCTTCAAAGAACTATAATTTTTGGAGTCTAACAGATATTTTTGACAGTAGGTAATAATAACAACAAGGTTTCCGTTGACATCAAAACAAAGCTTTTGATCATAGCTGTTTTCTATGCTTCTTTGTGGAATTATATGTAGTTACGGCATCAGTAATGTTGTGCAAAATAGCATCGTACTTTTTCAGCAAGTTTTATACAGCGTAATTGGTCAAAACTACTCTATAAGTTATACCTTTGATTAAGAAGAGCTGTTAAAAATACCTCTCGTGTCTGCATTGCACTAAGCAGAAAAGGAAGAGTAACATTTATAATATTCTGGATCCTCTTCATTAAGTTGATATTCAAATTCTAGCCTATTAGCAAAGTTAGCGTATGGTGCAGAATGACAATAGCTTAGCTCTGCTTGTTTGATCAGCAGCCAGATGCCGGAAGGTATTGTGCTGCTCTGTATGAGGCGTGCCGTCTGACAGCAGAACAACAAAGTCGGCTTTGAAACAAACAAGTTTGCGGTGATTGAGGTAAACACAGAAGCGAGACAGTGTCAGCAGACTTTCTCTGGCCTTTCTGAGCGATGCCCTCTCATCTTGTAACGAGCTTATGTTTCAAAGGAAATCTTTCTCTATTTTAAGAGAGGAGGCCATACACTTCAATTAAAAGTCACATGAGTTGGGGTGAAAAACAAGTCAAGAGAGTAGTAAAAAGGAGAAGTGACACAACTAACATTGTTTGCGCGTACAACATCGGATCAAGGCAGGGCTGCCAACAATACTTTTGACTTCAGCAGTTTTTTCCTAGTCACCTTTTTGGGGTTATAATCGTTACACCTTGTGTAATTCACTTAAGCCGCAAAGACAAAACAATGTTTGTTGAGATGATACTTTAAAATAAAAGTTGAAAAAATACATTTTTATTTTTTTCTAATCCGATCAAACTTTGCTGATGGTCACCCATTTTAATTTTCAATAAGTATATCAAACAACATGACGTTTGTTTTGAGTCCAAATGTCTGACTGATGAAGGTTCACGAAACAGTTAGCCAATGAATGGGTGGTCTTGGTTTAAAACATGTTGTGAGGTTTTATTGAAATATTTTTTCATAGCCAGTTTTGATAGAACAAATGCTATCTAGTGGGCTTTGAAAATGAGGATAGCGCTTCATGAAGCTTCTCATTCCCTGACATTTTATAACTTAACCCTTGTGTTATCCTAGGGTCAAGGTGACCCGAAGGCCCGTAAACATGTGGTTTTTGATATCCCTTGTGTTGCTTTTGGGTCAAGGTGAACAACTTCAGCCACTGCATATATAGTTCTTGAAGCCAGGGAGGTTGTTCACCTTGACCTAGAGACAACACAAGGGATACTACAAACACATTGTTTTCAGGCAATGTTATCTTAACCCTGAGATAACACAAGGGTTAAGGTGAGATGGCCTTGGAAAATAAGCCAAAACAAAAGAAATGATTATTTTTATCAGTATTTTATAATAAAAGCTCAACTTTTAACTTGATATTTTGATACATGTTTGCTTGTGAAAACATTCGATGGCTGTGAGGCTTAGAAAGCAAAATAGCAGTTTAAAAAGGTTTTGTTGTGTGGTTGAGACTTTATTGAACTGGTAGTTGGAAGAGGATTTAAGCAATATATTAATAGACATGAAAATGCTCCTGAAAAAAAGTTTGCCGGGTATCATTTAACTGAAATTACCATCTTCTTCTTATTTGAAAAGAAGTGCTATAAACTGTTATTGCCCATATAGGTCATTTCACATGTTGTCACGAATGCTTACTACATAGTGAGCCTTTCCCTTTTGATGCAAAGGTTTGTCATCTACAGAAAAGTAGTTCTGCAAAGAGGTCTTGTGTTACTCTGTTCTATAAAAGGGTTGCATGAGAGGAACTTCAGATTCTAACAGTATTTAAACGTTCTTTTCAAAACAATGGAGGCATGCAATGTAATTTGTTCTTGCATGCCTTCAGAATTCTTATTGGGTAGGAGTTTTTTTTAATCATAAAAAAGGTTAGGGGGAATTACCAGTACACAAGAAAAGAGAGGCATTTAACATTTAATGAATAATTTTCTAAGAACACCATTCATTAGTAAAATATTCCACTTAAATATGTTTTTATATATAATAAGGATTGTGTGCGTTTCTTTAGTTTAATATTTAGATTACATCAACAACATTCAGCTGTGCATCCCTTTGGAACTATATTTTTTATTGATAGGATATCTGTTTTGAAATTGCTGTATTGTTAGCTTACTTACAACACAACTTTTTCCCCCAATGTTCTAGTGAGCCTCTCAAAATCACGTCAATGATCAGAATGTTCCGCAGGAAGCTGTAGCCAGTAGAAGGTTTAATTTGTGCCCTGTAATCTCATTTAAGCTCCTTTAATCTTTCAAACTGGCACAATGTATCACTTGCGACACGTATCATAAAAATAAAACATCAAATGTTGCAAAAAGTGGCAATTCAGGTTTCTATTATGGAAACTTTAATTGGGATTATCATTTGCTTTTTGTCTTGGCAAACGTCATTGAAAATCATTGTCAGCATAAAATGGGAGTTAAGCGGTCGGGGGCCTCGTGGGGTAAGAGATCCGGGTCATATAATGATTCCAGAAACAGCTCTCTGCTCTGGAAATGTGCTGTGTTGAAATGTCTGCGGGCTTCTTCAGCTTGTGTTAGGTGAAAGAACAGGGGTGTTGCAGCCTCACAAGACTGACAGATCAAATCAGACTGTGCACCACAGGAGCAAGAAGGTAGACGGATCAAAAGGAGAGAATGTAAGGTAAATTGAGGCGATGAGGTCGGTGGGTGAAGACGGGAAAGGGATATGTCTAACATGGAGGAAAAACAAGATACAAGAGAGCTTAGGTGTAAAGAAAAATTAGCAGACCAAAGGTATCAAACAAAGGTTTCATGAACTTCATGTAGGACAAAAAGCAGAGAGAGAAGAAGAAAAAAGAATCAGATTAATGCTCACATCAATTCATTTCATTGCTTGAACGAAATCCAGTGCTTTCTTTTAGTTATTAAAGTTCTTACTCATATCAGGCCCAGTTGACACACATGTCGTGTGACTGCAATATTGCAACATCAATTTAGTACTCTGCAATAGAGAAAGAGAGAGAAAGACGAGCTTAAAATGGTTTTGTCATCTACCGGCCCCTGTGGCTTGAATACAGAGCAGGGTTCAATTCTTTATCAGAGGCATTTGAGCAACACTAACGTTCCCACGACGTAAGTGGCTCATTTTCCTCCAAAACAAACACTAAATAAAAGATCATGAACTTCTTAGTATGATTATTTTTTTCCACATTACCATTAATAGTCACTTTTGCTATGATGTAGCTTGTTGTTCTCGAGAACAGACTCTTGAGGAATGAGGTAAAATATTGAATGATGATGTAGGTTTCACTATGTGTTTTTTAATAAGAAATTAATTAATTTGTTAGAATTGTCTGAGCTAAAATTGAGAAATGACTATTGGTGACAAGACAAAGTCTTTTCACGCCAATCTTTTCTGCAAAAAAACATAAAGCAAAGGGAAATACAAGTTATGAAGGTGTGAATACTAATGACGGGTTGATATGGTATCGTGATACAGCATCTGCTGGCTCATGAGGTCTCATCCACACATTGACAAATTCGATTTCTGGATCCCAATTTGAAGCTAAACATCTCACTTGGAATAAGATCTCCAATCCAAGTTGTTCCTTAAATCAAAAATAAGAGAAAAGGGAGCTGTAATCTCAAGAGATATAGCTTGTGCTGGTGTCGTCTTTGTATCCTGTTCATATTCTAGTCTTATACCACCAGCAGGCTGATGAGGTGTGACCCAGCATCCCTGCACACGGCTGCTCCACAGAGAAGCCTGGTGTGTGTGCAGGGTGGGTTATCAGCAGTGAGCCAGAAAAAGCCTGAGGGAAAGGAAGGAAAAGGCATTTTCTTCAGTCTTTGAAAATTGTGGCTGAGTCTAATTATCCCCAAGACTCATCCGAAATTAGTACATTTTTGTTTAGCGAGGTCTTCTTGAATTCACTATCATTAGAGATTAAAAAATAATCTGTATTTATCCAACAGGGGAATCAGAACATTCCAGTGATCAATATTTGTTTACAAATGCAGTAATACCTCTTTTGTCGAACCAGATTCCTTTAAGTTATCTAAAAAGGAAAACTTGATGTAATTTGCATTCAGGATTTTAAAAACTTCCCACTTTCAATGAATGCATCATTATATACTTGGGGATGTTACTATATAGTTATATAGTTACACTGTAATTGTAAAATATGTTTTTTTGTATTTTTAAATAATTGGACATTTTACAGGGCAGAATACTTAGTGTACCAAATGAAGTGTTCAATTGTGTTGATTGTGTCAACACAAATGTCTAATATAATTCCGATGAACCACTTTCCAAATCATTAAATTTGTTCTGAAAGAAGAAATTTGATTTAATCTGCAAATTAAAAAATGAAATGAAGTAGGATTGTCGTGATGTATGATAGAAAGATTCCATCCTACCTACCATTGATAATAATAATAATAAATAAATAAGTAATCTTTTTTTCACTTATAGTCCAATAAAAGCTACACAATTGGACTCTATTTAAATGAGGCATTATTGTTTTTACAAAAGAACATCTAAAATGAAAGTTTGTATACAACATCTCTGTTATTTTCCAACTTTCAGCAGACCTGGTAGTTTTAATAAACAGCATATATTTTTGCAAAGGTAAAGCAATGACACAAAAATAAGATGGTTTGGCCCGTGAGATTGTTATTGTTACTATTTGTTTATTTAGGGGTTTATCTGGAGTTTTAGTCCAGCTTAAGGATAGCTGAATTAATAAAAATTCATCAGATTGTATATTATTTGTTGGAAAATAGGAAGATCCTTCTGTGTAAATGGCACATTCTCATTGGTGCAATATCCTCCAGTCCTTTCAGAGATTAGCTTAGCTCTTTGGACTTCAGAGGCAAAGAACTGGGTACAAAGATACTTAGTTGAAAGGAAAGCCTTTCACCGCCCAGTCTGCAGATTTGCAAAGAGCTCAAACATCAGCACTCTACTGCATCGATAACTTGGAAAGTGAATTTTTTGAACCCCTAAGTGCAGACTATATTCTCTTAAAATACATATCTTTGCGAAATTAATATATTTAGTATATGCCTTTTGACTATTTAACAAGTGTATTTATTTATTTTTGACAAGGATTGCTTATCATAATTACTACACATGGCTGAGGTATATACTGCATAATTATGCAGAATGTTTAACTCAAATATTAAGTCATTAAGACATTCTTGAGTGATAAATCAATGACATGGTGATTTATGGGTCGATGAAGCCTCATGAGCCAACCAATGCGGTATTATGATACATTTTGAAATGCCACTAGATGGCACTCTGAGTGAGTAGGATGTCAGGTTTAATTGAATGCATAGGTCACAGCCAAAGATTATAAAACACAGAGTGCCATCTAGTGGCCTTTTAAAGTCACTGTATCATGATACAGCTGATGCTGTATTATGAGACCTCATCAATCCATCAGAAGTGATTGACATCCAATTCAGCCTTGAGAAGAACATCGATCACTGAACATGTCTAAAACAAACTTGTCTCAAAAAATATTTTCATCAAAGTTACAAAAACATTGATTCAATAATAATTCAACAGTTTCTAGTTAAGGTCACTTAGAAAGAGAATTTGATTTTAGCATGTCTTTAAAACAAAACAAAACAAACAAACTCAGACAATAATTTCATGGCTTTTGGAAAGGTTTATTAACACTATCTATAAAATGAGCAAAAAAACAAAACTATTCTGCTTGTTTGTACAATGTGGAAAAGTGAGTAAATACCAGGAAAATAATTGTGGACAAATAGGGTTCATTTTTGAATCCAATTTGCAAATGCCTTAAGGTGTAATGTTCATTTGTTCTGACAATTACACACAAGTATAAACACCATGGGAAATTCCACTAATCATGCCACTCAGGGTATCCACTTTTGTAAAATGGTTCTCTTGTGTTTAAACCACAAGAGATCGGAAGGAGGCGAAGTAAAAGTAATTCAGTTAACTGCTCTTGGATGACTACACTACAGCAAAAAAATTTTATGCTGCAAAAAATTCAATTACAAGAGGCTTTTTTTGATCTCCTCAAGTACATGGGTTCAGAAGGTCAAGCTTTTAGCAGTCAACATCCACTTGAGTTGCAAAAACCGTCATATAGAGTAGAATATAATTAAATATTTATACTAACACATAAACACAGCAGAAAATTAACAGTCGTGTTAATTGTTGTATGACACTTGGAAAGAACATGTTCCTGAACCAAGGGGTGAAAGATTCTGGTGCTTTATTTTAGTGCTGCATCATTTCCTCTTACATTGAATTATGTATTTATATATAGAGATATTAGAATTAGGGAGTCAACACACCCACGTTGCATGCTGTTTAAAGAACACACACTTTAGCCCCAGAATAGTACTGACATCCTTTCTAAAGAATGTTCCAAACAACGTCTAAGGACAATTGTTTAAGAGAAGAAAAGGACATTAACACTGTCTGGCACTGCATAGGCAAAGACATTATTTCAAAATACTGGTTTTGCATAGATAACACCTAAATGGTTCCTAGCTGTACACACTATAAAGTCATCTGCAATTTTTTTTTTTGTTAAACCTGCAAACCATTTTGCTTACATGCATCATGCAGTCAAACACGACATGCTGGCATTTCACAAATAAGAAGCAGCCCTAAAGGCGGCCTATTTATTGCTTCATTCTCTTCCATGGTAACTAGGACTCTTTTGTTTAGTGTATTATGATTTCAGCATTTCTCTAAGCTCATCTCTCATTCGGCTTCACATGCCTCTACCCTCTGCAATAGTACACTAGAACTAAGGGAATGAAGAATGCTAAAATGAGTGCATCCATGAGAACATTATATATATTTAATAATTATTTTTCTTCCCCAAGTTTTCAATTTTTACACTATTGATTTTGACATTACTATATTAAATGTTATCCCTAATGGGACATTTAGATCTAATAATATGTACTGTATATACAATAGTCGTTGCTGTGCAGTGAGTACCACACTGGAGTGAGTACAGAGCCCAGGGGTGTCCCAGTTCTCAGTGCCAGAACCGAGGAGTGATGTAGGCCCAACCTGATTGACTACCGGCGGCCAGAAAGAAAGTCTAAAGGTTTCCTCGTCAATACCTTGACTATGTGGGGATCAGTCTGCTAGGAGAAGATAATACGAAGTGTATCTTGCTATCCATCCCAAAGTGTGGGTAACCCTGAACAGCGTGTACCCTATTCCAATTGCTATTTGGATCTCCACAATTACTAATACAATTAGTGATATAGTGAAATACAACAGTTTTTATGTTTGCCATATCAATTCTTGAATACGCTTATCCATCTTGTGATTGTCATCAATGGATATTCAGAGATCAACAAAGTATGAAAGCAGGTGCTGAAAAGGTTTGGTCTAGGAGGGAAAATCATTTGAAAAAGTCTCAGGTGGATAATAATGATTTTGCACAAATGATTTTCAAGCAGTTATGTTTTAGGTCTTTAAAAACTCAGTCGATTATGACAGGGCAATAATATCTAGGATGCTTGGTGATCGATAAATGATATTTGGCAGTATTTAATAAGACTGATTAATAACACAGACGCAGCTTACGGCTCTCTTAATGGCTTTTTAAGTTTACTTTCTTACACAGAAAAAAAAAAGTTCCCATCGGTCTTTCTCTTCCACAAACACACACACATTCACACGGACATAATCAAAGCATTCACCTTAGCACCTGGCCTGAAGGAGTGAAGCTGGTATGAAGGGATGAAAGGTGAACAGGGAGAACCTTCAGGTCAAAAAAATACAGACAAAGACAGGGCGAGAGTGAAGCTGGCAGGTTAGAGCTGCAGGTATCACAGTAGATCCGATAGATGTTTACTCCTCTAGGCACAACACCAACTCTGCTTTCTGCTGTACTTTCTTGATTTTCTGCCTTACTTTTATACCTTCAGAAGAGTCTTTGTTTTTATTTGACTGCAGTTCTTTCATGGTCTCTTTGGTCTTCTTTGCTTTGATTCTATATAAAGCGGTACTACACTTTTCTTCCACCTCTCAGTCCAGCCATATGACATAAAGGTTTTTGATCTGTGCACAGTAGAAAAAAAAACGGTCAACAAAACTACAAGTTTTACCCTATCAAACTGAACAGAATGAAATGCAATATTAATTTATTGGATATCTCTGACCAGTAGTTTTGAGGATCTATTCTGTTTTTGTTTCTCTGTGGTTGTAGTATAAATCAGTGGATTGAGATGAAAACATTTCCGCAAATGTGTTGAAAAGAAGAGACGCAATTTATTTCACTATTTTAAACTTTGGTAATTTATAGCAGAACATATAACATAATAAAGCAAATAAATAAATACAAAAAAACATATAAATCATGAAATTATAAATAGGTTATTCTCGTGTTGTCGGTCTTTGATAGAACATAGAGTCATCCGGCTATATCCCAACCACCAGCACACAAATTATATTGAGTAAATGTTTAACAATGAATGTAGATGGAGACCAAATTCTACAGCAAAAGTGACCAAAATACTTTGGTTGATGAGGCCTCATAAAACAGCATCAGCTGTATAATGACTTGTATCATGGAAGGCTCTGCTTTGTATTTCTTGAGGCGTCATCAACCCATCACTACAAACACCAACTAATGACGAGCTCATTATATAACTCAACCCGTAGATGAACCTTTTGTTCAACTAGTTCAATCTTGAATCAATGCAACAATGCCTGAATTTGCAGATATTTCTCTAAAATAACCATTTTTTATTATTCAGAAGGTACAGGAAACTGCGATACAGCCCTTGGTGAGATTAACTTATTTACTAATTACTCAACTTGGCTGAGCCACTGTTGGTACAAAAATGGCTGCTGACTGCGTCTGCTGTGGTTCTTGTGCCCACGAGTGAAGAGTGCCTCAATCCGAGCAAACACTCGCAATTATTCTGTTAAGCGCCAGGACCTTGGCAGTCAAACACCTCTGTGTCTACACAAACAATTTAGACCCAATTAATTATGATGCTTCATTCAGATTATGTGTTGATGAAACAGTTCCATGTACTTGATCGAATCCTGTTCTCTGTATTTGCAGGAATCATTTGGGTTAAGTGACTTTTCTGTGAATTAAACCTAATTCAATCCTAAATACGTCTAAACAGTGTATTGTTAAACTGTCATGCCTGTTGCAATGGAAAACAAAGTTATTTATAAAACCTGTAAATAACCAATAGAAGCCAATTTTAACAAAGAGGTGCAATTTAAAACCCTTAAGAAATAAAGTTATATCTGCTATATTAAGGAAGTTTTGGTAAATGCAACATTTTAATCAAACATATCAAAAGCATATATCCTAAATTAATTTCGTACTCACTAAATTCTGCATTGTTCTACCCACCTTTATTGTGATGAAATTTTAAATAAATGTTCTGTATAATCCAGTAGTAACTTAACATGTCTGTGTCTCTGCAGCTTCAGTCGGACCAGGACCATGGTAACGGGGTGGTCAAGTATGTTCTCTCTGGCGAAGGGGCTGGCACAGTCTTCGTCATTGACGAGAATAATGGAGACCTGCATGCCACTCGTCGACTGGACCGAGAGGAGAAGTCATTTTACATCCTGAAAGCCACGGTGGTCAATAAACGGACTGGTCTGAAACTTGAGCCCGAAACAGAGTTCACGGTGAAATTGCACGACATCAACGACAACGAACCAACGTTCAGCAAAGAGGTGTACATTGGAAGTGTACCAGAGAGGTCTGACATTGGTAAGGACAGTTTCTCACGTATTAAAATCATTCAATCATTACCAAATTTGGTATTTAAAGCCTCGCTTAATGTATTTCCAGGTACATCAGTAATCCAGGTGACAGCAACAGATGCTGATGACGGCATGTATGGAAACAGTGCTAAACTAGTCTACAGCATTAGCCAAGGACATCCCTACTTCTCTGTGGACCCAAATACCGGTAGGTTTTATGTGTACTTAACTATGAAATCTACTGTTTATTCTCTATCCACCTATTATCACTGGCGATGACTTAAAGCAGTGACCCCTTAGCACCATCCGGGACCCGATACCAGTGTCTGTGGCATTTAGTACCGGACAGTGATGATTTACTCTCCAAAACAACATTAACCTATGACAATCCGAGTTCTTGAAACTCAAAATCGCAGTTTTGTTAAAGGAACACCAATCTGTTTGAGCGCGATCATGCAATTTATCTTTGTTTTTTGCCATTTATGCTATTTTAATTCTGCTGTTTTTATCTGAAGGCTGGTGGCTGAAAAAAAGCTTTTACTAAGTTGGTCTGTGCTGCAAAAATATGCCTGACCTGGAATACTTGATTCTTTTTTAAGAGAAAAAAATGAAGGGTATTGTAAAACCAACTAAATGTCTTGATGGATTCACACTGAGAATTCTTTTAAATACTAAATAGTGACAGCGTTTATTCAAAGGACTGTGAAGTCTTAAAATTGTGTTTCCTTTCTTTCACGCACAGATAGACAATGCAATATAGATTTAATTTTGTATTTTTTTGTGCGTTTGTCCAGGTGTAATCCGTACAGCCCTTGGTCCTGGTGATATGGATCGAGAGCAGAGGGAACATTACCAGGTAGTCATTGAGGCTAAAGACATGGCTGGACAGAGAGGAGGACTCACTGGGACCACTGTGGTTAACATTAGTCTCACTGATGTCAACGACAACTCCCCACGCTTCACTCACAGTAAGAGTTCAATCTTTGATCCTAATGCACGGAACAAAAATAGCGGTATCAATTAATTAAACAAGCACACATTTGTCATTCATTTAATCATCAAAGATAAGCTAGCTAACATTCACTGTATAAAAGATGAGGCTATTTTTATTGGAGCCAAGGTTGACCAACTTATGACGAACAACTGCATTTGAATTAGGGCTGGGCATCACAACCTTAAATTGATACAACGGTTTGAAATAAATCCCAATCGTATGTATCCGTATACATCTCGGTGTATATTTAAGTCTGGAAATTGCTACCAATTATTTTTCTCTCAAAATGTTTGTCTCTGCTTGAGTTGCAGAGACAACAGAGAATGGCTGCATTTGCTCTGTGTGGAAATTTGATTAATCTGCTGGACATTTAGTCTACAAAGTGCAACATGTGATGTTGTGCAATGTGTTGACATCATTGATGGTATGACAGTGCAGTACAAACATCTATGGTTTACTGTTTCCACCACGTATACCGCAAAGATCTACTTTGAATTAGAAAATTATTTCACAACATTGAATGTTTTCCTCTCATAGAAATCTATTCAATTTCATAATTAAATTCATAGATGTATTTGTTACATTTTCAATTAAAATCTTGAAAATAGAATACTATTTTTATGGAGGTGATTGGTGATGGGTCGATGAGGCGTCATGAAGCGTTTCAACACACAGCCACCAGTGGCGGCTGGCCCATAGAGGGCGCTAAGGTGCCGCCACTCCACCGATTTGGCTGGTTTTATTTTCAAATGTTTTTTATATTTGATTTGATTTGTTATTATATTATTTTATTGATGAGTCTGTATGTTTGTAGAATTCTTCACACTGACAAACTATATTTTAATTGATTCAGGTCCTGCTAATAATCTTTCTATCTTATTTGGGGTATGTGGAGTCGCTTTAAGAATAGCCCATCAGTGACATCACGTTTATGTAACTCAGCCAATCACACATCGCTCAAAAGTGATGGAGATGTGTCATCTTTAAGTGTGATTTTGGGCGCTGAAAAAAGCGACCCCTGTTGTTGCAATACATAAGAGAAACATTCACTCTCTAAACAATTTATTTATTTTCTTTTTCTTTTTCTTTTTTTTGTGCAGTGTCTTTGTATGTGATAATGATATGTTGGTAGAAATTATCTCTTTTTTCCTGGTGCATAGGAAATGTTTTTAAATAATTTCCCCATAGTTTTTTTTATTTTTTATAATTTGGTGTATTCTGATTGGGTAACAGTGATGTTCTCCTGCTGTGGAAAACAAACACTCACTTGGAAAAGATGCCTCAGCAATGAGGAGGTGGATTTATTTAAATAAGACAATTCTTTTTTAACCAAGTTTAACCAACAGAAAATAAAATAAATAATTTACCAAGATTCAATTTAAAATTAATTTGAATAAAAATGGATCAAGTGGAAAATTTGAGACGTACAGGATGAAAAAAAAGAAAGAGGCAGCTCTATAATTCTCATTTAGAAACGCAAATGATCCGCAATCTTTTGACGGATGCGCTTCTTTAACAGTTTGGCACGCATCCATTTCAGTTCGAAACAGTCCTGGTATCAGTCACATGACTTTCTTGAAGCAATACGCGCACCGACACGTGTGTTGCTGTCTAATCTCGACGCATGCGCTGACGAATCAGTATTACTGGACCCATAACTAGAGGTGATGGATGGTGGAAATATCAATAATAATTGTGAGGGATTTGTCAGTTTAAACATGTATGTTACCTCGGGGTCAAGGAGACCAAAAGGCCTGAAAAACATTTTTTTTTGTGGCATTCCTTGTGTTTCTTTTAGGTCAAGATGAACGACCTCCGTCACATGCATTTCTAGAATTGTGACTTAAAGAAACATTGCCTTTGCAAAGTAAACCATGAGATGTGCAAAACTTTTTTTTATCATTCGAATCATATCCATACAATTATGTTGAACCCTACATTTTGGATTTCACAGCTATTTTACTAATGGTTTTGATCTTTTCAAATTGATTTTTACACTTCCGAGAGCTCATATTTCTTAGAATGACACCTCTTAACCACAATTATCTCCTCATAGAAGAAGACAATATGTTGTAAAAGTAACTGTGGACACCTAATTCGGTGTCGAGGGTTGAATGAAGCGATGAACCGCTAAACATCAAAGATCCCGACTAATTATAGTTCCCTTGAATAGCACTTTCACGACTGCATTTAAATTAAATGTTTCCATGGTAATGTGAGTAGAAAGAATGCTAGCCTTAATGAGGTCCTCAATCGAAATTGTTATGACAGAAAATTCTAAAAATACTCTTGTATATTGATAGACATGTCAAAGATCGGCCGAGGCTGTCATATTTTGGTAAATATTGAAGTCAATGAGCAGGTTGTCAACTGTTAACTGTAACCTTTACATCATTTTCCATGGCTTGTTGAAGCTCTCCGTGCTGAGAAATGATTGCCACTCTTGCTATAAAAACACCAGCTGTGTATGCAATTGGAAGAGGAATTAGGCCAACTTGTGTTAAATCACCCCAAAATCCTGCAGAATTAATTAAATCTTTATAATACAACCATGTCCACTGTAAACATTCAGGCTCGTGGGGACCGGCTCAGCTCTGAGACCATATTAGAGTGTTAAACTCTGAGTAATGGCTCTTAGAGGGAGTTATTGGTGTGGTTAGTGCTGCTCTAATGTTAATGTTGCCTTTAGAGGTCTCAGAAGTTAAAGAAAAAACCTTAGTTCTATTATTTATATTGACACAGAACACTGTGTTGCTTGTTAGGTTCATATGTAATCCTGTAAAGCCAGGACAAATAAATAGCATGAACCATTTAGTTTTCTTTTTTTAGGTAATAGGAAAGCAGTTGGCGTCCTAATTTTACTGAAAATTATGTGATAGCGAAGCAAATGTTTTATCTGGTCGTGTTAGCTTTCAAACGGTTGTGACAAGATTGCGCACACTATGAGACTAACCATGTTTTGGCAGTCCATTCTCTACCTTTGCAGCGTTTGTGTTTTCACACAGGTATAATGAGGGGAAAATAACAGATCAAGCTGCACAAATCTGGATGTATTCTATATCTCTTGTATTGAAGTTCTTGAGATCTACCCAGAGTGAACAACTGTCCAGTCCATTTAAAAAG
Organism: Callionymus lyra; assembly: GCF_982586985.1. Taxonomy (NCBI): domain Eukaryota; kingdom Metazoa; phylum Chordata; class Actinopteri; order Syngnathiformes; family Callionymidae; genus Callionymus; species Callionymus lyra. Next base: position 1,733,612 of record NC_141833.1, read on the forward strand.
CTGTGTCAAAATGTATTTTAATGAAAAATGTTAGTCATGTTTATTATTAAGGACATGGCATATTTCAGCATGCCTGAACATTAGTCGTAGAATTAACACCTAATTTATTAAGCATACATTTGCTCTTCATTTCACGACATTTGGATGTTCTTTTTTAAACCATTATTACTTTAACAGCCCAGGAAAAAGAAAATAATAAACAGATTATCTTCTTATTATACACACTCACACGTCTGTTAAAAATCAGTAAGCTAAGTCGGCTTTATTTGTAAAGCACCTTTCACAGACCAGGGTCTGAAAGCGCTTCAACAACAAAACAATACTCAGTTTAAAAATACATACACATTTTAAAACTTGTTGTAGATAGTGTGTACGATAGAGACGAGTTCGATGTTTGGTTGTCATAAGTGGATCGCTGCAGAGTTCAGACAAAAGTGTTGTTTTTTGTTTTTTATTGTTCAAGACGTCATTTAAAAAAAAGGTAACCTTTTGTGAATTAGAACACGCTTAACGGTTCACAGGAGCATCTAGAAAACCAAGTCAACATCTGATGTTTCTGTTTTTTTCCCAGTTATTTTAAAATCATCTCACTTGTTCATAAAGGCACAGGCAGGATATCACATATTTCTTTTATATTTTTCACATATTTAGCATTCAATACAACAGTACCAAATTTGCAAGCAAATAAGCAATAATAAGCAATAATTTTAAACTAAATGAGAATGCATAGTAACAATGTCTTATCACTGACCCTCTTAGATTTAGCGGAGGATGCAGCGGTGTTTCACTTAAGCTACACTTAATGTTATCCTTTACAGCATATATTCCCCACCAAAACTTTTTTCATTTAAAATAACATTTAATGTTTTTCAAAAGCTTGTTTACGAAAAGGTGAAACACAAAGTTCTTATTAACACAACAGCGGTGAAAATGTGACCTTTTTACTCACAGAAAATGATTTCCTCTTGCCAAAGTCTAAGGGGGTTGGCTTGGATAAAAACAAATTATTTGATTTATGTAAACAGAGCTGTGCCAAAAATAATTCTGTTTTTCTCTATGAGGTCGGATTTGAAGGTTCAATGTTGCAATGTCTTTGGGTGAATAATCATAATTGTAGCGGTGTTGTTATAAACGTATACTGAAGGGAAACTATGACAACGGTAATGTGCATGTTAACTGCTTGTTAGACGAAGCACAGTCTTTGTAGTAGTCGGCTAGTTAACCATGACAAAATGTGTAAGAATTACTATTCATTTTATTAAAGCAATTTCTGTTTGCTATTCACATTTAGTTATTTATATTTGAGAGTGCTTACTTTTGTACTAAAGTCTGGACTGAAGGATGCATGTTGCTTCCCGTGGTCTTCATCTCTTCATATTTTCTCATTAAATTTCAACTTGTTTCATTTGTAATAAGGACCTCAGAATCTCAGTAGAACACCCTACACACCTTGGTCCGGGGTGTCAATTCATTTTTACTTCACTCCAGGACTCCAATCAGTGCTGCCGTTGTCGGCGCCTGGAGGTAACACAATCTCTATCCGGCCAGAAAGAAGTGGAGATGAAATCTGTGTCACCTCTGTACTCCTCTGGGCTGAACCAGACTCCCACTTGTTTGTTTAAGTGCCTTGCTTGCAGACAGGGACCAAAACACAGAATACATCAAAGAATGCTTGAAATGCTGGCGAGAATGAAATTGTTGACCCGGGAAGCAACATATAACATCAAGGTTTTTTTTTTTTATCTGGGATTCTTAGATGTGAACACAAAACCAGTGCAAACAATTTTTAAGGGCTGACTGGTGTTCTATTGCTGCAGGTTAAATAATTGTATGCTCCGTACACACAAGCTCATTGACCTTTCAATAAGCTTATATTCATCAAATGTATAGAATCACCACCATTTATCTACCACTTCACTTTGAACCGCTGTTTGGTTTCCAGTGCAGGGTGGACTTTATCAGGGCTGGTTTCTTCGGTTTGGTAACCACGGGATCTCATGAATGCTTCAGGCAGATAATGTGTAGCCTTTGGTTCCCTCAGACCAGAACCTCCACTTTTTCTTTACTGTTGCAGGTACAGTAGCCCTAAAAAGAATCAGCTCCTCTAAATCAAAACCATCGGTCGGGAAAGGGTGAAATGTCCCATCCAGGTTGGAAGATAGAGGGAGAGAAATCAGGCAGGTGTATGGAATGTTGTTGAATCAAGGAAAGGTTTCGAGACGCTATCAGATTATTCGCCAGCAGTCTATTGTGCTCTTAGGTCTTAGAGCAAGACCGCGTTGTGTGCCTTATTGTCCCCTAGGGGGTTTTCACTGATAAAGCGTTTAATATATCCTCATAATGACCAAGTGAGCTTCAAAGATCCTACTCTAATGCAAGTTTAAATTAGATTTCTGCCTTACCACCGCGGTCTTTGTATCCTGCAGCCTTAACTTCCAGTTAAGATTTGCCTGCCTGTAAACTATAGTGCAAATGTTGATTCCAGTATTATGACAGAAAACATCAGGACACAATGCAATGCAGATGGACATGGATAGTTTGTGATATTTAGGAACAATTGTCATATTAAATACTTTTTTTTTATTGAGAATGAAGAGAATTTGACAAGTGAGCTTTTTCTAAATATTTTTTTAAGAACTAAAACATTTTTGGGGGTCGTTTTTTCTAGTCTTAGAATTACATCATATTCTTTTTGCTATGGATTATCACATGTTCTGCATGCAGTATAGACCTAGTGCTCACAAATATAACACTTGAAGAGGGAAGGTGATAAAACAGTAATAGTTTAGTAATAGGCCACAGTTTCTTTAATCTTTTTGGACAACTTACTTGTCTCCAATCCCCTCAGTTGCATTGATCCTGTGGTTTCTACTGAACATGGCATAACGCTGTACATTCATTGAAAAAATACAAAAAAAACAGTTTCGCGTCAATTAAAAAAAAACACTTCCAACATTAGTTAGAGTTTTTGCACTGGCAATGGGTTTATTGTATGTGAGAAAGAAGGTTTCTCTCCTAAATGAAAGTAGGTCTCTAATAGATATAGGAAACATCCATGATAGTGAGGACCTCACCAACAGATGAAAATAGTGTAGGATGAACAGATGGAGATGATTTTAGAACTGTCTTCCTGAAATTTTAAGACTTACCAAGCCTGTCTATCTCAATTATTAATTAACACGTGCACTGTGAATACACAGGAAAACATCTTGCGTTAACATGCAAAAACAAACAGACATGAAGGCACCAAAACAGACACAGGTTGAGGGCTGTCGAGCTGCCAGAGCAGTCGATGCCTGCTGCGTCCCGGCAGCATATAATTACTCCCTGAAGTGCTTTAGACACTACATGTGGTCCCTTGTGTGGTGCACATATACACACACACATGCTAATGTAGGCATTCTGATATGAAAGTACCTACAGGGTTCATTTCAGAGTGACATCTCATTTGCATTAACGTAGATGTGTTTATGTTACGTCCGTCCCAAGAAAATGAGTTGCTATCAGTCATGTCTTATCAAGTTTGATATTGCATAGTAACAGCACACCATTTTAATTTTTAATTTTTTTAATTTTTAATTTTTGAATTATTAATGGAATATTACAGGCTTCAAAATATTTCTCAGCCTTCATTGTCTGGTATTTCCTTTTGGAGAATCCATATTTTGACGGTGTTAAACAATGTTGTGAAGGTATTTTTGTGGATTAGCGTTCAAGGTTTAAACTGGTAAAAGGAGAAAACGTTCTTGTTGAAACATTAATGTCAAAAAGTGAATAATAAAAAAAAAACAGATAGAGAAAATGGGAAATGTGGATTGAAGCCCAACATCATGGAAAGTTTGACACAGAACAGGCCACAACTTAGTTTCTGCGCAATAAAATTGGCCAGTTTGAAAGGCCACTAGATGGCACTCTACAGGAAAATGATGTCAGGTTTCATTGAATTAGTAGGCCAGAGCCAAAGATTATAAAGCAGAAGGTGCCATCTAGTGGCCTTTCAGAATTAAGACACTGCATCATTATAAAGTTGACGCTGGATTATGAAGCTTCATCAACCCATCACTAGAAAACACCGTCTCTGTTTGATGGTCACATGGATACTCACATATTATCTGTGCTGATCGTCGAGGCATAGTGACATTGTGAATGTCATCGTTAAAATATAAGCAAGAGAGTTCTACTTCTTCAGTCACATGACCTAATTGTTGCTTAAATGGTGGATTTTTTTTAATTATTTTAGATATTTTGGATTCATCAGGTTTTGGGTTAATTTTTTTTTAAATTTGTCTTTTCTTTTGTTTACATTACAATGATGTACTAAAGGGAGTGTCACACTGACAACCGAGACATTAAAAGCACAAGTCTCAGGTCAATCAACCTCAACCCGGGGTGTCAACTTTTAAACTTGACACAGTTTTGAATTTGTTTGTTCCAGGTATTTACCCATTCAGTGCTCCGGAGTCGTATAAACCTGGGACCCCAGTGGGCAGGGTTAAAGCAACAGACCGAGACATCGGGAAGAACGCAGAGATGCATTTCTCCATTGTCAGTGGAGACGGCATGGACATGTTCGACATCTCTGCGGACAAAGACACACAGGAGGGAGTCATCGTTGTCAGCAAGGTGAGAAGACACAGGAGACTCCTTTAGTCACGGGCTGCAATAGCGGCCCTAACCACAGATGAGAAGAAACACACAATTCAATTGCCCGAGATCCATTAAATGATGACAAGAGATTAAAATTCAATAGTCTAATCGTTGTTGTTTTTTCTATACCTCGGATGTATTTCGAAGGTGGCTTTTAATGATATTCAGCTCAAGGCGGTTTTTAGAACGAATAATTCCTGTTACAGTGATTCAGCAGATCCCCCCCTATCCACTCATAAGGATACTGCCCACGTAGTCCTTTTTCAACATACTTTGAAATATGCAAAGCCATAGCACGCTTGACAGATGAAAGAAGCCAAATTAAACTTATTCATCTTCACCCTCACCACCCCCAGTCCGAGCTTGTGCAGCAGCAAACACACAGGAACTAAGTCTTTCATGCCGAGGGGTGTAAAGAAATGATTCACCGTGTCTTTACAGAGTGTATATACTGGAGAACAATCACAATCCACATGGAGATGTTCTTTTGTTCCTCTTTTTGACATTATCTAAGAAACTGCACAAAGAGTATAATGATTATTGTGTCAGCAGGAAACAAGATGAGCACAAAATCCACATTCCTTCAAGGAACTTCAAGCACCTCACGGAAAGGGCGCTTAGATATATCTAAGACTTTGTTCTTTTATAAACGTAATAACAGTTCCACAGCTGATGTCAAGAATGAGATATGATCATCATTTTTTTTAACAACCTGAAGAAGCTTTTATCTTTTTGAAAGCGATTTTATTATTTAATCACTCAATGAGTTACTATCCTGTCACCTGTCTTTTTTTTTCCTTTGAAAGTCAGCATCTGGGCTCAGTTTAAGGAATAAAAGAAATTCAATAACAAATGAAAAAGTGCCACTTATCAAAGCTGTCTTTTACTTTTGAGGGAACTTACAATGTGAGTTAATAGGAGCAGTTGATCATTTTCTACCTCACCTTTAAAATTATTGAACCAACACGGTTTATTTCTATATATTAATATAATATATCACTAAAATGTTAATAACATTTTCAGGATTGGCAATTCCATTTAAATTAAGATTTGAAGGTTTTTTTTCATTCATAAATAAAGATGGCGACAGGATTTTTTGTTATTTTTGTTTATTCTACATTATTAAAAATGTGTCTCTTCTGGTCTTTTGTTTACAACATTGGGTTTTCAATCACATTTTTTATTTTATTTTAATTCACTTTTTAGTTATTGTAACTAAAACACTCATCTCTGTTTTATTAAAAAAAAACCTGACTGTGCTCTGAAGTCTCCTACAAGCTTCAAAATGATTGTTAAATCAATTGGGCTGGAGACCCATTGGAACAGACTTAAAGACCATTCACCATAAGTCAATCAAATTAGGGATCAGCTTCCTAGACTTATGCTATTAGCTTTTTACTAGCAAGCATTTATTGATGTCCCTCCTGTTTCCTGACCTCTCCACAGCCATTGGATTATGAGAGGAAGCAATCATACACGTTGGAGATCCAAGTCCAGAACACTCAGCTAGACCCTCGCTTTATGTCGCCGGGCTCCAAGGACATGGCCACAGTTCGGATCAGTGTTGAAGACGTGGACGAGCCCCCGCTTTTTAACAGGGGACATTATGTGATGGAGGTGAAAGAAGATGCTGCAGTGGGCGTGGCCTTAGGATCCGTGAGTGCCATTGACCCAGACAGAGCCCGGAGCCCCGTCAAGTAAGGATAAAAAAAACACATTAACAATGTCAACAAAACAGGGGAAATAAGTAATCACGTTCTCTGGGGCCACTTTTTCCTTAGTCTGATATCTGCACATCACTAAAGAATCCACTTTAGAGGCTATTTTTCAGTTCTTTCCATTCATATTTGAGTTTTTCCTATGGGCTAGGGTAAATAAGGCTTCATTTTGCTGTAACTTAAATTACAATGAAAAGCTTCGATAACCCCTTTTTTAAGAAACCTTAAATGAGTTTCATTTTGTTTAAGAAAAAATGAATGTTTGTTCATTTGAAATTAAAGTTTGTTCTTGTCACTGCTGCGAGAATTACAATAATTTTTATTTTTTTATGAATTCAGGAGTTTTGATGTTTGTGAACATTGTGTGTGTAATCAAACTTGAACAAATATTAGCTGCTTCTAAACTGTCATGTCACAAGAGAGTGTTCCCTCTTTCTAGCTTGTATGCACAAACAGACACACCCACACACACTCAGAGACAATTGAAATTGTGTCTTTGTTGTAGTGTCTCTGTATGAATACAGGAACAATTCAGTGTGTCAGTGAGGTATAATTTAACTGCTGCATGCTTTCTAATTGTAACAAAGGCTTAATGTGATAATGTATATTTACAAATTTCTTTCGCAAAAAAAAACAAAAAACTCTTTTGGGCTGAATTATTTGAAAATGACAGCTGACAAGAAGAAGAAAAAACAACAACTCAGAGTTTAGAACCATTGTTGGAAAAGTAAATTTGCACGTTAAGTAAATATGTTGTGTACTTGTCTATCATTTTCTGTCTAAGAGCTTGTATAGCTGCATTTAGCAAGAGCAAAATAAAGAATAGAAGCATTAGAATATGCAGCGTTGTTGGTGTGTCAAACTATTTTCTAATTATATTCATAGTAACATGTTTCATTTTCATATCTGACATTTCCCTACATTAATGAATTGTCAGGTATATTTTCAGTGCACTGATGTCTTCTCTGGCGCCAATGACCAGCCTAAACCCTTATATATTTCATCCCCTCTTCTCTTTCCCTCTGGATTGTCGCAGATACTCCATCGATCGGCGCACTGACATGGACCGCCTGTTCAATGTCCACCCAGGCAATGGATCCGTCTTTCTCCTCAGAAGCCTGGACAGAGAGGAGACAGCCTGGCATAATATCTCAATTATTGCCACCGAGTTCAGTGAGTTGTGCATGGTTTTTAGGCGCACGGATGATATATGATATTATACATTTAAGGCCAGACTGAACGTCTGTATCAGCCTCAGTATTTTATTAGTCTATCTGGAAGGTTATTAGTTAAAGGTTTTAGCTATCAACCAAACAAAGACATTTTATGATTCAGCTTTTTTTAAATGTGAAACTAGACACTAGAAACGTTTTCCTGTTCTGTCCTCTCTGATCCCGCGGCGCAGACAGGACTTGTGACAGTTCAACACAACAACATCTTTATGCTGGAATCAATCATCACATGATCACCAATCAATAATCTCTATTAAAGTAGGTAAAATATCTAATTACAAGCAAGAAATAACTGTTCATGACGGCCGATTATTTTAAAATTTAGTTAAAGGAGTTGCTGTCATGTTAAGAGAAGCATTAAGTTACTTACTAAATTTCCTCATAGACCACCTATTTCAATTCATTTCAATTCAGTTTTATTTAAAGTGTCTTATCATAACAAAGTTATCTCAGGACACTTTACAGTTGAAGTAAGACTATAGTTGATTAAGGAAAAACAGATCCCAGCAATTCAACAAAGAGCAAGAAGCGAAACACTGCAGTGAGCTATGGCGAGGAAAAACTTACTTTTAGAAGGTAGAAACCTCGAGCAGAACCTGGCTCATTGTTGACGGCCTCCTGCTTTGACCGGCTGGGAGGAAGGATAGGGGGGGTAGACAGATGGATAAGGAGAAGAGTGAGGGAGGATATAGTGAGAAAAAAAAAGAGGAGAGTGTAGGAGAGTATTTAACAACCACCTATATATATGGATCAACATTAATTAACATTTCCTCAATTTTGTTGAACTTATTCCGGTACCTTTTAATGGGGTTAGATCTGAGATGGCCTATGGAACAAGCATGGAACGGTTCTATTATCAGTGTCGGTGTTAATGACTAATCTTCAAAAATATCTACCGAGAATTACAGATATTCTTAAATGCTCAAATTTGATAAATGAATCAAGAATACACAAACCGGTTAAAAGAAAGTGTTTGAAAATCACACAATATTTTCCTAAGCCTCACACTGAGACATGTCTTCTTCTCCTCTGTGCATCCCCGCCTCGCAGTGCAGTCCGAAAATGAATAAAATTACATCACCATTGCAAGGGATGTCATTTTCTTGCATACACACACCCAGGGAAATTCAGCTTAGGAAAATATCTTTTAAAGACGGATTTGCTGAAAAATGCTACCATTATTTGTCCATATTTCTCTTTAAATATCAAAAATTATACTTTTTACGTTTTTTAAAAAAGGACTGAAAACATTTGACAAGGACATTTCTGCCCTGATCTATATTCCTGTGATAAACATCAGGACATGTTGCAGTCGTGCTGTAGTCTTCATCACACGGATAAAAATGTGTTTTACATCTAACAACCCGAAGATGAAGAGTAGAAATTAAAGTAGACCGCTGTGTGACTTTACAGATGTACAAGTCAATATGCTTGACACTCAAAGATGCGCTCATGTTGATCTCTTACAATTCTTTCCAATTCAATCTTAATCTGATTTTTCACAAGCAGTCCTCAAAGCAGCTGCTTTAAGGTAAAGACGAGCTAATAAATAATGTTCATAGACAACCAGATGGCACTCTTTGCTGTATTATCTTTCGCTTTGAAATATAAGCGTGAAACCTGCCATAATTATAAGCAATGCCAAGCCTTCTACTGAGCTCAGATAAGGCCTCTGTTTCACGAAGCATCATAAGTCAATTACTGATTATAACAAGGCAGTCAGTTGGTGTGTCTGTAGGTCAGTTCTTCAAATGTTGTTTATATCCTCTTTCAATGGACCTCGGGGAATAGGCACATGCTGTCATGCAGTTTTAATGACCTAGCATTAACATTTAGAAAAAATGTATGACGACTGATCTGAAACCTTTATTGTCCACAGATAATCCACGCCAGAGCAGCCATGTTCCTGTCCACATCCGGGTGCTGGACATCAACGACAACGCCCCCACATTTGCAACAATCTATGAAACCTTTGTCTGTGAAAGGACCAAGGCTGGCCAGGTACATACTCAACACAAACCCAAGCAAAACCAGACCTATCCTTTGCTCAACGTATGACTTTTCTGCTGATGCTTTGTGGAGTTTTTTCTTGGTTTCTTCAAAGCCTAATTGAGTAAGTGGAAAGTTGTTCATAAAGGTCACTGAGAATGATTTACTTAAGAAGTCTGCCAACAAGGCAACAATACTTATAATAACGTACATTTCTCTTTGCTGCACCTCGGAGCTGACATTTCATATTGTGCTTAAATTAGGTGCCTGTTTCCTACGTATTTTTTTCTATTGAGAGTGACACAATCCAAATCTCATTATTTTTCTGTCGCCTCTACCTTCAGCCTGCTCTCCTTTCATGTCAAATGACGCTCATGAACAAGATTTAAATGAACAGACGGAACCAATCGAGGGAAGGTCTCTTGACAAGATGAGATGTTGGACATCGTGGCGAGAGTAGAACTATATCAGAGTATGTCCAGCCTTGAAAAGTAAAAAAAGTCAATCAGTCTTCCATCTGTTAAACTAAATATAGTGTGTGACTGATTGTCTAACTTACTGTGAACGTGTCATACATTTGCATATTTAGTGATGAGTGTGTGAAAACAAACTATTCATCTCAATCTCCCTGAAAACTGCATCCCTGGGGTAATATGGTGAAATGTTTTTTTTCTCTACATATAAAATATAAAACTATAGATCTTAAATACAACAAATAATTCACAGTTTATAAACAGTGCTTTGCCTAATATGTTTTCCAATAGTTTAAAGCAATCAAACACTTAAAGCAATGGTGTAGTTGTTTCAGTTAAAATAATTATATTTGAAGTATTCAAGATGGATTGTGGAATGTATATAATTCTATGAAGACCTTGGCCTTTCCTTTTCACATTTCACAAAAAAGGGAGATTCCAACTTTTTGTCTTAGGAAGCAGCTAAGCCAGCAAGTATATAACATTCAGTAAATAAAAAAAAATTAAAAGAGTAAAAGGGTGTTTATCACTGCTCTTGTGAAGGGTAACCAGTAACATTGAACACAGAAAACATGCCTTTTTTCCCAAAGAGCTACCAAACTATACTAACCATTGTTCTACAGATTCTCTCCATTTAATTCCACAAACACTTAAGCGAGCCAGTTATTTGGATCTATATGAGAATACGTACAACTAGGGTACATCTATTTTAGTTGTATACATTTTATACTATTACAAACCAATTTGATCATTAATAAGTGAGCAGCCATGTAGTTTCCTCTTGTATAAATACAATGGTTCATCCTGCAGTGCAGTATCAGATATAAAAAGATATATATATTTAAAAGCTGCCCGGCACTCACTAGATCTGATTGTGTGATATTTATGTCTCTCAAAGAACGTCTGTAGTTTGAAGCAAAAGCCGTTGTGTCAAACAAACAGAGCGGCAACATTTTGTTCCCACTCAGGAAAACAAAACCGCTTCCCGCTCTGTGCTGGCAACTTGATAATCAAAGCGAACAAAACAGAATAGATTGACAACCTTTTACTTGTTTGAAACAAGGCGTAAATGTGAAGGCGGAATAAGGCAAGATTTGTGGAAACATTTTGTTAAAAGATGCATTTTTCTGTGCACAGCAGCTTCCAGCGTGTGTCAGCAACTTCTCTATAAATGCTGCTGTACTCGACAAAATACAGTCAATTATTCCGTCACAAATCATTGACTTTGGTTCAGTAGAACATAAAAGTGGGTTAATTATACTTGCAATTGAGATTCAGCTTTTTTGTTGGGATTTAAAACAAAATGCACTAAAAATATAACCCTTGCTGTTGTATGTTTAACAAAATGATGCATAACTATCTTTAAAGGAGCTTGTAATATATTTATTGTTATATATGAAAACTTGCTATATTTATTTCTATATTTCATTTTAAAACAAATTGTTTATTATACACTTTCTACTGTAAACACATATACAGATTTATTTTATTAACAGCAGCAGTTTGTCAAAATATTATAGTAGGATGGTTCAAGGCTCAAAACACAATTAATGTGCATCACAAACAAGTCCATAAAAGAAATACATTTGGGTAGCTATTAAAATCAGCAGCAACCAAATGATCCATCAATATATGTTTGTTTTTCAATATACTTTGACATTAAGTGAATGTTCAAATGAAAAGGATGACATAAAAAAGCTCAACATGGACCAAGATAAGATTAAAATAAATAAATATAGGCTTTCTTTCAAATTTATATAATTTATACTTACATAACTTTATATCAGTTACTCTGACCTCAAACTATCTCTTTTTTAATGTCATCATGCTAACAGGAAATTATTACTTTTTTGTTTCTTTTTTAAACCTAAAAGCATTAATAATAATTAAAAAATTGGCTGAGAATGTTGCCACAAAGCTAGTAGCATATGTAATATAAATGCACTTTACTATTACACCACTTGCTATAATTCATGGAACTCTAATGTGATTACGCTTGTAAACACAGCACCCTTCCAGCTGCGCTGAATGGCTGTAAGCTCAGTCTGTTCTTTTATGGTGGCTAACTAGTTAATCTGTCATGGATGCTAGCAGAAGCTTCACACCAACAAATATGGCTTAACACTTCGACACATCATGCACGCACAAGCAGCCACACACGCATCTAAAACCGCACTGCAATTAATGGGATAATATGATGTGTGTCACACTTGCTGTTTGAGAGGATAAATATAACACCACAATAGATGCAGCACGCAAACACACCCGGCTTCATCGTAACATTCTTCAATGCAAAGCATGATGCCAATGGTCGTTCACATCCCTGTCATCTTGCCATCTAGTCATCCTTTAATTCCTCTGCCCTTTCATCTGTCCATCAGTGTTAATCAACATTATTTGTTCACTGCATATCCTGCCATGTTAGCTTCAGGCTCAGGATTTGTTCGGCTCTTGGTGTGTGTATAGGCAAGTGCGCTATTGGCACAGATTCTGTAAAAGTCTTTAATCTTTTTGCGAGTGTCTCTCATTCAATCACATCCATCAAATGAGTTCAAAAGACATCGAGACATTTTCAAATTGCAGAGACATGAGAGAACCCTTGGTAGCACAATATGGGGCTCAGTTTAAAGTTCACAACCGCCCGAGTCAGATTTGCTGGATATTATCACACCTGTCTCATCCCGGTTGGATGAAGAGGATTTCATGGAGGTTCATTGACACGTTTCATAAGCAGCAGGTGCGTGCAACACAATGGGCGACAGACGCACCTGAGGACAATTTCTACAGGCTATTTATCAGCACAAGCAAATCAGATTGTCGCTGCTGGTGAAGCTGGAATTACCCGTAATCAGCTGCTATGGTTTGAAAAATCTTTAAAGAGAGAAATGCTAATGGGACAGCTTTAGGCAATCAAATTTTGGTTAAGGGATTCTTTATTTTAAGTCAACCAAATCTTTGTTTGAACAAGAAGTGTAATTTGTTGAAATCTAACCAACAGTTATTCACTGGTTACCTTTCAAAGCTAGTGATGCGCTATTAAGGTTAGCGTTAGGGTTTAAACAAACGTGAAAGCAACAGTTACATTCAAATGCCACTAGACTCTCTCCTTTGGCCTGCTAAACTTATTGTGTCGGATTTACATTAAGTTACATTCTTCGGCGCAGCCATGGCAGAGAAGTTCTTCAGATTAATGGCAGCAGGATCTCATCACTGCGTTTGGCAGATGGCTTGGTGCTGTTGGATCCCTCAGGTCAGGACCTGCAGGCCTCACTGCGTGCGGTCGGATGAGAATCAGGTCTTCAAAAATCATAACTATGGTACTCAGTTGGAAAAGGGTGGAATGTCCTTCCCATGTGTATGGAGAGATACTTCCGAAGGTGGAGGAGTTAAAGTATTTTGGGATTTTGCTCAAAGATTATGAAAAAAATTGGTGAAGTAGCTCTTGATTTACCCTTCAGTCTGTGTTACTTCTCTCATCTATGGTCACTGTGGTTAGTGAGCGAGAGATTACAGCTACAAGAAGCAGAACTTGGTTTTCTCCTCAAGAGTGTCTGGACTCTCACTTAGAGATCGTGTGAGAAAGTAAGTTAATTTGTAAGCGACTCAAAGTAGAACAGCTGCTCCTCTACATTGTGAAAAATCCATTGGGATGGCTCGGACACCCTTTTAGGGATGCCTTCTCGACGCACCTCTTAAGCATGTTCAACTAGAAAGAGACAGTGGGTCAGAACCAGGACATGTTGGGGAGACTCTGGGAAGTTTTCTCCCAGGTGAGCTGGAAGAGCTTCAGATCTTTTATAATTCATCTTATATTATTTTATTTTAATTATCATGGTACAGGACAGGATATATACATTGTTTTAATCTCATATTTCATATTTTGTTTTACAGGTTCAGAATCACTGTATGACGTACACTTAGGTCTCTTTGTTGAAGTATTCTCACTGTTGCTATCAAATGCACAATTGGCCCTCGCCCTGGGTGGGATTAGAATTTGATTTGTTGTTGTGAATGCTTTCCTCTCCAATAAATCAAGTTTCTCACCTCCTGTGGCGATGAAAAGATAACTTTCAATTTCACTAAAACTTAGGTGTGTGCGTGTGTTCAGAGAGACGCAGCTGTGCTCAGCTGGAATTCTGTCAGCCACAATAGATGGCGATTGATTACACGTGTGGGGGAAAAGTATCAAAACAACCACAAGAACTTTTCGAATCTTTACTGTATTATCCACTCTAATATATCAATCCATCAGATATTACTTTTTGAACAAGACAAGTGTTTTATTTGAAAAAAAAAACCCAAAAGGAACGCTATTTATAAATGAATGTAGTTGTATGTAATGTTCTTTGGCAGTTGTCAATTATATTTAATGTATAAAATAGCAAATATAAATAGCTAGGCTTGAATGCTGCCAGAAAAATTTCTTCATGACAACTTTCAATGTCACATTAATTCAGAAAAAGTAATTATAGGCTTGAATATTTATAAAAAACATTCTATGTATATTATATTTATCATCACCATCATCAATATTAGTTAGTTTAAAGACCAAGCAATGTGTCTACATTATTAATAGTTGATTTATAAGCATATAAAAATGGAGAGTAAATATCAAACAAGACGTTTTGCTTTCTTTGAACAGACAGTGTTCAAATCTGACTGTTAAAAACCACTGTATGACAGCAGCAGAAAGCCGCCGGCCCATTTCCACCTATTGACTGCTCTTGATTCACTTTTACTTTAATGGAAATTATATTAATTACTTTTGCCTTTCACAGAGGATCCAGACAGTGAGTGCCGTCGATGCTGATGAGCCGTCAATGGGGCACAAGTTTTTCTTTAGCCTGGCTCCCGAGGGAACTCACAGGAGTAACTTTACAGTGCGCGACAATGGAGGTAAGTAAAAGAAACCCTCTGACCCCTGTAGTCGGACTGTAGACTGAAGGAATAACCCTCCCAGACTTTTTTTCCTTTCTATTTTCTACCATTGCTCATTCTAAAATAAAAAAACATTTAAGATACAAGAAGTTGCTGAAAAAAATCTATGTCTGAAAAATGCATTACAATTTAATTAAAGACCTCAATCTTGTATTAAAAAGACATTTCTGGGAGCAGGTTTTGTTAAAAAAGGGTACATTAACAGTGCTTTCTTGAATGAATTCAGTGTGACATTAAGGTGAGGACAAGAGAACATTTTTGCCCCAGTTTTCTTCAAATCCGAGCTGCTAGCAGCCATAGTGTGCCCTGCAGGCTTCCCCTGATTTTTATACCTGTGCTTTTTTTTTCTTCCCAGATAACACAGCTAGCATCCTGACCCGAAGAGCCAGCTACAGCCGTCTCCACCAAAGCATCTACCTGGTTCCCGTGGTGATCACTGACGGTGAATACCCCATGCAGAGCAGCACCGGTACCCTGACTGTGCGGGTTTGCACCTGCGACCGTGAGGGCAAGATGGAGCTGTGCAGCGCTGAAGCACTTAGTAGTGCCCCTGGACTCAGCACAGGAGCTCTCATAGCAATCTTACTGTGCGCCATCATCCTCCTCAGTAAGTCCTGAGCCTCTTATTCTCACTTAAGAGGAAGAAAAACCTGCTGAATATGAGACACTTCTTGTCATTTGAGCATTTATTTAAAACAATTTTCAACGTGAAAGTGATCCATGCAACGAAAAAGGCCCAATGATTTTGTGTTTGCTTTCAGATAAATGGGTTGAGACATAAGATTGGAAAATTCAACATTAGCCGTTGAGCTTTTTGCAAATGAATACAAAACTGTCCGGCCCTCTTTCATTATAATGAGCAGCACACAATGGAATGCAGGCAGTTTAGTCAATTATTGTGATGAATGAGCATTAATACGTGAGGCAAAAGTTTATACCAAGAATTATGCCATTGCCAGTGTCTAGTGTGCTAGCTTGTAAAACCATGAGAAGCACATGGCCATAGTCACGCTTTAATATTATTATTATTTGAATACTTATTTGTAGTTAAGTGTGACTTGTATGTAAGTAAGTAAGTCATTTTCATTTGTATAGTGCTTTTCCAGACCATGGTCACAAAGCGCTTAAACAATCAAGTCATCTCAGTAAACACCATTGTATCTAATTCATTTTTTGTCAATCTGCTACTATGTGCTTTATCTTATTTATGTGCAGGTCTTCTAATTCTTAGGTCATCTTTTGGTTTTGTCGCTAAAGCCATGCCTTGTTTGTTTTCCTAACTCTCATTTTTTATCCCTTTTTTACACCTACATTGAGTATTGATTGGATAGAAAAATATGCTTCTCCATGAGGACAATTCATAGGTTGTGGCTATTGATCATAAAATCTCACAGGAGGCCATAATCTATTAATAATCAGACACATAAAAAAAAACGTTTTTTACAAAGCCTTGGATTTGGCGCCAGAAATGTTGTCTGAATTGGAAAAATAATGCAGGTTTTTTTTAACAATCAAGGGCCTATTTATTATTGCGGTGTACGTTAAATGTTTTTTTTTTTAAATCTGCATTTCTTGAAAATTGAATCATTTATCTATCAGATAAATATTTTAGGGTAAAAAAATTGGAAATGTGTGAATAAACTGTTGTAGTCTAAACATATTGTAGAGATAGATATTGACACTTGATGACTGCGACTCTAATGTCTATCAAACAACTCTTTTCATAAATCCTCAGTATTTTCTTGAAGCACTAACACCTTTACATATAGCAATAGTTTAATATCTGATTTTTTTAAAAGGCTTATGTTTCCACAGACACGTACACTTTTAATCTAGTTAATAAATACAGCCTAATGATGTCACCTTGTGTGCTTGACTTCCATATTTTCACATATTACTCAATAGTAAACTATTAAAGGTCAAGTTCAGGCAATAAAAAAAGAGTGAGATTTGAAAACAGACTCAATTGTCTGGGTAACTAAAAGTGTCCATGTATTAAGCCGAAAGGTGAGCAGGGGAAAGTAGCTGTGTTGTTGAAGGCATTAGAGGAATACTTGGAGATGAATGCAAGTGAGAGCCCCCTAATGAATACAGACAGAGACACCTACGTGCACTCCATTTGTCTATTTAGTCTTTAACTAACCTAAAGGCATTAGTTGGGATTGAAGGAGGAAAACACAATCACTTTGATCTACATTTAGATTGTTCATTAAACCTCAAGAGCGTGAAAACCTCTTGCAAGTCTGCACTTTAACACGTGCGTCCTCGTAAACATGGGCGTCCATCATGGTTTCTCATCATCTTTAATGAAAAACAATGTTGTGTAGAAAGTGCAGACGGCTGCCGCTCCTCACAATCAACCTTCATATGGAAATGAATGCGTCTCTTCAGCTGCCACAATCCCCACTTATCCTCTTATTCATGCAGTGGTTACAGTCCAGTAGGCTTCTGGGAGAATGAATACATATTTATGTCTTCAACACACACACCTACACACACACACACACACACACACACACACACACAAGACTGCAGTCTCGTATGGCTTGTGCTGAAGTGCAGTAATGTAGTGTCAGTGGGTGCAGGGAGACAAGAGCAGCCAGCCATCAACCATAACTTTCATTCAGTAGAATAAATCCTCGTCTGAAATATATGTACAGGCAAGTGTGAGCTTGTGACATTACTTACACTGCTCCTGTACAGTTTGTGTCTTGCCACACTAAATATTTCCTCCTTTTTAAAATTTGAGGTCCTATTCACATCAGATGGAAACAGATCATGAAGAAATATTTCTTTCAACTTCATGTTTCAGTTGATCACCAGATCCTGCTGAGAAGACTAAGGGATGAAGTGGGACTGTCTGGGTCTGTGTTAGAATGGTTCTCATCTTACCTTTCTGGGCGCAGTTTTAGTGTATCTGCCAATCAAATGAGGTCTGAATCGGCAGATCTGTTGTGTGGAGTCCCTCAAGGTTCTGTTCTGGGTCCTTTATTGTTTTTGCTGTACTTGATTCCCCTTGGTAAAATCATTCAGAGATTTCCAGATGTTTCTTATCACATTTTTGCTGATGACATCCAGCTCTACTGCTCTTTTGACCCAACTGAGCCCCAAAGGCTGAACAGCTTAGTCAATTGTTTGCTAGAAATCAAACAATGGCTGAGTGAAAACACTTTACAGCTTAATGTGGACAAAACTGAAACTCTGGTGATTGCTCCTGATGATAAGATTCCAGGGTTGAGTCAGTACTTGGGTGACTTAGGTCAGTCTGTCAAACTGAGCCTGAGAAACCTGGGTGTTGTATTTGATAAAGACATGTCTCTTGTTCAACACTGTAGAAAACTGACCAGAAACTGTTTCCTTCAACTGAGAAAAATCTCTAAACTTAGGAAAATGCTGTCACAACATGATCTGGAGCTTGTAATCCATGCGTTTGTTTCTTCTCGTCTGGACTATTGTAACAGTTTGTTTTCATGTCTTAACAAGAAGGAGCTGTCTCGCCTGCAGTTGATTCAGAACTCTGCAGCGAGAATTCTGACCCGCTCTAGTAGAAGAACTCACATTTCTCCGGTCCTTAAAACTCTTCACTGGCTTCCAGTTTCTTTCAGGATCAACTTTAAAATTCTGGTTCTTACTTTCAGAGCTATTCATGGTCAGGCTCCTCCTTACATCACTGATCTGATCCAGCCTTACACCCCAGCTCGGTCTCTGAGGTCTGTGGATCAGAATCTACTTATGGTTCCACGCACACGGCTCAGGACCAGAGGAGAGAAATCTTTTCAGGCTGTTGCTCCTAAGCTTTGGAACAATCTTCCTCTCTCTTTGCGCTTGATGGAGTCTACTGACTCCTTTAAGAAACATCTTAAGACGTTTCTATTTGTTCAGGCTTTTCCTTGAATTTCTCGAACTCCTGTGTTGTTCTCGGTGTTGTCTTGATCTTTGAAGTATGTACTGTTTTGAGTATTGTTTTTGATTGTTAAAGCGCTTTGTGACCCTGGTCTCGAAAAGCGCTATATAAATATATATTACTTACTTACTTACTTACTTACTTACTTTTATATGAGAGCAAACTGGCTTGGAATAAAAAAATTACATTCTGTAAATATAATGGTATATTGGGCTTGTTTTTTGTTGCAGTTTTTTGTCCTTGCTACTTAACCATAACTTAAATATTCCGTTAACAATCGGGCCAAACAGAATGTATATTTTCCAAACTGTCTTCAACAGGAACTTATGTCCGATTCGCACGGGACAAGTATAACCTGAGGACCTCTGGTAATTTGTAATAATTGCGGAGAATGTCTGAGTTATAATCACGTGCTAATGCGCCATGTCTGTGATTTGTAATGTAATAAATTCGCCGCAAATTACCTACTGGAATTCAACAGACGTCAGGTGATATTAATACTAATTTCGTGTGAATCCGAATGTCTGTGTTAGTAATTCAGAATGCCGCACATCTGTCACTGTAACAGACTTGTAGGCACTCGCCAATGTCTTAATATTAACTTCCACTGTTTTATTTTGAAGGAGTTGAAAAGGAAGAAAATCGAGTTTGTTGTTATCGGGGGGGGGGGGGGGGGGGGTCGACTTTATGTTCTCTAAACGAAGATTGCTTGGTTACACTATCTTCCTCTTTCAGTAATTGCGCTCCTTTTTAGTTCTGTATCTCTAGGTAATGTCAGTAAAAATTAATATTTTACAGACATCGCTCATCCCGTGTGAATGCACTTAAAATAACTCCGAGGAGGGGGGGTGATTTACAAAACACCGAGGGCCCCAGGTAATACTTATCCCGTGCGAATAGGGCTTTAGTCTCATCACACTGAAGACAAAAGTGGCAGTTTAACACAAAAAAAACTTGAACTTAGTTTTGTAGTGGCCATTTTTCCAATGTATAAATAATACATAAATTGTAAATTAATATTTGTAATTGTTACATAGATGATGAGAAGGATTTAGAGATTTCAACTGAAAATTGAAGGAAGAAAGAATATTGATGTTTGAGGGTTGATGTTTTTCTACAACAATGTTTAACGTTTCTGCTTTTGTCTCTTGCAGTGATTGTTGTTCTGTTCACGGCACTGAAGCGCCAAAGAAAGCAGGAGCCGCTGATCATCTCCAAGGAGGACGTGCGAGACAACGTCGTGAGCTACAATGATGAGGGTGGAGGAGAGGAGGACACTCAGGCTTTTGACATTGGAGCGCTGCGTCACCCCGACGCCGCCGCTGCTCTGGAAGAGGTGTCCAATCAGAGGCGTGACATCATTCCCACCGACACCCTGCTGTACCCTGCGCACTGCCGAGCCCCGACTGCTGCCAGCCTCATCATGACTCCAGTGAGCGTGTCGTCCAGGGACAACCAGGATGTCCGAGAGTTTATCAACCAAAGGGTTTTGGATAATGACTGTAACGCAACAGCGCCACCCTATGACTCGCTAGCCACCTATGCCTATGAAGGCTCTGGATCCGTGGCAGAGTCACTGAGCTCGCTGGGTTCTGTATCATCCGAGGCAGAGCAGGACTACCACTACCTGAGTGACTGGGGACCTCGGTTCAGGAAACTGGCGGATTTATACGGAACTGAAGACAGCGACTACTGCTAACAACACACGTGTGCATCGCTCACTCAGCCCAAGGGCATCATAATTACAGCAGCTCTGGACACATGGACAAAAAATATGCCATGAGATGCTCCAAACTTTTGACCTTTACCTACCAGGAACCCACAAGCTCATGGAGCAAACATTCTAAAGAAAACAAAGTCTGGAATGTTGTTGTTGTGGGTTTCCCTGACAGAAACTACTCAGCCTGGCTGAGACTTGAACAACCCCTCAATTGAGCATTTCACTGCTTCAGTGTCCATGAGGCCTCATGTTCCCGCCAATCAATCATCCCCCTTGCTGCTGTGGGGACTTCAATTCTGACCAAGTGCCCTTGAGCTGCCCTTCAAGCTGAACTGTGGACACCTGGAATTTGAGGGAACAGTGACTCTTGATTTTTTTTTTTTATTTGCTGTCTTGTACAAAGTGACCATTCCAGAGGGTTCTTCCTGAGGGTCCTCCACTTGCTATCTTTCTCTGGACAAAGAGTGAAAAGAGCACAAGTTACACACACTAATGATATCATTATTTAAACTCCCAATTTATTGCTCCACTTACATACACTAGGGATTACTTTCATGAGCACTATTTCAGCATCAGAACATTAACACTGGAGACATTAGAATTCTGAAAAGAAAACAAAAAATACCTTCTAATGAATTTATTTAAAGTTATTGGTGAAAATAACTGTGCTCACTACCATGCCTGCTTCTGCCTCATATTTGGCTCACATACTTGCTCAAATTCTGCTTTACTTTATTGTGACAGTCTACCCTGAACGTTGCCTGTTGACATTATTTACATGCTACATTTGTACCATGATTCAAATGTTCAATTTTCTTTTATTTCATAGTTTATTTGTTCCAATTTCAGTGTGACATATTTGAATAAACTCAAAGTGGACTCCAGCGTGTTTAGCGTTCTGCGGCCAATCACAACTCTCCACCTCAGTGCCCTAAACCATCGACATGATTATCCAGGTTAACGACTTGAACTCCACCGACTCTCGCTCCTGGTTCGACGCTCGGACACGTGGAATCTGTGCTCGCCGCTGCAGCAGTGACTTGTTGTTTAGTGACTGTGTCTCTGAAGGCTATTCATGGAACCATTGGTTCTGTTTGGTTCTGTGTTTTTTTTATTTGTACCAAATATTCTGATGTGATGACAATATTTTGCAGCTTCATTTTGTTTTAAATGTCATTTTGAAGGAGTGAAACTGAACGTCTGTAAATGATGTATTATTGAGTTGTCAAATTTTGTCAAAATAAAGTTTTACAGTCAGAAGTGTTCATTTATCCAAAATCTCAATACCAATGCTCGGCTTGTTTAATTCTGTATATACTATTGTTTGACAAGATATCCAAGAATGTTTGCTTTTTCAAACTGAAAACAATAACAAAAGAATGAACAAAGTTTGCATATTGCTGTCATATTTTGCTCTGTGTGTCGGTTTTAACAAGCATGAGGAGTCTGTACTGCACACACATGCTTACCTTTTGCTGCAAAGACGTCATTCTTAAACTTAAATCTGTCCTTATGGTGGCCATTCCATCACATTCATTCACACCCATAGACAACCTAGAGTTGTTGTTCTCTGTCAACCCAAAACCAGGGTTCGAATTGTGAATTACATCATGCAATTGATTGTAAATATAAATATACATTTAGGTTTTCTAAAATTAAAATCTACGATGTGATTTTGTTGAATAACCAACATAAACCAACAAGCTATTCATTTAGATTAAGCATTTCCTTACAAAATTGTTATTTATTTTACTACTTAAAGTACTCTCAAGACTATAAGGGGAATTGGAACTAAATGGTGTACTTCCTAGCTTAGGTAGTATATCAATCCTATTATCTTCATGTGTTCTGATGCGATACTTCCAAACATGTTTATCTTTGAATATTTTAAATATATTAAGCTCTTCCTCAAGTTACCACCTTTCCAGGTTGTATG
Source organism: Callionymus lyra (assembly GCF_982586985.1). Taxonomy (NCBI): domain Eukaryota; kingdom Metazoa; phylum Chordata; class Actinopteri; order Syngnathiformes; family Callionymidae; genus Callionymus; species Callionymus lyra. The sequence continues at coordinate 1,756,169 of NC_141833.1, forward strand.
TATGTGTCTTTCCCAATGATCCCTAAATCTGTTGTCGGGGACTTCATGTCCGCCAGGAGTTTCTGAAGGCCCTGGATGTTGTGAGGCTCTCTTGACTGAACACGCCTCCTCAACATTGCATGGTCATCGGGGTCAGTACCTATGGATTTGCAGACTCGTTCCTCTTTGAAGAAGGTGGATCTGAGGATGTGTTCCAACCAAAGGTGGATGACACTCCTTAGCCTCCCTGGAAAGGTCTATTCGGGGGTCATAGAAAGTAGGGTCTGTCGCATAGTTGAACCCTTTGGATAACTTTTATGGACTGAATTTCTAGACGTGGCAAGGGCATGGGTTTGGTGGGTCACTGCTTTTTGTGGATGCCGTAGCCCTAAGCCAAAAGGCAAATCTCCTTGTATACCAGTCAAGCTCCATCCCTACCCTTATCTATGGTCAAGAATGGGGGTAGCGACCGAAAGAACAAGATCGTGGATACAAGTTGACAATATTACATTTTCCTGTACACTCTCTTAGAGATAGGGTAATACGTGAGGTCATCCAGGAGATGCTGGGAATTGAACTGCTACTGCGTTGAGTGGCTGGTGAGGTGTTCCGGGAAATGTCCCATTGGTAGGAGACCACGGAGGAAACCTAGGACATATTGTAGAGAACATGTGTCTCAGCTGGTCTGGGAACGGCTAGGTGTCTGGACCTTGACCTGAACCTGAAGCGGAATAAAACAAGACAGGACATGATATAAAAATAATGTTTTAAGTCTTAAGTGTTTTGTGCCTGTTATGGGGCTATAAGGGTCAACTAATCTGTTCTATGGAAACTTGTTCTCACTCGTCTCAACATTCTTCAGTCAACTGCACATACTGTGTAAATGGTAGTTAGCTAATTAACATGTGCCCCATAAATGCATAGGTGTGTTTAATATGAAAGTTCCCAACTTACTCACAGAAGCAACAGTTGATGTTTTTATTCAATTGCTTCTCTGCCCGAGAAAAAGAATGACTAAATGATGAAATGATTAAAACTCCTTAACCTTAAAAAACAATCAGATAAATAACCCAGCCACTAAAGCCATTAAGAACAATCTAAGCCAATAAAAGCATCTTTAAAATAGACCCGTTTTAATTGGTTGCAGTCTCTTCTGTGATGCTCCATGTTGTGAATATAAATGTGGCCTGTCACCTAACTTGTGCAAGGGCATTTCAACGTCCTACATACAATTCCTGGGATTTTTTACTGGGCACTTGTTTGTTTTTTTTCAAGCCTGATATATATATATATTTTAAGAGGCTACATTGTTTGTGGGTGTGTTAGTGTGTTTATTTTCTCGGTTAACAGTTAAATTATTTAATTTGTATTTTTTTTTCCTTACTGAAATGTTTGCTACTTAACTCTTGACAGCAATTAATCTGACTACTAGAAGAATAAACTGGTGGAGCTAAAAGTATAGGCTAGTTTACCAGTGAAAGGCAACCTACATGTTTACAAGGAATTAAAACATCTACCAAACTGAGTGACCATAAATGAACTGCTATGAAGCTCTTTTAAACGACATTCTAGAGTGGTGTATCTTAGTGGGCAGAGGGGTTGGCTTGTGTCAACAGCTTGAGACATCATTGTGTCCCTGTGCAAAAGCAAAAATTAGGTGCTAAATAAGTTGAGAAAGCGCTAAGTCCATTTTGTTTTCTGCCATCATGAATTAATCTTTATAGAGTGCTTATAGAGGTTGTAAGTTATTTTGGATGCAGTATAAATCTTTTGGTTATTTGAAATATTTATCTGTAATTTAAGTCAGTATCATTGTATATGATAGATGTGCCAACATAAGCAATTATTTCATGAATGACTTGCATAGCAGTTGTGTTTCTCATTGATCTACAAGATAAACATCGTTTGATATATCTTGAACCTCAAATTCTATTGTACATTAATATTTGCATTTGTCTGAGAAACTTGCTTTTTAGTCACATGTTAAATATTTATACATGCCTTAACTTTGTGCATGCAAAATTATGCTGTAAAGTACAGATTATTTGTCATTTTTTAACTAAAAATATTGTAATACATCATATAAAATTGTGACCTTATTGTACCAATGTAATAATTGGGATCAATGCATTTCAAAAGAACGCGCTTATTTTCTTAAGTAATCAGTTCTGGAGCCAACCCCTCTGAGTCACACTTCTGGCTAAAACTCTTCATTTATTTGTATTATCTGAAATGTTTTTTTTACTTGATTTGAGTTTAAAATGTTTGGTTAGCAAAATAAAGTTATATTTCATTAAATAATTAAAACAATTTAATTAATTAATTAAATTTAATTAGATATATCAAAACATATAGAGTTAAACAAGATATTCTGGAAAAACAGCAAACTTTCTGGCCTGCACACTGCAATCTGTCATTGTATATTTTTGTAACACGTTTTTTGGTTGAAGTTCAGAGAAAAAATTCATATCAGGAACATTTTAACACTTACGAGGATAAAGCGATATGTGATAGAGACATTTTTCTATCTGGGCTTTAGCGTTGATTATTTAAATCTCTCTAAACAACTTGAAAACTAAAAAGCAGTCTAGTTAAAAAATGATGATAAACAAATGGTCAATTAGTTATTAAAGGCAAATCATATAAATATAAATAAAATGTGTTAGATTTACCCTGAAGGAACTCACACCTCTGCCTTTTGGACCTGCTTTCCTCTTAACAAAGATGGATAACCTCTTGTTACTGAGGTGGACTCTTTATCACCATAGGTGGCACCCAGAGGATGGAAGCTGAAATGCCATTAACAATTTTGTGACACTTTTATTCATCTTTTTTTTCTATTTTCTAGTCATGATGTCTAGAATCAGTCCAGATCAGTCAAAAGGTTGTTGTTCATTGTCCATTTTATATCTAATTTCATTTACCAGTTTAAAGATCATCTATGATTTATATACCTTCGTACCCTTAACAAAAAATATTTTGGGACTGGCATAACTTGTACATTTTGATCATGTTGTAAAAAATGAGTCCCTTTTTCTGCTCATTTCACTTCACGAAATATTTACTTCTTACTTTATTCATGTGATTGTTTTTTTTTCTCTCTTTGCCCTACTTTCTTTTTTTCAATATGCTCTTAGACGAGACGTTTAGAAGTTGTATCGGTATTCAACTCACTCTCAGAATACGGGCATTTATTGGCAGAAGCCGTTCTTTTTAAGAGGTGCTTGACAAAGTATTTTTCAGCAACACAATGAGCTTGCTTTAGCGCAATACCACCAGTCAAGTGCCAGTGGAGGACTCAAGTTTTTCCAAATGCAGCACAGTTGCTCCACCACATGCAACTCTTACACAAGTTTGTTTTATAAATTTTCTTTATTAATAATACTATTTACCACAGCTCTTTTTTGCGTCAAACAAACAGGGAGTAAAAAAGTCACCTTTGTGAGGGCTAGAACTATGCAATCTAAGTTCAACTTTTTCTCAATAAATACCTCTACATTATACTTTTACTACTGCAGTGTGTCTTTTCAGAGAAGGTGGTTAAACCCTGTCAACAATTGTGCTCATAGCACAAATCTGATTGCATTTCATTTTAGCAATTAAATAAAAGTCAGGAGTTCACATTAAAATATACTGGGTTGAGTCAGAAAGGTTTGTTGGAGATGTTCTGTAATTTAGAAGTGAGAGCTCGTAAATAAATGCAAGAGAGAAATTGTTTAATCTATTAACTATTAACCGCAGCTCGGGGTTATGGCAAATTCATTTTCAAGATCACCGTTGGATAATGGTAATGGATAGTGATGGGTTGATGAGATGTGCCAGATGATGCTGTATCATGATTCAGTTAAAAAGGCCACTACATGGCACAGTGAAAATTATGTCAGGTTTCATTGAATTAGTAGGCCATAGCCAAATATTAAAATCTAGAGAGGGCCAACTAGTGGCCTTTCAAAATTAGGACACTTCATGATACCATCAATGCTGTTTTGTAAGGCCTCATCCACCCATCACTAGTAATTGATAATCTGCACAACGCAAACTGTCCTGACCAATCCAAGTCATAACACTTGATGTCAAAGAACTGACCTGCTTTGTTGCTTATGTCGATCACATCTCTAAACACTTGGTTCTCTTGCATTTTTAGATAACATTTTTTTTTATAATGTTTTGAATTCAATCTACTTAGATGTTCAACACGTGTGAAGAGAATTAAAGTCAGAACCCTGGATATGAAGAATGATGACACAAACCAAGATTATAATCAGATTGTGAATCAATGCAAATATACAGTGGTTTATGAGTGTAAATAACTCTACAAACATGCAAAATAATCACTGCTGATAATTTTTTAACTAAAAAAGAATAAAATGATAAAGGAATAAAACCCAAAAATCGGTGGATATTCCTCTCATTGAAGAATGTGATGACATGTTAGCGCTGTCGTCTGCCCAGACCTCAACGAGTGGTGGTCAGATAATTTCATTTCCTCTTTTTAACTCGACTTTTACAACAGAGTTAAACGTGATTGACAGTGGTCACCCACATGACCACTGCTGTTCTCTTCAAATGATCTGCTCATCTCTGCTCCGCTGATGACACTGATGACTCGGTGTCATCAGTTACGTCATCGGTGCTGAATGTGGGACTTTTGAATGTTCGCTCCATTACAAATAAATCTTTTTCTCTGAATGATCTCGTCACAAGAGAAAAATGTATTTATTATGTCTGTCTGAGACTTGGCAGAGAGAGGAAGAGTTTATTTATCTGAACGAACTCTGTCCAGTAGGGTGCGCTGTCCTGGGGAGGCCTCGCCTTTCTGGTCGTGGGGGAGGTTTGGCTGTTGTATATAGAGAGAGTTGTTCTTGCAAAGTGATTCAGACACAGGAATTCACTTCTTTTGAGTCTCAGATGATCTTGGTTGGTTCTACAAGACCTTTCTATTGTGTGTCAATCTACTCTCCGCCTGGTCCAGCGACAGTGTTCTTGAAAGACTTCAGTGACTTCTTATCTTCCATTATTCAAATGGAATCTGTTCTTATTCTTGTAGACTTTAATCTTCATGTTGATGACATCACATCTTGCTCTAAAAAAACTTTTAACTTTAACAGAAGCCTTTAATTTTGAGCAACATGTTTCTGAACCCACTCATCAAAAAGGCCACACTTTAGACTTAGTTTCTACTCTTGGCCAGGACATTTCTAATGTATCTTTACATGATGTCCATCTGTCTTGTTTAACCTGGACTTCATCCCTGAACCTAAGCCCTTGAAAGTTAGGTCTTAGTGGCGTGTTTTCTCAGCTGATACTTCAGACAGTTTTTCTGCTATGTTTGACCCTCTTTCCTTTGATGACTGCCTTAACGTGGACAGTTTGATTCACTGTTTCACTACTCATTGTGTTGAAATACTGGATCAAGTGGCACCTGTTAAATCGAACTTGAAAATTCAGAAAAAACATTGCCCTTGGATAAATTAAGATCTCCTGAGTCTGAAGATACTTTGTCGAAAGACTGAGCGTCTCTGGAAGTCTAATAAACTTGAGGTGCACAGACTTCAGACCTCAGGGATCTGATATCTTCATACAATGAGATGGTGGAAACTGCCAGATCTGAATACATCTGAAAACTGCTATCAGCAAATAAGAAAAACCCCAAAGTGTTGTTTGACACAATTAATTCTCTCGTGTCTCCTGCTCCTCAAATCATGCCTGTCTTCTGTGAAGCTGACAGCAATACATTGTTGACATTTTTCACTGACAAAATTAAATTGATCAAAGAGAAAATTTCTCCCCCTTTGTGTGGGACCCCCCTGTCTCCACCTCATGGCCTCCCTTCAGTGCTCTGGGTGATATTTCAGCACTGGTGAGCAAGATGAAACCTACATGCGATACATACGATGTCCTCCCATGTAGGCTCCATCAAAGTGTTTGATGTAATTGGCCCCTGGGTTACCAATATGGTGAACCTCTCCCTTTCCACAGGGGTTTTTCTCAATGCATTTAAACATGCCATTGTGAAGCCTTTGCTCAAATACCAGACTTAGACGTGACTGACCTCATTAATTTCAGGCCTATTTCTAAGCTCCCTTTCTTGTCCAAGATCTAGGAGAAGGTGGTGTCTGAGCAGCTGAGAAGTTTCAGTCTGGCTTCCGTAAACATCACTCTATGGAAACAGCCTTACTGAAAGTGTCCAGTGACTGTTCTGGTTTTCTTGGATCTGTCCTCAGCCTTTGATACAGTTGATCACCAGATCCTGCTGAGAAAACTGAGGGATGAAGTGGGACTGTCTGGGTCTGTGTTGCAGTGGTTCTCGTCATACCTTAGTGGGGGCAGATTCAGTGTATCTGCCAATCACATGAGATCTCAATCGGTGGATCGGTTGTGTGGAGTCTCTCAAGGTTCTCTCTTTGCTTGCTTGATATTTTTAGTATATAACTTTGAAGGTTTTTTTTTCGATTGTTTAAGCGATTTGTGACCCTGGTATAAAAAAGCGCTCTATAAATATAAATTACTTACTTAATTATTTACTGTGAATAACCATACATATATTTACAAGGCTACCTGTATTTCTTGCCTTCCATCTTCTTCAATGTCATATTTCCTTCATCAACCCTTCAAACACTTCAGGAGTGATGGATGTCAACTGACAGTGGTGCTTTGACCTCTAGGGCAATCCCGCAGGCACACAGGGCAGAACTAAGCAAGAGATAGAAAAAAAACATTGTGTTCAGGTTTCCTCTCTCCACCATCTTTGTTGGTAGCTAGAAGATTCAGCGAGCAGGTGGCTGACGCCTGCTGAATCTGATGGTGCTTTCTGTGGATACTGGTGGAAGCAGCATGTTCCGAACGAAACAGAAGGACTTGGTTCAAAACTTTTTTTCCTTCCTCACAAGTGGTGCATACAAAAAACTTTTCCCAGTAGAAGGAAAAATTGACATCATTATGACACACTTTCATCCAGTTTATGCCTCAGACCAGAACGAATGTAAGACATGACTCTATTGATGCCCCAAATTCTTCATTAGGATTCTCCAGAATTGGGCCGAAGCTGAATGGACATGAATATTTAAGCACACATGGCCATTTTTAAGTGAGTAAATGAAACCACAAACTGAATAAATAACCTACATCTCTTGATAAAAGAGAATTCCATGAAATATTTACTTATTTTACTAAAGATTGAACTCAGAGAATAAAAAACAATGTTTTTTTTAGCTGCAGATTGGATTGTTGGGAACTTTTAAATGTTAATTGAGACATTTACTCTTCCTTTGCTCTTTTTGTCCCATATGTTTGCAGCCAAGAATGTCCATGTCAGAGAGTGATGAATGCACTTGAAGGCTTACAGTGTGTGTGTGAGAGATTGTGTGTGGCCATCCATAAGCAGCATTAATGATGACAGCTGCAGCTCCACTGCCACCTGCCTTCGATATAGCCTCACATTTAACTGTTAATCTTTGATGGAGTGCCATGTGACAGGATGTTGGCGAACAGAGACAAACACACACACACACACATTCCCACAAATCACTTAAAATACCCAAAGTGGTAATGTCATACATGAACAGAACCATTAACAGAAATAATTACACTTGCTTAGAAAGACCAACCTACACCTGTGTACATAGATGTAACAAATACTCACACTGAATACAAATGTTTGAAGCATGTCAAATTCCAAACACACAAATATACACCCACCTTATGTCTGTAAAACAAAAGCAAGACTTTGCAAATGTCACTTAGAATCAGAAAAGAGAAACAACACTCTAACGTCTATTGTCAGCAGGTCAGTTGGGAATCCTGACCCAGCAAGACGTATGTGTCATGGCTCGAGGGTTTTTCAGTCCCACATGGGACTAGGAAAGAATAAGCTTTATTAGCTGGAATAACTTGACATTATATTTCAATCAAATTTAAGGGGTAAATAAAAATCTATATCTAAAAAAACACATCGTAACAACTTCAATCATTTAAAAATTTAAATTTCTCTTTCTTAGTGATTGTTGTGATTATATTAATATCAGTGTTGATGCAGTTCTTTTTATTGGTCTATTTTAGCAAAATAAAAGTTCTGAATGTATTTGAATTGCCTTCAGGAAACATTGATAATAAAAGCAACCAATGCTTTTCATATTCTTCAGTAGCTTGAAGGAAACTCTTGATGAGAATGTGTCTTTTTTGTGTGAATATGATATATTTTACACTTTACACTTTATGGCACTACGGTTTCCTCCCACTCACAAGAGGTTAGTAGTTGAATCTAATTTGGGTCCATGGGTGTTGATATGTTTGTAAGTGTCTATATTTTCTGTCTCATGGACGAGCAAGTGAACCAGGGTCACACTGACACTTTCCCTGAGTAGTTGGGACAGACTCAAGGCCTGTGCAAATCTATTACAAGAATTACTAGAAGAAAACTCTGACCTCGGAACAAGATTATTCTACAGTCAAAAAGATTTGTGCGACCATAAAATATGCAACCTATTAACTAGTGGAAGTGCTGTTGTTGTACATATTAAACATTATATTATTTTAATCCCTTATAAATGAATTCAGTATATTTTAATGTATTTTATATAAAAATATCACCCCAAACATGCTAGAACATTGGGATTTGGCCATTTAATTTTGTTATGCCATAAATAAGAGATGTCCTAATCAGTGGACGAATAAGTACGAATTACATTTTTTTTTTCTCTGTAGACGTTTCACAAGGAGTGAGAGGGCTGTGAACAGAAGGACGAGTCATGTGATCTTTTGGAGTTGAAAAAGACCAAGTTGGCTTCTGGTAAGGACGCCAGACTTGAGGGGACACATGGTTGACAGAGTTTATTTTGGTGGAGCTCAGTTCGAACACCATGGCATCTGTCGCTGATAGAAGCCTCCAAACTCTGGCATATTACCAAAAGGCCTTCCAGGTACCTGAATGTCTAAATGTTGAGACGGAAGCAAAACTGACAGGGACACAAATGTTCATTTTAATGATTTAAAATATTTTTATCTTTTTCAATCTTTGCAGCCACGATGTGCTTCTATGCAGCACATTCCTGTTTAATTGGCATGATGATGTGTGAGTTCACAGTTGGCAGCAAAGCCAGCTAATCCACAGCTCGTCCCCGCGGCGTGCAGATAAAAGCCGTGATTCAAGTGTTTACCTCTTGTTGGATGCTGTTTTTAAGGTGTGACTGTTATTGGAAGTTATTCATAACAGCGAAAGAGCTGGAGGAGAAGAACTATCATGACACGGTCGGAGGAAGCCAGCTTGATGGATTATTTATAATAACGTAGTTCCTGAGACAGCTGAATAACTTTCAGGATGAAGACTCACAGGTCAGCGAGAAGGCACACAAATGCAGAGATTGTCAAATATGCAATGACAATCTGAGGCAACCCTTATAGAGGTGACTAAAGATAAGGCTGGATTTGACTTTGGTTTTATTTATGAGCAAATAAGACATCACTTCTCTAGATAACAGGCTTGTGTGTTTTATTCATCCATCTGTTTGAGGCCTATCATAGTAAATCATCACATTATTCTCTGCAATGTTCTTTCCTTGTACCAAGAGAGCTTTAAAATACTACAAAAAAAATCCTTATATCTCACAATAGCCACAACTATTTTCTTTCTGTTTGAGTGCTTAAATTGCATATTGCATTGCAAAATTGTTTATAAAAAAAGACCCAGGAGCAGAAGACAATGGACTTACAATGTTTTGTTGATCAAATAAACATTATTATTCCATGAATTAGAGAGAACCAGTTCACACAATATATAATATATATAAACAACTGAAAAGGTCCAAACAGAAAAGTTAACCATAAAGAAAAAGAACAAGGAGAATGTCATTAATTAAAATAAAACTCACCAAAACTGAGTAAGTAAAAGTGCTGACATAAAGGCATGTCCAAAGAGTCCAGAAAAACACAAATTAAATTGGTCAATACACAAACAAGTAAAGCAAGGGAGTGGCTAGGTCATACCAGGCAGAATGGTAAAAAGAGCTGACACTGGTGTGTGGAAAGTCTAGTGTATAAGTAGGAACGGCCCTTCGTAGGTTGACGTGCACGCAACTGCGCATCTAAAAAAAAAACTGCTTGACACCATCTGGAACCGCCTTTTAAACGGCTGACACACAAGTGGATTAAAGGGGAAGTGTATCTACAACATAAAATGCCACAAAACGAAAAAATACTCAATCTTGACCATTGATCACTTTAGGTTAAGCTTAGTATTTTAAATAACAGAAATCTAGATATGATGAAATACAAGTATGGGTAAAGAATGTGGAAGAAACTGTACTTTAACCATGCAAAAATGAATCAAAATAATGTTTAAGGAATATGCTTTCAGGTAAAAATAAAAGGATTCAGCTAGCAAAGGTGACCCAGGGAGGATAATAAGTTACCAGGTAGAGGTTAACAAAAGACCGTTTAATAATCACACAAAAAAAATAGAACCTAACACACAAAACGTCCACAAGATGGGGTCAAAGGTTGAGTCCAAATCTCAGCCTTTACGAGTCCACTTAAAAAAACAGAAGTCCAAGAACACCAAAGCAAGGGTGGCGAAGATCCACGATGATCCTGAATCATGCTGATGCCGACTCAGGTCAGGAGAAGACTCTTTATGCAGCACAACTGATTGAAATACAGGAAGCCCAAGAAAAAAACTGGACAAAATAAAAGCCCCTTGAAGGGAATTCAGTAAGCACCAGAATTATTCATTTCTTTACGATTATCAAATTTAAAACAGCACTAAGCAACATTTTTTTGTTTTTACATTATATAATTATAATTCTATTTTAAACAGCTGTCACTGTCAAAATAAAACTTAATTGCTATTATTTTATTAGCTTTCTCTAGCTGTGTGACTTAGCCTGGACGACCTGCCCAGTCACCCTGTAACTTCCATGTGCTTTACGTTTACGGGTTAATGCCAGAAGTGTCAGAGGATCTAGATAGAACAGCTGAATTGACAGGGGTTTCTCAAAATTGGGTTTTGCTGCAGAAAAAACGTTATTTTCCTCTCAAGGACAGAGAATGCCACTTTTATGTCAGTTGTCAGCCATTTCTGTTCTTTCAGTTGTCACCACTTCTCAAATTCCTCTAAAAGCAAACTGCTGTAACATTTTTTTACTTTTGCCGTATACTTTTCAAGAAAACATTTTACGTGTCTCACTCATCATCAAATCTGGATCCTTCAATCAATCACACAAAGCGGTTAGGTGGTCATCGAGTGTTTTCAGTGGGCGGGCTTAAGCGCATTTTCTAATGTAAATATTTAAATTTAAATCGATTTTTGTACAGACAGACACATAATGATAAGTACAATAGAGGTCCAAGATCAATTAAAGAGACAATTAAATCAACACATTAGTTGCCCTTTAAACCCAAATACTTTTCTACTACTACCTCTGTTTCCTGTGCCTGTACTTCCACACACACACTTACCATTATTAAATAAGTCTGATTGAAAAAAGATTAAATCCCAGAGCAGCTGTATGAACTACAATTAGACATTCATTTTTCATAACCACAATTATTACAAAATTGCCTTAATAACTTGTGTGTTTCAAATATGTTATTTGTATGTTGTGTACACTTTTGGTTTCTACTTTTTTAAGAATAAAATTGTCCAATGTGCTTGAGAGCAACAAGTGAGCGGCAGCTCACTTGGCTGCTCTCCAAATTCAATCGATCAATTGCATTCATCTTCTTTGCGTGAAGACAAACACGTGATGAATGAGCTATACTTGTAAAATATTGACTGAACCTTTGACTCCTGATTAAGCGTTGCTGCAGATCAGATGAGTACATTTGCAGCAGCTCAGTGAGGTTTGATTGAAAGGTTAAAAAGATGCGTATATCCAATAAGAGCATCTTGAGATAACTCTTATCACATAAATATAGATCAAAATGCTATTCACTTCACCTCACACATTCACACAAACATGTCGTGTCCGGGGTAATCATAATCGTGTAAGTGTGTGTTTGAGGGTGACAGTGGGGTTAGAGGCAGTGTATGTGTAGTTGACAATTGTGTGTTCACTGCTTTAAGTATATGTCTAGTATATAGTATAAGTATATGCATTTGGTGTGTTTTGCATGGGATTGTTCATGTGTGTATGTAAGGGGTTCCCTTGTTTTAACAGAGGTTCACACCTTGTTGTCATCTGTAATACTTTAATCACTCACTTCTTTCCAAACTCAATCCCCTTGGGGGTCTCCTCTATGACTTAAAATGAGTTTCCTGTAAACTTGTTTTTAAATGTACAATATATTTTGATTCTCAGCAGTATACAAATATTACACTAGTCAGCATAAGCTAACATAAAAGCTGGTATACAAGGAAAATAATAAATTAATTTGATTATTTTTTTATTTTTTTTATGCAAAACATTAAACTGGATGGACTATGTGTACTTTATTGTGTATGTGTCTCTTCCTTATATTTCCCTTTTATGTGTTTGTTGTAAGTGCATGACATCTAATGACCTTTATTTTCCTAACATCAATCCCAGGCAAAGTCATTTGTCCAGCAGTGTAATTAACAATGAGTCATATCTTCTGAGAAGCCTGAGCTGAAAAGTAGTCTGCGTTTATTTAGCAGAGACTGAAATCTGTAATTACGTCTTATTATTCCTCCATCCATTAAACCCTCACACTCACAATTAAAACACACCGCTGTTTTGTACTCATTAAATGTAAGCTGAAGTACTGATCTGACTAAAAAGAGCCTGGAAATGAAAGCTCTTACTGATCAAGAGACTCTATTGATCGAATTTGTATGCATTTCCCCCACTTGCTACATTAATATATTCATGGAGTATTATTTTTGTTCTCCCTCTATGATTCCACTCCAAACCAAATGTTACCTGCTACAGACATGAGTATACTTTATGTTGTTGTGGTGTATCGACCCACATTCTGATTGTGATGCAGACTGAATGGGATCTAAGATCTGGAGGAGATTAGATCATTTATTTATGCCTGTGAGCAGATGAAAACATATGACACTTTATTTAGAATCACTCAATGTGTCACACAGCTGCAAAATTGGATTAACATGTGTTGTGCTACACATTTGCACTCCATCTGACGAAAAGCAGATTAAACAAGATTAGACCCTGTATACAGATGCATGTTTCAATTTGTTGTGTCCTACTGGAAAACCAAGTCTTGTTATTTTTGGAATACTCTGGAATTGACAGTTACCAGTAACGGTGAAGAGCTTTATTGAAAAACCCAATGATCTACCCATTCACCTCACGCTATAGGGCTGGGGTCTCAAACTTGCAGCCTCCGGGCTACTTGCACACCATGACATAATGTTCTGTGGCCCTTCATTTATTTATACTTTTTTTTCAAATGCAGGCAGAGCAAGGGACTGAATGTTCAATGCCATACGGTTAAGGAATAAAAAGTTTGTATTGCTTTGATTATATGGTTAAGATGGAACATATTTCTAAATTAAAATAACATATAGAATTAGACCAAAAAAAGCTTAAATCAACAGTAGAACCACACACAATTCCATAAAAAAATAAAGTCATAGTAGGCGAAAGAAAAAGGGTGCAAGAAACTACTTCAAAATGAAGATATATTTTTGCCTATAACGCTAAAAAGAAACTGATTACTCTGTTGACCCAACCATTAGGAGTAATGAGGGTGAGTAGAAAATAAGTGAAGTTTGAATATTGGCCAGGTAAAACTGCACTCTCTTCACACAAACAAATTTCCTGTAATCCTGAATCTTTGTATTAAAATACTTGAACATCCATAGCTAACTTTTGTGACATATAAACATGTTGACGTTAAATGTTAACTGTTGTTCTATATGATGTACAATGTAAGTGCACATCATATACATGAACATGGCGAAAGACTGATCAGAAATCACACACACCTCTTAACAGTATTAAAAAAATATATATTCACAGCTTGGGTCCTAAAAACTAACTTCAATATCGACCCACATTGTACAGGGGTTGATAATGAACTGTATTTCCAATGTGACAATAATGCCTCTAGCATTATATTTCCCTTAATCATAGCCCTAATTTAGTCTCTAACACCAGAGTACAACATGCTTCACTGATGTCCTTCTCTGTCCCTTTTAACGTGACAGGTGATCATGGTGCACTACTTACTTTTAGTCTTTAGGATAAAAAAAACTGCCCTGAAGTGACCTAAAAATCTGAGTGCAGCCATGGATCCTGTGGCTGTCAGTAGAGGTTGTTGCACAACAGGAAAGCACTCCCTGTTTGTAATGCTCCGTGTTTGCACTGTCCATCCCCATTCACTTCTGTTTACTCTTAATGCGTTTTATTTTATTTTATTAGGAAATAATTAAATCTAGTGCAAACAATAATAACACTTTTGTTCAAACAGGAGATAATTCATTCTTGAACTTTTGATTGTTCCTCTAAAATAAACTCTGTTTATTAAGCAAATGCAGTTTGAATCTGCATTGCAGTGTTTTGTGGCAACATCAAGACTATGGTGAAAAGTCTGTTCTTTTTTATCAGGAACATAAATATAAGCTACTGTTGGCTGTAAGAGCAGCCAAAGCAATCTAAATTACAAGTATCAGTTAATTAACATCGACCAGCTTTTTGCTCCAAACTGGATAACACGAACATAGGGTACTGAGCCAATTTGAAACACAATCTCATATAGCAATCTTTTTAGAGCCATATTTAAATGTCAACGTTCATTTGGCAGTTAGAGATACATTGCTTGGAAGTTCAGCTTCCACCTTTAATGGTTCTTATATGATTTATTTCTTTAACAAACAACAAGATAAAGTTATTTGTAAAAAAAAAAAAAAAAACACTCATTGTCTTTGTAAGTCTCTGAAAACAGAGTTTGACGATGTAGCAACCTGTAATGGTATGTGCTCCTTCTTACCATTTATAGCTAGGATAACTCCAACGCACCAAATGGCCATTGAAGGATATATGCAGAGTAAAAATAATGAATCAAATGAAAATAAATATTTTAAAAAGTGGTTATCTGTAGTACAGTCTTGATTTTGAATGACCACCTAATGTAACTGCTTTATAATCTTTGGCTCTGAACCACTATTTCAATAAAGCCTGACATCATTTTCCCTGAGAGTGCCATGATACAGCATCGGCTACTCATCACTAGGGTTTAAGACTTGGGGAATGCTCAGCCTGTCCATCTCCCTTACCCTCAGTATGTTGAACAAGTTATCATGTTGGAATACTTCCCTGCAGCACAGTTTCTGAAGAGATATGATCATGCTGTGCTTCAGTACATATTGGCATTCATGTTTCCCTAAATGAACTCAGATCATTTAGATTAGTTTCCGCATTTTGCATGCAGCCCTCCATGTTGCTCCCACCACCACCTTGAATCTAAGATAGAAATTTGTCTTTATACTACTCGGTTGCCCCCACATGCTTTACATAGTCTGAAACTTATATATTGCCTTGGTCTCATGGTTCCAGTAATCGATGTTCTTTATCTGCTTGTCTTCAGAAAACTGTATGAAATATATATAATTAAATATTTGCTAAAATGTGAAGGATTAACTGGCCTCACTGCTGTGAGATACTGTATTACATACTGATTCACAGTGATGCTTCTGCTCTTATTGCTTTCATTTGAAGCTCACGTCTAGTTAATAATCACACTGAGCTCTTGTTTAAGGACAGCGGAGTCTCCCCCTGTACATCTCCAAGTATCCTTGGCTTCAGCTTGTTAAATTATAGATGGAGAGAAAGTATCTAGGGCTGCATAGGAAGCAGATATAGCAGATACTGAATGTCTGATGGAAACAAGATCTTTGAAATGTTTGCTTAAACAAAGAGGAAAAAAAACATTCAGAACATTACTTTCTTTGAAATCAAAAGCCTGTGCTACTTCTGAAAGTTATTGTTTATAGTTCAGAAGCAGTCTTGATATAAATGCATCTAATGATTAATAGATATTTGTACACATGCTGTGCTTTCATGACTAAGATTAGTATCACTATCTCTGCTGAGAAGGTTATATTTAGTATTAGGGTTACACAAATACAAATTATTTGACATCACTTGTTCAACTTCTTCCAGATATGACAGCGTTTCACATGCTTGATGATCCACTCTGCGAAACCGTATGTGACCACAGTCCATGCTTATCGCACAATTAGAACCAGAATTCCAAATTTTAAATCAATTAAATAGAAAATAAATTAAAAAAGAATCAAAATGACCATCATGACCAAGCATTGTGATTATACATCAAGTTGGGGGCATTTTCATTGTCGAGACCGTGAGGTGATGAATTTTACTGTTAGGAGAAGATGTTTTTTCCGGGTTAAGGCATAAAATATGTGATATATTCTTTTTTTTAAGAAGAAGACAGAAGACGCAAAGAATAAAGAGGAGGAGTTTGATATGAACATACATTTTTTGTAATGCTTTTTTTGGTTGCTGCAGGCAAATATGCTGTTGAGGAACTGGATTTTTCTTCATGTTGACTCCACTTTATCTATATAATCTACAAGCTGAACTTTTACACTTTATCATCTTGAGGACTAAAGGTTAAACTCAGTTTTAAAAGGTTTAAAAAAAAAAAACAAGATGAGAGGTTACATGCTACATGGTTGATCTTGTCAGTAGCAAAACATGCTACTGTGAAGCACTATGCAGGCAGAAAATAATTGGGAATTGAATAGATCAAAAGATCATGCATCTACAAATAATATTAATACAAATATTCTTTTAATTTGCTTTTCTGTCGGCGCTTTTTGTTCCTTGTCTTTTGGTGAGTTTTTCTTTAGTTCAAGTTCTTTGCCTTTTTGTGTTATAGCACCTCTCGCTTCCTGTTGCCCCTCTCAACTCCTTTTTGTTTTATTATTTCTTGTTGGATTGAGAAAATGGACTCCTTGTTATACATCCCCGCTTTGGTTTTGTGCTTGTATTTATTAAGTTATATTTTTATTCAATTCCACCTTGGCTTGTGACTTTGTTACCATCCGCTTCTGGGTCACCTTGTTCTTAAATTCTTGACATGCACCTCTTTATATGGTGATCATTGTCTCGATATTTGTGCAAAGATTTACTTTTGCTTCACGAATGAGACCCGATAAAAGTCTATACAAGTTTATTAAACAAATGTTCTTTGTAGGATGATTGCGTTGGTGTCTGTGTCATTGGAAAATGTATTCTGATATGACGCACACTTGAATGCTGTTGGATGAATAGTGAAATAAGATGCAGCCAGTGTCTCACCAGCTATGAAGTCTCCTGACACGTCAGAGTGCCCGATCCTGTGCCCCACTCCACTTCTCATGCTAGAAATGCAATTGCCCTCTAGTGCTTACTTTGGCTTAAATATTTAATTGCGGTTTATGTTGTTATTACTAATATTATCTTTCCCTTTAAAACGTATAATTTGGTTTCTCTAAATGAATGATTTTACACTTTAATTTCTGTTCAAAACCTTTGGTGTGTCTAGAGGAAAGTAATTTCTACTAATTAGGTTTACTAAATATAATAAATAAATAATAGCAAAACTGAGATTGGAAAATGTAACATTTCTAGAGCTTAAATGAACTTAGACCCAGGAATGCAGTTGCGGTTGACACCTACAAAGTGCAAGTAAAAAACAAATGTCCATGTGTTTGTCTGATAAGCAGATTCTGAAGTAAACATGGAACTTGTTAGATCATCTGACAGTGTCTGAACATCAGAAGTTTCTGTGGACGAGGAAACATCTAAGTAAAGGCGATGGGACCACATCTGAAGATGCTCGATCAATAAAAACATACAGCCATTCTCGGTGAGCACTGTGTTGTTCAGTCTCAGACAAGGTTAGTTATTGACTGGTGCCAGAATACGAAGCAAAACCCTGAAAAAGCTGCTTTTCTCTCCGGGAGTGGCTGATGAAAGGGAGCACATTGCTTTGAAGTGAGGCCTCTTGACTCAACTACTCTTTGCAGATCAATATAATGTGACTGCTTCATGTGGCTCCATTTGTCGTAAGAACACAAAATGATAATGTGAACATCAACCTTCACTTGGTCTGGAGAGCAGCCACTAGAACTACCATATTTTTTGGACAATGAGGTGCACTTAAAATCCTTTTTTTCTCAAAAATAGAAAGTGCACCTTTATAATCTGGTGTGCCTTAGGAATGAAATCTGGTTGTACTGACCTCAAACCAAATTTTCCTGAGCTGCAATCTGAGGCGCTGTGGTATTATTGCACGAGTCGCCATTGTATTACTTTGTGAGTCACCGTTGTATTACTGCCAAGAAAAGTCAGTTATGTTTTGGATAAGTTTTATAGTTGATGGGTTAATGAGGCCTCATAATAAAGTTTCAGCTGTATCATGATACAGTGTTAATTTTATAGGGCACTAGATGGCACTCTCTTCTTTATAATATTTTACTCTGACCTACTAATTCAATGAAACCACCATTTCCCCTAAGAGTGCCTACTAGGGGCATTCAAAGTGTATCGTGATACAGCTTTGGCTGACTCATGAGGGTTCATCAACCAATCACTATAGTTTATTATTCACTTTCTTCACACTACAAAACCTTTGCAATCCTCAGCTGTATGCTCGCTAACAACAAGCGCATGCCATGTTGGCCGACACAAACTATTCCTATGTCAATGCATTCTACGAAGATGTACCACGCTTAATGCATCTTAATCCTGTTCTCGCTATGTTTGATATCTTGCGTAATAATCATGTGTTCCTTATGGTTCGAAAAATGCGGTAGCATTGCTGGATGTTATTGATACTTTTTATCTGTGCTTTTTTTTTTCTTTTTTTTTTTAGAACTGTGGGAGAAAGGGGAGCCATACTTAACACTTTGGTTGTTATCTTTTTGAAAATGAAATGACAAGTGGGTTAGTTCAACATTTTAAGACATTTGACCTCCTATATTGAGAGTGTATACGCAAAAATAAATGTATAATCATTTTGCATTCAGATGTGTCAAGAATGAATGAGGAAACATGCATGCTTTCTGTCAATAAAAAATCAAGCATAACAGATACCTGCTACTGGCGGCACATAGTGGTCATATTCAACATAACATCAAGTAACAATCAACATACAGTAGATAGAAATTATTAATGAACAAATGAACGCACAATGCAAAGTTTTTCTCTTTCTCTTATGACCAAAATATGCTTTTACCACCTTTTTCTTAGCTGTTTCAAAAAATCTGAAAATAATGTGCATGGAATATATGCTTGTTTATACGTTTTTCTTAGCAAAACTATCTTGTCTAATGGTTTCAACTCAACCCTATCAAATACAAAGAATATCCCAGTTGCACATAATGTTTTATTTAAAAAACTTTACGGAACCACTCCCATGTTCATCGATCCACATCCTGCCTGAATGATCTCTCTACATAGAGGAGAGTTAAAATCATTCATGAAATGCTGGCTCCTGTTAGGAAAAATATTTCATTAATAAAGTTTATGAAAATATTACGATTACCTTAGAATTGTGGATGCTAAGTCTGCGTTACTCATCCAATGCCAAAGCCATCATTAAATGTTCAAATTTATAAAATATTGAATGTATTGATTCTTCATGTTTGAGGCTTCAGGTCACAGTATCCAGAGTAAGTCCAGACGTTATCACAAGATGAGAAAAAGGCAAGTCAAGCAGTTCAGGTTTTTCTTGCATGACAGCCAAACAGACTTACAGACAGATCTTTTTATTTGTATCACTGAGTTTAAACTTGAAAACAATGACCGTTCTTCTCCATTTCTGCTGTTGAAGCAGTGCACCTAGAAAGAATATGCCCCTAGACGTGAGTTATGGCAGATTTTTCTCAGTGCTTTATTGAGCGATCAGCAGCAACAATTAACTTACAATAACATTAAAGGCATTATACAGGCTGTAGAGATTTGTGCTGTCAAGTCATAGTTATCATTTTTGTAAAGTACAAATTGGCAATGCTGAGGAATGTCGCGTATCATAAGATGTTATCTGTCTAAATTGAACACCAAATACTTAAATTTAGCTATTTTAACTTGATAAATTTGGTAGAGTATAAAAATTTATTTTATTAACTTTTTCTTTCTTTTTTAAATCATGATGGCATCAAGGATGAGCACACTTATCTCAGGGTTGTTTTTCAACAATCAGTCAACAATCATGCCCCTAATACCACTTCCATCTTCAAAGTAAAGATTACAATAACGTCACAGTCAACCATCGAGATGTTTTTTGACCTTGACCTGTTGACCTGTCACAGGTGGCAGTACTTGGAGAGACCTGGAAGAGTTCAAGGTCAACAATCTGTAGATTGCAGGGGAACCGCACAGAAAGAATCACATCGATGTTATTA
Organism: Callionymus lyra; assembly: GCF_982586985.1. NCBI lineage: Eukaryota > Metazoa > Chordata > Actinopteri > Syngnathiformes > Callionymidae > Callionymus > Callionymus lyra. The sequence goes on from NC_141833.1 coordinate 1,776,483, forward strand.
AATGGATTTACTGGCTTAAAAATGATTATACTGTATTATTAAGAAATAATTAAAATATTCTATGTAATTAAGATTTTGACCAGATTGTGAGGGAGTTTGAGTATATTATATAATTTATCTAGGATCTGTTAATTGCTGTTCATTATTTTCTTATTTTGATTTCCATTTAGCAGTGGTATTTTCATGTACTAAGTGTGAAGAAAAGGTCACTTTAGAAAACTGCTAACTTCTTGTTGTGAAGACTTACTTTTGGGTAACTAGGTCACTATTAATACTATAGTAATGGTATATTTATGTTATTTTCCAAGTAGAAAAAGACTTACCAAGCTGAACATGTTTGCTGTTATAACTGTCAAATACTTAAAATTTATGAATTTAATATAAACATGCTGAGACTTTTCAAGAGGGAAGATATTATGAAATATAAAGATTGTAATTGATATTGATACTTGTAGAGATAGTATTATTAATGAATTACTGCTCCTGCAGTTATTGCACTTTATAAAGGGTGTATAAAAAGCTGCTTCTTTATTTCCTATTAACAATCAGTAATTACGTTTGTCAGAGCTTAATTATTATACGATTACAGGTAGAATATAGTCACATAAGCAAAGTGTGAGTAAGTACTATATAACGGTTAATAAAGAGCTAAATTGCTGTTATTACAGATTTGAACAAGTAGCTTAAAAGTTAATATATGTTCCCAATTCTAAAATTACAAATTATATTTTGGAAATAAAGTTGTGGAATATAGTAAATTAATTCAATTATAATTTAGTAAGAATTCAAGGAAAACCTCATGGTGAAATAGTAAAGGTTTGAAATGCAGGATTGGGACCTGTTAACAGTCACAAATGTGTCAAAATTAATCATTTTCTTAATCCTTCCTCTCCAAAATATGGTCCTGTTTTTTTGTTATCTGTCATATTATCATTTTCTTTAGCAGGATAGATCCTGTAATGAACCATCAAAAGGTGATTTCATGGAGACATGGTGCAGAGACTGCAACAGATGGGTGGAGTAGATCACAAATTAAATCCAAATCCAACCAAGGAATATTTTCTCTCACTGTCATTACACAATGGAGGTAGAGTTGGCTGACACATTTTGCATTTAATTTACTTTAGCAAAACAAACGCAGCCCCAAACTAACTTAAAGATGCAGTCTAAGAATTGAAATAGCAGGACAAAATAGGATGCCGCAGAACAAAGTCATGAATTTTGAAAGTACATTCAAACAGAAGAAATAATCATGGTCAATGTCATGTTAAACGATAGTTCACCCTAATGTTGACTAAGGGTTGGGATTGTTTTCAGAGTAATCTAGGTAAGTAATGGTTATTTCCAAAATGCCTTTCTAGACAAGGTTCACAGAGTGTTTTAACAGTCAAAAACAATATACAGTTAAAATATATACTTTAAAAGATCTAGCCAGCACAAATAAGAATGTTGATAAGATGTTTCTTGATGGAGTCAGTAGACTCCATCAAGCGCAGAGAGAGAGGAAGTTCGTTCCAAAGCTTAGGAGCAACAGCCTGGAAGGATTTCTCTCGTCTGGTCTTGAAGTTATAGGAATGTAATTTCATTTTAGTAGAGCTAGGGCTCGGTTGCTTTACTCTTTATCTTCCTCCAAAATAATGCACTTCAAAACATCTAAATACCTCGGTAGTGCTAATCCCATGATGGTGAGTAGAAAAAATATCTGCACAGCAGCAGGCTGAGGTGAAATTTTGGAAGCATGAGATTATCTTGATTTAAAAAAGGCCTCCGGAGTTCTAATGAAATGTGCTAAATAATTATAGAATAACACAGTAAGAGAAAGGTGTCTGAAGATGATGAACATCTGGCTGTGAGAACCGTGCTCACACCTTTGGAAATAAACTTGTGAACAGTAAGAAAAACAGATCTTTTGTAGATTGTTTGTTTTTAGTTTAATGAAACAAGAGCAGGGTAGGACTAGCATGGTGAGATGAATTAATGACAAAGAACCTAAATGGTAAGCATTTATTAAATTAGAAAAAAAAACAATAAAACCAATCAGAAGGAATCAGAAGGCTTGTATGGAAGGCAACTGGGGTGGAGTACTGATAGGTTCCAGGCGGGTGTTATTAGTAAGTAAGTAAGCAAGTAATTTGTAATTATATACCGCTTTTCCAGGCTTACAAGATTGACATGGAAGGAAGAGGGAGGGAGGTTCTAAATAAAAGCACCCAAAAACACAGAACACAGAATATGAACTGCTTACACATATATTTGAAAAATGTTGAATACAGATGCAAATTTCAGTCCGATAAATCATTTTTTGTTCACCATCTCTCATCAAACAGTGTGTCAACACTGTTTCACATGTAGTAAACACTCATGGATGTGTTCCTAATTTAGGGAATAAAATTTTCTCTTCGCATATCCCAAAGTGCATCAAGTCATATCAAGACTTTTCCGAAAGTCAGCCCTCATCTCTCTATTGTACACTATCATTGGAGAAGCTCAGCAAGATTTGTTATCTTGTTTCAGCAACGCAGTTGTGACATTAATCAACATGGCACAGATTTAACTCTAAAAGTGTGTTTTTCTCGTTCAAATTATGATCCAAATTATGGTCAAAATTGCAGCATTTAAAACTGTTTGGATTACTAACATCACACCAACATCCACGCAGTGACACATTATTTGATTTCTCTATATTAGCCTTAAGGATGCTGACACACCCACGCAAGCCAAAAGAAACAAGATGTCCTCTCTAGAATGTGATATATATATAATGATATAGAATGAAAAGTGGCAGAATCAGACCCTTTAAAGCAAAATTATCGAAAATGATTCTGAAACCAATGGAAAACATGAATGGAGCCTTCTTATGATTTCAAGTACAATAATTGTGCTGTGGCAGTGACGAGGGTGTAACGTGTTCTCTTTTTTGCTTGACTTAGACTTTACACTTTCTTTAATTGTTATTGCACAGAAAACACAGAAGTTAAACTGGCAACGAAATGTTGTTGCTTGGCCACCTTTAAAATACACAGCAGAGAGATGTGTATATATAAAAAGTATAAATATAAATATTAATAAGTTAAAAATAGTACAATATAGTATAAACAGAATAAATAACATTATAAATATTGCATATAATAATGAATGTATATAAAGTATAAATACAAACAAGTTAAAAAATAGTGCTAATATGTTATAAATACATAGTATTTTAAATAGTGCATAGCTCAAGTCATATTTTCATTCAGCAGTCTGATGGCCAGAGGAAAGAAGCTGTTTTTAAACCTTCTGCCAGACGCCAGGAGAGAGAACAGTCCATAGAGGGGGTTCGTGGGGTCAGACAGAATTCTGTGGGCTCTTGTCAGCCAGCGTGTTTTTGCCACGTCCTGGATGGAGGGGAGTGGTGTCCCGATGATCTTCTCCGTGGTCCCCACCACTCTCTGCAGAGACTTCCAGTGGGAGGCCTTGCAGTTCAGGTGGAGATGCTGCTGGTCAGTAGGCTCTCGATGGTCCCTCTGTAGAAGATGTACTGTAGAGGATGGGAGGTGGGAGAGACGCCTTTCTCATCCGTCTCAGGAAGTGCAGGCACTGCTGGGCTTTCTTCACCATGGAGGTGGTGTGAAGTGTCCAGCTGAGATCCTCTGTGATGTGCTGTTGACGACTTCCACCGCTGTGTTGTTGATGAGGAGTGGTGCGTGGCTGGGTCGGGATCTTCTGAAGTCGATGAGGATTTCTTTGGACTTCTACAAGGAAGGTCTACGTTCAGAAGCAGGTTGTTCACCTCGCACCAGTCCACCAGGTGTTTCACCTCCTCTCTGTAGGCCAGACTTGTGTTTAGTTGTATGTTTTTGTGTTTGAGAGTTTACAGCGCATCGTAGATTAAGACAAAAGACAATTTTGTGTCAGCGGGTACATGAAAATGGATGTACATTTTTTCCTAAAACTCTTAAAAGAAAGAAATGCATTACTGTGGAAATGATTCAAACCCTTAGTTAACATTAGGGTGAGTAGAACATGAGTAAAGTTTTGAATTTTGGATAAACTAACCCTTTAAATGTGCCTGAACATTGGATTCCCCTCGATTCAATCCAAAACAGATAGATTAAAATGGATGTAGAGTTTATATTTGTATGTATATATTTCTTGTATGTATTTTAACAAGAAAAAAAAAACAAAACAAATAAGACAGAATAATCATGGCAAACAACTTTAAGCAGTAACTTGTGATAATTCGGAAATAGCATTGAACTTGGAAATCACATCCACAACACAAACATTGAATTGATAAATATCATGAGGAAAACCAGCTCTATGATTCTTGCACACAGTCGAAATCAACAAAGATCATGACATACATTTAGGAAAACTTTGATATGTGATATCCACACATGTATTGAAGACACGTGGGTCTGTAAAAACGAAGGCCTGCGTGATGATGATGGGAAGCACAGACTTTTCCATGCTCATTTCATTCTTGATTTAGATGAACTTTGACTTAAATGAATTGCGGTACAAAAACAAAATTAAAGTTATGTTATTAACAAAGCCGTCATAACGCATATCATATTTCATTATCCACAATCTGATTCATTACCTAATCGGTATCCATCCTTCATTCAGCCAATGGAAGTCTGGAAACATAAAATTGCTGCTAACCGGGCAACTTTTGCGAGTGCTCATGGGAAATGTGGTCTCCCGTCGGGATAAACTGCTTCCTTAGCTAAGAAAGTAAATAAAACCCAAAATGATGATCTCTCACCTTGCATTTTGCTACTAAGGGGTTGGAGACTGACATTTTATAGGACAAGCCAACTGTCAATTAAAACTGAACTTATTTCAAAGTATCTGAAATTAAATGAAATAAGCTGCATTTTTTTAAAACTATTGAAAAACAAATTCAAGTAAAAGGGAATAAGCAGCATAAATGAATGACTGTCTGAACTTTTACATTGAGTGTTTGAAATTATACAGTACTGTAGCAAGCTGTAGCCAGCTTTGCTCCTTGTCTTTATTGAAACTTTTGCAAGAACCTGTTTTGTTTTTTTTTACGTGTGTTTTCTTCTGAGTAGAGATCTTTGATATCAATTATTTACCTTAAAATTCCTGATTAGAATCTTATTTTCTTTTTACCACTCCCCTTATCTAACAGATGATTAGATATAATATAGAGGACAATGTTAAATCAAATCATCTTTGCCATCATTTTCTCCATAGAACACATTTTGAAATCAATAAATCATGACCTCACTAATTTGGACATGTGAATTCATCTCAGAACGTCTGACAGAACGTGACTTTTATACTCACCTATCTTTTACAAATTGCTCACAATTGATTTAACATCTGCAGTCTTTCGGGTAGGTTTCATCTCTTCCCTGTTTTGAAACTCTGCTGGCCCCTGTAGCTGGACACGTCCACACCTCTCACTGTGCAGTGTTCGTAACCGCTCTGGTGTGGCCACACAGAAAATTGGTTCTGAGCAGCCAAGCCTGAAAGGTCCAGAAGTCGTGTCCAAGCAGGCAACTCTCCTTGATGCTGTCTCCTACCATCCGCCCTGAGCGGTTATTGATTTGAGGCATTATCTTCAATGCTTCACTTGACATTTGTGTGGCATCATTGAGTGTCGACCAGAAAATCTCACAGAGACAGATACTCAGAAGTAAACTAGCACTTAGAGGCCGTACACTTTTGTCCCTCTTATTTTGCTTCCTTCCAGTGATGGACACACACATGCACAGTGAACCACCCACTCACATGGTTTAGAGAAGTCATTGTACCCGCCAGTCTTGTGTGGGCTGTTAAACCTCGAGCTATTTCTGCTTCCCCACCATCAACCACGGCTGCTGCTTCTCTAATGATCGCATTAGGATTAGTCAGAAAATTTCCTATAAGAAAAAAATGTAAAAGTAAGATAGAGAAATACATTAAAATACATATTTGGAGTTTTGGACTTTGCAATGGAGTTAAGCAGCGGCTTAAAACCACCTCCTCAATGGGTCTGGGCTGTATTGAAAGAAAGCTGATCAAAGAGTCTCACAGGCTTTTGTTGTTGGTCCAAAATTCTGTTCTACCTGGCACTGTTGGAGAACTTCAAAGATGGCTGCTTATACTTGTCAGAAGCGTTGTTGAAGGATTTGACAGTTTCAATGTGGATGAAACTTAGAGGTGATAATCACATGTACAAGGAAATTTACTGAAGGGCAGCCGCAGACTTCCATGAACACTTCAAACTGGTGTCAGCAAGTTCGTGTTTGCTTTTAACATATGCTATATGATTGAATTGGCACCAAAGTGGTTTGGATCAATTTCAGAGAATCTGAGGAGTTTCTGCAGAACAGCACTCCCCACCAACAATGCAGACTAATTTGCAGAGAGATCTTTAGTTCTTCCATTGACTACTATTCTCCCTACAAAGATTCCTGGTTGCTAGAAAAACAACTAAAAAGCGGACGGACATATTTCAATGACATATTTAGGATCTGGGACAGGGAACCGATGATAATTATTTTGTTGGTTTTAAAAGACCATCTGGCTCCTAAAGTTGAAGATTTGTCACTCTGTAGTCCAGGAGCTGCTACTCTTATGTTTCACTTTAATGGTGTGCAAATAAGTTCCAGAATGTTATCCAATTAAGTTTATTTGAATGAATTATAGTATCTGGCCCTTGTCTGTGTGGTGACAACAAGCAAAAAAAGGTAAAAAAGACCAAAATATTGACACCGAGCCAGGATGTTTTATAAAACTTAATGCTAAACTGACACAAATGTTATGGTTAAGCTTTTGTTTTCTAAGACTGATTTATGGAGAATAAGGGTCAGACTCCAAAGACAACTTTCTTCATAGCATCTAATAGTTGCACAAATAATCATTCTAATGTACATTACACTCTTTTGCTCCTCATGCCTCGCTAATAAAGACAGCTTACCTTCAGCAGCCTTTGGTGATCTTTCTTCCCCTGGCTCTAAATAGGTGGAGGCTTTGAACATTGAAATTAACAGATGAATAATTTTGTATCAACTCAGCTGCACCACAGCCACACCCTCTCTTGCTCTCTACAGAATCTCCAAGGCAACACGACTAGTTGCAGTTTCTGAATTTCCTGTTATGAAAATAAGACTGACAGTAAAACACAATGTCATGACATAAAAGTGAATTATCAAGGTAAAATAACTGGTTGCAAACATACAAAGCAATGATGAAGCCTGATAGAGTAAGTGACTGTGGAATGTGAGTGGGTGTTGAGGACACTCCTGGAAGTGGAGGGTGCTTAACATGCTCAATTGCTGAGGCAGACCACATGGGTGCTTTGCCATTGTGCTGTGATGCCAAAAAAGGTGCAGGGCAGTTTTTTAGGTAAGTCTCTGGCTCGGGGTCGGAAGACAACATTGCTACACAACAACAAAAGTAATACTCAGACGCTTTGTTAGAATACGTTAACTTAATCTTTTTGCAACAGAACATTACTGCCATTTACGACTGGGGAGAGTCAACTCATGATTTGGCAATGTTTTTTTCATTTTCCGCGCCACCGTACTGCGCTGGCTAAGTCCAGGGTTCGTTTTGTCTTTTTCTAGATGGGAAGGTTTACACAGTCGGCTTTAGTGATTGATTGGCTGGTTTATTTGGCCTCATGAGCCAGCCGGTGCTGTATCATGATACAATTTGAAAGGTCACTAGATGGCACTCTCAGAGAAAATGATGTCAGGTTTTATTTAATTACTATGTCTGAGCCAAAGATAATAAAGCACAGAGTTCCATTAAGTGACCTTTTAAAATTAAGATACTGTATCATCTGATGCTGAATCATTAGGGCCTCATCAACCCATCACTTGGAGCTCTACTGTAGTGTAAATACAATATTACATGCTACATTTACATTGGCTCTGAACAAACTAGAAAAATGAAAGTACAATTAGTAAGTTGTTGTTTTTTTTGTTTTTTTTGGGGGGGCGGGGAGGATTTGCTTTTACATATAAGCAACTTGCAATTAATATTTTTTTTAAATCCAGTATTTTTCAATAACTAGAAATACTGAGTGGCTGGTAATCAAAAATAGGTAAAAGATTGTTTATTTTTATTTAATATAAGCAGTATGAATACATGATTCAGTCCAGTTCAGCAAGTGGTTGCTAGCATAATGGTTGTAATCATAATGTATTCATAACTTTCTAATTGAGTGGGATTTATCTTTATCCTACACTACACAAGCCAGCAGGATAGCTCGGTTTGAGACCCAAAATTGATGCTTGTACATGAGCAATGAACATCTGTTATATTCAAGTCGGTGCCAGAGTAGAGCTTATTAAATGTCTCAGCATATATTTCTGAAATCTGTTTGAACATTGATACAGACTGCAATCAACCAGAATTTTCAGGAAAGGTGGAGATTTATGATACGTGTTTACGATCGTACCTCGGCTTTTTTTTGTTGCATCTCAAAGTTGTCTGAAAATACTTGTGTGTAAAAATGTGTATAAGTACATTTTGATCCCCTGCCAACCACAAAGAAAAGTGTACCTAATCTCGCCTTGTTACCTGTATAAAAAACACCTGTCCAAAGAATCAATAACACACCAACCTACAATCTATACAATCTAATAGCCCAAGGAATGAATGAGTCCTTGAGTTTATTAGTGTTTGCATCTGGGAAGGAGCATTCGTGTTCCATCTGCTTCTCTAATCACTGATGACAGTGTTCAGAGGATGACTGTCATCATCCATGATTGACAGTAGTTTGTCCAGTGATCTCCTCTCAGCAACTGTCACCAGTGAGTCCAGCTTCATGCCAACCATAGATCCAGCCCTCCTGAACAACCTGTCCAACCTGTTGACACTCCTCTTTGACACATTTCCACCCCAACACACCACAGCATAAAACAGGACACTGGCCACTACAGACTGGTAGAACAAGCAGAAGAGCTTCCTGCAGATGTTGAATGATCGGAGCCTCCTCAGAAAGTACAGTCTACTCTGAACTTTCTTAAATATACATTGTCTGTGTTTCAGGACCAGTCCAGTTTACTGTCAAGACACACACCACAGTACTTAAAGTTGTCAACTATCTCCACCTCGTCACCTCTGATGGACACTGGACTAGGCTTTGTCCTAGACCTCCCAAAGTCCAAGACCAGCTCCTTGGTCTTTAAGGTTTGATATCCACTAACATGCCGGGTTAACTTTGTGGTCCTGTCTGCAGCACGCTGCTTCACCCGGGTTAACTCTGCCAGTAAACACTGGCTGCTGGGTTTTAATGTTATACCTGTTTATAATTAGTTAATTCAAGTAAATTCATTGATTTTGGTTATTTTGTAATTGTTATTATATGTGTTTCTTTAGTGTCGGGTGCACAAACGAGTGGGGTGCTTTCTTTTGTTTGAGACCCTACCTTTTGTCCTCCCCACCCTCGGTAAGACCAATCTGGTTCTATTGATTTTTTTAAATGATTTTGAAAGTGATTTTTAAAACCAATTGTGATTAACAAATTAATAAATATTGTGAACTTTTTAAAGACCTTGAACCACGTCTCTTGCCTCTCCTTGTAAAGTGACCCTACGTGCCTCTTAGATTAATTCCCTGGGTGAAATTCCCAGGGTGGCGTTGTTTATCATTCAACCTTATTCGATCAATTTCAATAATATTTATTCCAAAACATCTACTATCCTTGCATCGCCACATTCTGGTGTTGTTGGTAGGATCTTACTTGCTTGAGGCAGAGATGTGTGTTCTTGGTGTATGGGTTCTTACTATTTATCTGCACATATTCATTTGTTGGTGACAGCAGTGGGTTTTGTAAAACTTCAGAATATAGTGGCAGAGAGTAATGGAGGCGAAGCTGCAAGAATTGAGGGAGTTGGTGGCCCAGTTGAGAGCAGAGAATGAGGGCCTACAGCAAGAGCAGGCTGCAACTGCCCCAGGTACTAGTGTTGCACATCATCTCTCAGCTGAGCCACCCTCTTTGTCTTCCGCCCCATTGCTCCAATGTCCGAGATGCTAATTTTGGGAAAGGAGGTGTCCAGTCTTCAGCAGCAGGTCAGGTCTTGGATTAAAGGAGTGGATAGAGGAGGGACAAGCATGTATGAGAGCTCGCAATCTTTCTATGTCCGACCGAGCATTTTTTTCTGTTTGACCATTTCTCAGGAGAAGCACACGAAGAGATAAAATATAGTTCCAGCACGGAGAGAAATTATCCTTCTAGAATGATTACGATCCAGCCTGAGCTTTTTGGCTGCTCAGATTCATATGTTCAAGAGTTCTCTCGCTTTAATGAGTTTCATAAGCAGGATCAAACAACACTTGCCACAAGTGACATGTTGAACTCTGACATTTTGCTGTGTGATCAATTTGTGGAGAAAGTGTTGGATGGATCTCTTCAACGTGAGCTTAAACAGCTTATTATATATTATATTATACAGTTTTTCCATGCTGGAGGTAAGATCAGAGGCCATTAGGGGGGAGAGGAAAGGAATACCACGAGGTGTGAGAGGGCGAAGTCATTCAGTTCCCTCTGTTCAGGGGTTGCAGTATGTGTCCAGCAGACTAGCCCAGTGGTTATTTCACCCAAGGCTAGCGCATTGTCAGAGATGAGGGAGATGTTAAGGCTTCAGCAGGAGCAGCTTAATAGGCTCACTGATATGCATACTCATCTGCAGGCTAGCCAGCAGCATCCTCGTCCTCCGTTTAGGGGCCTGGTCATTTGTAGGCGTTGTCAGCAACCTGGCCACTTCGCCCAGGAGTGCAGGGAGAGACTTTCTCCTCGCCGCCCTTCACCATCAGTACCAAATGCTTCTCAGGTAAACGGGCCACATGATGTAGCCCTGCCTCGGGGAAACTCTGGACTGCGGAGGGAGTATGATATTGTAAAGTACATTGTAGGTACAATTTCGGTCCCCCTCCTATATCGGTCCCCCCACTTCCTACATGATGACGTTACACGCGGCGTATGCGAACGTCTCTTTAAAATATGTTTTTATGGGTTAAAGACACGTCAACAGAACGTTTACATGATACTTTTTACCCTACATAAAACATTTATATTGACAAAAAGACAATCTTCTTCAACATTATCACTTTCTGTTCTTTCATTTCCTGCTACGATACATGTGACTTTGACACCAACGGAAGTGCCCGCACTACATGTGACGAAGCCGCTGATTGGCTAAAGCTGTTTTACTAATATTAACTCACAACTGTACAATGCAATACAAACATTCAAGTAGTTCGGATCATAAAAACCTCAGTAATTATTATTATTATTAGCTTTCATTTCAATTTTTTTCCAGATTCAAAACAATTATTAAGTAAGTAAGTTTCTTTAACCCATAAAAAATATTTTAAAGAGACGTTTGCATATGTCAGTGTGTGATGTCATCACGTAGGAAGTGGGGGGACCAAAATTGTGAGTCACCGACACTATGAAACAAAACACCAGGGGCAAAGTTAAGGTGCGAGGAAAGCAGGTTTGTCGTATACCTGGGGGCACCATGCAAGTAGTTGTCGTGACATGTTCTAAACAATGTCCTACTTACTCTGCGCTTTCCGAGCCCTTGGAACAGGGCTGTTGTCTTCCCCAGCATTGGTGCTTGTCCAAGGGTGTACGGCATACATCCCAATTGTGAACGTTGGGTCTTCTGACGTGCTACTGTATGTATGTGTATATGTGTGTTGTGAGTGTGCCTGCTGGTGTTAAAGAGGTTCCATCCCAGACTATAAGAGTGACCTCTCAGTGGGTAGTGACTTCCCTATCGGACCAAATAGCTGCAGTAAACCTGACTGCCTTGCCAAATGAAGAACAGCAAGAAGCACCCAATCGTCTTCAGAAATATATAGTGTTCTCGTTGCACGAAAGCAATTTGGGGTGTATGGATCACAACAGTTTCTTAAACTACTGTTGACAAGCTATTACCATCGCTTTGTGGAGGGTTTTGAAAAGTTGGCTACCCCTCTCCATCGTCTTGTTGCTGGACTGGTGGGCCAGTGCTTATCGGGTCAGTGGGTCACAGAACATCAACAGAGCTTCCAGGCCTTCAGGTCTAGCCTCGTGAATGCTCCTGTCCTTGCATATGCTTACTTTTCTCTACCGTTTATCTTGGAGGTGGATGCGAGACATGAAGGCTTGGGGGCAGTCCTTTCGTAAGAGCGAGAGGGAAAGGTGCAACCAATTGCATTTGCCAGTCGTGGTTTGAGGCCAACAGAACGAAACTCATCCAATTATAGCTCCATGAAGCTAGAATTTTTTGCATTGAAGTGGGCAAAGACGTTATGGGTTTTTTTTGTAGTGGATCAAATACTCATTTTACTGAATGAATTGCAAAATGTCATCTTTTGAAGGTGATTATCTGGATTTTCTTGTAACGTATAGACCTTTAATTTACTTTTGTCAAAGACTTTCAAATTCAGTGGGAGGACAAATACTTGTTGGATTCAAACTTTTATGCTCACTTTTAAAATCACTCTCATTCTCACTTATACTATTAATAATTCAAGCCAATGCTTTTATTTAACATGTTAATCAATGCCAGAATGTATTCAATTCCTCTTTGTTAGACTAGATGATTGCATGAGAGACAGATGCCTGCAGCTTGCCCAAACACCGCATACACAAATACACACCACACTTATACCAGCCTGGGCTGAGACAAGCTCAATTTAGTTTAGAGTCGAGGACATTGATGGAACTCTAAGATAAACGTGCTTATCTTCCTGGGAACAGGAAGGGAGATGCGGACCGGTGGGCACCAGGTTTTAATGACAAGGAGTGTAAAATAATTATGGGCAGAGAGACAGTCTTAGAGATGCATACTTATGGTCACCTGGAGTAGTGACCAGGAGTAAAAGGTTGTGCAACTTGAAAATCTGGCTATACTTCAAATTTGCTGTGTCGGTTGAAGAATCCTAGTTTCATCTGTTTCTTGTCTGTAATAGTGTAAGAAATAACCTTAAGATACTCTTTGTCTGATCATTCCTCCTTAGATCAAAACATAAGAACTAGGGGCAGGGGCGGCATGTCATATAGGGATTTCCCCGGTGGGCCGGTGGGTTGTTGTTGCCGAATTGAATTAATTAATTGAACCGAATTTAAATTAATCATTTATAAACACTTAAAATATATGCATGAGACTTAAGAGGCTCATACACTTTCATTAATTTTCAGTCTATGTGTCTATATATGACTACACAGGGTCATCTTCAGACAGACATTTAAGGATGTCTTTTCTATTCACAATGTATGTCATTATCTTGAACTTTATTAAAACGATGATTCATTTTGTAGCCCTAATTTGACAATTTACGGAACATAGCATCTAAGAGGCCTGATATGGTTTAGTGAGATTTGTTTTATATGATGCAGATAAACCATGTAAAGATTTATAGATGAAAAATAAGATCTTGAACAATGAATTATATTGGAGGCAAATGTAAAGAAAGCCTTCAGGTGGTTAGCTAGTTTAAAATGGCCTACAGTGGAGATGAGGTACAACCAGGGACATTGGTGGAAGTCGGATGGGACACTAAGAGGACCCCCTTATTCCAGACACGCCTTTTACTGAAAATTTTGATTTGATGGAAATTTCGGCAGGCCCAGCTGAGGCAGTTGAAAGGCTATGGCTATCTTTAACGATACTGTTCACTATATACTGTAACTTCATCTGAATGACCTGTGTGGAGAGTCTGTGAGTGTCCATGTGAACACCAAACTGCTCTAAAGCAGTGGGTCAGACACAGGGTTTTATATGAAGTACCTAGAGCTTTCTGAAGTTACCAGGAAAATAAATGGCCAACAACTCTACACAACAGCCTTTATCTTGCACACATGTAAAAAAAAAAACCTACGTTCTAGTAGAAATGCATTTCACAAATCAAACAAAAACTGCTCTCTGTAAAATTAAACAGATTGTATTTAACATTGGAATATATAAGTCACATTTGCATTAGCAGCTGCTTTCTTTTATGTTAACTTGTTTGTGTTAAGATTTAAGTTAAAGCTGTTGAATAATCTATTGAAAAAATATATATAAATGCTTCTACAGTATTATCTGGAGATGACAAGAGAGGACAATTCTGCAGGGGAAATGATTGGTGCGTCAGACTTTTTGATATCAATGTGCTGACTTGAGTTGCATGTGCTGTGTGCAAATACATAAGTATACTATATACCTCAAAATACATGTGTTCAGACACATCAGATTTTCACATAAAGCATATGATATATTTACAGTACTGTCATATTCACAAAGTGATACTTTTGATTCCAAAGATTTTTTACTGTATTCTCTCTATAACTAATAGAAAGGACCAACATGAGAAATCACTTGCCTTTGAACTGTGCTGCCGGATATTTTGCAAGTGGAAATGATTCTGGAATTTTCCAAATCCATGTTGCTCTATTCGCTTTCAATCGAACCCAATCAGCTAAGCCGAGCACATCTTCGCTTTCATCCTTTTGATCAGCAGGAAAAAACAATTTACTTCTTCTTCATTTTAGATGCAGTGTGAAATGAAAGCAGAAGAAAGGGGAGACGGTGGAAAGGGCACAAGACCGCAATGGGAAACGGTGGGGTGTTGGAGAATGAATAAAAAGCACTGAGCCAATTTCATTAAAGGGATCCATCAAACAAGGTGTCCACACACACCCGTGGAAATCATTGTATGCCTCACTTTTTAACATGCAGAAGCTCAAAGAAGTGGAAGTTTTCCGGTACAGTGCCATTAAATTTAGTTTACTGGCTTATCGGAAGCATGACATATCAAGCAGAACACAAAACCTTTCTAACAATATATCTGATTAGCGTGTCACAGCATTTTACACTCCATGAGGAATCACCGTTGCTGTGCTAAAGAAAAAGAATTGAACCATGAGATCCAATATGTCACATAACCATTAGAAAATTTAATGATTTCTGTTGCTTCTACCCCAGAATTTAATGCAGGAAACCAAGAGATTTCAAATGAGCAGAACCAGACCCTGTGTAGATATGACAAGGCTAGGATGGAGAGGAGGAACCAACTCTCACTGAACTTTAGCAATACCGGATGCAAGGACAAATGATGTTGAGTGTGAAAAAAATCTAATTTGCAACAGTCTGTCATGTGTATTATCTACGGCAACATGGAATCAGAAACACTACGACTGCTGAAAAGAACGGATATTTTTGGCCATAAAGCACTAGGATACAAGTAACGAGTACGTTTTTCGCTCACAACCAATACTCCCTCTGCACATTGGTCACTGTATAGTATAGGTTCTGATTGGCCAGTGTGCAGCTAATTGATACTCAGAAATATTTTTTTTGAGTGTCAGATGACATCTTTGCCCACTGCTTAAACTGCTGTGACGTTGAACTTCACAAACACCTCAAACATATCCAAACTACCAAAACAAAACTCAACTGCCGCCTCCGCATTGACCTTACATGGAACCATTAGATTGACATATTGCTGTGTTGCGAATCTGAAACATGCTGAACTATCATCTGTATAGTGCCACACAAAGATTATATTGGTGAGAAAGCAACAGAGCAAACAAAGATTTGTTTATACAGTTATACATTGTGAGCATTTCTCTTGAATAAAAAAAAAATTATAACAAATAACAAAACAATTTTTTTATTAGAAACCAAGAATATAAAACTGAATTAATTTAATGCCAAATAATCAAAACAAACATATTTACACTAACTAAAATCTAATAAGCCTATACTGAAGTAAAGATTTTATTAAAATATATATTGATGTGGAGCCAGTATCCACTTCTTTGAAAAACCTCTTTAGCGAGGTTAAAAAAGAAGCAGCCCAGCCTCAGCGACCATGGATGTCGGCTCTTCATGTGAGGTGTTGTTGACGTACTTCCCCGTCAACAGTGCATCATTGAGCTTGTCCTGCAACATAGGAAAGAGATGAACAGCATTGCGTTCTCTGGACAAAGCAGAAACAATACATCTTTAAATCATACTTTATATTCAGAATATACTCATACTTCTTCATGTAGACAAAATGAACCCCTTCCTATTTACTACATAAGTTAGAGATAGTCAAACACAGGATTAGCCGTACCTTATTCAGAAGCTGTTTTCTACACCAACAATTTTAACTAACTGAATGCAATCTGGACAGAGTCCCCTTCAGCAGTGTTTTTAGGGGAAACTGTGCAACAAGAATCACCAAACATGTTACAAACTTACGTACATTTTCCAGCTAAGTCCTCCCCCTTAGGGACAAATAAACAACCTGATTTATTTGTAATTAAAAAAAATTCTTGACAAACTTTATGTTCCAATATATCTTCAAATAATTTAATGAATCATAATACCCTTGGTATTGACTCTCTTATTTTGACAACAATTGTATGACATTATCAGCCACAAATCAATTCTAAGTTGAATCATTATTATTCCTCTTAGATTTGGTTCGAAAGTCTATTGCTGAAGTAAAAGGTTCAATGGATAATATCAATAGAAAAAAGGGACCTTGAGCAACTGTTTATTTGTTTTTATTGTTAGCATTTCTGTTTAACCGATTAATAAAAGACTAACCAAGACTTACTTTATGAAACAATTAATATATATATATTATTCACTATTTTCTTTCCTGAAGGCATCATTTTTTTTTGTTTCTAATGGGTCTTACATATTGCTACGTTAAAAGCAGCTCTAGAGACATATTTCCTTTTTTTTGTTGAACTTTTTCAATTAATCAATTTCATTTTGAATTCCAAGTTTCACTTTTCGTATTGTATCATTGTCTGTTCATTTTTTTCAAAGTTCCAGGTTAGCAGAGAGTTCAAAATATCAGTACGTTTTAACTGCAGGGAGAAGAGGAAAACACAGGTGGAGATTCAGGGGAATTCTTTCATTCTCACACACACACAGAAGCTGGTTGAGGCAGTGACACTTTTCTATCTTATTCAATTTTAAGACATCATGTGTTTGTTTGTTTGTTGCTGAGCTCAGTTTCAACAGTAGATGATGTGTGTTGAGATTAAGTGTTTTTTTATTGAATGTAATAGTTAATTTGATGTTAGTCAGACCTCTTTATTTATCTACCCACAACAGAAATACAGTATCTATTCTACTTTACTCTTTTGCTTATTCTTAACTATTTTCTTTGATTAATGTTCACTTCAAGGAGATTTCTTCTTGGTCTATAGGTGTTTGGTTTATTCAACTAGAGAGAAGAATGTCAGTTTTCTTTTAACTTATCTCGTAATCTATACTTTTTTCTTTGACCTTCCCTCTTACAGTATTCAAGATAGAATGGTTTAGTAAAGTCTGTATAGTCTTGTCTCTACTGTATAGTCTGGAGGTGACAAGTCAGCAGCTCTAGACAGTCAATTTTAATTTGTTAAAATAAAATTCTGCATTAGTTGACCACACAAGTTTTTGTTTTTTGTCTTATGGCTGCTTTCATCATATCTCTAAATGGAGTAATCAGAGTATGGTATTCTGGGATTAACTGTTTACTGTTACATCTTAGACTCAGGAAGATATCATGTCTCTAAAAGGCTAGATTTGTCTGCTTTTTCGTCAAATCGCAAACAACTTTGCATTTCTTAATCATGTGTCCCAGGGCCCTAGCCTCTCCAGCAAACCACAGCAAGAGCAACATGAGGGACAGAAGTGTCAGAGAGAGCATAGAGAACACCTTCTTCGGTTGTTAGTTCGACTTCAGCAGCCACACTATCAGGACCCACAAAAATGTCACTGTAGACAAGAGTCAAGTACATGTTTGTGACCAGATCTGGCAAATTTGTCGTCTTAAACAGGTTCATCATTATCGCAGACATAGTTCATAGTGCAGTGTGACTGGTCTACAGGTGGATCATAGGAACGCGGCAGCATAATCCACTTTTTCCAGGTCTCAAAAGTCCTTTTAAGCTCAGAGAAACCATCAGATGTTCAATCACGTTGAACCAGTACACAGCTGCCTCCCTCCCAGGCAGGCAAGAGTTCATTCTTGGTGGAGAGTTGGGCGAGGTTGAGTTCTTGTTTGTACAGCTCAGAAAAATTGCTGCAATCGTAGGTGTCACCATTTGGGAACTGGACCAAAGTTCCTGGAGGACTAAAAGCCAAAGAAGCGTTATTGTCGACCAAAATTCTTTGATTGTTTACATACCCTCTTCGTCTTAAGTTGAATCTTAATTAGCTGTATCTGGAGCTCAATGAGAGCACTTTGTGTAACAATTCTATTTATTGTGAATTCTCAGAAATCATTCATTTGAGTAACTCTTAATAAGATTTACCATTAAGTTAAAAACAGAGTAAAGATTCTTATTTTCTTCCCTGTCAGGATAAAAATAAATAATTTAATAAATGAAAATATGAAAGAGGAAGAAAGAAAAAAAAAAATCTAAATTAAGAACCAAAACTTTAATTGACTATTTCATATCCATTATAAAATAAGAGACTAATAAAACTAAATAGTAAATAAAGAAATTAAGAATAAAAACAACACAATTTAAATGAAATGGAATAACTTGAAAATCAAAAGTAATAATAATAACCAAGTCAGATAAATGCAATTGGATCTAATCAAAATATTATACTAATGAATTATAATTATTCAAGTCAAAAATATAGTCAATTAAGAATGTATCATTATTAATTACACTTCCTAATTAGTTGCATATATATAGATATATATATATATATATATATATATATATGTGAATAATTATCAACAAAAATATTCTAAAGACAAAATACAATAAATTAAATTATGTATTTTAAATCAACAACTTGCACAGAAAATAATTCAAGATGAAGAAAAAATGTGTGTGCTTAGAGAACATATGAATACAATGGGAGGGTCAGTGAGCAGAGGAGAGAAAGTCTTAAAGACCAAGACTAAGTGAAACCACTCACACCAACAAGGAAACTTTCTTTCAGAGCTCAGTTGAACTCCGCAAGACCACAACGTCTACCAAGAAACACTTGTTCTTATCAGCAAGAGATAGTGTCCACAGACACATGAACTCTCAGTCGAGTCACAGAAAGTCAGAGAATCACACAAAAAATTTTTTTAACAATTACATTTCTTTAGAATACCACTAATGAATGCCAACTTTACAAGAACAGCAGCAAGAAAAATTCTCCAAAGATCAAAATATACATACACAAACAATTTTAACAAAGACTGACAATACATCAACAACAGTAATTTACTAAAACACACATACAAGGATTTAGCCCAATCTTGGACACAACACAAACAGAGAAGTTGATCTGACGTCTCATAAGTCAAATTTTCAACATGAAGGGTGAAGAGACCAAATCAAAACAACAGGCAGAGAGACGCACTATGCCAGGGGTCCCCAGCCGTTTTTACATCACAGACCGGTTTAATATCAGACAAGAATCCACAGATAGGTGCAAGTACCATTTCAGTCTGGGCACTGCTTATATAATGACAACACACATCACAAACGCTAACGTCTCTTCAAAGGTTTTTTATGAGTAAAAAAAGATATAAAACGATAATTAAAAATGTAAAAAATGTTTTAGAAAGTGTCCTTCAATCGCACAATTGAAGTTATTTTCATTAATCAAAATAGTGGGCTGGAAAATGCCGGAGCGACTGGAGAGGGGTGATGCAGCGTGTGGCGGATAAATACAAAAATGATATGACCAGTGTAAAACTGTTAATTGTATGTTCAATATAATAACAATACACCTGAACCCACTGTGAACTGTTTAACTTTATTTCCAGCGTATTCGTAACATCACGCCAAAAACATAACAGAAAGTAATATCCACTCAGTTGTCTTTATCATGCTCGTCCGCATACTCTCTGGTCGCTATGGTAACATGTAAATATACCTTCAAAATAAAATGATAAAGTACCGGTACCATCGAACAAGTATAGAGTGCATGGTATGTTTTACTTACCATAACACTGCTAACATATCACGTGACCCAAATGCGAGAAGAGAATCCTGTAACTTTTCAGAATAAAACATCGTGACTCGGATAATAAAATAAAGCAGAGATTATGCAAAGGTTTTATCCTTTCTCCCGGTACCTAATGACCCACAGACCGGTACCGCAGGCCGGTGGTTGGGGACCCCTGCACTATGCTACGTTGACCGAGACTCTACCAGCATGTTGTGTCTAAAGTGTCGAAGTATCGAAGACAATTATGAGGAGAGACCCTAAAATGGCTCAATACGCTTCCAACACCCTGTGGACGATGGGAGACCCTCAACTATTTCACCTATTTTAACACTAGTCAAACTCTAACTAATCACCAATGAGAATTGATCCATCACCGTGATGTACGCAAAAATTAACTAGCCCTGACTATACTGCCAAATACCTGCAGAGCCTCTCAACATAGAGAAACAATGAAATCTAACTGGCCTACACACTCCAGCTGGCAGAGCCTCCAGACCAGGATATCTTGAGCACCCTTAAATCCCAAATATCCTCAAATTTAAGATAGCTACTTGGCTTATCGAAAAAGGACGTCTACATTAATCGACAATAGTCCAAAGCATCCTAACTATCTTAGAAAGGAATCTGGAAATACCTCAGATGCCCTGTAGAGGGAGCTACTTTGCTTCCACCCCTACTCTGAATTACAGGAATTACCCGGTTGTGTAACCCAGTCTCCTCTGCCTAATAATAGAACCAAAATTCTCATCAAACGTTCTTTCAACAATTCCTCGAGATAAAAATTCAGGGAGAAGATTATGTCGTCAACACTTAAAACAACAACAAACAACAACTGACCATGCAATACCCCAAAAACGAGCATCAGTTTAAGAAAGAACTATTGAAAGATATATTCTAAATTTGTGAAAACTTTTCTCACCTGATTCCTGAAGTAAGGTATAGTGGGATCTCTGGCTGCCAGACAACAATCGGCTCATAGTTCGTCTCGGAATTGAATAGGCCTTCAAACATCCTATTCCACGCCCTAGGGTCACGGTACCAAGCTGTTGGGGTTTTGTTCCGGTGAACCGACCCTTCCCCAGTCTCGATTTGTGGTGGTGGTAAAGAAGGACACAGACACAGGAATGAGTTTATGAGAAAATGCTCGTTTAGTGAAATATGCAAAAGTCAGAGACAAAACTTACGTGATTCATGGGCCTTGGCAAAGCCAATTTGGTCAGTTATCTAAACACCCTTCTTCTAAGATGTTGTGTTTATAAGTTGACTTACGCAGATGTTGTGTTCTTGTCCTTGACTAGCTAGCAACATCAAGAGATTGTTTTGTCTTTCTCAGTGTGACCTGACCTGAAGAATAGCTGAGCACATCAATTCTAAAGAGAGGCAATGATTATTTAATATGAATTAAATATTAAAGATTATCGGACGCCATGACACAGGCAACAGCGTAGAAATCGTCTTTAAAACTAAGAAAACGTCCTAACTAAACTCGGCAAAAAAGATAAGAACAACATGGCAACCTCATCCAGAGGAAAGGGGACGAGTTGACCAGACAAATTGGACAAGAACTTGAAAATAACAGGTGATATCGCTGACGAGCCGGAGTCAAGGTTAATGGTGGAGCTAATGAGCCTCCGTAAAGAGAACGCGGAAGGCCATAGTCACACCAGACAGACTCTGGCTAAACTGGAGACTTCACTTCAATAACTCAAGCAAGGTATCAAGCAGCTGGAAGAGCAGACAACAGAAACAGAAAACAGAATAAGTTGTGGCGAAGAGACACAGAAGCTACACGGACGAACCCTTCGTTATCTTCTGCAACGCGAAGCTAGCCTGACAGTCCGGAATGAGGAATTGGAAAATAGGTCGCGACGCAACAATCTGCGGATATATAAAGTTCCAGAAGGGTCTGAGGGTGATAACATGAAAAGTTTTCTGCAACAAATGTTGAAGTCGACTACTACCACTGGACATTAACTTTCAAATGGAGAGAGCGCATCAAGCGACATTTGCCAAGCCGAGCGACCCTGACGCTGCACCAAGATCGATAGTCGTAAGGTTTCTGGACTCCTCTACCAAAGAAGTTGTAATTAAACATGCTTGGAGACAAAGACGAGTCCTGTACAACAACAAGCCGATCTTCATTGACCAAGATTATTCGCCGGAGGTGCAGCGAAGGCGAGCTCAGGTGCGAGCGGTGATCAAACAGCTGAAGCTCAAAAACATCACAGCCAGGTGCATCTACCCCGCACAGCTCAAGATGTCGACGGAGAACGGCGAGAAAGTTCAGGTGCGAGAAGATGAACGGGACCGGGTGGAGCGGGAGCTGAGCGGCGGCGATACGTGGATCAGAGCCGGGAGGAGACGAGGAGCACGGCCCGCGGTGCTGACGAGCACGGATGTTAAAGCCTTGTTCCAGGAGCCCGAGTTATCACTCTTTCCTCAAAACGGATATGCCGAGTTTGAAAAACGTTTGGAGTTCACTGTGATATAGTTAGGATGACTTTTACGTTTATATTTTTTCACTTTTGACGGAGCTTAATGACGGCTCTGAAAGCGAGTTCTTTCCTCATGCGCAGCAACTGCTTAGTGAACCTGACAACAGCTGCAGACTCACACTGGGTGTGTGAACCCCGGGAGGAACTGTCACCATCCTCTGCCCAGGACTCATCGGGCAACTGGCTCTATCAGGTTAGAAAATGTAATAGCTGCATAAGACAACTAAGGGACCAGTCGGGTATGTGGAAGTTATTTTTTAATCTTGTTTATATATTTTTTGTGTGTGTTTTGTTCTACCTTGTATTGTGTTGAAACTTCATTATTATCTTGGGTTTTTGTTCGAGTTCAGCAATGGAAGATTTCAGAAATTTTTTACAGTGTGGAGGGTTTTTGAGAGGAAGGGAATGACGAGTTTACTTATTCACTCATTTATGGACAAGTTAAAGTTTGTGACTTACAATGTAAAGGGTATAAATAATCCTATAAAGCGGAAAAAAATATTAACTCAACTTAAACAAATGCACTGTTCTATAGTAATGATCCAGGAGACTCATTTAGACACAAATGAACATAAAAAATTGAAAAGGGAATGGGTTGATCAGGTATTTAGTGCATTTAAACATGGTAAAAAGAGAGGAGTTGCCATTCTTATAGGAAAACTGGCATACTTCAAACATGAAACCACAATAGAAGATGAGCATGGGAGATATGTGATGGTCATCGGATTCATAAGCGGCATAAAAATAACACTTGTTAACATATATGACCCAAATGAGGATGCTGCAGACTTCTATAAAAATATTTCATTATTACTAGCTAAACATGCAGAAGGAATTATTTTAATTGGAGGTGATTTCAATTGTGTTTTGAGACAGAACTTGGACAGATTTCCCGCAGGCCCATTAACCAAAAAATCACGTGCCCTGAAGTGTATGATTGAAGAACTGGGTTTAGTTGATATATGGCGCTTGTGCCATCCTAGAGTAAAGGAATTTACTTTTATGTCACAGGATCATGGCAGCTATTCAAGACTGGATATGTTTCTTATTTCAAGTTCTGACACGTATAGAGCGGTTGAATGCACTATAGAACCCATAACCATATCTTATCATGCCCCAGTCACGCTAAATTTACAAGTAGGGCAAAGTGATGGAACAACATATTGGAGATTAAATGGGTCATTACTTAACGACGAAACTATCAGAAACGACATTGTCCAACAACTCTCTGAATACTTTACTATTAATGAAAATAATATGGTGTTAATAGCTACACTATGGGATGGCACTAAAGCAGTAATGAGGGGCAATATTATTGCCATCTCATCTAGAAAAAAGAAGGAGAAGCTAAATGAACAATTGCAATTAGAGAAAGAAATTGGAAAATTAGAGATAGAATATCAACGATCAAAAAATCTGATTACTTTTGATTTACTAAAGGAAAGCCGACAGAAATTAGATAATCTCTTGACATATAAAGCAGATGGGGCACTTCGATTTGCAAGTAGAAAATACTATGAGATGGGTAACAGAGTATGCCTGCTGGCCTACCAGTTGCGTAAAGCTCAGGCCAGTAGAGTAGTGCACAAAATTAAAAGTTCTAAAAATAATCAGATGCTACTACAACCTAAAGAAATTGCAGATGCATTTGCTTCTTACTATGACACATTATACGAAGGGCATGAAGGACCCGACAAATTACAAAATATTGAATCCTTTTTTTGAATCAGTGAAACTAAACAGTTTGACAACGGAGGAGGCTGATATGATCATCTCACCCATAAAAGAAGATGAAATCAAAAACACCATTCTTTAACTTAAAAACAACAAAGCACCAGGTACTGATGGCTTCCCTGCCGAATACTATAAAACATTTATCAGTGAGTTATGTCCAGTTCTATGCCGAATCTATAACTATGCCTTGACTAAGGGAGATCCACCAGGTTCATTGTCAGAGGCATTAATAAGCGTAATTTACAAGGAAAATAAAGACCCAACTTTATGTGCCTCATATCGACCTATTAGCCTCCTCTGTGTTGATCTTAAAATTCTGACATCTATTATATCAAACAGGATACAGAACTATATTCATAAATTAATAAAGCCAGATCAGACAGGTTTTATTAAAAACAGACGAAGGTACTGACAACATCAGAAAAGCTCTTAACTTGCAGTCAACCGTATACAAAAGAGAAACTACGTCAATGTTCCTTAGCTTAGACGCAGAAAAGGCCTTCGACAGGGTTGACTGGGTTTTTCTCCAACATACCTTAAACATTCAGAAAGTGGATTCAAGTTTTCTACAAAAATCCTAAATCAAGAGTTCGGGTTAATGGGCATTGCTCCAATTTTTTCCACTTGGGCCGTGGTACGCGTCAGGGAGATGCCCTTTCTCCAACATTATTCGCCATCAGCATCGAACCATTGGCTGAGCTAATCAGATGTAACCCCACTATAAAAGGAATATTGGATAACGGAAAGAAAGAACATAAACTTGCACTTTTCGCAGATGATATATTATTATTTCTAGAGGAACCAATTACATCAATCCCTGCATTATTACAAAATCTAGACCAATACAGCTCCATCTCAGGATATAAGATTAATATGACAAAGTCTGAATTGATGATGATTAAGGGTGAATGGCCAACACAACTTGATAACATAGTTTAATTTAAACAGCCTGGAAATGATTTCAAATATCTTGGAGTTAATCTATCCCAGAGATTTTCACAACTATTCTCCTCTAACTATGACACTTTAATAAAGGAAATAAAAAAGGACATTAACAGATGGAACATGCTACCGTTGTCAATGTTTGGCAGAATCGAGACCATAAGAATGAACATTCTCCCTCGATTCCTGTTCTTATTTCAATCTCTCCCAATCATTGTCCCAAGCACCACGTTTAATTCTATCAACAAACTCATATCACAATTTATCTTGAAAAACAAAAGACCAAGAATCAGATTAAAAATATTGATGTCACCAAAAGATAAAGGAGGACTTGGCCTACCCGATCTAAAACTTTACTATTGGGCAGCGCAGCTTAGAGCCTAGGTGGCCTGGGTGGTTAAAGACCCTGAAATAGACTGGGTGTTGATCGAGCAAAGCTCAATACCCCAGTAGTCTTTGTCAACTCTCCCTTTTTTGAGCCAACAGACCCAAAAGAAACTTAAAATAGACAATGTGTGGGTCAAATATACAATAAAAATATGGAAAGCAGTTCAAAAACAGGTGAGAGGAGTCATGGGACTAACTAGAGCTATGCCAATAGTTGATAATATAGAATTTTCACCATCCATCAATGATGACACTTTCTGAAAATGGGCAGAAAAAGGATTGAAAATAATTGACCAACTTTATGAAGGAAATGATTTAAAATCCTTCAAACAGCTAAAGAACAAACATAATATACGAAATAGTGACTTTTTCCGTTACTAGCAGATAAGAAATTATATTACAAAACATAAAGATCTGGGGAATATCATGAGGGAAATGACGAGTATTGAAAATTTCTTTTCTCTGGTATTCAAACAAGTTCTACCACAAAAGAAGCTTGTATCTTAGATCTATAAAAGACTACTGACTGATACAACAGATAACACTCTTCATATTAAACAGCAATGGGAACTTGAATTGAATACTATTTTGGAAGATGACATTTGGGAAAATAAGGTTGCAGGCTGCCATAAAGGAATCGGAAGCCAAATATGGAAAGAATTGATTGATTGATTGGAAAATAAAAATTAGGTTCTTTCGAACTCCGTTAGTGGCCAGTAAGTTTAAAGATGGAACCAATGATATGTGTTGGAGGAAGTGTGGAATGGTTGGTGATCACTCTCACATATTTTCGGACTGTCCAAACATACGGACATTTTGGACAAATATTGGGGGCGAGATCAAGACTATCATGGCAAAAGACATTCCTCTGGACCCTCTACTGCAGGGGTGGGCAATACGTCGATCGTGATCGAAGCTGTTGCGAGTAGATCGCGTGATTAAATAAATGATCATATAAGAAAATAGTAAAGAGAGCTCTGATTGGCTGCTGTGCATGTCAATCAAATGGTTATTGCGCCGATTGGTTGACAATTTGATTGACATGCACAGCAGCCAATCAGAGCTCCCGCCTCTTCCACTGAACGCACGGCAAAGTTCATATGAATCGAGAATAATTTTACGCAATTCAGAAAAACGATATAGAATTATAAGCTTGTTTTTTTAAAATAATATATCGAACAAAATAATGCGCGTTTGATCGCTTCAGGTTCTTCTCACTGATCTGATCCAGCCTTACACCCCAGCTCGGGCTCTGAGGTCTGTGGATCAAAATCTACTTATGGTTCCACGCACACGGCTCAGGACCAGAGGAGAGAAATCTTTTCAGGCTGTTGCTCCTAAGCTTTGGAACGATCTTCCTCTCTCTTTGCGCTTGATGGAGTCTACTGACTCCTTTAAGAAACATCTTAAGACGTTTCTATTTGTTCAGGCTTTTCCTTGAATTTCTCAAACTCCTGTGTTGTTCTCAGTATTATCTTGATCTTTAAAGTATGTACTTTTTTGAGTATTGTTTTGATTGTTTAAGCGCTTTGTGACCCTGGTCTCGAAAAGCGCTATATAAATAAATATTACTTACTTACTTACTTACTTACTTACTCTACGAGAGTCACAGAAACATGACGTCAGTTCCATCAAAGTTAAGCTGCAGGTTCCAATGAAAGCAACAAATGCTGGTTTTCCTTTTGTGATCGCGTCCTTAAAACACACTTGTATTAATACACCATCACATGATGACTATTTGTAAATGACCTTTATCTCACGAATGTAATAAGAATACGCTGAAACACAAACACGTTAAACAGGTGCAGGTGAGACACACATTCTAATGACGTCAGAGACGATCAAACAAAGCGATGATGATGTGAAGTTACTGGTTAACAGTTTCATTCACGTTAAACTTTATCTGAAGATGTTTTAAAGTTAAAATAATCCACTTGTGTGATTCATTTCCGACATGTTTAAAATTAACAAATATAAACTGTTAGTTTGAATTCATGTTTTCATTTGTTTTTGTTTTTTCATGATCACAGAAATGGAGAAATTTAAGTATTGTGCTTCATTTAAATATGATCAACATATTGAAATGGAGGCATGGAAAGCGATGAACCCGTCTGAATTATTTTTTGATTTTGATGAACAAAGGAAAAAGGCTTGAATTTCGTGTCAAGCAAAGATTCTTACACATGAATATGTTTTGTGCACCATTTGAGTTCGAATGAATGCACATTTTTAGTAGGAAATCAATGCAATTCTTAGTACATATGAGTCTGAACTTGTCTGCAGTGGAGGATGAGATTTAACACAGGCTGACACTGAGACCAGGTCTCATGGATCTCATGGATCTCATGGATCTCATGGATCTCATGGATCTCATGGATCTCATGGATCTCATGGATCTCATGGACATTTTTGGAAGTTACTCTCAGAGGAAAAGTATCTTATGAGGAAATATGCTCCTCACAGACTGAACTATTTGAATCTAGTTATTTATGCAAGTCAGTATTTCTATGAAGATGATTAATTCCACACATCCTTCCATCATGACTGATTATCAGTCCATTCACTTCATTCAGTGCAAGTCATCTGAGTGAAGTATGTTCTTACTTACGTTGAGCAAATTTGATGAAGGTAGATCTTTTGAACTTGACAATTTTAAAAGTAGCTCGCGAACCGAAAAAGTGTGAGCACCCCTGCTCTACTGTATCTTCTGGATGTATGAAAATAATATTTGTATACCAAAGACAAACTCTATTTACTACACATACTGTTGTTAACTGCAAGAAAAATGATCACAATTCACTGGATGAAAATAAACCCGCCAACATTGGATCAATGGAAACAGAAGCTAAAACATGTTTACCAGATGGAAAAAATGACTGCCCAATTGCAACTTAGGGTCCCTTTGTTTGAAAAAAGATGGTCCCCTGTCATTCATTATTACGGTCAAGAACTGGTTGGTTGGTGAGCACTTACTGTTGTAATACTATTGTAATACAGTTGTGATTTGTCTTTTGTGGATTTGTTTTTTACTTCTCTTCCTCTTCACCCCTTCTTTTGTTTCAGTTCTGAAGAACTAAAAGAATAATTGAGATGCCCAATCTGAATACAGATACTGTCGAACTGAATGTTTAGCTCTATCTTAATTTGTCTCAAGGTAAAGGTTGTTGATGTTTTTTTTGTTTATTTTTTGTTTGTTTTTTTCGTTTGATTTGCCTTTGTATTATTGTGTTTCTTATATCTACCTGATGGGTGACCTGGATGAAGGAGTATATTGTTGTATGTAAACTACATACTATGGATATGTCATCTATGTTCGATGTGAATTGACAATAAACAAGTTCAAAAAAAATAAATATTAAAGATTATCAGTTAATCAAGTGGTTATTTGAAATGTCTGTTAAATCTAGATGATCGATTACAGTAAAGTTGTCATTTCAAACTACCCAAATCCGAACATACCTAGCAACTTTTGATGGGTTGTTACGATTTTAGGGAACAGTAGTCGAAGGGAACTACATGCCACGATTGCTCTGCTATCTTTCACAACTAAGGCAAAGAAACTAGCTTAATTTTCAAACTGACAGTTTTAACTTCTGAGCTTTTTCTGTCTACGTAAAATAGAGTGTACATTCTCAGTTTAAAACTCTTTTGACATCTCCGGTCTCTCTATCTCTCTATCAAATATAAATGCTGCTGTGTTTCTGTACATCTTTGTTCATTTCTTCACAAACCCATCCACATCCCCCTATTATTTTGCTTCTTTCCTGGTTTCTCCCTTACTGTGTTTCCCTTTCTCTGCTGTTGCTGCCACCTACACTAACCGTCCTGCTGTCGTCTCCTATAGGCCGAAGTCCAACCAAAAGGAGGATAGATCAAAGATTCCTGTTGCTCTCAGAGACCAGCTGGATCAAAGTGTGAATATTTAAGCAGACATGCACACGCTGCACCACTCCATCACGTGGATGTACAAGGAAATAGAGCTGAAATAGACGTTGCGGATTCTTTCTGTATGGGTGTGACTTGCTGATGACCATTGTTACTATATAAACCGATTTTTTTTTTACTTATCTACCTATAAAAGGTTTATGGGGTGAAATTAAAATATAAAGACAAGACCTAGTAAAAAGAAATCAGGTTACAAGAAAGTATATAGAGGAAACTAACTGTGTTACCTTTACAGACTCTCTTAAATTATTATATTATTATTATATATAATTATTAAATAGGATTATGCTTGTTTCCAATTTAAAGTTTTGGCAGCAGTCTTGTAACTCTCACAATTCTCCATGCATTTCTTAGGTTTTGCTAGACAAATGGCTGGACAATTTCCCAAAAAAGTTTATCAAAGGCCTTTTCAATAAAGGTTTTTTATTATCGCTCTTTTAATTTTAAACATTAGCAAAGGAATGTTTGATGCCCAAATCGAAAATGTTGTGAATAGATTTCGTGACATTATGAATCATCACATAAGAAAATAGAAATGAGAGCTGAGATTGGCTGCTCTGCATGTTAATCATGTGGAAATAGCAACAACATGCAGGTCAGCCAATCTGAGCTCTCATTTCTATTTTCTTATGTCATATTTAATAATTTTTCTGCTCTTCCAGGGTTTTCAACAAAGTCCCAATAATTTATATTGACAAAAAAGGGTTATGGGAAAATGAGTAAAGCAGCTCTCAGCAGAATAAAACAAAAGCCATGTAGAATACAAGCGACTATGTGATGACTAGCGGCATTTTCATCTGATTTGACCAACAGGTTGAAAGAGCCTAATTTAGTGCTGAATAATGGTCAATATGATCAGCTTAGTAAATGCATCCAAACGATGAGCGCGGCATGTATCCTCAAAGCTGCATTACCATGAATGGAAGTTTAAAAACAGAGTTGGAGATGCAACAGAAGGCACTATGTGCTTTCTATTTAGAGAAGATGTGGGAAAATGTATTCGCCTGAACTCGACTGCAATTGAGGGTGAGATTTTGACATTACAGGATGACATTGAGCTTAAGGCCGGGGGTCATGGATAATTTAAGGACCTTTTCACAGGTATCCAAGTATGAGAAATGTGCCATTTTCTTGACTTCTCTCTACTCTACTTATTTATTCGAGTCAGCTTTTTCCCACATGAAGTTAATTAAATCCACACATTATTCAACCATGACTGATAATTATTCTCTACTTGAGAGTAGATACCAACAGCTACTGTCAGGACTATACAACCCTGGCTGAGACCATTCAGTGCAAGCCATCCAAGTAAGGTATTTAATAACTTATGTTAAGCATGTTTAAGTAAGGGGATCATTTTGAAAGGACATTTTGGGCAGAAAGAATGTGGGCACCCCTGCTCTAGATCAACAATGTCCCCTATTTTGAGTGGTGAATTATTATTTAATGCTAATTAAAGCATTGGATATTAATCATGAAGCGCGAGTAAATCCCTGTACAAATTCTCCCACAAAGGTATCTGCTAAGAGAAATGTACTTTGTTTTCAGGAAAGAAGCGCAACACTCAGATCTGATCGAAAAGAGTTTTTGATAAATTTCAAAAGTGACTATAGATCATCATATAGATCTATTAGCATAAATCTCAGCCCATAAATGACTATATATGGAGATAAAGGCAATCCTGTTCACCTATCAGTCACAAACCAACATAGAAACTACTGGAAATCGAAACAATTTTGGGTGAAGTAGAGTTTCGGAACCCGTTTTTTTTCTACTATTGGTAGTAAAAACAAAAATATATATTTTATTTTATTCTGTTCGTTTGTGGAGTGAAGGGATGTGACAGATGCTGTTAATCATCAGACATAATTGTCATTACGGGCGATAAATATATAAACGATCTAATTAAATCCCTAACAGCCAACCCCTTGTTGCTAAAGAGGATTTTGAAAGTTAAACTAGCCATGATCGCTGTCTAACTTCGGGTATTCCGTTCCAAAGACTCGACCGGATTCTGGAGAGACTATTCAATATGAACTTTACAACGATTCGTAGAGTTTGCCTCTGTAAAACAAAAATCATATCACAGGTGAAAAAGTAATCTATTTGCCATAAAACTGAAGGCAAATGATCACATAAAAGAAACACTTGAGTCACAGGTGGAGTTATTTCTCAGTTCAAAATATCACCTCAACACAAGAACATTCTCGTAAAATTGAGGAAACCTCTCTGTCAGAAAAGAAAGCTGACAATTGTTTACATTTTTTGTTATGTAAGTATATAATAGTCTACAATCTTCTTGGTTTATTTTTTTTAATAATTCCTAAAATAGAAATAATGAGTAATATATTGAGTCGTTTTAAATAGATATTTCACAATCATGCACAAAATCTGGATTTTAAACGTGATCATTGACAGCTCATTTAACTTAAAGTGTTTTGTTTTTTTTGATACGTTCAAATCAGGCATCAGCATATTGATTTACTCTACTAAGCACATTATGAATTTAAATGTTCATTTTCAAAGGTGACAAACAACTCTAAATATGCTCAGGAGCAGGTGTAGGGTTTGTGAGGATCAAGATCGGGGCTACTAAATTATTGATGATTGCCAAAATCCTGTAAATTTCCCACTCTTTACATTTTGCACACAAATTTGTTCTGCTTACGCTTCATTAATCAGACCCAATAAGCGTGGAGAGAATTCCATTGCTCTCAGATATGAGAGGTTGTCCTCTCATGTTCGTCTTCCACACAGTCTTATTTCTCTCTAACGACCAAGGCAGTCTTCGTCACCTGCTTGGTCAGCTGAGGAACAAATCACATGCTGTCAGACTGAAAAACAATCCTCAACTAGTGTTATTTAGATTTGTGTAGGGATCTATATCTGCCTGAGGGCTTATTGTCATTATACGAGAAGACAGTGTGTATCAGATTTAAGATTTCTGACTTTTGTTATAATAAATGTTTATCTTGCATTTTTTCCAAAATATTGCCTTATCTTCTTTCTTCCATCTTTCTTTCTGGTTTTCCTCCTTCACTATAAATCAAAAGCAGACCTGTGCTTTTGAAATTCCATCCACTACCACTTTCGCCAAAGGTGATGACCTCTGGTTCCTGGCCAAAAAAAAAGGTCAAACATACAGAGAGAGTTTACAGGGTTCCTTAAGGGTCTTCTCAGGTCAGTTTTCTTTATTTGCCCTTGAGCTCCACCAAGGTGATCAGCTAAAATACACCACAGACTATTATTTTATAGATCCTGGATAAATAGTTTTGATTGCAGTCACAAAACCCCTGCAAAAGGTAACAAGGTAACACGGTCCTCACTGGTTGTTGTCTGTACCTGTTTTTTTTAAATTCTTTTCTTTTCTTTTGAAGAGGTTTAATCTCCAGTGAGTTTGTACAAAATCAGTAAATCACAGAAAGGTTTTTTGCAGCAGATGAGGAGTGGAAAGAGCAGGACGGCGTGTATGGGAGGAGAATGTCACTCAGGTATTAGGGGACCAGGTTATGGAGTGCCTTAAATGTGGAGGAGTTTGAACTGGATTCTGTGATGTATGGGGAGCCAGTGCAGTTGGATGAGAACCGGAGAGATGTGATCTGCAGAATTTGTAAAGGTAATGATACCAGCAGCTAAGTTGGAGGCGTCTGATGTGTTTTTGGGGTAAACCAGTGTGGAGAGCTTTGCAATAGTCCAGACACAAATGCATGAACTGGAACCTGCTTGGAGTGTTGGGTCAGAGATGGGTGGAGTTGACAAATCTTGTGTAGGTGGAAAAAGTCTGTGCGGATGGTATTGTTGATGTGAACTGTAAATGAAAGAGTGGAGTCGCGTATGACGCCTAAACTTTTGACGTATGAAGAGATAGTCAATTCAGATACTGATGGGTGGAGAGATGGATGGAGAGATGGATGGATGGATGGATGGATGGATGGATGGATGGATGGATGGATGGATGGATGGATGGATGGATGGATGGATGGATGGATGGATGGATGGATGGATGGATGGATGGATGGATGGATGGATGGATGGATGGATGGATGGATGGATGGATGGATGGATGGATGGATGGATGGATGGATGGATGATGGATGGATGGATGGATGGATGGATGGATGGATGGATGGATGGATGGATGGATGGATGGATGGATGGATGGATGGATGGATGGATGGATGGATGGATGGATGGATGGATGGATGGATGGATGGATGGATGGACGGATGGACGGATGGATGGATATATAGATAGATCTATACAACTTTATTGATCCCTCTGGAGGTCTCCTTCGGGAAATAGTTTTTTCAATTAGCACACAGCAACACAGATGACAGATTCATAGGGAAAAAAAAATAAGAACAAGAGCAAAGTTTCTATAAAAAGAAAGTGAAGATTATATCAATCTAAGTCTAAAGATAAAGGACATAGATCAAAGGAAAAATGCAAAGACAAAGGATACAAAGATTAACATAAAATAGTCATACTTTCGCTCCACTCCTGCCCCCATCTCAGAATTAAACAGCCTAATAGCTCGAGGAATGTATGAGTCCCTGAGTCAATTAGTGTTTCCATCTGGCAAGGAGCATTTGTGCACTCCATCTGCTTATCTACTCATAAACGACAGTGTTCAGAGGATGACTGTCATCATCCATGATGGACAGTAGCTTCTCAAGAAATCTTCTGCGTAATGAACTGAATACCTGAATATTGCCAAGGGGAAGAATGTAAATCAGAAACAGAAGTGGACCCAACACTGAACCTTGGGGTGCTCCATGGCAAAGTGGTGATGGGGCTGATTTGATGTATTTGACCTGTAAAAACTGTTATTTTTGGTTTGCCAGTAAGATAAGAGATTAACCATTTTAAAGCAGTGCCTGTGACCCTAGTACTAGCCAAACTTTCTAATAGAAATGTGGGAGAGATGGTATCAAAGCAACACTGAGGTTAAATAGCGGGAAGACCTGAGTCAGCTGCCGTAAGGAGATTGTCTGTTACTTTGACTAGTGCAGTTTCTGTACTATGTTTGGAGGGAAATACTTATTGGAAGGGCTCAAACATGTTGTTGCGATGAAGATGGTCCT
Organism: Callionymus lyra; assembly: GCF_982586985.1. Classification (NCBI taxonomy): domain Eukaryota; kingdom Metazoa; phylum Chordata; class Actinopteri; order Syngnathiformes; family Callionymidae; genus Callionymus; species Callionymus lyra. The sequence goes on from NC_141833.1 coordinate 1,810,947, forward strand.
GAAGCTGAGCTGCAACTATGCGTTCTAGCAATTTGGCAGTGAAGGCCAGATTTGAAATGGGACGGTAGTTATTGAGATTGTGGGGATCAGAGCCACCTTTCTTCAGCAAAAGGTGTAACTGAACCAGTGTTAAGCTGTAGAGGGACTGTATGTGTGGACAGAGAAGAGTGTAATATGGATGTTAGAATAGGGGAGAGTGTGGGAGCACAGGTTTAACCATGGGTGTAAGCAGTGGGTCTAGAGAGTAAGAGGAAGGTTGAGCTGATGTGATTAGGGTAGAGACATGTTGCATTGATGGTAGATGAAACTCAGACTAAACCAAAATGATTTGACTCTGTGTATTTAGTGGAATTAGCAAGCTAAGCAACCAAATGCTGCACTTACTCTGACAGTAGACAAAGTTTCCCAAGAGTTTGTTAAAGACAAATGCAGGCTAAACTATTTCATCTTACATGTTGTTATGGCGTTTTCAACCATGTTGATCACAAGTCTTTGCCATTGAATTATATATTTGATTATAATTATACACATGTTCAGCTCATAAATAGGGGAGATGATCACAATTATTTAAGCTGTAAATGTAGCGTTTCTCCTCTAGTAGTGAACATGAAAAGTAAAGCAATATTACAGTATGTTGTGCATCAGTCAATACAAAAAAGAGAAGAAAAAGATAGAACTGTAGGCAGGCCCAAACTAAGATGGAGAGACGAGGTTGGAAAGTATGAACGTGGAAAGAAAAGAGGAGAGAATAAAAAGACAGTTGGTGACGAATTTACACCGAAAAAACAGAGTACAGGAGTTGGACTCATGGGGAGCAAGTGCTGCCCCATCAGGTTTCGTGTGCAGAAAAATAATTATTTTTCTCTTTTTTTAATTAACATATCTTCACCAGTAACAAAGAGGTTGAAAAAAAAACAAAAAAAACATTCTATTATTTAAACTATTCTTAATACAGAAAATGATTATATTCCTGAGATTTTATTTTATTTTTGATACACTGATTTTTAAATTGTTACAAATGGTTCTTTCACATTTTCATTTGTATCACTGATACATGATAATTATGCAATAAATGTGTTTATTTAAACACGTTGTCAAATGTCTACAAAGGTCAATACTAGTGATAGGTTGATATTTGAGGTTTTATTGAAATAATAGGTCAGGGACAAAGCTTATAAAGCATAGAGTGCCATTTATTTAGTGCCAATGTTCCCGAATGAGATCTCTAGGGGGATTAAAAAAGCAAATCTATCTATCAATCTATCAATTGAGACAAACTTTTGTGGACCATCCCACAAAATATTATGCCGTTTGAATGTAGAATAAAGAAAAATAGATAATTACATGCTAATATTGTAGCTAGGATGAGTATAATTGTCAAAGATGACTGGTTTATAATATAAATCAATAATTATCCCAAGGTAATATTGAATGGATGCGTTACTGGCCTGATATGCGTTACTGGCCTGATGACAGTACCTCTGATGTTGCTCATAGTAGTACAAGGATCGCTCAGGGAGATGTCTGCTCAGACCCGAAAACCCTGGGCCAGGTCATGAGGATCAACCAGGTGTCATAGGTACACCTGGACTGCAAATACCTGACACTGCAAGCAGATGTAGGAAGCTACAAGAAGGCAGTTTAACTTCAAATATCATCATTTTCTGTTGACTTTGTCTCTATCAGCTAGCAACGATGGTTTACTTTCTAACTTAAAATTGTTGAAATAGACCTGCTTCAGGTTAAATATACCCCTATATACATATCTATAATGAACATGATTCAGTCATTAAGTCATAACTTCCTTCTTACATACAGTATATAAAGACACCCATACTAGATGTTTAAAATTGTATTTTTATTGTTTTAATTTTGAATATCAACGAGTGAAATTAAAGAAGGCATTTTTCCTTGTCAGCTTTTTTTCCTTGGCCACCCTTATTTATATTGTTTTATATATATATATTATATATATATATACTGTATATATATACATAGCTATGCATTGTGCATCATATCATGTCTTTTATTTTTCAAATGTGTTTAAGCCTTTTGAAGACAGAACCCAGCTGAAAATATAATTAGAGCAGAGAAAGAAAAGAAGGGGGGGAAATAACTGCACCTCCCATCATGTCTGGGTTCTGGATGGTTGGATGCTTGATGAGCCAAGAGCTAGTGCTTTCCTTCGGGCCAGGACAGACTGAGGGGAGAGAAACTTCAGCATTTTAATAGGAGGTATGCGTAACAAGAAATAACCCTCCTTTTTGAAATAACTTCCCCAAAAGATATTCTAGACTAATGCATTTGCCTTCACATTTATAACTTAGAGAACCTTGAAAATTGAATAACACAACAAGAGTGATCAATATCAAAACTCTTAACCCATGGAGGAGTGGAGTCATACTGAAAATGAAAAACACATGCTGAAAATCCAAATGCTGTCACAGTAAGGGTCAACGGTGTGTGTGTTTACTTTTGAGATGCTCCTGATGAGACAATAGATGTTCTCCTAAGAGATGTCCTCCCAGACCTGAATCACAGCGTCAACTTCTGGACCATCATGAAGTCTCAGAAGTACTCGATTGTATCCAGGCAGGAGAGTGCAGACACACCGCATATATTTTTAGATTATTTTGCCCACTATGTGCAGTTCTATTCCCAAAAACGTGGAAGGCAAACACAATATGAATCGTAAAAATGCTTGACTTTTGATTGCTATTGACGAAGACCCAGAGCAGTCGATAAGTGCTTTAGTTTTGGCGGAGAAAGGGTGACCTATACACAGTATTGGCCAGGTGGTCATAATGTCAAGGCACATTGGTGTACACAAGGTCCTTTAAAAGGTTTTACGTTAAATGAATTCATAATGACAGCCCCCAAACCATCTTGGTGTTTGTCAGTCTTTGAGGATTTCACATCTTTGGCCTCCAAAGTAAAGGGCAAAATGTGGACTCATTTCCTGCCACAGGCCATTTGGTGTCAATCAGTAGGTGTGTGTGTATGCATCCATGTGTTTGACTGTGTTTATTTGGTATTATTTATTGTATATACAGGTATACCTATATATCACATTACTGTGCACCATAAATGCATTTTTATATTTAATTGCAGTTTGAAAAAAAATATTGGCCAGCTTCACTTATTTGTTACTTTCTTTTGGTTACTTTTCCTGATTGTCGTGTAAGCTTAGTGGACTGTGGCGCCTCCAAGTGGTCATGAAAAGAAATACCTGCATTAATAAGAGTTTAAAGTGAGTTCACCCAAAATTCAAATTTCATACATTTTCATTATTTTTCAGAGTTATTAGTTCCTTTTTAGAGTTACAGGCAGAAATGTCCATTTGATGGTAGTGACTGGAGCTCATATTTTCCAAAAAAGACCCCATCAAATACCTCTGCTGCTCGTTTGTAATGTCCTGATTATATTGAAGCTGCGACAAAATAAATAGTTCTAGAAAAAATTAAACAAGTCTATATTTTAAGCTTGTTTGGATGGGAGCTTGCAGTCTCTCAAATCTTGAGCCAGCTGCAAGTGTCTCTGCACTGACACACATTGCCGGTGCCAACAATAGCACTTCCATACTGCTGAGACATATTGGTCAACTCTTTGAAAGCTTGAATTCCATAAGGGAAGAGTTAACCATATTAGGTTAGACTTTTCATTAAAGCTGCTAAGCCTTGTGTAAGATGTGCAGTTCCGAAAGCCACATATGACATTTCTCACTCGACTTATGATTTTAATGTCAGTCCCTTGTAGGCACGGTGAGACAGCGGTATAAAAGGGGGTTGGAAGACAAATGCGGAGCACAGTAGCATTAGACAGACTAAGTCCACCAACTGCCAATGTCTTAAAAATGATACGCGGATCACACAGGTGGCAAAATTACTGTTTAAAAAGAAGAGTTTCCAATATTCTGCTTATTATGAAGTACTTTAGTTTGATGACTAGGAACACAAGCTCTAGGTGGTGATCAAAAGAAAGAGATAATGGAATCATGACCAAAATGAGAGAAGTTGAAGTAGAGTTGTGTTTTCAAGCTAGTAGAGCTGAGCTAGTCTGCATTGAGATGCCATTTCCTACCGGTAGGACACCTTAGTGAAAAAAACAAGAACACACAGGTGAGTCTATGTGTCTTAGCTGGCCTCTGGGGTAGCCATGAGAAGATCTGAAAGAAGAGAGAAAAATCGAGGCTTCCTTGCTAAGGCAGCTGACCTTCAAATGGGTTCATCATTAGCACCCATTTCAGTGAAGGGAATAATGGTAGAAAACAAATGATTAAAGAATCTCCAAAGACTTGTTTGGCCTCTCACTTTAACGTTAACATCAGGAACTACATCAGGGACTGAACAACTTGCTACTTAATCATCTTAATTGATTTAGACCAACTACTTTAATAATAATCATGTATTTAAACAGATACCTGGGAATTGACCGATTACAGCGATAACCTACTGAAGAAGCAGTGTAGTTAATACAATTGAAATGTGTGTAGTACAAAGACCACAGCCCTGTTCTCATAAGGGCCATTCAAGCAATTTCCACTTTGCATTAAAAAATATATATATATATATATAAATATATATATATATTTTTAAGACATGTATAATTTGCGAAATCGGATAAATGGAATGGATAAATAGACTGGATATATTTTTACCATCCAGTAAGCGACAATATGAACTCCCTTTGGGTCAAATTCAAAGACAAAAACATTTAATTATTTTCTTTCATGAAAATGTTCTTAATATTCTATTCTATTCTATCTAATAATATTTTTTAATGATTTATGAAAACAGTGTTACAGTTGCATATTTCACGTCTGATTGGCTTACAGCTTACTAGTTAGGTTGCAGTTTATGTTTTGTCAATGATGTCTAAGACTGTGGTTTCCTTTCTGTCATAAGGCAATTTCAACAGAACTGCACAGACACCTACATTAGCTTCATGGACAGGCCCTCCAGTTACCTGGAGTTAATCGGTGCCACTGTTTAGACTATAATGTTGGAATCAATACTATCTTAACAAATATATACGTATTTAAATAACAGTTTATCCAGAAAGAGAGCTATCAGTTTAAATTCCAAAACAGTCCCAAATATATCTTTCTTATAAAATAAAGCTATCCTAGTATTCTCCATATTTTGGTTGGTAAGTGGTCTGATAATGTGTTTCTCTTTGTTCAGAGTCTTCCTTGTTCTTCTTCTACTGCTTGCCATAAAACTCTTCTATCTGCTATCACAGCTATTTTAGGCAGTGTAAACAGTGACAGTTTCTCTAGAGCGGGGCTGTGTAACTCATCTCAGAACCAGGGACCAAACAGAAAAAAAAATCGATTTCCCAAGTGGGTCGGACCAGGGAAATCAGGGTAAAATAACTTACAATCAACGTCTCAGAAAGTTTTCTTTGTTTTAATTGTCTCTCTTCTCTGCTCCCCTTGAATGTTGTTGTATATGTTGGCATACAAACATAGGTGATGACTAAGGTTTTATTGTCTCAGGACTGAAACATACTGTGAACACACCAAACAAAAAGCTTCCCTATTCACTTGGTTGAATAAATGGGAGAATGGCCATTTATCTTGAAACACTAGGCAGTCTGCGACCGTTTTTTCTTATTTGGAAGAGAGATATTTGGGGCAATATGGCTGCCAAGATATACCTCATGTTAAAAGTACTTCTAATTTTTATACATAGCACGACCAAAAGGTCAAGACTTTTTTACTTTACTTGTGTAAAACAATTGGCCCATCCATTAGAATAGCAGTTTCTTTGAATGGAAAATTGAAGCTCATTTTTAGGAAGGACAGCTAAGCCAAAATCAAAAAGGATGTGAACTGGTTTATTATCTCCCATACAATAGTAATTGTTTTCTTTCATATTAAAGACATGACGTATACTATCAAGGAAAACAGAGAAAAGTGTTGCCAGAAATTTGAAATATTATGTTAGGGTAGTTACTATGTACAATTTCAGAATTTCGCTAAAAACTTTGATCAGAGAAGGATACTACCATATAGTCTTCAAGGTCAAAGGCTTTTGACTGTTGAATTTATTTAACAGTTAATTGTTAACTTATTTTTGGTAGGCATGCAACTTTCAATTGCTTCCACAGAAATGGCACATGGAGTTCATGTTGGCTAATCACTACCTTCATGTAACGATCGTTTTTGCAATCTGTTGTCAAGAAAGGCTTGATGATGTAATGACTGGGAGGAAACGTTTTACTTTAAACATTCACACAACTGTATTAAAACAGTTGATATTGGATATTTAACTGTCCAAGTTTTGGATAGAGACTCATTGACATTGATATGGAACACTGTAAAAGTAATGAGGAAAAGCATCAAGGTTTGTCACGGAGCATCATCAATCCTGGAAGGCTCTGCCTCCAAGGGACACTTGTATAAAGGGATAAGCAGGACATTCTTTGCTGCTGCAGAAGGAGTGAAGACCACTATTACGTCATAATGGACTTCACCCTTTTCAACCTCTTCTTTCCCAAGATTTCAGACGGGAGAGAACTTTAGAAAGTATCAATTTCAAAACATTTTCATGATGAGAGACTTAGTTCATCTTGGAGAGGAAGACTATAACATGTGAACCATGCGAGCAAGTCACAGTTTATTTTCACATTAGTTGCCTTTTACACTCTGGAATAGCCTGTATGAGGAGATATAAAACTCTACATATCAAGCGTGACACATAATTAAGCATTCTCTGAGATGAATCTAATAAAACTAATTATGTATGTACTTGCCCAGTATGCACATTTTATGTCATTGGAAAGGTAAGTGGAGATGCATATCTTGACAGGATAAAATTATAATAACTATATAAATAAATAAAGGATTAATACAATAATTTAAATTATACATTTTTATAATCAGATTCAGCCGACGTTACTGGACACTCCGTAGAGTGATGTTTGCGGAAGCCAGACTGAAACTTGATATGGATGTCGCTCTGATCCAGGAATAATGACAGCTGCTTAGACACCACCTTCTCCAAGATCTTGGACAAGAAAGGGAGCTTAGAAATAGGACTGAAATTACTGAGGTCAGTCGGGTCTAAGCCTGGCTTTTTGAGCAAAGGCTCCACAATGGCATGTTTAAGTGCATTGGGAAAAACCTTGGAAAGGGAGAGGTTAACCATTTTGGTAACCCAGGGGCCAATTACATCAAACACTTTAATAAAGAGCCAACAAGGAAGGACGTCAGACGAGCAAGAGGAGGGTTTCATCTTGCTCACCAGTGCCAAAATATCACCCAGAGATACAGCACTGAAGGAAGACCATGAGGAGGAGACAGGCTCAGTGACAGGAGGGGTTCCACACATAGAGGGAGAGATTTTCTCTCTGATCAATTTACTTTTGTCATGAAAAATCTCAACAATGCATTGCTGTCAGCTTCACAGAAGACAGGCGTGATCTGAGAAGCAGGAGACACGAGAGAATGAATCGTACTTTGGTAGAACTTTGGTTTTTTTTAAAGGTACATACAATTTATAAATATTACTTGTTTGCTTGTCACACTGCAGAGTTGCTCTGACGTGGGGTTCGGTACAGATGGCGCATGGACCAAGTCCTCACAAAATTGGCTGCAGACCAAGGGAAAGCAGAATTGACACCAGCCGACAAAGCCCCATCAGTGTCCTTTCTCTGTCAAGAGAATAGAGCATGAAGGTTAATGTCGGCAAACAGCTACATTTTCCCCGCGGAAGCTTCTGGCTGTGGCTATGAGGAAAGGACAATAATTGGGGGTCAAGACAATAACATGGGTCAGCTGCAGGTGGTGGTACAGAGACGTCCCTGTCACCGCTCCACCTCCAGGAAGTGTTCTGGTGTTAAAAAGAGCAAAACTTCAATGAGCAGTGCTCCCAGGATGATGACCCGGCAGCTGACCCAGGGTGCTGAATGCGGCATGTCAGGCAGATTTGCCCAGCGGATACAACAACGAATATGTAAAGTAAATCATTACAAATGTTCAAAAACATTGGGACAAGTAGTTTCACAGTTGAAAACCCAAACCTTTACACTAAGTGTAACATAGAATAGTAAGAAAATCAACAAGAAAATAACTGTCAGTAACTGTCTGTTGCATTCCATTCACATTCACTAGAATGCATATATAGCTCTCAGTGCATACATTAGATTTTGCTTAGCCTCTTCATTAATTTTGCAAACATAATGTGATCATGCAAGTGATTTTTCTGAATGAGTATGCTTGTGGACTGAAATTTTAAAAAAAGGTTTTCCAGCATTTTAAAATTAAGTCAGTTTCTCTTTTATATAATTTCTAATTTGGTGGAAAACAAATGCTAACATGAAAAAGATGCCTCAGCATTGGAGGAGGTGGATTTATTTAAGTAACACATTTCTGATGAAAAAAAAGGCATTTAACCTGCAGAAAACAATGTTAGGTTAGGTTGGTTAGGTGGAACTTTATTGATCCCTCAGGAGGTCTCCTTTGGGAAATAGTTTTTTTCCAATAAGACACAGCAATACAGCAATTATTCATAAAAATACAAATAAAAATAAGAACAAGAACAAAGAGAAATAAAGAGAAAGGACAAGATGATACCATTTAAGTCTAAAGATAAAGAACATAGATCAAAGAAAAATAAAAAAGACAAAGGATACAAAGAATAAAATAGAATAGAACATCATGATACTTTCGCTCCACTCCTGCCCCCAAACTCAGAATTGTACAATCTAATAGCCCGAGGAATTAATGAGGCCCTGAGTATATTAGTTTTGCATCTGGGAAGGAGCATTCATGCTCCATCTGCTTCTCTGCTCACTGGTGACAGTGTTCAGAGGATGACTGTCATCATCCATGATTGACAGTAGTTTGTCCAGAGATCTCCTCTCAGCAACTGTCAGTAGTGAGTCCAGCTTCGTGCCAACCTCAGAGCCAGCCCTACTGATCAACCTGTCCAACCTGTTGACACTCCTCTTGGACACATTTCCACCACAACACATCACAGCATAGAACAGGACACTGGCCACCACATACTGGTAGAACATGCAGAGGAGCTTCTTGCAGAGGTTAAATGATCGAAGCCTCCTCAGAAAGTACAGTCTACTCTGAACTTTCTTATATTCATGTCTGTGTTGCAGGACCTGTTTACTGTCCAGCCACACACCGAGGTACTTATAGTTGTGAACTACGTATCTCCACCTCGTCACCTCTGATGAAAACTGGACTTGGCTTTGTCCTTAACCTCCCGAAGTCCAAGACCAGCTCCTTGGTCTTTGAGGTGTTCAGCTGCAAGTGGTGCCTCTCACTCCAGCCCACAAAGTCACATATCAGACTTCTGTCTTGTCTTCACTGTTGTACCTGATGCTTCCAACGGCAGTGTCGTCAGCATACTTCTGGACGAGACTCAGCTCGGTGTTGTAGCAGAAGTCTGAAGTATAGATGGTGAAGAGGAGAGGGGCCAGTACTGTCCCCTGAGGTGCTCCTGTACTGCACACCACAGTGTCAGAGGTGATATCCTTCAGCCTGACATACTGTGGTCGATCAGTAAGAAAATCAGAATGTGAATAATAACTAACATTCATTTTAAAATTGATTTGAATTAAAAAAGATCAAGTAGGAAATTTGAGACGAACAGGACAAAACAGGACGGTATCTGTCAATGACTTTCTTAAAGCGATACGCACACTTACACAGGTTTTAAAAGTAAGTTTGATGTATGCGCAAACGCATCCGTGTTACCACACCCATCACTACTTTTTCTTTATGGTCAGAGTGCTGCTGATTGGAAACTTGCAGCTGCTGCTGTTCTCTACCTCATTGTCACGCAGTGTGGATAATTGTTTCAAGACTCTTCGAGCAGATATTAGTTTGAATTGTTTTGACTAAGTATTCCTGAAGATGCTTTACCTCAGTAAATACTTGGAATTAAATCGAAGACCCTTCTTGCTTCTGCATTTTTATCCCCCCAGTCTACACGTCACAGTATACTCTGGTCACAGATGGATCCAGCAGAGCTTGACCAGCAATTGTTTCACACCGGAGGAGCGCAGGGCAATAGACTTTCTAGGCTGGAGTCCTAAATTGGAGAGATTAGAAACTCTATAAATAATCTCTTCAAAGATGGAACAGTTGGCTTCCCACCTTTCCTCTGCTGCAGAATCCTCTTCAACTGCAACTAAATGAAAGTGGTTGGAATAAAACTGCGTTAAAGACCGCATTCATTCATTGGTTGTCTGAAGAGATAAGGATCAATTATCCACCAGATATGAACCAGACTCCCCTGAGGGCCTCATTAGTCCTTCAATTAGAATTAGAAGACGTCGTGAGCACAGACATTTTAGTCAGATCCCATCTTCTAGCAAGTCCCTGTACCCGACTAACCCACATGATGTTGCTCTACGTGGGATATACTGTTGTCTAGCTGGCCCCATGAAGCTCTTTCAGCCCTCTGATGCGGCTCACTGAGATTTTTGAAAATAAGTGTTAGTATAAATGTGGAAATTTTATTTAAATGATTCATAGCATTTTTCGAATAAGCAGCAAACTCCTTAAGTTTACCTTTTATTTCACAAAAACTGTTACTGTACGACGTAACTTCGCTGATATAAGAAAAATGTCAGTTCTTCACGATCATAATCACACAACTCTAACTCCTTCCTCCCCCCTCCCTTACAGTCTCAGTCTTAAAGGAACAGTAACACACACAACTACAAGCGTTATATTATTTTACTTCAGTTTGTGTAATTAAAAATTTGTGCAGACCTAAAAAATATATAGACCTGGGAAACCGTAATTTCTTATGGCCTACATAGAAAATATCTAAAAAAAAAAATGTCGGCAAGTCAGTCAGTTACAGACCTTCACATTATTATAAATTAGGTTATGTTTCATAGCAAATCATTTCATTTTTAATGTCCTATTATTTAGTTTTCTGAATTGTTTAAACAATAATGATGATGGTGATGCAATTATTATGATGTATATTAATGCATATTTGACCCTTCAGAGTCACAAAGTTCTTTACATAAGGAAAGACAAACATGTGTCAGTTAAACATGGCCAAACTGAAGTAAATATACAATATAATACATTATTATGATAATTATCAATGCTTAAAGTGATCTTTCAACTAAATAACTAACTAACTAACTAGCACCACACAAAGGCACTGTAAGAGAACGGCAGCCTCTCCAGTAGCTTCCTTTGTCTCTTAGTCTCTGTTGTAACGTCAAATAATTGCTGGTACTTGTGTTGCGCTGTTATAGTGTCTTTTCATCTGTGCTGGCAATGGTTTTGTGCCTTTTTATCAGTGCCTTGTGCCAATCCTTTTTGTTAACCTTTTTGATAATAAAGTAGTTGATTCTGTAATTTTTTTTCACTGCCTCTGCGTTTTGGGTTTTCTGCCATGAGAAGAAAACCGAAAACATAGAAACTTAGTCTGAGAAGAAGTCTGAAAGAGTGAAAACAAGGTGTACAGTAATGACGATGTGGAGAACTTGCAAGCCTGTTTGGATTGCAGACATAGAAGAAATGCTTGTTCTCTGAAAACCTTAAACAACTGTTATCATCTCTGCATCTGTATGGCTTGAGGCCCTCATCCACCACTGATGATCCAAGCTTGGCAAATAGTCTCAACGACCTCTATTGTCAATTTGACTAGCAGTGGAATAAAAACAACCCTCAGCCCACTTTCATTCCACCACAGCCTGCAACCTTTCTCAGCCCTTCTCCACTGTTTGTTTCAGCAGGAACAGGTCCACCATCACAAACTGTTGTCAAAATCAAGGAGGAGGACGTGCAAAGAATATTCAAGACGACTGTGACTATTGTGGTAATTGAGTGTTTTGAGCGTCTTGTTCTGCCCCACCTAAGAGGATTACAGAGCCCCTCATGGATCCAATGTGTTTGCCTACAGAGTCAACATGTCCATTTACAATACTTCCACTACTATTGTACAGGACAGGAGAATTAAGGGTGGATTGCTGAATATCCGATCCCTGTCCTCAAAAGCTGCACTAATTAATGAACTCATATTAGATAAAACCATTGACTTATTCTGCTTAACCGTAACCTGGCTGTCACCAGATGAATACGTATCTTTAAATGAATCAGCACCACCCAGCCACACTAACTTTAATGCTCCTCGATGCTCTGGTCGAGGAGGTGGAGTCGCAGCTATTATCAACTCATGTCTGTCAACCTTTACTAGACCACAATCTGATTTAAACTCTTTTGAAAGTATTTTACTTAGATTATCTAAAACAACCTTGAGATCAGCTTAGTCACTTCTCTTTGTTGGACTCTATCGTCCTCCTGGACCATATTCTGAATTCTTGTCTTTGTTCTCTGAGTTCCTGACCAGCCTGGTGCTTAAATCAGATAAAGTGATTATTGTTGGTGACTTTAACATCCATGTGGATATGGCCCATGATAGCTTCGCTAACAGGTTTCACTCTTACCTGGAGCCATTTGGTTTCTCTCAGTATGTACATGAACCGACACACTGTTTTAAGCACACATTAGATCTTGTCCTAGTATACAGACTTGAAATTAAAAATGTTATTGTCTCTCCTCAGAATTCAGTTCTTTCTGACCATCAATTAATAACTTTTGATTTTATCTTAAATGACCCAAGTCTACAGAGCAGGAGCACTCTCAAATTTAAGGACTGAATTCCCTCAGTGTTCAGTAAAATGTCTAGAAAACTCTACCCATAGTCACCATGACATTGATAACTTTGTGGGCAGTTTCACAGACTCGCTACATAACACGCTTGACTTAATTGCACAACTAACTCAAAACAGAAGTAGTCGTGCTCCCTGGTATACTCAGGAAACACGTAAATTAAAACAGGATTCTAGACGATTAGAGAAGAAATGGCGTTCATCAAAAAATGATGAATTCTACATGGACTGGCAGGATGAGTTAAAAATATACAAGGCATCTCTTCGGAAAGCCAAGACCTCCTAGAGTCTTCTAATAAAACCAGTGCAGCTTCACCGGACACAGACACTAAAACTGATATATATTTTGACTCCTTTTTACCAGTGAATCCTCAACAACTGTCCCTGATAGTTTCCCCCTCAAAGTCCACAACATGTCTTCTCGATCCTATTCCCAAATTACTTGACAATATTAACTTGTCTATGACAACACATATCAGATTTTTAAAGTTACAGTAATTAAACCTATGCTTAAAAAGCCCACTCTTGATCCAGATGTTCTCACTAACTATAGGCCTATCTCTAATCTTTTCTTCGTTTAAAAGTTTCTGGAGAAAGTGGTTACAAGTCAGCTCTGTGATTATCTCCATGACGATGATAAATTTGAGGTGTTTCAGTCTGGTTTTAGGGAACAACACAGCACAGAGACCGTCCTGGTAAAGGTAAGTAACGACCTGCTAATGGTTTCTGATCAGTGCCATGTTTCAGTTCTTGTTCTTCTAGATCTCAGTGCTGCATGTGACACTGTTGACACCAAATGCTTCTACAGAGGTTAGAAAACCATACAGGCATACATGGAACTGCTTTAAACTGGTTTAAATCGTACCTGTCGGATAGAACACACTATGTACATGTCAACCACCTCTCATCGACACACACTAAGGTCAGCTATGGTGTCCAATCCTATTCACAATCGATATGCTCCCACTAGGGACTTGATCAGAAGACACTCTATAAACTTTCACTGTTATGCTGATGACACCCAACTCTACTTGTCAATGAAGCCAGATGAAAGAAATCAGCTGACACAACTACAGTCCTGTATTACAGATATCAAGTCTTGGATGACCAAAAACCTTTTACTGGACTCGGAAAAACTGAGGTTCTACTAGTTGGTCCACAACATCTCAGACAGTCATTAACTTATGATCTAGTTTTCCAGAATGGACTTGCACATGTTACTAGCACCACTGTGAAGAATCTTGGTGTCTGCTTTGACAGAGACTTATCATTTAACTCGCACATAAAAAAAATCTCACACACTGTGTACTTCCACCTTCGTAACATTTCAAAAATCAGGCACTTCCTTCCTTTGTATGCTGCTGAGAAACTCATCCATGCTTTTGTTACCTCCATGCTTGACTTTTGTAACTCTCTTCTGTCAGGATGTTCAAAAAAGTCTCTCAGAGCTCTTCAGCTCATTCAGAACTCTGCAGCTTGTGTTCTGACTAAGACTAAGAGGCGCGAACACATTTCCCCTGTGTTGTCGACTTTATATTGGCTTCCAGTAGAATTTAGAAAACAATTTAAAATGATTATCTTAACCTATAAAGCCTTACATGGCCTAGAACCAACATACATTAAAGATCTTATCCAAACTTATCAACCCTCTAGGACCTTACGATCCTTAAACTCAGATCTATTAGTTATACCACAAATCTCTAAATGGAGATTTGGAGCCAGCGCCTTCAATTTTTAAGCCCCTCTGCTGTGGAACGAACTACCGGCTTCAGTCCGGAGGGCAGACACCCTCTCTATGTTTAAAAACAATGTCAAAACCTTACTTTTCAATAAAGCCTATAATAAGCCTTTCTGTTTATCTTAGCTGCTATAGGCTTAGGATGCTGGAGGAGTTTTAGACACCAAGCTTTGTATATCTTTCTTTTCTGTATTACATTCATCACCTGTGCAGTTTAAACCCACACTTTTTATTTCTCTCCCGGAGCCCCAGGGCTCCACCTCCAGAGCTGCTGCTGATCCAGGATCTTCACCACGTCATCAGATCCAGAGTTCTCTCCAGCACCTCCATGGACTCTCTTACGCTCTCCACCTTTTTTCTCTCTCACTGTATCCTCTCTTACTCTTCTCTCCGTCCATCTGTCTTCCTACCCATCCTTCCTCCCAGCCGGTCATAGCAGGAGGCCATCAAAAATTAGTCTGCTTCTGCTCAAGGTTTCTGCCTTCTAAAAGGAAGTTTTTCCTCGCCAACGCCACAATGTGATTTGCTCCTTGTTGAAATGCTGGTATCTGTTTTTTCTTTCTCCTCTATGGTCTTACTTCAAATGTAAAGTCTCTTGAGTTAACTTTGTTATCATAAGACACTTTAAATAAAATTGAATTGAATTGAATTACAATCCTCTGAACTTCCAGAACAGACTCTCGGATCAGCACTGGTAACGCATTGTCACCCCCTACTCTTCTCCCTGTACATCAACAGCTGCACCTGAAGTCATCCCTCTGTCAAGCTCCTCAAGTTTGCAGACAACACCACTCTGATTTTCAGACTTTTCTGTCACAACTTCTCACGCACGGCAGGTGACTGAGATCAATACCAACCAGAACATTCTGGTTTAAGACCTCTTTCTACTCGTCTGCTGTAGGTCATGAATATTATTTAAATAAATGGTATGTATTTTTATGAATTATTCTTTATTTATTTATTTGCCATTTTAATGTAATAATAATAATAGGATTACATTTTATTTAAAAGCACTGTCTCTTATTTTATTGTATTATGGTTTTATTTGATTTGTCTCTTTTTATTTCATTTTTTATATTCTGTACTGCCACCACACCAAATTCCAGTGTTGTGTTTATTAACACAGGCATTAAATGTTTATAATTCTGGTCTTATTCTGAAACATTCCACAGTAATGATCTGCTGAAGATTAACGTTTTTATTTTGTTTTTGTTTTAGTTCTATAGTAATCTCCACCATGGTCTATCCCTTGTGTATTTGTTTTGACTAAGAATCTAACACGCATCGTCACAATTAACCCGGTCACATTTTGACTTATGTTTCCACCCGGACAGAATAAACCTTTGCGTAACTTCCGGTGGTTTCTAGTGTCGTGTTACCGGTTTAAAATTAAACTCATCGGTTTCAAATCTTTGCAATTAAGACTAAACTGACTAAACCGTTTTCTACCTTGTTTTATAAATGAAAAGATTTTATCAGAATCTCCCGGTGTGGATTGTCGAGGATCATCACGATGTGAGAATATTCTACTTTTTCTAGACGTTTCCTAGTTTTGTTGTAATTTAATGTGTTCTTTTTGAAGTTACATTCTATACGTACGAATATGGTATACGCGACATTTTAACTAAACTGTGCATTTGTTTAAGTGAGGTAATATCATCTTTTTTATTAGCGAAAGCACTGTTATTAGGTCATTTGTTACTGCAGCTGAGATGTGTCAAAATTATAACGAGAAGACTTTAAAATGGCTTAAGTTATGATCATCATTGCAAACTTCAATGACCAACGCAATTTTAAGAATTGCAAATGTATTCTACAAAACTTTCTTTGAAGAAGTTTTGAGATGTGTCTAAATTCAACATGTGCCTGTATGTCTGCCAGGTTGTGTGCCACATATATCGGGCTATTGCCTCCAGACATTTACCTATGAACAACCTAAAGATGGTGCACTTGGACTCTCATCCGGACCTGTTGATCCCTGTCAACATGTCTGCCCAGACAGTTTTTGACAAAGAGAAACTCCTCAGGTTTGTTCGCTCCTATTGCACACACATTAGTGTCAACGTTTATGCCGCCCATGGATACTAAGCTACCTTGTATTTTCTTGCAGTGAGTTAAGTATTGAAAACTGGATCATGCCGATGATATATGCTGGTCATGTCTCTGCAGTAGCTTGGCTGCATCCTTACTGGGCTCAACAGATCAGGGAGGGGGAACACAACATGTTTGTGGGCCAAGATCAGTCAACTTCTACTATCAGGTGCTTTATCATTTCTGTACATGTTACCTTTTTTTTTTATAGATGCTGATGGGGAATTACTTTCTCTCATTTTAAATCCACAGAGTAACCAGTAAAGACAACTACTTCCTTAGTGATGGTCTTTATGTTCCTGAGCAACAGCTGGAGAACTCTAAACTTTTTACACTACATGTGGTTAAAGTCAATCCTATTGAGTCCAATTACCAAGTAGAATCAGGTAAAAAAACTAAATCTTGTTTTCACTTAGCAAAGCCTGACGTGGATACTGAGGGACCATGTGTAAAGAGACCCTGCATAGATT
Source organism: Callionymus lyra (assembly GCF_982586985.1). NCBI lineage: Eukaryota > Metazoa > Chordata > Actinopteri > Syngnathiformes > Callionymidae > Callionymus > Callionymus lyra. The sequence continues at coordinate 1,827,909 of NC_141833.1, forward strand.
TGTCGGTAGTGAGTGGCTCTGGATGTCACAGTATCACAACAACACCAGCAGATGGCAGCAGCACACAAAGCAAGCCAACAAGCAACACGTTGGGTGTTAAAGAAGAGTTGGATGCTGAAGGCTCAAGCAGTTATGTGGTGAAGAGAATGTCTACATTTGTCGGCAACACCGAACCATACATCCTGGACATCGACCTAGATTTCTTCTCCTGCAAGAATCCGTTCAAGGAGATGTACACTCCGGTAGTTATGTTTCCTTTCTGAATGCAAAGTTTTCTGTGTCTACTTTTATTAATGAGTGAATGAATATAAATCACAACTCAAAATGCATATAGTCTTGATCTAGATTTTGAACTGTTTGACATGTGACACTTCAGTAACTGGGAAAACTAATCATATGTGGGGACAAAACTTTGGTCAATTAATGAACTCAAAGGGAAAGTTCATCAAAATTCAGATTTCACTAATTTTCCCTATAATTTTGCCTATAAATTATTCCCAACCCTTAGTTGACATGAGGAAGAGTAGAGAATGAGTGAAATTTGAATTTTGGATGAAGTATCACTTTAATGCATTGTTTTTTTTTATTATGTCTTTTAAACCCTCGCCCTAATTTTTTTTTTTTTAGAAAGGGCAGAGGCAGTTACTACTAACTACAATTTTAAAGCTATTCTAACCTTAAAGAAAATGAGGTAGAGAAAAGTGAAATCTCGTTTCTTTCATTTAGTGCCGTTTAGAGTTGATATGAAATGAATTGATCCAAACAATGTTTTACACATCATCTTAAAATGTTCATTATGTGGCTGTTAAAAAAATCTGTAGGCAAAAATGTCTTTAAAAAGCCCTCAACCTTCAGTTTGCGTCAACAGGGACAATCTCTTCTTTTGTCTTAATCCTTAAAAATAAACATCAGGTGTTGACCTGACTATAATATAAAGTGCTTTGTTAACTCTCAAAATAATTTGACACTAACCCTGATGTCATTGTTTGATCTGTATTTTATGTATTTGTTTTTTATATATATTCTTTTGTGGCTCAGCCATAAATTAAAGCTTGTTTGTATCTTGTTTATAGGAGGAGTATGAGATCTTGCAGAAACTCTACAGCTTTAGAGCTCCAAGAACAGATGCTGATGAGGTTAGTAATAATAATTAAATGTGTCTTGCATAGTTAAATGTTTATTGCCATAATGGTTAATGGACATTTTAAAATATATTTGCAAAATAATATATAATCTTTAAAAGTTTTTTTGTGTGTGTTTTTTTTAACTTATTAGGATGAAATCGAAGAGTGTGTAGACGTGCGTGTCCATCAGCTAGAAGACTTGGAAGCAGTGTTTGCAGACCTGCTGGAGGATGACGGAGATGAGAATGTGGCACGCTGGGCCAGAAAACCTGGGTGATGACTCTAGGCTACTGTGTAATGTTTCAGTATTTAGAACTCCCTCGAACACATTTTGATACTGCCAACCTTGTTGGATCTTTTAAACTATTTCATTTTGTTGGAAATCCTGAGGGCTGAAGTAACCTCTACATTTTTGAAAACCATCCATTCTCTGGGCTGACTCAACTTAACTGCAGGAAGAGTGAAAGCCAATCAAATTACCAACGCCACTGTTAAGTTGCTTTGGTCTTAGACTATAATAGGTGTCATATTTTTTGGTTTGAGAGTCGCCTAACCTTGATGGTCTATTTGGTTCAGTCCTTCATTGCATATCCTCTATTGAAGTAATGGAAGGTTACTTGATTAAAATGTTACTCCTGTTCAGAGACAATACTGCTCTGAAGTAAAAATCATAACCTCTCTGATACTGTCAATAAATATTACCTCAGGTACAAAAACATCCTCGCTTGCTCTCTAAAATTTGCTAAAACAAGTTACATCTTCAGCATTACTGTATTGTATCTACGGGATTTAGGTATGGATTCCACAACATCGTCAAGTGGTTTTATATCATTCTTTTTCCCCATGTGCACTAATGTATTTTATGTTGTGCAGAATGGCATCATTAGAAAAGCTGGTTTCCAGTTTGAAATCACAAAATCCATGTCCAGACTATGAAATGGTAAGAATTATCTACTTAATAATGGTATAACAAAGTATTGCTAGGAGTAAGTACTCCATCTCGATCAATAGTAGTGATGATAGGTTGATGATGCAATATTAGTTCCGTGTCATAGTGTTCAAAGGCCACTTATTCAAATGCAGTTGTGATTGTTAAAAACTAGCACCTTTAAGCCTTGTGTTGTCTCTTGGTCAAAATGAATGACCACCACTGCATATTTATTTCTGTAAGTCAGTGAGGTCGTTCACCTTGACCGAGAGACAACACATGGGATACCCTCAACACAGCCTTTGGGTCACCTTGACCATGAGATGACCCAAGGGTCAAGAGGATTTTAGTTTGAAGGATTCTGCTTGCATTGTATTCTGCATTTTCAAAATATGAAAGGTGCAATAGAACATCAAAATAGTCTGTTCAAATACGTATAATCAAATATAATGTTTTTAATGAGGTATAATCCATGATTTTCTAGATTAAAAAACAATGCCTATCATCTGCAACATTAGGTCCATCAGGCGGGATTGACCTGTGACACTGTTGAACTGCCCCACCACATCAGCTCTGACGAAGAGATAGACAGACTGATATTAGCTGTTGAACACCTTCTGAAGCAGCTGCCTAAACCCACACTGGTGACTATGTCCAGGTGAGCCACAAAGATTAAGCTCATATCTAGAAAATGTTCTAATGGAAATGTATTTGTTTCAGGTCTAGTCTGGATGAATACTGCCCAGCAGAGCAGGTAGACTCTGTCCAGAACAGAGTGCTAGCTTTACTTGAGCATCAGTATGGACAACTGGATCTACATAAAGTCTACGCCGAAGGACAAACTATGAATGCACAGGATGATGAAGCTCCGACGTCGTCACAATTAAAGGGAAAATCCTAATTATTATGTCTAACTACATACTTGTGAATAAATGCTTTGTAACTCAAGATGGCTCTGCTTCAAATGAACAAGAATGATATGTACGATGAGAACACACATCTAAAATGTTTGCAATGTATTTGAAAAACAATTCTGTAAACACATTTTCTGAAAGTCAGTCCCAGCTATTGACTCTTGAATGTCTTCACAACAATTCAGTATAAAACAATGACATCTAATGGAGACAGATGTTTCTTTTAATAGATAATTGTCATAGTATTATTTATATATATATATATATATATATATATATATAAAAGTATGTCTAAGTGCTTTTTTTAATGATGCATAACACTAAATATGTGGGGAAACATTAAAAAATATGTTTTTAAATTATAATGGCAGCGCCTCTAAGGGCGTTTCCGAACAGTACTTGAACGCACCACAGTCTCAGTGCGCTGAAGTATCTGACCTAACAGCAGCTAACGTTAGCTAACGGTCATTTAAGGCCAACGTGCTGTAACAAACTAAAAAATGAAGGGCATTAGTGTTCCCAAAATTGTTGTTATTGTCTTCTGTGCCGTTATTTTTGTTCTCGTTTTAATAGTTAACGGTCTGGCCGGAGCGGGCAGGGGTGAGATATTCGGATTTACGTAATATTTTCTCATTACTTTACTAACAATATATATGTCTTTATTTTATTTTACGTTATCTGACTAACTTCATGGCTAAGTCGACAGGAAAAGTCGCTAGTGACTAGTGTACATGGAATGTTTTCTAGGAGTTCCGTGACTCGTGCGTCTCGTGTGTCTCCCGAGTTAGTTTGACGACTTGTTTTGTGTTTAACTTTATCCCATTTCAGTTCAAAATAGATATTTGTATTTGTTTTAACTTTTTTTTTTTATCTTAAAATTATGTCATTATTATTGCTTGGTATTTCCCTGTTTTATTTGCTAAAATATTCTTTCCAAAAGAGTGACTAATGCTTTGGAAAAATGGTAATGGATAACAGACCTCGCTTCATTTGTACCAGCTCTGTTGCTCCATCTACTGTTGAACTGCTTTAAACGTGAAGGTGACGTCATATTTTCCGTTTCATATGTTGCCTCTGAAATGTTAAGTGAAGAAAGTAAACAACACATGTTGATGCAACGTTATAACAGTAATTATTCTGAGACTCAACATGGTGGCAGCAAAGGCTGGTTTTCCAGAATTCCATCTCCTAGTAGCACAAATAAACACTTGCCCACTTACTGTCCGTCTGTTTCTCTCCATAGGATTAGATTTTGATCAAACTCAAGGCGCAAGGGGTGAAAATTAACAGGCTCATATAGATGTCAAAACTGTAGTATTAGCGTCATTTTAACAAGAGGATACTTGAAAAAAAAGTATTGCCAGGTGTAATCTGGAAGTTGTTTTGTATTGAGGTGTGGTCTTCCACAAGCTAACATTTTCCTTTCTTTTGTTCTAGGCCTGTTCTACTCCTCCACAGCTAATGTGTCAGCCCAGTACGAGACCGGCATAACCCCTGCTGGCTGGACCTTCTCTATCTGGGGCGTGATCTACACATGGCTCTCTCTGATGGTCGTCTACATCACTTTTTATGTTTTCAGAGGGTAAACTATGATCTAAATGCACATATTATTTGCATTTAGACCCTCAAAAATATTTGGACCAAGACCAACAGACCCTAATATTTTCTCTCTGTTAATAGCTCCTGGGCTCAGTGTCTGCTGCCGTACGCCTTCTATTTTAGCTGGTTGTCCAACATGGTGCTGAACATGATCTGGTTGCTGGTGTGGGACAGAGGGTAAGTACAGTCCAGGGTGTGTCTTCACACACTGGCTCATGGCCATTTTTCATGAACTTAAAGAATGCATTCATTAATCTCAGCTAGTCAGTTGACATCAGTGTACATGTAAGAGAGATCAATATTGATCTGAAATTATGACATACCTATGTATCAGTTTCATATCAACTTAATAATATATTTCTTATTCTGATCCTTGTTGATTATCACAACATGATTGTTATATACCGTAGACACTTTTTTTTTTGGGCATGCCATTAAAATGGATCATTCTGGAAGGATGTGGTATGTGCTATGTATTTGCAACCAGGAGATTTAGACGCATGTCAGTATTGTAAGACAGATCACTTTAGACAGTTATATCAAATTGTAGCCGAACAGGTTACATTGAAAGCACAGCCAAAGCCAGTTTTCCTCGTGTGTTCAGAAACATCTCCTGTCTGATCCTGATCCATTTCTTTAAAAGCACTGATCACATGATTAACATTTTTATGTAAACGGAAAACTTTTTTTTAAAATATAATACAAATACGTGTGTGTGTTGTGCAGGCTACATAATGAACCACCGATGAGAAAACTTTACATCGTTTCACATCACAGAGCTTATAGTTATTGATTTGCACTTTCATTCTTGTAAAACCTCATCTTAAGATTCTATAAATAACCCCCTGATCATCTCTTTAAGTAACTATTTATTTTAATAACACCGTATGTAAAATGTAAACAGATTCACAGGATCAATTGTGCACTACTTTTCGATAGTCCATTTCCAGTTCAGTAATGTTTAAATTGACAAATTGAGAAAAACTCCAGGTTTTGTTAATTTTAAATGTGATTGACATGTTTAAATGGAGGTGTTGACACATCTGAGTTGAATTCCACATTCATATGGATGTACAAAGGAAAAGTGCTTGGATCCATGTCTGAATATTTACTTTGCACCATTTTCTGGGTTGAAGTGTGTCTTTTCTTTCTACAGGGCAATGACGGCTTCATTGGTGGTCCTAGTCCTGGTCACAATGTCCTGCTATGCTGCTTTGTTCTTCTGTTGCTTTGCCACTGATTATTATGGACTTTGGCTCCAAACCTACTATCCAAGAGACCTGGCAGGTCTCCGGATCCTGGTAGGTGGTCCTGACTTGCCCCAGGGAAATTTTAGTGTCGCACAAAAAAATGGTATTGTGTCAAATGTGATCAGGTACAGAATGGTCTGGCTCTTTACACCACATGGGTTTCCATCGCCTCCTTGATCAACTTCTCTGTGGTTCTGCATCTGTGGGGTGTGGTCAGGAGCACAGCTGCCACTGCCTCTTTGTGCATTCTGTTTGCAGAGATCATGGCATGGTGAGTACTTCTTTCACCATTTATTAAAAAAAGGAACCGGAGCCCTGTTGAGGCTCCATGCCTTTTCAAATCCTACAGTGTTCTCTCAGCTGTTAACAGCTGATTAACATGTGGGTTTGGACAGGGAATACATAAATAAAAGTTACCCAGTTCAAGTATTAACATTAACAAAATTGGTTAATTTATTACAGGAAGTAGCAACAGGATATTGAATAGAGCTGCTTGTCTCTTTCGAGTACTCAAAATGGCTACTAGAATGCCCTTGTGTCGCTGTGCAGGTTCATCCTGGAGAACTGGGTTCTGGATCGTTGGGTGCGTTATATCCTGACCGTTTACCCGGTGGTGGTTGTGGCTCTCGTCGGAAGCCTTTACCAACATTATGACCCACAGGACCCCTCTCCTAATTCCATTTTCATGGGTGAGTTAACGATGATGATACTATTCGAAGTTAGTTTCAGAATTCAGCGTTTCCTCCGACAACAAACTCTGAGATGTAACCCGCTGTTCCTTCTTTCAGTTGCTCTGCTTGTGGTGGCGTGTGTCCTGCTGTTGTCAAAAGTGTGCACTGTCATATGGAGACACAAGAGACGACCACTCTACTCACCAGGATCAGCACGCCTGCTAGTCTCGCCCCTAGATGGCAGCAAGTTTAAGATTCTGTCTTAAATTTTCTGGATTGCATTAGCATTTGAAATGTGCAAATAATTACCTTGAAGTCTACTCCTACCATCCTCCACTTATAACTTGCAGTTTACCCTGTTTTGCTGTCTAATGCAAATTCCAACTTGCCTTAACATTGTCATCACTGCCAGCAATGTATAGATATACTTTTGTGACCAGCAGCTTAACCATTTATCAAAAAAAAAAACACAGACTTGCTGCTTGTTTTTATATGTATGTTTTTATATGTTTTTTTTACAAGCACAATGCACATTAAATATACTGTCAACAATATATCTGTTGTCACTAAGAGTCACTTTGAAATCATTCAAAGAGGATTTGTGCATCCAAAATGTTTTTTTGGTCGTTTCCTTGAAGACTTACTTAGTGACTGTGTTACCGTGACTTGTTCGTTCAAATGAAAAAAACAAACTAAATAATCTAAGCCACTAAAGGGCTGTTGAACTTGTATGGAGTTGGTGTGTTCTCAATAAGAGTGGCAGAAAAACACTGAACACATCTCTTGTCACATCTATAAGATTTATCCAAAATGTAACTATTTTGAGGTATAAAAGATGTAACATGACAGAATGTGACAAGACCTGACTGTCAAAAACTGTGCCAAAAGCCCACCTCTCCCCAGTGCTCTGATAATCAACTTAAATCATACCAAGCTCCGCCTACTGGGAGCTACTCAACCGCTACCACTAAAAAATTTGGAAACCTTTTGACTTTATAATTAAACATCATTCAATATAATGTTTACTTTCTGTGTTTGCCTTCATGCTATGTTTAAACAAACTGTAAGTAAAACGTTAATTAGTAAATTCAAACTTCACTTATTTACTACTCACCCTCATGTTGATTTATGTAAGATTTTTTTAATCTTTTCCTATTTAGAGATATAGTCAAACATGTATGTTAAATTTAACATAGCGAAAAGGACTCGGATGTCTTAATTTTCGTCCAAAATGACACGCTTAAAAATATCTAATATGAGGAATTGTTCCTAAAAAACCTAAACAAGTCTATATTTTAGGCTTGTTTTTAGTGAATGACACTAGCCTATCAGCCTAAATCTCTAATGACGATGCTTCAACACAAGATGGACGTTACAGACGAGCACCATGAAGGTATATGGATGATTTGAAGTGTCTTTTCTGGATGAAGATGAAGCTCCAGTCGCGTCGTTTTTCCCTATAACTCTAAAAAGACAAACTCATCTGAAAATAACCCAACCCTGAGTCAACATGAGGGTGAGTAGAAAATGAGTCAAATTAGAATTTTGGGTGAACCATCCCTTTGAGCATTGATAATTATCATAACAATGTGTTGTATTGTATATTTACTGCAGTTTGTCCTGTTTAACTGCTCATGAATGTTATTAACTCTTTTCTTATGTAAAGCACTATGTGACTCTGAAGGGTTATTTATATATACATTAATATACAACATAATTATTGAATTATTATTTTTATTATTACTATCATTTCAAAAATGCCTCGTTGCTGTGGCTGATGCAAACACTCTCAGTGTCGCCAAAGTCCGTCCGCTATCCAGCAAAAGTTGCAGGAAAGACAGGACAGCAGAGACCAAACAGGAGCTGGGTTCCAAGGACCTGTCTGCACACCAGCGGGAAAAAATCCCCCACTTCGAGGCATAAAGCCTGCATGTCGACGGGGCCCGGGCGTTCTCCAGCGTATGGAGAACGCCCGGGTCCAAAGTCCCGCTCAGCTTGTCCCGTGCAGGAGGCACACTTTGAGGCAACGGGGGCCCAAGGGATGGCAAGGAGAGATACCTTGAAAGACAAGATATCCAGTGGGAGCTGGTCAAGAGGCTTGAAGGTCGGGCCTGTGAGAGAGTCCAGTACAAACTGGAGATCCCACTGAGGGCTGGAAGGCCTTGCAGGAGGTCGAAGCCTGCAGGCACCCCGTAAGAAAAACGCGCCACCAGAGGGTGGGCGCGAGCCTAAGCACCCTCAACCCGACATGCCTCGTTGCTATGGCTGATGCGAACACTCTCAGTGTTGCCAAAGTCCGTCCGCTATCCAGCAAAAGTTGCAGGAAAGACAGGACAGCAGAGACCAAACAGGAGCTGGGGTCCAAGGACCTGTCTGCACACCAGCGTGTGGAGAATGCCCGGGTCCAAAGCCTGACCGTCATGCGCACCAGGGAGTCTGGTGCTACCAGTATTAACCTCAGCCCCTCCCGCCTCGTCCTCCGAACTAAGGGGAGGAGGAGCCGCGGAGGAGGGAAGGCGAACAGTAGTCCGGCCGGCCAACTCAAGTGGGCTAAAGCGTCCACGCCTAGTGGGGGCAATCCGATGCCCTGAGGGAGAACCAGAGAGGACATCTGAAGTTCTCCTTGCTGGCAAAGAGGTCTGCCACCGGGTGACCGAACCGAGACCATATCTCGGCTCTCCACTGCCTCGGACAGACCCAATTCGTTGTGGACGGCCCCCACCCGACAGTCTGTCCGCTACTGCGTTCAGCTCGCCAGGTACATGCTGAGCTCTGAGAGAAAGCAAGTGACGGTCTGTCCACAGCCAAAACTTCTTTGCCACACTCAGAAGGGCTGGGGATCTGGCTCCACCTTGGCGATTAATGTACGCCACGGCGGTGGAGCTGTCGGATAGCACTAGGACTTTGGACCGTGACAGTTGGGGGAGAGGTGAAGCAGGACGTTGTAAATTGCCTTTAGCTCTAGCCAGATTATGCGACTGTACACTGGTCTACCCCACTGGCGTAGGCCTGACCCGAGGTGCCTCCCCAACCTGTCAGAGAAGCGTCTGTGAACACCTGAGTGTAAAGAAGGACGCAACCCAATGGAACTCTCTGTCTGTGGTTGACTAGAGAGTCCCAAAAACTGGATGTCCTGCAAAACCCGAGCGGGAAGGCGCACTTTTCGACCATGTTCCCGCTTGAGGTCTAGCTTGAAATGACCAAACCATCTCTGAAGCTCCCTCATATGCAGCAAGCACAGGAGGGACATAACAGTGCCTGCTGTCGTCACATGACGCCGAGCTTCCAGCAACTGTGTTGTCAGTCGGAGTATGGGCTGGATATGCACGTCCGGGAGGCGCGCGTATCCCTCCTCCGTGTTCAACAGTACCCCCTGGTAAACTAACTGTTGAAATGGAGTCAGAGCGCTCTTGCTGAGGTTCACCGTGAACACTAGGGTGGCAATATGGCTCAACACCTTCTGTGTGTGAGTGTAACTTTCTGCCTCTGACCGGGCAAGGATCAACCAGTCGTCCAGATAGGTCAAGATCCTCATCCCACTCACTCTTAATGGCTCCAGTGCCGCCTCCACACACTTGGTGAAGGTCCTGGGTGCCAGAGCGTAGTCGAACGGGAGCCGAGTGTATTGAAACACACGATTCTCGAGGGCAAAAAGCCAGTACTTTCGATGTGAAAGTACACGTCGGTCAGGTCGATATCCTGTGAGCAGTTTCTTGACCGTCAACATGCGAAACGGGCGGGTAGCTATGAATTTGTTCAAATAGCTGAGGTCCAGTATGGGTCTCCAACCCCCGGACTTCATTGGCACAAGGAAGTACCGGGAGTAAGACCCTGTCATCATCTCTGCTGAAGGAAGCAGCTCTACTGCAGCAGAGTTCTTAGACAGGAAAATGTTTTCCTGCTCCGCCACGCGTGTCCAGAGAATCCCTGAAAAACGTGGGGGTTGACGGGCAAATTGGAGCGCATAGCCCCGCCTGATTACTTCCCTCTGAGATCTGAAATGAAGTAAAACCAGGCGACTCCAAGCCGAATAATGTTCTGTCAGAACCACAGCCCTGACGAACTTTGGGTTGTCCTCCGGCCCGCCCCCGCGAACGTGCCAGAGCTGGCCGTAGACGAAAGGGCATCACACAAGCCGCTTCTCTATCTCTTGAATCAACAGAGCATGTACTCGAGCTATATTCACTAGAACCCCCAGCTTCATACATAAAATCCGGCTCTGTGGGAGAAACGCGCAAGTGCGCGTGAGAAACCTCAGATGCGTCTTGCAAGACCCTTTCCCCCCCGGAAGTCTCCCCAGCTCCCCGAGCACTCCTTAGTGTCACAGGAGCTGACAAAACCCGAGATGTGGAGGAATGTGCTGGAGAATTTAACCGGAGCTGATGTGAGTTCAGAACAGGTCGCGCGCGCGTCGTCACCGCATCATTCACCGCGTCCAGTACATTCTCAAGCTACGCTGGCGGTCCTGACCTGCTCATCACTCGTGAGATCCGACCGCCCCGCACCTCTCCAGATGATCGACCAGAAGGGGCGAAAGCTCCTTGCCCTCGCCTGGTCTCAGAACGGCGAGAAAACTCGCGCGTAAAAGGGCCGTGTTGCGTCAGTTCCATTGCATTGCATTGCATTGCATTTTCTCTTTTCCACCGCCTTACGTGACGTCCTCCACGGTGCCAGTGCTTGTTGACAGCGCTGTGGGGGAAGAAACAACCTCCAGTCAACATAGACATGTCCGGACTAGTTCTACTCACCTCAGCTGTCAAGCTCTGTCGGGCACGACCGCTGGTCGACGCGGAAGTAAACACCGCTGAAGCCGGTCTTGCGGACCTCTGCTCGCCTGTAAATAAAACACATGTGGTTGAGTCTGCCCCTCATTCGTGTGGACAGACTCCGTTATTCCAGTCTCGGCATGACCCGGACGAAGGGGTTTAACACCTCCTTCGAACTGTCTTCTGAGAGGAAACTACTAACAGAACGAACCACAGAAATGTCATACGTTCTCTTGTTTTATTTCCTATACATGCCCGTGAATGAATAGGGGGGAGGAGGGCTCCGCCGAAAAGGTGCCTGGCCGCCCCTGCGTCGTCGCCGCTGCGGCTGCTGGCTCCCCGGCTCACGCTGCGGATCTTGGCGACGCTCACTCGTCGCCCGCCGCTGTTGCCGATGTTGTTGGTGCTGCTGGGGTGGCTGGCTCTGGTGACGCTTCCCCCAGCAACAGATGATGAGGTCGACGAACAGGATCTCCGTCTCCAAGCGGCGTATCCCTGTCGCGCCTCGTCATCACGCCCGTGCAGGTGATGGCGGAGCTGCGCTGACTCCTGCTGCGCCGCCTCCTGCCGGGCCATTCCTCTCCATAGTGCGTCTGTTCCATGGCGTTTCTCTGCCGCCAAACGTGACGCCATCCATGGCGCAGAGATTTTTTGACAACGCTCATCAGCGCTCAAACCCCGTCAGCGCATGTCAACACGGAAGTGAAGTAAACACAGCTGATTAAGCCGGTCTCGTGGACATTTGCTTATCTGGAAACAAACACACATGGTTGAGTCTGCCCTTCATTCGTGTGGACAGACTCCGTTATTACAGTCTCGGCATGACCCGGACGAAGGGGTTTAAAACCTCCTCCGAACTGTGTTCTGAGAGGAAACTCTCGCCGTCTATGAACGGCGGAGCATGTTAGCTTAGCATTAGCGGCGAAAGTTTCTAATGACGCCTGTGAATATGTCACACTCACAGGCGGAAACATGTGCACACTACCAACATCTCTCTCAGGTGAACCCGTCGAGTGCGCTGCAGGAGGGCCATGTGGCCTGTAAGAGATACTTACCTGGATCGCTCTCGCATACCTCATGGCCGACTCCATGCAGCGAGCCAGTCGTCCTCCTCGTCGCGGTCTGTTCACGGTAGAGGGACGACTCAGCTCGACTCATCAGGGTCCAACAACCTTCTTCTTCTCATCACGTTGGAACGTGAGCTTGTCAAGTGCACCGCACAGGACTGCCATGTTGTTTGTTTTTCTTAAACAACACTGCATTAACCTGTCTTGATCATAATAATGATCGCTGAGGCGGCGTGGGTCGACAAGCCTCGAACGCTTCCCGTCACTGTCAAAAGCCGTGGGAAGCGCTCGGCAGGCCACATAATCATCATGTGTGATTTGGGCCTAGGCAAACGAAGCAGACATGTGTGTCTCCCCTCTTCAGGGAGGCTTCATGCACACACATTGTTCACTTCAATATTCATTCGCCATCATTACATTCCACTGTCAGGAGCTTTCTCACTGAGTTGTAAGGGGGGAAGTGCAGCGGGTGTTTCCCGCCTTTATAGGAAGTGGACTGCCCCCTGCTGGGTGGCGAGTTCATTAAGCTTTCTCAGAGACAAGGCGGTGCCTCGGGGTAAACCAATACCGAAGCCGTTAGAGGGCGGAGCACCAATATGAAGTAGAACTCACACAGACACAGAAGGAAGCAGGTTTCAAAATAAAAAACAGGAAACACCGGTGCTGTGTCTCAAATCGCATACTAGCGTACTCAAAGTTAGTATTTTTAGTGCGTTAGTGCGTCTCAATTCTTAGTATGCGAAATTTAGTGTGCCATGCACACTAAATTGCCGTACTAATACGCCCACAAAACTGAGCATGGTTCAATGGACACTAACCACCCTAAACAGCCGCCATCTTAGTAACGTTTTAAACGGAAGTTACGTCATATATAAATGCATATATATGAATATACTTACAGGTGTATTTTCCGCAGCAGTAGGAGGATGACACGTCTTCGGTGCGGATACCAGCCTAAATATCTCGCGAATATTTCGATTCTCATATTTTTTCTTTATTTCTTTTTCCAAAGTTGCAAAACATGCTGCCAGCAGGTGTCGGCGATAGCGTTCAAACAGCTGGTTGCAACATCGTTAAATAGAAGTAGAAGAAGAAGCTCTCATGTGATTTCCGGTTAGTGTGTAGCAGCAGTGTTTGATTTGAGACATACTATCTGTGGAGAATTTATGTCATTATTACATATCAGATGTGTAGTTCTTTTTGCCTACAACACAAACGCTTTCCTATATCGCTCACTCCATTCATGTCAGGTACTGACCACAATTCTAAAATTCTATCGTAAAGCTTGTATTTTGTTTGACTTGAATCGGCGAATAAACGACCCGTGACACACTCTGATTGTTCATCTCTCTCCACGAAGTATAAGACCCGGAACGGAAAGGACTCCGTGTTTTGATCGTTTTAGTTACCATACCCAAAACTTGATAATTAACAAAGAAAGCGATTTTTAAAGAAATAATTCCATCCGTGCTGTTTGGGTTCAGGCGATCTCTAAAGTGGAGAAATAGTAAGTCATGGTCTTATACTTCGCTCCCAGGAGAAAGATCAACAATCCAGAATGTGTAACGGGTTGTTTAGTCGCCGCTCAAGTCAAAGAAAATACAAGCTTTCAATAACGATTGACCGGACCCAAATCTCCTGGCGACTTTACAGATTGATGGCTCCGGGCAGAAAGGTGTTTTGCTCTAGAAACATCGCTCTATTTAAGTCAAATTTCCCATCTGGGAGGTCGTCTTTTTCCGGCCAAATTGTTCTTTCAAGTTGCCTGTGGCACCAATCACCCGCTGAGAGACATCCTAATTTGTCTTCCTGTAATCAAATTATTCAAATGTTTTCGGGCGGGGGTCCCTTTCTCTTCCGTCTTTCGCTCCCCCTTTCCTGGGTGTATTTTGCTTCATTCTTTGTTATACAATTTAAGGTGTGATTTGCAGATAAACAGATGTTTGAATTTTCCGGTGTGGTAACTCTAATTCTGTTCCAAGCTTGTCTTGAAACAGTGTGAGTCTGAATCAATCTGGAGTGGAATGTTGATTTTGTAAACTTTCCCGTTCTTAGATCAAGCGAGTAATTTATACTTCATATTTTGATTATCTTTTAGCATTAATTTAAGTATGGCGTATACATATATAATAATTTTAATCTAACAATATACAAATTAAGGTGTGATTGATACATGAAACTTTGTTTATAAATACTTCAAAACCTGCTTAACATACAAATAAATATCAGCTATTTGTCAACTATTATGGTTTATCTTTTGTAATAAAATACATTGTGCACAAATAGCTTTTTAAGCAAAAAGAACATCACAAGTCAGTACTTAAATTATTTCAACAACCGTGAATTAATTATTTTGCAAGAAAATAAAAGAATAAATGGGAAATAACAGATCAGCAGAAATGTTTTCTCTTGTCTCATCGCGCAAGTGTCGCTTCAAACGTAGAACAGAAGTGTCTCTGGAATCTATTGAGAGAATCGACCATATTTTTAGTGATTAGTTATAAAAGCTTTCAGTGCTCATGTTGCTCACGTTCCAGCTATGAAACACCGTCTTAATCAGAAAGAACAGACGAAATTGCCTGTTGGTTCAAGCTACTAGTGTCGGCCATGTTGATGATGAAGTGAAGCACTGACGATGGGGTGAAGATAGCAGGTACCAATCAGCGCCTTTGTCCAGATTTTGGACGAATATTCGAATTCCAAATGAAAGCTGGTGAAGCGATCCCAGATCCTTTTCTCAGGGTAGCGAGAGCAACTGGTTGAAATAGGATGGCACCCAGGCTACACTTGAGCGCCATGGTAAGATAACTCTCTGCAGTAGCATAGCATGCACCGATTGACCTGGCAATCATAGCAAGACATTTTTACCCATTTCCAAAATTTCCAAACTTTTTTTTTTTGACAGTCTAGGCAGCTAGTTTCCTGCAGGTCATTTTTTAACACCCATTTCACTTTTGAAATATTTTCTTTTTCTAAAGCAATGAATTATGAAACAAAGCTTAGACCAGGCTCTGTTTAGAAAGAACTGCAGCCATGAGAACAATTATTAAGGTCACAGAACCCTGGTGCTAGTATCACTATCTAACATCAGCTAATAAACTGCTGGATATAATGGTGTTCTACTGGAGCCACACACCACTTAGAGAATGTTAAAGGAAAATACAGTTTTCTGATTCAACTTAAGGTGAGTTCTAACAGCGTTAGCTCTGGTTCCTAACAAGAACAGAACATAAAATAGCACTAGCATTAAGGTTCATTGCTATCACATAAATCAAAGTATCACCAATCAGTCATATTGAACTAACTGAATAAATAAACTATTGTAGAACTAAAATCATCACAATAACACAATGCAGATTTACTAACCTTAATGTTGGTTCATGAAACACATGACATCCGGCTGGAGCCAAGGACAAGAGAATGAAGATCGACAGCGGCTGCCATTTTAAAGAGGTTCCCCAGGAAGTGGGTGTAGTCCCTGGATGCTGATGCTGCAGATCAATTAGTGCAGTGTTTCCTTCTGGACAGAAGGGTTAGTGCAGAGCTAGTGAAGCAACCATTTATTCTGTTTAAACCTGGATCCAAAAAACAATTTAGATGTTATAAAGAGAAAAAAAAACATTTGCAATTGCAAGCTACAATAGTTTGATAAAATGTGCATTAAATGTAAGTGATTTATCAATTATATTTTTTTTATCAGGAAACTGAAGCCTTTCCATTTACAATAAAATTAAATAAAGTGATTTTACTGATCTCAATGTTACGTACATATAAAGTCTATTTACTTGAAAATATTAGCACGGAAGAAAAGGATTATTATTGATTTGGTTTTGATGTAAAATGTAAAGTTCAGACAAATTATTTTATTTAATGACTCGTAACTAAAACCTGTAAATGTGATTTTTTTTTTTGTTCTTTTATCAACCATAAGAGTAACTCAAATGATGCAAATATGTCTTTAAATGAGCAGCTTTCTATAACTAACACAGTGGCGGGCCGTCAGGACCAGCAAGGCCTTCTCTGCTGGCATAAACATAATCAGAAAATAAATTACATTTTGTAATTAAATTGTAATATTGTATAAATACATAACTAAATTAATAAATACATTTCAAAATAATATAACTTTATAATCTATATATATATATATATATATATATATATGTATATATATACAGACCAAAAGTTTGGACACACCTTCTCTCTCTTTCCTTTCTTTTCATGACTATTGACATTGTAGAATCACATTGAAGGCATCAAAACTATGAATTAGAATATGTGGAAGTATATACTTAACAAAAAAGTGTAAATCAACTGAAAATACGTCTTATATTCTAGTTTCTTCAAAGTAGCCACCCTTTGCTCTGATTCCTGCTTTGCACAGACTCTGCATTATCTTGGTTCCAACTACCGTGTCTTTGTGCGACACAGAAAAGGTGAACGGATAGACTCTACATGCCTGGTTCTCACCGTGAAGCATGGAGGAGGAGGTGTGATGGTGTGGGGGTGCTTTGCTGGTGACACTGATTTTTTTCAAAATTGAAGTCATACTGAACCAGCATGGCTACCACAGCATCTTGCAGCGGCATGCTATTCCACCTGGTTTGGGTTTATTTGGACCATCATTTATTTTTCAACAGGACAATGACCCCAAACACACCTCCAGGCTGTTTAAGGGCTTTTTGACAAAGAAGAAGAGTGACCTGGCCTCCACAGTCACTGGACCTGAACCCAATCGAGATGGTTTGGGGTGAGCTGGACCACAGAGTGAAGGAAAAAGGACCAACAAGTGCTAAGCATCTCTGGGAACTCCTTCAAGACTGTTGGAAGACCATTTCAGGTGACTACCTCTTGAAGCTCATCAAAAGAATGCCAAGAGTGTACGCTTCTGGTTTAACGTGAAAATGTTGGTCAATTGAACATTCAATAGTTCACTCTTTTACTATAAGGTTAGTAGTACAATGTTTTAGGGCACTGTTCACATGAAAAATACATCCATCAAAGTACATAGTTCTCATAATATTTGTCCACTGCTAATAGAATTGCAGTTAATAGTTTGTTGCACATAGTTAATCATTCAACTGTGATGATCTTTTGTCAGGGGTCACTCCACAACTTTCCTCAAACTGATCCAAGTGAGTTCTGTTTCTCTGCCCATCAGCAAACCTCTGGTGAATGTTGCAACACAGAATGTCGCCGTTGTGAGCGAGTAGACAGGTGTTGAATGGACAGATGACGAGAGACTCACATCATCAACCAAAAGTACCACAGCTTTTATTTACAGAAACTCACCTGATCTCTAATGCTTCTGCTCCGGCATAATCTTACAGTATTTTATCATTTATGAATTCTTCCCTGTATTTGTGAGGAGTAGAAGTTATTTCCACTATTTATACCTGTAGGAATAACATGTGCAAATTGTGTCAATGGATAAAAAGTAATGCAAGAGAAACACAATCCATCCTCACTAGAATTAAAGGCACTCTATAAACATCACACAACGTGATATAATGCGAGTTCTAATGTTAAATTAGATGAATATAAGAACATGTACAATAACAAAACTATGAATATGAAATACAATGTACAATAGACTCCAACACGTCCTCACACTCAGCCTCTTGAAGTTAGAGAATGAACTATTTAATGTAGCACAGGCCACTATAAACAAAGAAATCATTTCATGAACCAGGTTAGTCGTTTGGTATTTGTTGTTGTTGGTATGTGTAGTTTTCTGATAGCTGTCCTGAGTCACATATCAATAACATAAATATGTATATTTTAAATTTCAAAGATGTACTGTGGGTCTCACAAAGCCTTTAGACGTGCTGTCTTTTAATTCATAGTTTGAGTCTAATTTACAAAATGGCTCTTCAGTTGCTATTTTAAACACTGATGATGGTTCGGTTTTAAAAAAACAAAACATGTTCATCAATCATAGATTACTGATTATTAAACCAATATTACTGACTGCTTGCCCATATCACGGGGGGAATGGCGCCTTAAATAATGAAAGTTATAAGACTATTTTGTTATTTGTGTGTGTATAAGTGTGGTTATTTCAAGAAAGCATCTCTACTTACAGTATATCTTAACTATATCCACCGTGTTTTGCTGAATGTTTGTTTATGTTTGTATTTTGTTGATGGTTAATAATTGAGTAGTGGAGAAGGGGTAGGTTTAAACGAGCTTATGCTTCATCCTACTTACTTTTTGGACATGTTGGATAAATATAGTTTTGACTATCATAATTGTTTGTCTTGTCATTGGTTTTGTTAGTTTGTCTTAAGTTTTATTTCTTATGTAACATGTTCGAAATAAAGCATTCATTCATGGTTCATTAACATATGGTGTCTGCTTTACCTGAATATTGTTCATGTTGAACTCTATGTGGATCTCAAACTAGGGTAAACGGAGACCTTCTATATAGCCAATAGTCATTTTCACAACACATTGCTTTGTGACCCTGGTCTAGAAAGGCGCTATATAAATAGAGATTATTATTATTATTATTATTACCTGCACTGAGGATGAATACTATGGGACCATTATTCAAAATGGCATACATCAAATTGTGCTTTATTTTATATCAAACAATTGTTCAAACATCATCACAAATGTCACTCTCCGACTAACCATCAAAGTCAATCTGCACCACGTTGATGGTCTCATCCTCAGACCAGCTGAAACCCAGGTTAAAGTCAAATCATCAGTAGAATAAACTTTTTTGTCATTTCTGTCTGTCTGGAACTACACCTGAAGATGTTAACAAAAGACAAATAGATCCGGCGAGACCCTAGGGGGGAAGCTGAAGAGAGGAACCAACGCCATTAACGATTGTGAGGATTAGTGAAGGAAAATATTTTTTAGAGCGCTCTGCTCCATATCACGTGATCAGATGCTGCATTCTGGTTAATAAGGTTATTTTATCTAAATGATGGGATTAGTCTGCAGACGAAGTGAGTATGAAACTGGATACCGAAATCAGCCATAATAATGTATTGAAGAATAACAGAATCTCTGGTAAAACATTTGAAGCTTCGGACAGTACAATGAGTAACACACACCAAGTACCCTTCTCATCAAACTGCTGCAGTGCGTTGTTTCCCCCTTAGTTCTATCCTCTTCTGAGGTCATCTCCCCTCCCAGATTATACACAATCTTTCTCATCATCTTCACCCGGATGTGTTTACACCCAAATATGGAAAAGCGAGCACAAGAATACTTAACAACTTTAAGGGATGCTTCATTTTTGCAGACTCATCACTTCTTTAAGGTCGTTTATATCTGTGTTCTTAAGAATGTGCTTGCGATTAATGCAGTTGCACTCCCTATGAGTCCTCAACTTACCACAAAGTTATCTTCAAACTTTTTGCAGAGTAAAAAAAGAATATATAATAATGTTGAATTCGAATTTTCATTCACTATATGAATTACTATACTTTAGATAGAACATAAATAGTAAAATAAAATACCTTATTTGTGGAAACAAGATCAAAACAATCAACACCACAGATATTTTATTTCTCTTTGCTGATTCCATTCTTTCTTCCTTCCTGTCTAATAGCAACAACTTTGTTTTGACAGAGCCGCATAATTTCAGACCTGCTTCAACAGTTTGTTGTGCTCGGTGCTGAGCGATGCAACGCCACGGAGGGGTGTGCCAATTCTCTGTTGGATGAAAGGGAAGGGATAGGATGAAGAGCCAGCTACCCCTCAAAAACGAGCGTGTGACGGAAGCGAAAAAATAATATTGTCAGTCGAAGAACTTTTGTTTGAGAGTTCTCAAAAAAATAAATAAAGAACTACATGACATGGAGACAAGATCAAGGCACAACAATTTAAGATTTGAAAATCTACCAGAAGGAGCAGAGGGTGAGGATGCTTGTGTTTTTTTGGAGAACTGGCTAACAGAGGTGCTGGAGTTACCACTGGAACGCAAAGGTTTATCAGTGGAGAGAGCACACAGAATCGGACCAAAGTCATCCAGGAAATCAACCTGTGGAATGCTCATAAAGTTTTTGAACAGCAGGGATAAAGAATTGGTGATGTGGGCTGTCAGGTCAAAACGAGAGGTGAGATACAAGAACCAGCCAGTGAGATTCAACCAGGACGTACTGGCAGGTGTGGACAAGAAGCAGAAGCACTTTAACAAAGATAAATGTAGATATGAAAAAAATGAGTTCTGGCAAGCAGAATTGAAAAAAATCTTACCAAATATAATTGATAAATATCAGATTTTTTTTTTTTCGAGGCTGACAAGGATTTCAAAAAGTCCAAAGGATTTTTAATATTCTTTATGACCAAGAAGAGGCAACAGACACAGCTCTTCCATCAATTGATGATGAGTAAGCATTTAACAGAATGGAGTTGTCGTATTTGTATCACGATGTGGAAAGGAGAAACCCAGGCGCAGAGGTATTTGCATAGACTTGGTTTATTCCGTGGGGAAGGCAGAGGCGTAGTCAACAGTCCAGTAATCGGCAACAAAAGGCAATAGCAAGGGTAAGGCAAACTCGGCGTCAAGGGGCAGAAAAAGACCGAATACAAAACAGGCAGGAAAAAGTCTTGGTTGGGACAAGGTACGGGACAGGGTAAGAGCAGGAATACTTAAAGGATACAGCTTCTAGAAAATGGTGACGACAAGACAAGGACGTGACAGAGAGTGGGGGCTTAAGAAGACAGGGGAGCAATCAGCAGCAGATGGGGGCGGGACTAACAAGACACGGCTGGGAACAATTACTATTCAGACAGGGGGGAAGTAAGACTAGCACAGACACAGAAAGGAGAGGATTTCACAATTACAACCGGAAACACAAGGAGGAACATGTAGACTCATGACAATTTGTTTGAGGATTTGACTCCCTTTGGATTGGTAGAGAATTGTTGTAATTGCTTGAGATTAATATATGAGGAGCCATATGCGCAAACAGTAATATCTCAAAAACTATGCATACAACCAGAGAATGTAGACAGCGTGATCCTTTGTACCACTTGCTGTTTATTATGGCAGTTGAGCCTTTAGCATGGTAGATGTCTAGTGTCCTGGCGGATCTCCATTCTCTCTCTCCAACTTCCTCTTAAGCTCTAATAAATGTTTATAAGATCTAACATCTAGTTCAGTATAAGGGTTTCTTTCTTTGTCCATAAATTAAATCGAGTGTTGAAAATGCCAGAGGAAATGGTGGCCAATTCCTCCATCAAACTGAAAAAAAGAACAATGATAAATCAAACATAGATGTTTATTTTTCAACCACATGGTTTTGGACCACATGCACATTGGAATCTTGTTAGTGGTCATTATAGAGCCACCAGCGAGACTCTTGGATCTGCCTGTGACCTCCTTACGTCTTAATCTTTTCCATGGCCACCTTGGACTTGGATTGCTGCACCTTCACCCCTTCAACACTGAAGTCTGACAGCTGTAGAAACAAAAGCAGGAAAGTGAGCAGATTATTAATGTAAAGACTTTACACTTGACACTTAAGGAACTCACTTTCTTCTCCAGAGCAGCTAATTCCTTAGGAGTGGGTCTAAAACACGAAATAGACCATCAGATTCAGCAGGACATGAAAAGCTTAGGTCTTACATGAAAGAGTTTAGCTGGAGTCTGATAAGTGTCACTTACTCCTTGGCCAGCTCTACAAGTGCCTTGTCTACAAACTCATCAACTTTCTGCCTCAGGGGTTCCCGGTTTTCGTTTAACCATTTGATACTGTCTGCCTTCTGTTTCTTGAGATATTTCTCGATGTCCTCTGTAGTCATTGCTTCTAACTGTAGGGACAAAACCATAAAGGTGAGAGCCGCAATACACAAGATCTCTGCAGCTTAATGATCTGGTGCTTACCTTCTTGTCCAGCTCAGCCAATTCTGCATCTGTCATTCTAGAATATAAGACAAGAGGGACTGGATCAATATCAGACCAGAACTGCCACTTATATCTGGTTCTATGACAACAAGACGTAAATCTCACTCTTTAGGTGTCGTGTTGACCCCAGGTGCAGCCCCTGAACACACAAGCAGAGGTTGATGTCAGCAGCAGGTATCAGTGGTTCTCACCAGGACTGAGAAGAAACTTTTTATGCATTGAAACATGAGGGATTTTCTTACTCATTCCATGGAGGAGCAGGAATCCAACTGCCAGAGCTGAGAAACACACATTTTATTTAAAGAATCTGCAGTGTGTTTGCAATATTTGATTTTTAACAGAATATGTGGATCTGAATGAAAACATATGCTTTCCTGGTGTCTTGCTCCATAAAGAGATTTAAAGAACAATAAAGTAAAGACCTAGACCCGCACCCACAAAAACAAAACGACAAGTCATAGATTGGATTTGACAAACAAAACAAAACTTTGGAAAGAATTCTGGAAGAATAAGAAGATGGAGGATGAGTAGAAGAAGTGGACTCACCTGTGATCAGGAAGGACTTGGGAGTCATGGTTTCTGCAGTTGAGTGGTGCACCTGAATACTGAACCACAGAGCTGCTTACTTTTATTCTCTCCTTTTGCTTCACAGCTGTTTGCTTCTCATTAGTGAGTCTATGTTTCTGTTGTCTTCCCTGAGGAGAAAATGTTCTAGTTACTGTCCTCTGGCTGCAGTGAAGATCCCTGGACCTTTTCTCTGGCCACATGTGTCCTAGAGCTCTGTGAAAGATCTTCAAAATGACCACACAGTGCTTCCATAGTTTGCAACTGCAAGCACTGCTTAACGACCTCGAACCACTGTGAGGTCATACACGACGACCATAAATTGGTAAAAAATGTTTAATTTTAATTTTTTGAAGCTTTCATTGTTCACGCATCGCGGAAGTCAAGAGGCTCTCGCGGATTAATACATGCTTAAAAGGTCCTGTAAAAGTGACTATATTGTATATTTTTAGGTGTTTCAACTCCATAATGTTGACATTGAATGAGTAAAATAAAGTCTGGAGGTGCTATTTCGCTTGATCCTCTTTATAATCCGCTGCGCTTTTCTATGAAAATAGAACCTTTCATTGAGATTGCGTTTATGGACATATTTTTTCTTTTTATTTAGCTGCAATTATGAGCGTCTACGTGACGTTTGTCAACAGTAATCGCAATCCTGCAGAGGAGACATCACACGCGCTAATAAACTGATCGTGCAGGAATGTAGAGCCGTCACACCACAGGAATAAAATGAGATATTGTGCTTGTTTGTTTAAAAGCGTCATGGAATACAATTGTAGATGTGATTGTATAAAGACCGAGTTAAGTTCTGAAGTTTCAGCGTCAGCTAAAAAGTTTTAAAACTGCCGCACAAGCAACTTCCGCCAAACCTCCGGACGTTGACGTCACACTTGTTGACAAAGATCTATAGCATTTTGTCCTCACGTTTGTGCAGTAACTTGACGGAACCAGGTGCGCGTCACTCGTCTATTGAGGTAAGATATAATTATTGCTTTAAGTCGACTAGGAAATAATGTTTCATTGCGTGTAATGTAACTTTCTGTGGTGCGTTAACACGAGAGCTAGTTCGCTAAAACTTAGCTTTTTTAATTATAATGTAACTCAAACACGTATTTTGTTTGTTATTTTGAAAGGACGAAAATATGTTTATATTCCAATAAAAAGTTTGCTATATTGGTAGGTCATGGTAGGCGATTTGTTTTATTTATATTCAAGATATTGATTTCATTTATCACTTCCGCATATTAATACAGATAACATATTTAACGTATTTAATTATATAAGTATACGTTTATTCTAACCCTTTTGGATGAGGGATTTGATCTGTTGTAGTTTTCTTTAAATGAAAGAATATACAGTATATAAAATAATAATGAAAAGTATTTTAAATTCCAGCATAAAGTGGTAAACCAGATGGAAACAATGGATGAAGGAAACATGGAGAGCTTATCTCTGAATGATCAAGTATACTTGCTTGTATTTATTGATTTATTATATTTAAAAGGGAGCACTTGTATGTTTTTGTTTTGTTTTTGCATGAAAGTGACCTGCAAGAACTGCCCAGAACTCCAGACCTGCTTGACATGAAACCTTTCTCTCTGTGGTTCCTGACAAATGATTTCAAATGTGAAGTAAGTGACTAATATTTGTTAGCATAGTGAACACAAACTTGTAAACCAACAGCACATCCCATCATGGAAATAATCTAAAATGCACGATCAGTTTATTAGCGTGTGTGACGTCACCTCTACAGGATCGCGATTACTGTTGACAAACGTCACGTAGACGCTCACAATTGCAGCTAAATAAAAATAAAACATATGTCCATGAACGCAATCTCAATGAAAGATTCTATTTTTATAGAAAAGCGCAGCGGATTATAAAGAGGATCAAGCGAAATAGCACATCCAGACTTTATTTTACTCATTCATAAAACAATGTCAACATTATGGAGTTGAAACACCTAAAAATATACAATATAGTCACTTTTACAGGACCTTTTAAGCATGTATTAATCCGCGAGAGCCTCTTGACTTCCGCGATGCGTGAACAATCAAAGCTTAAGAAAAAAAAAATGAAGCATTTTTTACCAATTTATGGTCGTCGTGTATGACCTCAAAGTGGTTCTAGGTTGTTAAGCACAATCAGGGGTAGAATCGCAGTGTTGACATTAAACATTTCAAGTGCGCTTCATAGTTTTAGAATTACGGTAGCCAAATGACAACAGCGACACGTCACGTTACCATGGCAACGACGAGTTAGGCGACGCGTCAAATGTAACCCAGGTCGTTTAAATCCGACGTCAGGGAGTGCTCTGTATATTACTTGGTGACCCAGGTAGGCTAAAACCGACGTTTTGTCCCCCCTGTAACGTCACCTTAGGGATGCCAGGGGGAAATTGCACGGCGTAGGACTGTATGATGCCTCGGGTGCGAGGACGTGTTGGTTTATAGGCTCTACAAGTCAGACAAACAGCTTCCAGTTTAAGTAGATTATTTTTAAACACATTATGTAAAAGCTTGATGAGGCTTCTGTACAAACAAATCATCCAGCGATGCCCTCATTTCAGATGTTTCTCTGGTTAGTGTTCCTGTCAAAATTGAGTCCACCTGTCAAAAGTCTAATAGCTAGCTAACTGTTGCAAACTATGGAAGCACTGTGTGGTCATTTTGAAGATCTTTCACAGAGCTCTAGGACACATGTGGCCAGAGAAAAGGTCCAGGGATCTTCACTACAACCAGAGGACAGTATCTAGAACATTTTCTCCTCAGGGAAGACAACAGAAACATAGACTCACTAATGAGAAGCAAACAGCTGTGAGGCAAAAGGAGAGAATAAAAGTGAGCAGCTCTGTGGTTCAGTATTCAGGTGCACCACTCAACTGCAGAAACTATGACTCCCAAGTCCTTCCTGATCACAGGTGAGTCCACTCTTCTACTCATCCTCCATCTTCTTATTCTTATCCAGAATTCTTTCCAACGTTTTGTTTTGTTTGTCAAATCCAATCTATGACTTGATAAACAGAAGTCCTTTTGTTTTTATGGGTGTGGGTCTAGGTCTTAGCTTTATTGTTCTTTAAATCTCTTTATGGAGCAAGACACCAGGAAAGCATATGTTTTCATTCAGATCCACATATTCTGTTAAAAATCAAATATTGCAAACATACTGCAGATTCTTTAAATAAAATGTGTGTTTCTCAGCTCTGGCAGTTGGATTCCTGCTCCTCCATGGAACGAGTAAGAAAATCCCTCATGTTTCAATGCATAAAAAGTTTCTTCTCAGTCCTGGTGAGAACCACTGATACCTGCTGCTGACATCAACCTCTGCTTGTGTGTTCAGGGGCTGCACCTGGGGTCAACAGGACACCTAAAGAGTGAGATTTACGTCTTGTTGTCATAGAACCAGATATAAGTGGCAGTTCTGGTCTGATATTGATCCAGTCCCTCTTGTCTTATCTTCTAGAATGACAGATGCAGAAATGGCTGAGCTGGACAAGAAGGTAAGCACCAGATCATTAAGCTGCAGAGATCTTGTGTATTGCGGCTCTCACCTTTATGGTTTTATCCCTGCAGTTAGAAGCAATGACTACAGAGGACATCGAGAAATATCTCAAGAAACAGAAGGCAGACAGTATCAAATGGTTAAACGA
Source organism: Callionymus lyra (assembly GCF_982586985.1). Classification (NCBI taxonomy): domain Eukaryota; kingdom Metazoa; phylum Chordata; class Actinopteri; order Syngnathiformes; family Callionymidae; genus Callionymus; species Callionymus lyra. The sequence goes on from NC_141833.1 coordinate 1,854,309, forward strand.
AAACCGGGAACCCCTGAAGCAGAAAGTTGATGAATTTGTAGACAAGGCACTTGTAGAGCTGGCCAAGGAGTAAGTGACACTTATCAGACTCCAGCTAAACTCTTTCATGTAAGACCTAAGCTTTTCATGTCCTGCTGAATCTGATTGTCTATTTCGTGTTTTAGACCCACTCCTGAGGACTTAGCTGCTCTGGAGAAGAAAGTGGGTTCCTCTCCTCTTAAGTGTCAAGTGTAAAGTCTTTTCATTAATAATCTGCTCACTTTCCTGCTTTTGTTTCTACAGCTGTCAGACTTCAGTGTTGAAGGGGTGAAGGTGCAGCAATCCAAGTCCAAGGTGGCCATGGAAAAGATTAAGACGTAAGGAGGTCACAGGCAGATCCAAGAGTCTCACTGGTGGCTCTATAATGACCACTAACAAGATTCCAATGTGCATGTGGTCCAAAACCATGTGGTTGAAAAATTCACATCTATGTTTGATTTATCATTGTTCTTTTTTTCAGTTTGATGGAGGAATTGGCCACCATATTCCCTACTCCACCAGCACCTCAATAGAAAATGGTTTATATATGGCTACAAATTCTTCTGTTTGTCGTGAGCAGAAGTTCCTGGACTAGATTCCTTCTAAAAATCTTTTAGTGACGGTTTTCTATGAAGCTTCCCGTTCCAGATTTGACAGTTGATATTATTTCCTGTGTTTAGCTGCTGAAATGTCTCTGTCTGCTGATCTGGCTTCTTCTGATAATTAAACACTTCAACCATCGACATGATCACGTCTTTGACTCTTTCATCAAACATACTCCAGAACACTCGATTTAATTTATGGACAAAGAAAGAAACCCTTATACTGAACTCGATTTTACATCTTATAAACATTTATTAGAGCTTAAGAGGAAGTTGGAGAGAGAGAATGGAGATCCATCATGACATTAGACATCTTCCATGCTAAAGGCTCAACTGCCATATAAAACAGAAAGTGGTACAAAGGATCACGCTGTCTACATTCTCTGGTTGTATGCATAGTTTTTGAGATATTACTGTTTGCGCATATGGCTCCTCATATATTAATCTCAAGCAATTATAACAATTCTCTACCAATGAATATTGTTCATGTTGAACTCTATGTCCATCTCCAACTGGGGTAAACAGAGATCTTTTTACAACTTTTAAATCACCAATAGTCATTTTCACAACACATTACCTGCACTGATGATGAATACTATGGGAGCATTATTCAAAATGATATCAAATTGTGCTTTATTACAGGTTTCATATCAAACAATTGTTCTCAGATCATCACAAATGTCACGAGTAACCATCAGAGTCAATCTACACGACGTTGATGGTCACATCCTCAGCGAAGACTTGTGTGTAGTAGTTTCTGGTCCGAGTCATGGTTCGAGTGACGTCATGCTGACTTGCTCCTGCTCCTAAAATGCCTGAAGATCCTTCAAAGCCTCACCAGTCAAGCCCATGGTGCATCTTAAAAGAATAAGACAATAAGAATGAGCAGCTGTTCTTGTACTAGTCCTGTTCTTCACTTGCTAAAAAAAACACTTACCTTGCTGTGACGCTGCCATGCGAGACAACTCTTTCAGGGAATCACAACGACTCGACAGAGACTTCCACAGGTGGTTCATCTCTTTCTCAAGAATCTTTCACTTCCTACCGTCTCCTTACTGCCATAACAATGTCGAATCCTCTTTGTCCGAAAGTCAACAGAACCTGGAAAACATTGTATTAATGAAGTCGTATGATTCCGATCATTTGAAGTGTAAAATCTATTGAAAAAGACTCTTCAGTCTGGTACCTACCACCTTGACCGGCACGACCAAGTGTTTCCAACAACAGAAGCCAGAAAACCTTGGCCAGAAGCGTCAGCATGTCAGTGCAGCCTGCCACAGAAATGTATTTATCATTATTACCAAACATGACTATTTTAATGACCAAAGTGTGTATGATGTAACCATCTCACCTGCTTTTGACATGTGTTGACCCCTTCCACCTCCGATGATTAGTCTAGCACCTGATATGCAGCAATCCATCTCACCTAGAAAATAACATAGAATTTCATTTTAGATTATTTCCATGATGGGATGTGCTGTAGGTTTACAAGTTTGTGTTCACTATGTTTACAAATATTACTCACTTACTTCACATTTGAAATCATTTGGCAGGAACCACAGAGAGAAAGGTTTCATGTCAAGCAGGTCTGGAGTTCTGGGCAGTTCTTGCAGGTCACTTCCATGCAAAAACAAAACAAAAACATACTAGTGCTCCCTTTTAAATATAATAAATCAATAAATACAAGCAAGTATACTTGATCATTCAGAGATAAGCTCTCCATGTTTCCTTCATCCATTGTTTTCATCTGGTTTACCACTTTATGCTGGAATTTAAAATACTTTTCATTATATTTTATATATATTAATTCATTTAAAGGAAACTACAACAGATCAGATCCCTCATCCAAAAGGGTTAAAATAAACGTATACTTATATAATTAAATACGATAAATATGTTATCTGTATTATTTTGCGGAAGTGATAAATGAAATCAATATCTTGAATATTAATCAAATAAATCGGCTACCATGACCTACCAATATAGCAAACTTTTTATTGGAATATAAATATATTTTCGTCATTTCAAAATAACAAACAAAATACGTCACGTTACCATGGCAACGACGAGTTAGGCGACGCGTCAAATGTAACCCAGGTCGTTTAAATCCGACGTCGGGGAGTGCTCTGTATATTACTTGGTGTCCCAGGTAGACTAAAACCGACGTTTTGTCCCCCCTGTAACGTCACCTTAGGGATGCCAGGGGGAAATCGCACGGCGTAGGACGGTATGATGCCTCGGGTGCGAGGACGTGTTGGTTTATAGGCTCTACAAGTCAATTGTCAGTCAAACAGCTTCCAGTTTAAGTGGATTATTTTTAAACAGATTATGTAAAAGCTTGATGAGGCTTCTGTACAAACAAATCATCCAGCGATGCCCTCATTTCAGATGTTTCTCTGGTTAGTGTTCCTGTCAAAATTGGGTCCACCTGTCAAAAGTCTAATAGCTAGCTAACTGTTGCAAACTATGGAAGCACTGTGTGGTCATTTTGAAGATCTTTCACAGAGCTCTAGGACACATGTGGCCAGAGAAAAGGTCCAGGGATCTTCACTACAGCCAGAGGACAGTATCTAGAACATTTTCTCCTCAGGGAAGACAACAGAAACATAGACTCACTAATGAGAAGCAAACAGCTGTGAGGCAAAAGGAGAGAATAAAAGTGAGCAGCTCTGTGGTTCAGTATTCAGGTGCACCACTCAACTGCAGAAACCATGACTCCCAAGTCCTTCCTGATCACAGGTGAGTCCACTCTTCTACTCATCCTCCATCTTCTTATTCCTCCAGAATTCTTTCCAAAGTTTTGTTTTGTTTGTCAAATCCAATCTATGACTTGATAAACAGAAGTCCTTTTGTTTTTGTGGGTGTGGGTCTAGGTCTTAGCTTTATTGTTCTTTAAATCTCTTTATGGAGCAAGACACCAGGAAAGCATATGTTTTCATTCAGATCCACATATTCTGTTAAAAATCAAATATTGCAAACACACTGCAGATTCTTTAAATAAAATGTGTGTTTCTCAGCTCTGGCAGTTGGATTCCTGATCCTCCATGGAACGAGTAAGAAAATCCCTCATGTTTCAATGCATAAAAAGTTTCTTCTCAGTCCTGGTGAGAACCACTGATACCTGCTGCTGACATCAACCTCTGCTTGTGTGTTCAGGGGCTGCACCTGGGGTCAACAGGACACCTAAAGAGTGAGATTTACGTCTTGTTGTCATAGAACCAGATATAAGTGGCAGTTCTGGTCTGATATTGATCCAGTCCCTCTTGTCTTATCTTCTAGAATGACAGATGCAGAAATGGCCGAGCTGGACAAGAAGGTAAGCACCAGATCATTAAGCTGCAGAGATCTTGTGTATTGCGGCTCTCACCTTTATGGTTTTATCCCTGCAGTTAGAAGCAATGACTACAGAGGACATCGAGAAATATCTCAAGAAACAGAAGGCAGACAGTATCAAATGGTTAAACGAAAACCGGGAACCCCTGAAGCAGAAAGTTGATGAATTTGTAGACAAGGCACTTGTAGAGCTGGCCAAGGAGTAAGTGACACTTATCAGACTCCAGCTAAACTCTTTCATGTAAGACCTAAGCTTTTCATGTCCTGCTGAATCTGATTGTCTATTTCGTGTTTTAGACCCACTCCTGAGGACTTAGCTGCTCTGGAGAAGAAAGTGGGTTCCTCTCCTCTTAAGTGTCAAGTGTAAAGTCTTTTCATTAATAATCTGCTCACTTTCCTGCTTTTGTTTCTACAGCTGTCAGACTTCAGTGTTGAAGGGGTGAAGGTGCAGCAATCCAAGTCCAAGGTGGCCATGGAAAAGATTAAGACGTAAGGAGGTCACAGGCAGATCCAAGAGTCTCACTGGTGGCTCTATAATGACCACTAACAAGATTCCAATGTGCATGTGGTCCAAAACCATGTGGTTGAAAAATTCACATCTATGTTTGATTTATCATTGTTCTTTTTTTCAGTTTGATGGAGGAATTGGCCACCATATTCCCTACTCCACCAGCACCTCAATAGAAAATGGTTTATATATGGCTACAAATTCTTCTGTTTGTCGTGAGCAGAAGTTCCTGGACTAGATTCCTTCTAAAAATCTTTTAGTGACGGTTTTCTATGAAGCTTCCCGTTCCAGATTTGACAGTTGATATTATTTCCTGTGTTTAGCTGCTGAAATGTCTCTGTCTGCTGATCTGGCTTCTTCTGATAATTAAACACTTCAACCATCGACATGATCACGTCTTTGACTCTTTCATCAAACATACTCCAGAACACTCGATTTAATTTATGGACAAAGAAAGAAACCCTTATACTGAACTCGATTTTACATCTTATAAACATTTATTAGAGCTTAAGAGGAAGTTGGAGAGAGAGAATGGAGATCCATCATGACATTAGACATCTTCCATGCTAAAGGCTCAACTGCCATATAAAACAGAAAGTGGTACAAAGGATCACGCTGTCTACATTCTCTGGTTGTATGCATAGTTTTTGAGATATTACTGTTTGCGCATATGGCTCCTCATATATTAATCTCAAGCAATTATAACAATTCTCTACCAATGAATATTGTTCATGTTGAACTCTATGTCCATCTCCAACTGGGGTAAACAGAGATCTTTTTACAACTTTTAAATCACCAATAGTCATTTTCACAACACATTACCTGCACTGATGATGAATACTATGGGAGCATTATTCAAAATGATATCAAATTGTGCTTTATTACAGGTTTCATATCAAACAATTGTTCTCAGATCATCACAAATGTCACGAGTAACCATCAGAGTCAATCTACACGACGTTGATGGTCACATCCTCAGCGAAGACTTGTGTGTAGTAGTTTCTGGTCCGAGTCATGGTTCGAGTGACGTCATGCTGACTTGCTCCTGCTCCTAAAATGCTCTGAAGATCCTTCAAAGCCTCACCAGTCAAGCCCATGGTGCATCTTAAAAGAATAAGACAATAAGAATGAGCAGCTGTTCTTGTACTAGTCCTGTTCTTCACTTGCTAAAAAAAACACTTACCTTGCTGTGACGCTGCCATGCGAGACAACTCTTTCAGGGAATCACAACGACTCGACAGAGACTTCCACAGGTGGTTCATCTCTTTCTCAAGAATCTTTCACTTCCTACCGTCTCCTTACTGCCATAACAATGTCGAATCCTCTTTGTCCGAAAGTCAACAGAACCTGGAAAACATTGTATTAATGAAGTCGTATGATTCCGATCATTTGAAGTGTAAAATCTATTGAAAAAGACTCTTCAGTCTGGTACCTACCACCTTGACCGGCACGACCAAGTGTTTCCAACAACAGAAGCCAGAAAACCTTGGCCAGAAGCGTCAGCATGTCAGTGCAGCCTGCCACAGAAATGTATTTATCATTATTACCAAACATGACTATTTTAATGACCAAAGTGTGTATGATGTAACCATCTCACCTGCTTTTGACATGTGTTGACCCCTTCCACCTCCGATGATTAGTCTAGCACCTGATATGCAGCAATCCATCTCACCTAGAAAATAACATAGAATTTCATTTTAGATTATTTCCATGATGGGATGTGCTGTAGGTTTACAAGTTTGTGTTCACTATGTTTACAAATATTACTCACTTACTTCACATTTGAAATCATTTGGCAGGAACCACAGAGAGAAAGGTTTCATGTCAAGCAGGTCTGGAGTTCTGGGCAGTTCTTGCAGGTCACTTCCATGCAAAAACAAAACAAAAACATACTAGTGCTCCCTTTTAAATATAATAAATCAATAAATACAAGCAAGTATACTTGATCATTCAGAGATAAGCTCTCCATGTTTCCTTCATCCATTGTTTTCATCTGGTTTACCACTTTATGCTGGAATTTAAAATACTTTTCATTATATTTTATATATATTAATTCATTTAAAGGAAACTACAACAGATCAGATCCCTCATCCAAAAGGGTTAAAATAAACGTATACTTATATAATTAAATACGATAAATATGTTATCTGTATTATTTTGCGGAAGTGATAAATGAAATCAATATCTTGAATATTAATCAAATAAATCGGCTACCATGACCTACCAATATAGCAAACTTTTTATTGGAATATAAATATATTTTCGTCATTTCAAAATAACAAACAAAATACGTCACGTTACCATGGCAACGACGAGTTAGGCGACGCGTCAAATGTAACCCAGGTCGTTTAAATCCGACGTCGGGGAGTGCTCTGTATATTACTTGGTGTCCCAGGTAGGCTAAAACCGACGTTTTGTCCCCCCTGTAACGTCACCTTAGGGATGCCAGGGGGAAATTGCACGGCGTAGGACGGTATGATGCCTCGGGTGCGAGGACGTGTTGGTTTATAGGCTCTACAAGTCAGTTGTCAGTCAAACAGCTTCCAGTTTAAGTGGATTATTTTTAAACAGATTATGTAAAAGCTTGATGAGGCTTCTGTACAAACAAATCATCCAGCGATGCCCTCATTTCAGATGTTTCTCTGGTTAGTGTTCCTGTCAAAATTGAGTCCACCTGTCAAAAGTCTAATAGCTAGCTAACTGTTGCAAACTATGGAAGCACTGTGTGGTCATTTTGAAGATCTTTCACAGAGCTCTAGGACACATGTGGCCAGAGAAAAGGTCCAGGGATCTTCACTACAGCCAGAGGACAGTATCTAGAACATTTTCTCCTCAGGGAAGACAACAGAAACATAGACTCACTAATGAGAAGCAAACAGCTGTGAGGCAAAAGGAGAGAATAAAAGTGAGCAGCTCTGTGGTTCAGTATTCAGGTGCACCACTCAACTGCAGAAACCATGACTCCCAAGTCCTTCCTGATCACAGGTGAGTCCACTCTTCTACTCATCCTCCATCTTCTTATTCCTCCAGAATTCTTTCCAAAGTTTTGTTTTGTTTGTCAAATCCAATCTATGACTTGATAAACAGAAGTCCTTTTGTTTTTGTGGGTGTGGGTCTAGGTCTTAGCTTTATTGTTCTTTAAATCTCTTTATGGAGCAAGACACCAGGAAAGCATATGTTTTCATTCAGATCCACATATTCTGTTAAAAATCAAATATTGCAAACACACTGCAGATTCTTTAAATAAAATGTGTGTTTCTCAGCTCTGGCAGTTGGATTCCTGATCCTCCATGGAACGAGTAAGAAAATCCCTCATGTTTCAATGCATAAAAAGTTTCTTCTCAGTCCTGGTGAGAACCACTGATACCTGCTGCTGACATCAACCTCTGCTTGTGTGTTCAGGGGCTGCACCTGGGGTCAACAGGACACCTAAAGAGTGAGATTTACGTCTTGTTGTCATAGAACCAGATATAAGTGGCAGTTCTGGTCTGATATTGATCCAGTCCCTCTTGTCTTATCTTCTAGAATGACAGATGCAGAAATGGCCGAGCTGGACAAGAAGGTAAGCACCAGATCATTAAGCTGCAGAGATCTTGTGTATTGCGGCTCTCACCTTTATGGTTTTATCCCTGCAGTTAGAAGCAATGACTACAGAGGACATCGAGAAATATCTCAAGAAACAGAAGGCAGACAGTATCAAATGGTTAAACGAAAACCGGGAACCCCTGAAGCAGAAAGTTGATGAATTTGTAGACAAGGCACTTGTAGAGCTGGCCAAGGAGTAAGTGACACTTATCAGACTCCAGCTAAACTCTTTCATGTAAGACCTAAGCTTTTCATGTCCTGCTGAATCTGATTGTCTATTTCGTGTTTTAGACCCACTCCTGAGGACTTAGCTGCTCTGGAGAAGAAAGTGGGTTCCTCTCCTCTTAAGTGTCAAGTGTAAAGTCTTTTCATTAATAATCTGCTCACTTTCCTGCTTTTGTTTCTACAGCTGTCAGACTTCAGTGTTGAAGGGGTGAAGGTGCAGCAATCCAAGTCCAAGGTGGCCATGGAAAAGATTAAGACGTAAGGAGGTCACAGGCAGATCCAAGAGTCTCACTGGTGGCTCTATAATGACCACTAACAAGATTCCAATGTGCATGTGGTCCAAAACCATGTGGTTGAAAAATTCACATCTATGTTTGATTTATCATTGTTCTTTTTTTCAGTTTGATGGAGGAATTGGCCACCATATTCCCTACTCCACCAGCACCTCAATAGAAAATGGTTTATATATGGCTACAAATTCTTCTGTTTGTCGTGAGCAGAAGTTCCTGGACTAGATTCCTTCTAAAAATCTTTTAGTGACGGTTTTCTATGAAGCTTCCCGTTCCAGATTTGACAGTTGATATTATTTCCTGTGTTTAGCTGCTGAAATGTCTCTGTCTGCTGATCTGGCTTCTTCTGATAATTAAACACTTCAACCATCGACATGATCACGTCTTTGACTCTTTCATCAAACATACTCCAGAACACTCGATTTAATTTATGGACAAAGAAAGAAACCCTTATACTGAACTCGATTTTACATCTTATAAACATTTATTAGAGCTTAAGAGGAAGTTGGAGAGAGAGAATGGAGATCCATCATGACATTAGACATCTTCCATGCTAAAGGCTCAACTGCCATATAAAACAGAAAGTGGTACAAAGGATCACGCTGTCTACATTCTCTGGTTGTATGCATAGTTTTTGAGATATTACTGTTTGCGCATATGGCTCCTCATATATTAATCTCAAGCAATTATAACAATTCTCTACCAATGAATATTGTTCATGTTGAACTCTATGTCCATCTCCAACTGGGGTAAACAGAGATCTTTTTACAACTTTTAAATCACCAATAGTCATTTTCACAACACATTACCTGCACTGATGATGAATACTATGGGAGCATTATTCAAAATGATATCAAATTGTGCTTTATTACAGGTTTCATATCAAACAATTGTTCTCAGATCATCACAAATGTCACGAGTAACCATCAGAGTCAATCTACACGACGTTGATGGTCACATCCTCAGCGAAGACTTGTGTGTAGTAGTTTCTGGTCCGAGTCATGGTTCGAGTGACGTCATGCTGACTTGCTCCTGCTCCTAAAATGCTCTGAAGATCCTTCAAAGCCTCACCAGTCAAGCCCATGGTGCATCTTAAAAGAATAAGACAATAAGAATGAGCAGCTGTTCTTGTACTAGTCCTGTTCTTCACTTGCTAAAAAAAACACTTACCTTGCTGTGACGCTGCCATGCGAGACAACTCTTTCAGGGAATCACAACGACTCGACAGAGACTTCCACAGGTGGTTCATCTCTTTCTCAAGAATCTTTCACTTCCTACCGTCTCCTTACTGCCATAACAATGTCGAATCCTCTTTGTCCGAAAGTCAACAGAACCTGGAAAACATTGTATTAATGAAGTCGTATGATTCCGATCATTTGAAGTGTAAAATCTATTGAAAAAGACTCTTCAGTCTGGTACCTACCACCTTGACCGGCACGACCAAGTGTTTCCAACAACAGAAGCCAGAAAACCTTGGCCAGAAGCGTCAGCATGTCAGTGCAGCCTGCCACAGAAATGTATTTATCATTATTACCAAACATGACTATTTTAATGACCAAAGTGTGTATGATGTAACCATCTCACCTGCTTTTGACATGTGTTGACCCCTTCCACCTCCGATGATTAGTCTAGCACCTGATATGCAGCAATCCATCTCACCTAGAAAATAACATAGAATTTCATTTTAGATTATTTCCATGATGGGATGTGCTGTAGGTTTACAAGTTTGTGTTCACTATGTTTACAAATATTACTCACTTACTTCACATTTGAAATCATTTGGCAGGAACCACAGAGAGAAAGGTTTCATGTCAAGCAGGTCTGGAGTTCTGGGCAGTTCTTGCAGGTCACTTCCATGCAAAAACAAAACAAAAACATACTAGTGCTCCCTTTTAAATATAATAAATCAATAAATACAAGCAAGTATACTTGATCATTCAGAGATAAGCTCTCCATGTTTCCTTCATCCATTGTTTTCATCTGGTTTACCACTTTATGCTGGAATTTAAAATACTTTTCATTATATTTTATATATATTAATTCATTTAAAGGAAACTACAACAGATCAGATCCCTCATCCAAAAGGGTTAAAATAAACGTATACTTATATAATTAAATACGATAAATATGTTATCTGTATTATTTTGCGGAAGTGATAAATGAAATCAATATCTTGAATATTAATCAAATAAATCGCCTACCATGACCTACCAATATAGCAAACTTTTTATTGGAATATAAATATATTTTCGTCATTTCAAAATAACAAACAAAATACGTCACGTTACCATGGCAACGACGAGTTAGGCTCGATTCCAATTCTCAGTTTGACCACTACAACTACACCCTACCACTAGGTTTGCGCGTGCCTGCGAAGTGTAGTGGAGTCCCAATTCTACTTTCGGCGTAGTGATAGTGTTCAAGGTAGTGCCAGGTCTCCCTACTAGAGGTAGTGATGTCGGAGGCACACTTCGCAACCGAGTGCTGACGGAGAAGGAACCATGGCGAGCAACCTTGTGCATAAATGTGAGTATTCTTGCTTTAAAACTAGTGTTTCTCATAAAATTCATGTGAAAGCATTGTTTTTGCTGATATTCCATGTTGCTAAAATATAAACACACGGTGAAGATGCTAACGTTAGCAATTGTTTGTTCGTAAACTTGAGTATGCATTATTTCGACGATATTCCATGCTAATAAACGTTTAAAAGTTGTTAACTTTTAACAGTGAAGACGTTAGTTGTTTGTGTATTTCATGTGAAAAGTATTGTTGTTTTTTACACGTAAAAACGATGTTTACTCGACGCTACTTTTAAGCATTCTTTCGATGATATTCCATGCTAAAATACACGTTTAAAAGTTGTTAACTTTTAACAGTGAAGACGTTAGTTGTTTGTGTATTTCATGTGAAAAGTATTGTTGTTTTTTACACGTAAAAACGATGTTTACTCGACGCTACTTTTAAGCATTCTTTCGATGATATTCCATGCTAAAATACACGTTTAAAAGTTGTTAACTTTTAACAGTGAAGACGTTAGTTGTTTGTGTATTTCATGTGAAAAGTATTGTTGTTTTTTACACGTAAAAACGATGTTTACTCGACGCTACTTTTAAGCATTCTTTCGACGATATTCCATGCTAAAATACACGTTTAAAAGTTGTTAACTTTTAACAGTGAAGACGTTAGTTGTTTGTGTATTTCATGTGAAAAGTATTGTTGTTTTTTACACGTAAAAACGATGTTTACTCGACGCTACTTTTAAGCATTCTTTCGATGATATTCCATGCTAAAATACACGTTTAAAAGTTGTTAACTTTTAACAGTGAAGACGTTAGTTGTTTGTGTATTTCATGTGAAAAGTATTGTTGTTTTTTACATGTAAAAACGATGTTTACTCGACGCTACTTTTAAGCATTCTTTCGACGATATTCCATGCTAAAATACACGTTTAAAAGTTGTTAACTTTTAACAGTGAAGACGTTACTTGTTTGTGTATTTCATGTGAAAAGTATTGTTGTTTTTTACACATAAAAACGATGTTTACTCGACGCTACTTTTAAGCATTCTTTCGACGATATTCCATGCTAAAATACACGTTTAAAAGTTGTTAACTTTTAACAGTGAAGACGTTACTTGTTTGTGTATTTCATGTGAAAAGTATTGTTGTTTTTTACACGTAAAAACGATGTTTTTCGACGCTACTTTAAGCATTCTTTCGATGATATTCCATGCTAAAATACACGTTTAAAAGTTGTTAACTTTTAACAGTGAAGACGTTAGTTGTTTGTGTATTTCATGTGAAAAGTATTGTTGTTTTTTACACGTAAAAACTATGTTTTTTGACGCTACTTTAAGCATTCTTTCGACGATATTCCATGCTAATAAACTTTTAAGAGATAACAGTGAAGTTGCTATTTCTTTTTGTATTTAATTAAAGCAAAGTATTTGTGTATGTATTATGTGTATTTTTGTATGTATTATGTGTACTTTTTGTACACTCTTTACTATACACTCTATACTTGGCCATTAAAAATATTTTAAAAAAAAAACATATCCGATATTACACAGGGACGCCAGAGGAAACCAGGAGGCTAATAAATTTCCGCACGGAAAATGAGGACCGGTTCAAGAAGTCCAAGTACACCTCTAAGGCACTATGGATGTGAGTTATGAGTTTAATAATTCATTAGCATGTTCTTTTATTCTGTTGAATCTGTAAGTTTACATTGCTGGTTGTGTCTATTTCAGGGAACTGTTGCGAGAGTTGGGCCTGGAGGAGAAGGTCACGGCCCAACAGGTTTCCAAAAAATGGGAAAACCTGAAAAGAAAATACAAGGTAGTAGTTTCATTCATGACTACTTATAAATACAATAAAAACAAAACTCATGATCGTTATTAGTTCTATATTAATAAAAATGTGTTTGTCCTTTCTCCCTGTGTCTCCATTTCTTTGCATTTGCGGCAGGAACTACGGACACCGAAGACGGGGAGTGGCACGGACAGGGGCGAGACGACTGCTGCCAACTGGCAGTATTTCGACCTAATGCACGAAGTGCTAGGTGGCAGGCCGTCGGTCGACCCCCCCCCGCCTGATAGCCTCGGTCGTTTGTCCCACGGTAATGCTGCTCACTCATAAAAGCAACACTATTGATCATTTTCATTATTTGAATGTCTGGATTATAATTTGTGTTGCCATGTTCTACAGGATGCTGCTGAATCCTCCGAAGCGGGTCCGAGCACCTCCGTAGCTTGCCCCGACACACAACAACGCTCCCCAAGTCACAGCACATCGGGAGTTCGGACACCTCGCCCACACTCCCCAGGTCTGACATCTGGCGCCGGTCCAGCAAGGAGCCCAGCAAGGAGCCCAGGAACACCCATGAGGAAAAGAAAAAGAAATCCTGTTCTGGAATACCTAAAAGAAGCAAACCTGCGCGAGGAACGGCGGTTCTATGAGCAGGCCGCAAAGGAGGACGCACATAATGAAAGAACAGAGGCCCACAATGTCCGATTTGGTAACCTTTTAGAAAGGCTTGTGGACCACATAGTGTCCTGAGTGTTGTGTGGTCGTTGTGTGTTGTTTTTTTATATATTTAATTTGAACACTTTTTGATTTTGCTTGTTTGCTGTGATGTAATGAAGATTTTTTTTTACAATTTCTAGTTCTGTCATTCTTAAATACATATGTACATTCTATTAAATGTTAATATTTATATATTAGTACAATAAATGCAAATACAAATGTTAATATAAACATTTTAATGAGAAACACTTGAAAACTCACAACATTTTAAACTCAAGGAAATTTTGCACAAAAGGGCACAATTTTACTCAGGAACATCTTCAAACATTTGGGCAGCCAGTCTGTCTCTGGCAGCTGACCCAGATGTTTCTTGGCGTGCTTCAGGTTGAGGTTCGGGGAGGACATCTACAATCTCAACCTCTGGCTCAAGTGTGTCCCCATTGTCCAGGCAGATGTTGTGCAAAAAGGCACATGATGCAATTACATCGCAAGCAAATGTAGATTTTACCTCCAGTGCCCTAAACAGAGTTGATCGCCACCTTGTCTTCATCATACCAAAGGCCCTCTCTATAATGCTTCGGCCCCTGACATGATGAAAGTTGAACCGCCGCTGGACTGGCCCATTCACCGGCTCCTTGTAGGGTGGAAGCAGACAGAAGGGGCTCTCCAAACAAGGATACCCACCATCACCCAGAATGATGTAGCCAGGTGGGGGATAGCATCTCGTCCTATAAAATGGGCTGTTTTTCAAGATTCTAGCATCATGAACAGACCCAGGGTAACCAACAAAAATGTCCAGAAACCTGCCACGAGAATCACAAATTGCCTGCATGTTCAGGGAATAAAACCCTTTATAGTTCAGGTAGTCCAATCGGTGCTTCTCTGGTGGTTTGATCCGTATGTGGCTACAATCAATTGCTCCAACCACATTGTTGAATGCAGGACATCTGGACAAATCAGCAAAACCCTGACCAACTGATTGCAGCTCTTCCGGTAATGGAAAGGAAATTATTCTGGTTAAGTTTTCCAAGATGTCCTGTGCCACTCTGTGGATGATTCGATGGACGGTCGTTTTCGGAATACCAAAGATCCTGCACACCACTTTATAGGACAGTCCATGAGCCAGCCAGTAGACGTATACGAGAACCTCTAGATCTTTTCCCCAGCCATGTGACTGATCTTTTCGTAGAAGCCTCTGCAGACTGGTCAGTGCCCTTCTGGTAAGGCGGAAATCATTCCGTAGGTCAGCTTCCACGTTGAACCATAACCGTAGTATGGGCAAGTTGAAGTTGGTTCTGCAGTACACTGAGAGAGAACCAGTCTGAGGAGGAAAATTACACAACATTAGAAATGTGCATCCAAATAAAATAGTTTGAGTAAAAGCTGCTCAAAATATGTTCAAATAACTTCAGGTTTATGTAAGCGAGATGGTAAACCTATTAACGACTGATAAATACAGCTACAATACGCTCTAAACATGGTTTACTACCGTTTGCATACTTGTATTAAAACAACAACAAAGAAGCACGTAAATAGATCGCTTGTATTGACCATTGCTAGCACGTTTAGCATTCCGCATACAATTGTGGTCGTAAAAAGTTCATTAAACTCAACATACACCGATCAACACAGCTACAATACGCTCTAAACATGGTTTACTACCGTTTGCATACTTGTATTAAAACAACAACAAAGAAGCACGTAAATAGATCGCTTGTATTGACCATTGCTAGCACGTTTAGCATTCCGCTTACAATTGTGGTCGTAAAAAGTTCATTAAACTCAACATACACCGATCAACACAGCTACAATACGCTCTAAACATGGTTTACTACCGTTTGCATACTTGTATTAAAACAACAACAAAGAAGCACGTAAATAGATCGCTTGTATTGACCATTGCTAGCACGTTTAGCATTCCGCTTACAATTGTGGTCGTAAAAAGTTCATTAAACTCAACATACACCGATCAATACAGCTACAATACGCTCTAAACATGGTTTACTACCGTTTGCATACTTGTATTAAAACAACAACAAAGAAGCACATAAATAGATCAACCAAATACATACCGTGAAAATTTGAAAAAGCGCTTCGAGGTCTCGATGATATCTACCTCTTTGAAAAGGTCGGCGTCGTCGTCTTGTTGAACTAAAACGTAGACATACAGTCATGAGCAAAGCCAGTGTTGCTGTTGCTGTTAAAGGCATGTTCTCATTCTATTCAGCTCTCAGTCGCTTCTGCTGACGTTTTATTCAGTCAGCGGCAACGATTGATGACGTAACGTAGGGTAGGGTGGGCCCAAATCTGAAGAGTGATGCGAAGGGCCTACCGGGTGGCGAAGTGGTAGTGGTAGTGGTAGTGGTAGTGGTAGTGGTAGTAGTCAAACTGAGAATTGGAATCGAGCCTTAGGCGACGCGTCAAATGTAACCCAGGTCGTTTAAATCCGACGTCGGGGAGTGCTCTGTATATTACTTGGTGTCCCAGGTAGGCTAAAACCGACGTTTTGTCCCCCCTGTAACGTCACCTTAGGGATGCCAGGGGGAAATTGCACGGCGTAGGACGGTATGATGCCTCGGGTGCGAGGACGTATTGGTTTATAGGCTCTACAAGTCAGTTGTCAGTCAAACAGCTTCCAGTTTAAGTGGATTATTTTTAAACAGATTATGTAAAAGCTTGATGAGGCTTCTGTACAAACAAATCATCCAGCGATGCCCTCATTTCAGATGTTTCTCTGGTTAGTGTTCCTGTCAAAATTGAGTCCACCTGTCAAAAGTCTAATAGCTAGCTAACTGTTGCAAACTATGGAAGCACTGTGTGGTCATTTTGAAGATCTTTCACAGAGCTCTAGGACACATGTGGCCAGAGAAAAGGTCCAGGGATCTTCACTACAGCCAGAGGACAGTATCTAGAACATTTTCTCCTCAGGGAAGACAACAGAAACATAGACTCACTAATGAGAAGCAAACAGCTGTGAGGCAAAAGGAGAGAATAAAAGTGAGCAGCTCTGTGGTTCAGTATTCAGGTGCACCACTCAACTGCAGAAACCATGACTCCCAAGTCCTTCCTGATCACAGGTGAGTCCACTCTTCTACTCATCCTCCATCTTCTTATTCCTCCAGAATTCTTTCCAAAGTTTTGTTTTGTTTGTCAAATCCAATCTATGACTTGATAAACAGAAGTCCTTTTGTTTTTGTGGGTGTGGGTCTAGGTCTTAGCTTTATTGTTCTTTAAATCTCTTTATGGAGCAAGACACCAGGAAAGCATATGTTTTCATTCAGATCCACATATTCTGTTAAAAATCAAATATTGCAAACACACTGCAGATTCTTTAAATAAAATGTGTGTTTCTCAGCTCTGGCAGTTGGATTCCTGATCCTCCATGGAACGAGTAAGAAAATCCCTCATGTTTCAATGCATAAAAAGTTTCTTCTCAGTCCTGGTGAGAACCACTGATACCTGCTGCTGACATCAACCTCTGCTTGTGTGTTCAGGGGCTGCACCTGGGGTCAACAGGACACCTAAAGAGTGAGATTTACGTCTTGTTGTCATAGAACCAGATATAAGTGGCAGTTCTGGTCTGATATTGATCCAGTCCCTCTTGTCTTATCTTCTAGAATGACAGATGCAGAAATGGCCGGGCTGGACAAGAAGGTAAGCACCAGATCATTAAGCTGCAGAGATCTTGTGTATTGCGGCTCTCACCTTTATGGTTTTATCCCTGCAGTTAGAAGCAATGACTACAGAGGACATCGAGAAATATCTCAAGAAACAGAAGGCAGACAGTATCAAATGGTTAAACGAAAACCGGGAACCCCTGAAGCAGAAAGTTGATGAATTTGTAGACAAGGCACTTGTAGAGCTGGCCAAGGAGTAAGTGACACTTATCAGACTTCAGCTAAACTCTTTCATGTAAGACCTAAGCTTTTCATGTCCTGCTGAATCTGATTGTCTATTTCGTGTTTTAGACCCACTCCTGAGGACTTAGCTGCTCTGGAGAAGAAAGTGGGTTCCTCTCCTCTTAAGTGTCAAGTGTAAAGTCTTTTCATTAATAATCTGCTCACTTTCCTGCTTTTGTTTCTACAGCTGTCAGACTTCAGTGTTGAAGGGGTGAAGGTGCAGCAGTCCAAGTCCAAGGTGGCCATGGAAAAGATTAAGACGTAAGGAGGTCACAGGCAGATCCAAGAGTCTCACTGGTGGCTCTATAATGACCACTAACAAGATTCCAATGTGCATGTGGTCCAAAACCATGTGGTTGAAAAATTCACATCTATGTTTGATTTATCATTGTTCTTTTTTTCAGTTTGATGGAGGAATTGGCCACCATATTCCCTACTCCACCAGCACCTCAATAGAAAATGGTTTATATATGGCTACAAATCCTTCTGTTTGTCGTGAGCAGAAGTTCCTGGACTAGATTCCTTCTAAAAATCTTTTAGTGACGGTTTTCTATGAAGCTTCCCGTTCCAGATTTGACAGTTGATATTATTTCCTGTGTTTAGCTGCTGAAATGTCTCTGTCTGCTGATCTGGCTTCTTCTGATAATTAAACACTTCAACCATCGACATGATCACGTCTTTGACTCTTTCATCAAACATACTCCAGAACACTCGATTTAATTTATGGACAAAGAAAGAAACCCTTATACTGAACTCGATTTTACATCTTATAAACATTTATTAGAGCTTAAGAGGAAGTTGGAGAGAGAGAATGGAGATCCATCATGACATTAGACATCTTCCATGCTAAAGGCTCAACTGCCATATAAAACAGAAAGTGGTACAAAGGATCACGCTGTCTACATTCTCTGGTTGTATGCATAGTTTTTGAGATATTACTGTTTGCGCATATGGCTCCTCATATATTAATCTCAAGCAATTATAACAATTCTCTACCAATGAATATTGTTCATGTTGAACTCTATGTCCATCTCCAACTGGGGTAAACAGAGATCTTTTTACAACTTTTAAATCACCAATAGTCATTTTCACAACACATTACCTGCACTGATGATGAATACTATGGGAGCATTATTCAAAATGATATCAAATTGTGCTTTATTACAGGTTTCATATCAAACAATTGTTCTCAGATCGTCACAAATGTCACGAGTAACCATCAGAGTCAATCTACACGACGTTGATGGTCACATCCTCAGCGAAGACTTGTGTGTAGTAGTTTCTGGTCCGAGTCATGGTTCGAGTGACGTCATGCTGACTTGCTCCTGCTCCTAAAATGCTCTGAAGATCCTTCAAAGCCTCACCAGTCAAGCCCATGGTGCATCTTAAAAGAATAAGACAATAAGAATGAGCAGCTGTTCTTGTACTAGTCCTGTTCTTCACTTGCTAAAAAAAACACTTACCTTGCTGTGACGCTGCCATGCGAGACAACTCTTTCAGGGAATCACAACGACTCGACAGAGACTTCCACAGGTGGTTCATCTCTTTCTCAAGAATCTTTCACTTCCTACCGTCTCCTTACTGCCATAACAATGTCGAATCCAGAACCTGGAAAACATTGTATTAATGAAGTCGTATGATTCCGATCATTTGAAGTGTAAAATCTATTGAAAAAGACTCTTCAGTCTGGTACCTACCACCTTGACCGGCACGACCAAGTGTTTCCAACAACAGAAGCCAGAAAACCTTGGCCAGAAGCGTCAGCATGTCAGTGCGTCCTGCCACAGAAATGTATTTATCATTATTACCAAACATGACTATTTTAATGACCAAAGTGTGTATGATGTAACCATCTCACCTGCTTTTGACATGTGTTGACCCCTTCCACCTCCGATGATTAGTCTAGCACCTGATATGCAGCAATCCATCTCACCTAGAAAATAACATAGAATTTCATTTTAGATTATTTCCATGATGGGATGTGCTGTAGGTTTACAAGTTTGTGTTCACTATGTTTACAAATATTACTCACTTACTTCACATTTGAAATCATTTGGCAGGAACCACAGAGAGAAAGGTTTCATGTCAAGCAGGTCTGGAGTTCTGGGCAGTTCTTGCAGGTCACTTCCATGCAAAAACAAAACAAAAACATACTAGTGCTCCCTTTTAAATATAATAAATCAATAAATACAAGCAAGTATACTTGATCATTCAGAGATAAGCTCTCCATGTTTCCTTCATCCATTGTTTTCATCTGGTTTACCACTTTATGCTGGAATTTAAAATACTTTTCATTATATTTTATATATATTAATTCATTTAAAGGAAACTACAACAGATCAGATCCCTCATCCAAAAGGGTTAAAATAAACGTATACTTATATAATTAAATACGATAAATATGTTATCTGTATTATTTTTCGGAAGTGATAAATGAAATCAATATCTTGAATATTAATCAAATAAATCGCATACCATGACCTACCAATATAGCAAACTTTTTATTGGAATATAAATATATTTTCGTCATTTCAAAATAACAAACAAAATACGTCACGTTACCATGGCAACGACGAGTTAGGCGACGCGTCAAATGTAACCCAGGTCGTTTAAATCCGACGTCGGGGAGTGCTCTGTATATTACTTGGTGTCCCAGGTAGACTAAAACCGACGTTTTGTCCCCCCTGTAACGTCACCTTAGGGATGCCAGGGGGAAATCGCACGGCGTAGGACGGTATGATGCCTCGGGTGCGAGGACGTGTTGGTTTATAGGCTCTACAAGTCAATTGTCAGTCAAACAGCTTCCAGTTTAAGTGGATTATTTTTAAACAGATTATGTAAAAGCTTGATGAGGCTTCTGTACAAACAAATCATCCAAGTTTTAGCGAACTAGCTCTCTTGTTAACGCACCACAGAAAGTTACATTACACCAGTGCTTCTCAATTATTTGCTGTTAGGCCCCCCCTAAGAAGAAGTAAAAATTCCGCGCCCCCAATTTAACAAATAATTACTTTATTAACACAGTAGAAAAAAATTAAAGAGCATAAATTTAGTGCAAACTGTGAAAGAAAACTTATCAATAAATAATAATTAAATGAAATTGACCAGCAACATTAACTCAGAAGAACAATATATAAAACAATTTGAACTAGCTGATACTGAAAAATAAAGACTATAATCAATAAATAATACATTCAAATTGCTCAGAAAAATCAACTCAGGAGCACAATATATAAAACTATTTGAACCAGAAATATATAAAAAAAACGAAAATGAATAAGACAATGTGCGCTGATTTGTTTCTTGTATCAAAATGAGGAAGTGAGGAAGCTTAATGGCTACAATGAGCACGTTTCGCAGAGCACGGCTTTTCGAAGCGGGGTTTGAAGCATGACACTGCAACTCTCAGCTCGTGCTCAATGTTTAGCTGGGACCTGTACTTGGTCTTCAGTGCAGCAACAGCAGAGAAGCCAGTCTCACAAAGATAGGATGTTGCAAAAGGAAGAAGAATGCTCATAGCCCTCTGCCCTAAGAGTGGATACTGCCTCTCTACACTCAGCCAGAATTCACTCAGTGTCTGTGATGTGAACCTCAGTCTCAATGTGGAGTCAGATGTCATATCAATGAACTGGTCCTCCTCTGCAGAGCTGAAACCAGTTGGAGCTGGCACATTGAAAGGATTGATCACCCAGTCATACTGAGAACTGTTTTCAGGGAAGTACTTTTTAAAGAATCCCATCAGTGATGAAATATGCTCCCTAATACATGGAATCACAGAGGTGGCATCATTGTCACTTGTGTCAACAAAGTCATGCAGATTCTCGAACGAATCAGTGTTTCCTTCATCAAGTCGCCTCCCCCACATTGTAAGCTTTCGAGTGAAAGAGCTGATCTTGTCTGTGACCTGAGGGAGGTGTTTATCTTTCCCTTGAAGCTTTAAATTGAGTTCATTTAGCTTTCCAAATATGTCACTCAGGTAGGCCAGTTTTGCCAGGAATTTCTCATCACCAAATTTTACTGCGAGGTCATACTTGTGCTCCTGCTCCAAAAACATTTGTATCTGCTCCCTGAGCTCAAAAACTCTGGACAAGACCTTTCCTCTTGACAGCCACCTTGCTTCACTATGAAACAGCACAGCTTGGTGTTCAGCTCTCATTTCCTCACAGATAGCAGAGAAGACTCTCGTTTTTAATGGTCTGGTCTTTATAAAATTGATAACACCAACAATATCAGTCATAACCTCACTTAAACCAGAGGGAAGGTGTCTTGGTGCCAGTGCCTCTCTGTGCAAACACAGTGTGTCCACTCAACATTAGGTGAGACCTTCTTGATGAGTGCCCTGAGTCCCTTTCTCATCCCTGCCATGGTCTGTGCACCATCACTGCAAATACTAATGCAGTTCTCCCACTTAAGCCCATTCTCAGTCAGGAAGCAGTCCAGTATTTTGAATGGCTCTTCAGCTGTGGCTCTGTCTCTGACATATTTACAAAAAAGTAGATCCTCACACAGGGAGTTTGACATGTCAAAACGAACATAAGCAATAAACAAACAGTCTTTGTTGCTGTCAGTTGCTTCATCAAACTGTAATGCAAAACGTTTGTCTTTTAGTTGATATACCAGCTGTTCTTTCAGGTCATCAGAAATGTCATGTATACGTCTGGCGACAGTGTCGTTGGACAGAGGGATTGTCTTTAATTTTGCAGCACTTTTGTCATCCAGCATGACAGAGACCATGTCTAATGCTGCAGGCAGTATCAGCTCCTCTGCTATGGTGTGGGGTTTTTTGCATTGAGCAACTTGGTACGCCACCTTGTATGACGCTAACAGTGCTCGCTGGTTTACTGAGGTAGCGCTCAAAAAACGGGACGACTGTTGATGATACTCTGCACGTTTTCGCTGGAAAAACTCAAGCGGCTTATCAGCGTGATTGGGGTGTGTAGTGTGAAGGTGGCGCCTTAGTTTACATGGCTTCATGCTGTCCGCTGCCAATGTTTTCAGACACAGCAAACAGACCGGTCTTTCCTCTTCTCCCACCGTATTAACGGTGAAGCCAAGCGCTACATACGCCTCGTCATACTTCCTCGTCTTGGCTTTCGGGACACATGCCTCGGTATCTCCGTCTTTGTCCGCTACTCTTTTCCTCCCTGTTAGATACTTATCCATTCTATTCTATTCACTGCACTTCCACGGTTTGTTTACTCCACACACTCCTGCTCTGCTCTGTGCTACGGGCTCTTCTTCGGTGCAAAAAGACCCACTCCTCACTGACAACGAGAGCGCCACTGCCACCTACCTTGGTGGATGCGCAATTACACTTTATTCTTATAACGACACGTAAAAAAAAGCATGTTCCCCAGGGTCACTCGCGCCCCCCCTGGCATCGCTCCGCGCCCCCCCAGGTGGGCGCGCCCCCCTATTTGAGAAACACTGCATTACACGCAATGAAACATTATTTCTGAGTCGACTTAAAGCAATAATTACATCTTACCTCAATAGACGAGTGACGCGCACCTGGTTCCGTCAAGTTACTGCACAAACGTGAGGACAAAATGCTATAGATCTTTGTCAACAAGTGTGACGTCAACATCCGGAGGTTTAGCGGAAGTTGCGTGTGCGGCAGTTTTAAAACTTTTTAGCTGACGCTGAAACTTCAGAACTTAACTCGGTCTTTATACAATCACATCTACAATTGTATTCCATGACGCTTTTAAACAAACAAGCACAATATCTCATTTTATTCCTGTGGTGTGACGGCTCTACATTCCTGCACCATCAGTTTATTAGCGTGTGTGACGTCACCTCTACAGGATCGCGATTACTGTTGACAAACGTCACGTAGACGCTCATAATTGCAGCTAAATAAAAATAAAACATATGTCCATAAACGCAATCTCAATGAAAGATTCTATTTTTATAGAAAAGCGCACCGGATTATAAAGAGGATCAAGCGAAATAGCACATCCAGACTTTATTTTACTCATTCATAAAACAATGTCAACAATATGGAGTTGAAACACCTAAAAATATACAATATAGTCACTTTTACAGGACCTTTTAAGCATGTATTAATCCGCGAGAGCCTCTTGACTTCCGCGATGCGTGAACAATCAAAGCTTAAGAAAAAAAAATGAAGCATTTTTTACCAATTTATGGTCGTCGTGTATGACCTCAAAGTGGTTCGAGGTTGTTAAGCACAATCGGGGGTAGAATCGCAGTGTTGACATTAAACATTTCAAGTGCGCTTCATAGTTTTAGAAATACGGTAGCCAAATGACAACAGCGACACGTCACGTCACGTTACCATGGCAACGACGAGTTAGGCGACGCGTCAAATGTAACCCAGGTCGTTTAAATCCGACGTCGGGGAGTGCTCTGTATATTACTTGGTGACCCAGGTAGGCTAAAACCGACGTTTTGTCCCCCCTGTAACGTCACCTTAGGGATGCCAGGGGGAAATTGCACGGCGTAGGACGGTATGATGCCTCGGCTTCTGTACAAACAAATCATCCAGCGATGCCCTCATTTCAGATGTTTCTCTGGTTAGTGTTCCTGTCAAAATTGAGTCCACCTGTCAAAAGTCTAATAGCTGGCTAACTGTTACAAACTATGGAAGCACTGTGTGGTCATTTTGAAGATCTTTCACAGAGCTCTAGGACACATGTGGCCAGAGAAAAGGTCCAGGGATCTTCACTACAGCCAGAGGACAGTATCTAGAACATTTTCTCCTCAGGGAAGACAACAGAAACATAGACTCACTAATGAGAAGCAAACAGCTGTGAGGCAAAAGGAGAGAATAAAAGTGAGCAGCTCTGTGGTTCAGTATTCAGGTGCACCACTCAACTGCAGAAACCATGACTCCCAAGTCCTTCCTGATCACAGGTGAGTCCACTCTTCTACTCATCCTCCATCTTCTTATTCTTCCAGAATTCTTTCCAAAGTTTTGTTTTGTTTGTCAAATCCAATCTATGACTTGATAAACAGAAGTCCTTTTGTTTTTGTGGGTGTGGGTCTAGGTCTTAGCTTTATTGTTCTTTAAATCTCTTTATGGAGCAAGACACCAGGAAAGCATATGTTTTCATTCAGATCCACATATTCTGTTAAAAATCAAATATTGCAAACACACTGTAGATTCTTTAAATAAAATGTGTGTTTCTCAGCTCTGGCAGTTGGATTCCTGCTCCTCCATGGAACGAGTAAGAAAATCCCTCATGTTTCAATGCATAAAAAGTTTCTTCTCAGTCCTGGTGAGAACTAATGATACCTGCTGCTGACATCAACCTCTGCTTGTGTGTTCAGGGGCTGCACCTGGGGTCAACAGGACACCTAAAGAGTGAGATTTACGTCTTGTTGTCATAGAACCAGATATAAGTGGCAGTTCTGGTCTGATATTGATCCAGTCCCTCTTGTCTTATCTTCTAGAATGACAGATGCAGAAATGGCCGAGCTGGACAAGAAGGTAAGCACCAGATCATTAAGCTGCAGAGATCTTGTGTATTGCGGCTCTCACCTTTATGGTTTTATCCCTGCAGTTAGAAGCAATGACTACAGAGGACATCGAGAAATATCTCAAGAAACAGAAGGCAGACAGTATCAAATGGTTAAACGAAAACCGGGAACCCCTGAAGCAGAAAGTTGATGAATTTGTAGACAAGGCACTTGTAGAGCTGGCCAAGGAGTAAGTGACACTTATCAGACTTCAGCTAAACTCTTTCATGTAAGACCTAAGCTTTTCATGTCCTGCTGAATCTGATTGTCTATTTCGTGTTTTAGACCCACTCCTGAGGAATTAGCTGCTCTGGAGAAGAAAGTGGGTTCCTCTCCTCTTAAGTGTCAAGTGTAAAGTCTTTTCATTAATAATCTGCTCACTTTCCTGCTTTTGTTTCTACAGCTGTCAGACTTCAGTGTTGAAGGGGTGAAGGTGCAGCAATCCAAGTCCAAGGTGGCCATGGAAAAGATTAAGACGTAAGGAGGTCACAGGCAGATCCAAGAGTCTCACTGGTGGCTCTATAATGACCACTAACAAGATTCCAATGTGCATGTGGTCCAAAACCATGTGGTTGAAAAATTAACATCTATGTTTGATTTATCATTGTTCTTTTTTTCAGTTTGATGGAGGAATTGGCCACCATTTTCCCTACTCCACCAGCACCTCAATAGAAAATGGTTTATATATGGCTACAAATTCTTCTGTTTGTCGTGAGCAGAAGTTCCTGGACTAGATTCCTTCTAAAAATCTTTTAGTGACGGTTTTCTATGACGCTTCCCGTTCCAGATTTGACAGTTGCTATTATTTGCTGTGTTTAGCTGCTGAAATGTCTCTGTCTGCTGATCTGGCTTCTTCTGATAATTAAACACTTCAACCATCGACATGATCACGTCTTTGACTCTTTCATCAAACATACTCCAGAACACTCGATTTAATTTATGGACAAAGAAAGAAACCCTTATACTGAACTAGATTTTACATCTTATAAACATTTATTAGAGCTTAAGAGGAAGTTGGAGAGAGAGAATGGAGATCCATCATGACACTAGTCATCTTCCATGCTAAAGGCTCAACTGCCATATTAAACAGCAAGTGGTACAAAGGATCACGCTGTCTACATTCTCTGGTTGTATGCATAGTTTTTGAGATATTACTGTTTGCGCATATGGCTCCTCATATATTAATCTCAAGCAATTATAACAATTCTCTACCAATGAATATTGTTCATGTTGAACTCTATGTCCATCTCCAACTGGGGTAAACAGAGATCTTTTTACAACTTATAAATCACCAATAGTCATTTTCACAACACATTACCTGCACTGATGATGAATACTATGGGAGCATTATTCAAAATGATATCAAATTGTGCTTTATTACAGGTTTCATATCAAACAATTGTTCTCAGATCGTCACAAATGTCACGAGTAACCATCAGAGTCAATCTACACGACGTTGTTGGTCACATCCTCAGCGAAGACTTGTGTGTAGTAGTTTCTGGTCCGAGTCATGGTTCGAGTGACGTCATGCTGACTTGCTCCTGCTCCTAAAATGATCTGAAGATCCTTCAAAGCCTCACCAGTCAAGCCCATGGTGCATCTTAAAAGAATAAGACAATAAGAATGAGCAGCTGTACTTGTACTAGTCCTGTTCTTCACTTGCTAAAAAAAACTCTTACCTTGCTGTGACGCTGCCATGCGAGACAACTCTTTCAGGGAATCACAACGACTCGACAGAGACTTCCACAGGTGGTTCATCTCTTTCTCAAGAATCTTTCACTTCCTGCCGTCTCCTTACTGCCATAACAATGTCGAATCCTCTTTGTCTGAAAGTCAACAGAACCTGGAAAACATTGTATTAATGAAGTCGTATGATTCCGATCATTTGAAGTGTAAAATCTATTGAAAAAGACTCTTCAGTCTGGTACCTACCACCTTGACCGGCACGACCAAGTGTTTCCAACAACAGAAGCCAGAAAACCTTGGCCAGAAGCGTCAGCATGTCAGTGCGTCCTGCCACAGAAATGTATTTATCATTATTACCAAACATGACTATTTTAGTAAGTAAGTAAGTAATATTTATTTATATAGCGCTCTTCGAGACCAGGGTCACAAAGCGCTTAAACAATCAAAACAATACTCAAAAAAGTACATACTTTAAAGATCAAGATAATACTGAGAACAACACAGGAGTTCCAGAAATTCAAGGAAAAGCCTGAACAAATAGAAACGTCTTAAGATGTTTCTTAAAGGACTCAGTAGACTCCATCAAGCGCAAAGAGAGAGGAAGATCGTTCCAAAGCTTAGGAGCAACAGCCTGAAAAGATTTCTCTCCTCTGGTCCTGAGCCGTGTGCGTGGAACATAAGTAGATTTTGATCCACAGACCTTAGAGCCCGAGCTGGGGTGTAAGGCTGGATCAGATCAGTGATGTAAGGAGGAGCCTGACCATGAATAGCTCTGAAAGTAAGAACCAGAATTTTAAAGTTGATCCTGAAAGAAACTGGAAGCCAGTGAAGAGTTTTAAGGACCGGAGAGATGTGAGTTCTTCTACTTGAGCGGGTCAGAATTCTCGCTGCAGAGTTCTGAATCAACTGCAGGCGAGACAGCTCCTTCTTGTTAAGACATGAAAACAAACTGTTGCAATAATCCAGACGAGAAGAAACAAACGCATGGATTACAAGCTCCAGATCATGTTCCGACAACATTTTCCTAAATTTAGAGATTTTTCTCAGTTGAAGGAAACAGTTTCTGGTCGGTCTTCTGCAATGTCGAACAAGAGACATGTCTTTATCAAATATAACACCCAGGTTTCTCTGGCTCAGTTTGACAGACTGACCTAAGTCACCCAAGTACTGACTCAACCCTGGAATCTTATCATCAGGAGCAATCACCAGTGTTTCAGTTTTGTCCACATTTAGCTGTAGAGTGTTTTCACTCAGCCATTGTTTGATTTCTAGCAAACAATTGACTAAGCTGTTCAGCCTCTGGGGCTCATTTGGATCAAAAGAGCAGTAGAGCTGGATGTCATCAGCAAAAATGTGATAAGAAACATCTGGAAATCTCTGAATGATTTTACCGAGGGGAATCAAGTACAGCAAAAACAATAAAGGACCCAGAACAGAACCTTGAGGGACTCCACACAACAGATCTGCCGATTCAGACCTCATTTGATTGGCAGATACACTAAAACTGCGCCCAGAAAGGTAAGATGAGAACCATTCTAACACAGACCCAGACAGTCCCACTTCATCCCTCAGTCTTCTCAGCAGGATCTGGTGATCAACTGTGTCAAAGGCTGAGGACAGATCCAAGAGAAACAGAACAGTGAATTTACCAGAGTCAGCCGACATCATGATGTCACTGGACACTTTCAATAAAGCTGTCTCCGTAGAGTGATGTTTACGGAAGCCAGACTGAAACTTCTCATGGATGTCGCTCTGATCCAGGAACAAAGACAGCTGCTCAGACACCACCTTCTCCAAGATCTTGGACAAGAAAGGGGGCTTAGAAATAGGCCTGAAATTACTGAGGTCAGTTGGGTCTAAGCCTGGTTTTTTGAGCAGAGGCTCCACAATGGCATGTTTAAATGCATTGGGAAAAACCCCTGTGGAAAGGGAGAGGTTCACCATATTGGTAACCCAGGGGCCAATTACATCAAATACTTTGATAAAAAGCCTACACAGAAGGACGTCATCTGAGCAAGAGGAGGGTTTCATCTTGTTCACTAGTGCTGAAATATCACCCAAAGATACAGCAGTGAAGGAGGACCAAGAGGAGGAGAGGGGCTCAGAGACAGTAGGGGTTCCAAACAAAGGGGGAGAGATTTTCTCTTTGATCAATTTAATTTTGTCAATGAAAAATCTCAACAATGCATTGCTGTCAGCTTCACAGAAGACAGGCGTGATTTGAGGAGCAGGAGACACGAGAGAATTAATCGTGTCAAACAAAACTTTGGGGTTTTTCCTATTTGCTGCTACCAGTTTTCTGATGTAATCAGATCTAGCAGTTTCTACCATCTCATTGTAAGAAGTCATCAGATCCCTGAGGTGAAGTCTATGCACCTCAAGTTTAGTGGACTTCCAGAGACGCTCAGTCTTTCGACAAAGTCTCTTCAGACTCAGGAGATCTTCATTTGTCCAAGGGCACCGTTTTTTCTGAATTTTCAAGTTCGATTTAACAGGTGCCACTTGATCCAGTATTTCAACACAATGATCAGTGAAACAGTGAATCAAACTGTCCACGTCTGGGCAGTCATCAAAGGAAAGACGGTCAAACATAGCAGAAAAACTGTCTGCACCTTTTTAAGCATGTATTAATCCGCGAGAGCCTCTTGACTTCCGCGATGCGTGAACAATCAAACTTAAGAAAAAAAAAATGAAGCATTTTTTACCAATTTATGGTCGTCGTGTATGACCTCAAAGTGGTTCGAGGTTGTTAAGCACAATCGGGGGTAGAATCGCAGTGTTGACATTAAACATTTCAAGTGCGCTTCATAGTTTTAGAATTACGGTAGCCAAATGACAACAGCGACACGTCACGTCACGTTACCATGGCAACGACGAGTTAGGCGACGCGTCAAATGTAACCCAGGTCGTTTAAATCCGACGTCGGGGAGTGCTCTGTATATTACTTGGTGACCCAGGTAGGCTAAAACCGACGTTTTGTCCCCCCTGTAACGTCACCTTAGGGATGCCAGGGGGAAATTGCACGGCGTAGGACGGTATGATGCCTCGGGTGCGAGGACGTGTTGGTTTATAGGCTCTACAAGTCAGTTGTCAGTCAAACAGCTTCCAGTTTAAGTGGATTATTTTTAAACAGATTATGTAAAAGCTTGATGAGGCTTCTGTACAAACAAATCATCCAGCGATGCCCTCATTTCAGATGTTTCTCTGGTTAGTGTTCCTGTCAAAATTGAGTCCACCTGTCAAAAGTCTAATAGCTAGCTAACTGTTGCAAACTATGGAAGCACTGTGTGGTCATTTTGAAGATCTTTCACAGAGCTCTAGGACACATGTGGCCAGAGAAAAGGTCCAGGGATCTTCACTACAGCCAGAGGACAGTATCTAGAACATTTTCTCCTCAGGGAAGACAACAGAAACATAGACTCACTAATGAGAAGCAAACAGCTGTGAGGCAAAAGGAGAGAATAAAAGTGAGCAGCTCTGTGGTTCAGTATTCAGGTGCACCACTCAACTGCAGAAACCATGACTCCCAAGTCCTTCCTGATCACAGGTGAGTCCACTCTTCTACTCATCCTCCATCTTCTTATTCCTCCAGAATTCTTTCCAAAGTTTTGTTTTGTTTGTCAAATCCAATCTATGACTTGATAAACAGAAGTCCTTTTGTTTTTGTGGGTGTGGGTCTAGGTCTTAGCTTTATTGTTCTTTACATCTCTTTATGGAGCAAGACACCAGGAAAGCATATGTTTTCATTCAGATCCACATATTCTGTTCAAAAACAAATATTGCAAACACACTGCAGATTCTTTAAATAAAATGTGTGTTTCTCAGCTCTGGCAGTTGGATTCCTGCTCCTCCATGGAACGAGTAAGAAAATCCCTCATGTTTCAATGCATAAAAAGTTTCTTCTCAGTCCTGGTGAGAACCACTGATACCTGCTGCTGACATCAACCTCTGCTTGTGTGTTCAGGGGCTGCACCTGGGGTCAACAGGACACCTAAAGAGTGAGATTTACGTCTTGTTGTCATAGAACCAGATATAAGTGGCAGTTCTGGTCTGATATTGATCCAGTCCCTCTTGTCTTATCTTCTAGAATGACAGATGCAGAAATGGCCGAGCTGGACAAGAAGGTAAGCACCAGATCATTAAGCTGCAGAGATCTTGTGTATTGCGGCTCTCACCTTTATGGTTTTATCCCTGCAGTTAGAAGCAATGACTACAGAGGACATCGAGAAATATCTCAAGAAACAGAAGGCAGACAGTATCAAATGGTTAAACGAAAACCGGGAACCCCTGAAGCAGAAAGTTGATGAATTTGTAGACAAGGCACTTTTAGAGCTGGCCAAGGAGTAAGTGACACTTATCAGACTTCAGCTAAACTCTTTCATGTAAGACCTAAGCTTTTCATGTCCTGCTGAATCTGATTGTCTATTTCGTGTTTTAGACCCACTCCTAAGGAATTAGCTGCTCTGGAGAAGAAAGTGGGTTCCTCTCCTCTTAAGTGTCAAGTGTAAAGTCTTTTCATTAATAATCTGCTCACTTTCCTGCTTTTGTTTCTACAGCTGTCAGACTTCAGTGTTGAAGGGGTGAAGGTGCAGCAATCCAAGTCCAAGGTGGCCATGGAAAAGATTAAGACGTAAGGAGGTCACAGGCAGATCCAAGAGTCTCACTGGTGGCTCTATAATGACCACTAACAAGATTCCAATGTGCATGTGGTCCAAAACCATGTGGTTGAAAAATTAACATCTATGTTTGATTTATCATTGTTCTTTTTTTCAGTTTGATGGAGGAATTGGCCACCATTTTCCCCACTCCACCAGCACCTCAATAGAAAATGGTTTATATATGGCTACAAATTCTTCTGTTTGTCGTGAGCAGAAGTTCCTGGACTAGATTCCTTCTAAAAATCTTTTAGTGACGGTTTTCTATGAAGCTTCCCGTTCCAGATTTGACAGTTGCTATTATTTGCTGTGTTTAGCTGCTGAAATGTCTGTCTGCTGATCTGGCTTCTTCTGATAATTAAACACTTCAACCATCGACATGATCACGTCTTTGACTCTTTCATCAAACATACTCCAGAACACTCGATTTAATTTATGGACAAAGTAAGAAACCCTTATACTGAACTAGATTTTACATCTTATAAACATTTATTAGAGCTTAAGAGGAAGTTGGAGAGAGAGAATGGAGATCCATCATGACACTAGACATCTTCCATGCTAAAGGCTCAACTGCCATATAAAACAGAAAGTGGTACAAAGGATCACGCTGTCTACATTCTCTGGTTGTATGCATAGTTTTTGAGATATTACCGTTTGCGCATATGGCTCCTCATATATTAATCTCAAGCAATTATAACAATTCTCTACCAATGAATATTGTTCATGTTGAACTCTATGTCCATCTCCAACTGGGGTAAACAGAGATCTTTTTACAACTTTTAAATCACCAATAGTCATTTTCACAACACATTACCTGCACTGATGATGAATACTATGGGAGCATTATTCAAAATGATATCAAATTGTGCTTTATTACAGGTTTCATATCAAACAATTGTTCTCAGATCGTCACAAATGTCACGAGTAACCATCAGAGTCAATCTACACGACGTTGATGGTCACATCCTCAGCGAAGACTTGTGTGTAGTAGTTTCTGGTCCGAGTGACGTCATGCTGACTTGCTCCTGCTCCTAAAATGCTCGTAAGATCCTTCAAAGCCTCACCAGTCAAGCCCATGGTGCATCTTAAAAGAATAAGACAATAAGAATGAGCAGCTGTACTTGTACTAGTCCTGTTCTTCACTTGCTAAAAAAAACTCTTACCTACCTGCCATGCGAGACAACTCTTTCAGGGAATCACAACGACTCGACAGACTTCCACAGGTGGTTCATCTCTTTCTCAAGAATCTTTCACTTCCTGCCGTCTCCTTACTGCCATAACAATGTTGAATCCTCTTTGTCCGAAAGTCAACAGAACCTGGAAAACATTGTATTAATGAAGTCGTATGATTCCGATCATTTGAAGTGTAAAATCTATTGAAAAAGACTCTTCAGTCTGGTACCTACCACCTTGACCGGCACGACCAAGTGTTTCCAACAACAGAAGCCAGAAAACCTTGGCCAGAAGCGTCAGCATGTCAGTGCGTCCTGCCACAGAAATGTATTTATCATCATTACCAAACATGACTATTTTAATGACCAAAGTGTGTATGATATAACCATCTCACCTGCTTTTGACATGTGTTGACCCCTTCCACCTCCGATGGTTAGTCTAGCACCTGATATGCAGCAATCCATCTCACCTAGAAAATAACATAGAATTTCATTTTAGATTATTTCCATGATGGGATGTGCTGTAGGTTTACAAGTTTGTGTTCACTATGTTACCAAATATTACTCACTTACTTCACATTTGAAATCATTTGGCAGGAACCACAGAGAAAAAGGTTTCATGTCAAGCAGGTCTGGAGTTCTGGGCAGTTCTTGCAGGTCACTTCCATGCAAAAACAAAAACATACTAGTGCTCCCTTTTAAATATAATAAATCAATAAATACAGGCAAGTATACTTGATCATTCAGAGATAAGCTCTCCATGTTTCCTTCATCCATTGTTTCCATCTTGTTTACCACTTTATGCTGGAATTTAAAATACTTTATTATATTTTATATATATTAATTCATTTAAAGGAAACTACAACAGATCAGATCCCTCATCCAAAAGGGTTAAAATAAACGTATACTTATATAATTAAATACGATAAATATGTCATCTGTATTATTTTGCGGAAGTGATAAATGAAATCAATATCTTGAATATTAATAAAATAAATCGCCTACCATGACCTACCAATATAGCAAACTTTTTATTGGAATATAAATATATTTTCGTCATTTCAAAATAACAAAATACGTGTTTGAGTTACATTATAATTTAAAAAGCTAAGTTTTAGCAAACTAGCTCTCTTGTTAACGCACCACAGAAAGTTACATTACACACTGTCAGGGTGCAGAAACCCAGGCGCAGAGTTCAATTGTGGAAACTTGCTTTTATTCCGAAGGGGAAGGCAAAGACGTAATCCAACAGATCACTATTCGGCAACAAGAGACAGGCAAGAGGTACGAGTACTTAGCGTGTTCATACGAGTCTGATACGACGATGACATCAAGATGAGGATGTGACAGAAAGTGGGGGTTTAAATAGACAGGGGAGCAATCAGCAACAGCTGGGGGCGGGACTAACAGGACACAGCTGGGAACAATTACAACTCAGACAGGGGGGAAGTAAGACTAGCACAGACACAGAAGGGAGCTGATTTCACAATAAAACCGGAAACACAAGGAGGAACATGTAGACTCATGACAGTACCCCCCTCTCAATGGGCCGCCCAAAGAGAGGGGGACACGGGGGGACAAGACAATAACAAGACAGACAAGAAAACAAAAGAAAACAAAAAACAAGAGAGAGTGTCGGAGCTAGCTCCCTTTACTCTTATCTTTGACCCTGGACTTATACTGCTCAATAAGTCCAGGGTCAAGGATGTCCCGACCTGGACCCCACGACCTCTCCTCCGGTCCATAACCCTCCCAGTCTACCAGGAATTGAAATCCTCGGCCCACGCGTCTGGAGTCAATTATCTTTTTCACGGTGTACACAGTCTCACCCTCAATAACACGGGGAGGAGGGGGAGGCTTGGAAGCCGGAACCAGAGGGGAGGTCTTAGCTGGTCTTAACTTGGACACATGAAACATAGGGTGGATCCGCATGGTCTTAGGTAGACGTAAGCGTACAGACACAGGGTTAACTGTCATGTTTTGACCACGTGATGCCTTTGTTTTGATTTTGTTCTGTGACAGGCGCAGGCAGGTGCGCATGATCTGCGGCTGATTGGTGGGCGGTTTCTTCCCGGTCTTAAGGAGCAGCTCGTCCCAGAAGAATCCGCCAGAGTTTTTCGTCTCCTGATCGAGGTTTGGCTTCCCCGTATGTCTCTGGACATTTATCCCGTGTTTTTGGACCTGTTCCTGTTTCCGACGTTGCCCGTACCTCTCGTTCTAACGTGAGTCTTTTTGTTCCTCCTGATTTAGTTATCGGCCAGCTGCGCCCCTGCCTGCGTCCTGGATTTTTGCCTGTGATCCTGATCCCCCTTTTTTGTGGATTCACCTTTGTTTATTGACACCCGTTCTGGGTTACGTTTTGGATTTTTACCTCTTTTATTAAACCCTGTTGGATTACCTCTTGGAACTTTGTTTTACTTCCGCACCTGGGTCTCAAGACTTTTTTGAACTGTAACATTAACAACCTTAACAATAGAAAAAGGACCAATGTAGCGGGGCGACAGTTTACGACACGGGTGATCGAGCTTAATGTCTTTAGTGCACAACCACACACGGTCTCCCTCTTTGTAGGGAGGAGTCTCTGAGCGCCGGCGGTCGGCTGCAGTCTTATAAGCCGAGGTAGCGTTCAGGAGCTTCAGGCGTGCTTTGGCCCAGGTGTCCCGACAACGCTGAACCAGTGCCGCTGCCGATGGCACCTGGACTTCCCCTTCCAGGTCCGGGAAGAGTGGGGGCTGATAGCCGTAGGCTCACTCGAACGGGCTAAGTCCGGTTGAAGAGCAGGTCAGCGAGTTGTGGGCGTACTCCACCCAGGGCAGGTGCTTGGCCCAGGTGGAGGGGGAACGGGAAACCAGGCAGCGCAGGGAGGTCTCTAGGTCCTGGTTTACCCGTTCGGTCTATCCATTGCTCTGGGGGTGGTACCCCGAGGACAGGCTGGGGCGAGCACCGATGAGGCGACAGAACTCTGCCCAGAACCGGGAAGAAAACTGGGGGCCCCGATCCGAGACAATGTCCCTTGGTAGGCCATCGGGCGGAAAACGTGGTTCAGGACCGCATCCGCAGTCTCTCTGGCGTAGGGAAGCTTGGGTAGGGGCACGAAGTGAGCCATCTTTGAAAAGCGGTCAACGATGGTGAGGACAGTAGTCATGCCCTCGGACAGCGGGAACCCGGTGACGAAGTCCATCGAGATGTGGGACCATGGTCGGTCGGGCACCGGCAGGGGCTGGAGCTTTCCCGTTGGTTGAGCAGTCGATGGCTTGTTGGCCGCACAGATGGGACACGCCGCCACATACTCGCACACGTCCCGCTGTAGACCAGGCCACCAGAACCGCCGCCGGATGAGCGTCAGGGTGCGTTGCTGCCCCGGGTGACAGGACCACCTGGCTGAATGGCACCAATGCAGTACCTGCTTACGGAGAGTTTCACGCACAAACAGGCGGTTAGTGGGGCAGGAGGCTGGAGGAGGAGTCTGCCGCAAGGCCCTCCTGACCCTCTCCTCGACCTCCCAGACCAGGGACCCGACCACCAAGTCGGAAGGCAGCACAGTCTCAGGGGCTTGATCAGAGTTCAGCGAGTCGTACATCCGAGATAGGGCGTCTGCCTTGATTTTCTTGGTACCAGGCCGGAAGGTCACAACAAAATTAAACCTAGCAAAAAACAAGGACCAGCGGGACTGGCGAGGTCTCAGGCGTCGTGCAGTGCGTATATATTCCAGGTTCTTATGATCTGTCCATACCACAAAGGAGTTTTCCGCTCCCTCCAGCCAGTGACGCCACCACGTGCATATTGCAAACACACTGCAGATTATTTAAATAAAATGTGTGTGAGGACGTGTTGTTTAAGTGTAGACGACATTATCTTGTCCTGTGTGATGGATAAAGTCTCATTGGTGATTAGTTTAGAGTTAGTTCGCGTATTGAGCGATCGAGAGGCTCGCTGATAGTGGCTTTTTGGCAGACGTTGTCTTTTCAGCCGCTGCAAGTTCGACTGAGCTCCGAAAAATAGTTGAGTTGTTAGTGGGTGTGGTTTCACTTAGAGGTTGGACTTTTAAGACTTCCCTCTTTTCCTCACGGACCCTCCCATGGTGTTCGTGTCTTCTCTAAACGCACACACATTCTTTCGTCATCTAGAATTATATTCACTAGACTGTTTGTGTATGAAAGAAAATAATAATTATTCAATTTAATGTGTAATCTAATTGTTGACTTATTAAGTTTTCTCTTACATTTGTCCATTGTTGTCATTTCTATATATTTTTTTTTTCTATTATTTCTTGTTATCAGTAATATTGTTTTAATTTTTCCTTAATTTTCTTCCCTTTATCGTTTTTCTTTTAAGTATTTGGGTTTGGTATAATTATCTTTTCTCTTTATTAAGGAACATTCTTTGTTGACAATGGTTCTACGTCATTGGTGCTCCGCCCTCCAACGGCTTCGCTATGGGTTTACCCCGAGGCACCGCCTCGTCTCTGAGAAAGCTTAATGAACTCGCCACCCAGCAGGGGGCAGTACCCTCCTATAAAGGCGGGCAGCACCCGCCGCACTTTCTCCATTTTCAACTCAGCGAGAAAGCTCCTGGATACAGCATGGCGGACATGAGCATGAGCGTGGACGTAGATGTGTCTTTGTGTTTAACGTGTGACACACCCTTGGGAAGGGGGGCAACACACGCTCTCTGCTTCGTCTGTCTAGGCCCAGATCACGCGTTTGCGGATTGTGGGGCCTGCCGTATGCTTCCAGAGGAGGTCCGGAAGAGACGGGGAGCATACGAGGCCCGTCGGCGCACGCCGCGTCCTCCAGCCAGGTCGTGGGCCGACTACGACGAGGAGGACGACCGGCGGTGTTATGAGGCGGATGCGAGCACCCTGTTCGGTTCCGAGCCGGGGGACGTCGAAGCGGTCGGTGGAGCCGGGCCGGCTCCTCGCTACCCGCTTGACGCCCTGCCGCGCATATTCACCGCCGCGGCGGACCGCATGGAGGTCGAGCTCCCCCCCGTGCCTCCACTCGCGCCACCACCGTTTACATGCGGAGTGAAGGTGGGGCGGAACGAAGCGCGCAGGCCTGCTGTTCCGGGGGTTATTTGTCCTAAGCTGGACGAAATCTGGGGCTACGCGCGGCGAGGGTCTGCCTCTCCCATGGCTTCAGGGCCTCCCGTAGGATCCTACGGACCCTATTGCCGTGTGGACGGGGTGGACTGGCGGCGCGGTGTCCCGGAGCCCTCGGATACGGTACGTGCCGCCCTCGACCCAGGGGCTCGACTGTGGCCAGGCCACCCTGTAGCTCTGCCTAGAGCTGAAGACAGGTTGACGGCAATGTTGTTCAACCGATCCTACAAGGGGGGGACGCAGGTGGTCTCCAGGTGAGGGCGAGGAACTTCCGTCCCGTCTGGTCGATCAACTGGAGAGGTGCATGGCGGTCGGATCTCACGAGTGACGAACAGGTCGGGACCGCCAGCGGGGCTGTAGAATGTACGGGACCGGGTGAGTGATGCGGTGCCGACGCGCGCGCGACCTAACTCACTTCAGCTCCGGGTTAATTCTCCAGCGCTTTCCTCCACATCGCGGGTTTTGTCAGCTCCGGTGACACTAATAAGTGCTCAGGGAGTTGGGAAGACTTCCGGGGGGGGAAGGGAACACACACAACACGCATCTGAGGTGTCTCACGCGCACTTGCGCGCTTCTCCCACAGAGCCGGCTTTTATGTATGAGAGGGGTTCTAGTGAATCCAACTCGAGTACATGCTCTGTGGATTCAAGAGATAGAGACGCGGCTTGTGTGATGCCCTTTCGTCTACGGCCCGTCCATGGGGGGCGGGCCGGAGGACTACCCAAGGTTCGCCAGGGCTGCGGTTCTGACAGAACATTATTCGGCTTGGAGTCGCCTGGTTTTACTTCTAGGACCCACTTGGCTGGGGGGAGTAATCAGGCGGGGCTATGCGCTACAGTTTGCCCGTCAACCCCCGCGTTTTTCAGGGATTCTCTGGACGCGTATGGTGGAGCAGGAGAAACTATCCTGTTTGAGAAACGAGGTGTCTACTCTGCTGCAGAGGGAGGTCGTAGAACTGGTCCCTGCAGCCGAGATGATGACAGGGTTTTACTCCCGGTACTTCCTCGTGGCGAAGAAGACCGGGGGTTGGAGGCCCATTTTGGACCTCAGCTATTTGAACAAGTTCATAGCTACCCGCCCGTTTCGCATGTTGACGGTCAAGAAACTGCTTTCAGGTGTATGTCCAGGAGATTGGATGACATCTATCGACCTGACCGACGCGTACTTTCACATACCGATAGTCAAGAGACATCGAAAGTACTTGCGTTTCGCCCTCGAGGGTCGGGTGTTTCAGTACACTCGACTTCCGTTCGGCTACTCTCTGGCACCCAGGACCTTCACCAAGTGTGTGGAAGCGGCAGTGGAGCCTTTGAGAGTGAGTGGGGTAAGGATCTTGACCTA
Source organism: Callionymus lyra (assembly GCF_982586985.1). Lineage (NCBI taxonomy): Eukaryota > Metazoa > Chordata > Actinopteri > Syngnathiformes > Callionymidae > Callionymus > Callionymus lyra. The sequence goes on from NC_141833.1 coordinate 1,893,232, forward strand.
TCTGGACGACTGGTTGATCCTTGCCAGGTCAGAGGCAGAAAGTTACGCTCACACACAGAAGGTGTTGAGCCATATTGCCACCCTGGGGTTCACAGTGAACCTCAGCAAGAGCGCTCTGACTCCAGTTCAACAGTTAGTTTACCTGGGGGTACTGTTGAACTCGGAGGAAGGATACGCGCGCCTCCCGGACGTGCGTATCCAGCCCATTCTCCGACTGACAACACAGTTGCTGGAAGCTCGGTGTCACGTGACAACAGCAGGCACTGTTATGTCCCTCCTGGGGCTCATGGCGGCAGCCCACACGGTTGTTCGGCTGGGCTTGCTGCACATGAGGGAGCTTCAGAGATGGTTTGGTCGTCTCAAGCTAGACCTCAAGCGGGAAAGAGGTCGGAAAGTGCGCCTTCCCGCTCGGGTTTTGCAGGACATCCAGTTCTGGAACTCTCACGCCAACCTCAGGCGGAGAGTTCCATTGGGTTGCGTCCTTCGTTACACTCAAGTGTTCACAGACGCTTCCCTGACAGGTTGGGGAGGCACCTCGGGTCAGGCCTATGCCAGTGGGGTCTGGAGCAGTCCGGTGCTCAGACACATAAACTGGCTAGAGCTGAAGGCGATTCACAATGTCCTGCTTCACCTCTCTCCCCAACTGTCACAGTCCAACGTCCTAGTATTTTCAGACAGCTCCACCGCCGTGGCGTACGTAAATCGCCAAGGTGGAGTCAGATCCCCAGCCCTTCTGTGTGTGGCAAGGAAGATTTGGCTGTGGGCGGACTGTCACCTGCTTTCGCTCAGAGCCCAGCACGTCCCGGGCGAGCTGAATGCAGTAGCGGACAGACTGTCGAGGGGGGCCGTCCAGGACGAATGGGGTCTGTCCGAGGCAGTGGCAAGCGAGATCTGGTCTCGATTCGGTCACCCGGTTGCAGACCTCTTCGCCAGCAAGGAGAACTTCAAATGCCCTCTTTGGTTCTCCCTCAGGGCTTCGGACCGCCCCCCACTAGGCGTGGACGCTTTAGCCCATTCGAGGTGGCCGGTCGGTCTGCTGTTCGCCTTCCCTCCTCCGCGGCTCCTTCTCCCCTTGATTCGGAGGACGAGGCGGGGGGGGCTGAGGTTAATTCTAGTGGCACCAGACTCCCCGGGGGCGCTCTGGTTCCCAGAGCTGGTGCGCATGGCGGTCGGGGCCCCGTGGGCCATCCCTTGGGGCCCCGCTGCCCTGTGTCAGGCGGGGGGGACACTGACAGCGCCCCCGGTGCTGGGCCGGCCTCTCAATGTGTGGCTCCTGCACGGGACGAGCTGATCGGGACCTTGGACCCGGACGTTCTCCACACGCTGGAGAACGCCCGGGCCCCATCAACACGTAGGCTTTATGCCTCAAAGTGGGGGATATTCTCCCGCTGGTGTTCAGACAGGTCCTTGGACCCCAGCTCTTGTTTGGTCTCCGCTATCCTGTCTTTCCTGCAACATTTGCTGGATAACGGGCGGACTGTGGCGACACTGAGAGTGTTCGCATCAGCCATAGCGACGAGGCATGTCGGTTTTGAGGGTGCTTCGGTTCGCGCCCACCCCTTGGTGGCGCGTTTCCTGCGGGGTGCCTGCAGACTTCGACCTCCTGCAAGGCCTTCCAGCCCTCAGTGGGATCTCCAGTTGGTACTGGACTCTCTCACAGGCCCGACCTTCGAGCCTCTTGACCAAGTCCCACTGGATATCTTGTCTTTCAAGGTATCGCTCCTTCTGGCACTAACAACCACGAAGAGAGCAAGTGAGCTTTGTGCCCTCTCCATTAGCCCTGAGTGTCTTTCCTTTGGCGTCGAGGAGTCTTCGGTGTCTTTGCGTCCTAACCCAGCGTTCCGCCCGAAGATTCTGAGTTCCTTGTTCCGGGCGACGACCTTCACGCTGCGGGCCTTTCACCCGCCGCCTCACTCGGACCCGGGTCAGGAGCGGCTCCACCTGTTGTGTCCAGTGAGGGCGTTGGCCTGTTACTTGCGGCGGGTGGCCGAGTTTAGGCGCTCTGATGCCCTTTTTGTCTGCCACGGTAGATGCCGGCGGGGAGAGGCGGTCTCCCCCCAGAGGTTCTCTCATTGGGTGAGATCGGCCATTATCCGGGCCTACCGAGCAGCGGGTGGATCCGCTCCTAGCGGTCTGAGGGCACATTCCACCCGTGGCGTGGCAGCCTCAGTGGCTCTTTTGCGGGGTGTGGCAGCAGAGGATATCTGCTCTGCTGCCTCTTGGGCGTCCACGTCTACCTTCGCTAAGGCCTATCTCCTCGACGTAACGGCGGGATCAGTAGCTCATACTGTCTTGAGCGCTGTTGTGCCCCCCTCAGGGCCCACGGCTCAAGTGGGTTTGGACCCTGGGCCGGCGGGGCCCTAGTGATGCTGCTCCAGGAGCGGCGTCCAGCTGGGGGTACATTTATCCCGTCAGGCTTCGCCTTTTGGGTAAACCCATAGCGAAGCCGTTGGAGGGCGGAGCACCAATGACGTAGAACCCCTGAGTTATCTATTATAACCTCAGGTTCTACGAGTTGGTGCGAAGCCCTCCAACCTCGTCGCCCAGCGGCCGCCCTTCTCGCTGAGTTTTCAGTTGGAGAAAGTGCGGCGGGTGCTGCCCGCCTTTATAGGAGGGTACTGCCCCCTGCTGGGTGGCGAGTTCATTAAGCTTTCTCAGAGACGAGGCGGTGCCTCGGGGTAAACCCATAGCGAAGCCGTTGGAGGGCTTCGCACCAACTCGTAGAACCTGAGGTTATAATAGATAACTCAGGGGTTATTTTACTATTATTCCTGTTTCCTAACTAAGGTATATATTTATATGTACAGTTAATTAGTGGTATAATTTGATAAGGAAGAAAAACAATAACAACTCACATTTCAATTTCCTCTTTCTTCTGCAGTGTTCAATAACAATAACACAATTAACATTGATTGTTGGCAAACTGCTGTATGTATTGATGATCTTGACCATCCTCTTTTCCTATTTCACATTATCAATTGACCAACTAACAATTGGTCACATTGCGTGTAACTTTTGTCTAGCTAATACTGCTTATCTGAAACAGTTTGTCATTGACTGCTTGCACGTGTGTATGTTTGTTGATATCTAGTTACTGTTTTTATCTCTTCTACTCTCAATTTCTGATCTTTGGTGTTGTATTTGCTGTGCTGCCCCATGCTGGTTTTCTCTTTGCTTACTTCTTAATTGACTTTTGTTCTGACGCAATTGGTTTATTTATTTAATTAATTGAATCAATTACATTTATCTAGTTAGATCAGTATTCAATGTTTATTTTGTTTTCTTAATTTTTCAATTATCACATTTAAATTACATTTTATTATTTCAACAATTAGTCATACATTTACTATTGTTTTATTATTACGTAGTAGTAAAATAGAGATTTGATTTTTATCTTTTTAATTATTGGAGGAATATTAAGTTATGTGTTCTATTTGGTCTTTAGACAGTCACTCGTATTCCTCTTTGTCAATTGTGCTTTTAATTGTATTGTTGTTGTTTTTATTAATCTTAATTTACTATTTTGTTTTATTGATCTCGGATTTTATGATGGATTTTAATTAGTTAATTAAAGTTGTGGTTCTTAATTTAGATTTTTAGATTCTTCTTCTTTTACATTTAATTTTATTATTTATTTTGGTAATTGGTTCTTTACCCATTATTTTTAGCATTATTATTAATATTATTAATATTATTATTAATTTGTTCTATTCATTTATTGACCTCCTCTTTTTGAGAGAAAAGTAACTTTTACTTCAGGTGACAAGTTAAAGCTCCTGACAGGGAAGAAAATAAGAATCTTTACTCTGTTTTTTACTTAATGGTAAATCTTATTAAAAGTTACTCACATCAAGGATTTCTAAGAATTCTCAATAAATAGAACAGTTACACAAAGTGCTCTCATTGAGCTCCAGAGACAGCTAACTAAGATTCAACTTAAAGACTTGAAAGAGCTTCTCTAAAAATAGTGAGATGATGATAGTTTTCAGGGTCCTATCATCACCACTGGTTTTAGTGCATGGGTGTGGCATGAGAAGAGGACGAGGGGATGGAAACAAAGAAATTTGGTCGACAATGGCGCAGCTTTTGGTCAAGGCTTTTAGTCAAGAAACTTTGGTCCAGTTCCCTATTGATGACAACTACAATTGAAGCAATTTTTCTGAGCTGTACAAACAAGAACTCAACCTCGCCCAACTCTCCACCAAGTATGAACTTCTGCTCCAGAGAGGGAGGCAGCTGTGCTGGTTCAACGTGATTGAACATCTGATTTCTCTTTCTAGGATCCACCTTTGGTTCCCCCACACTGCACTATGAACTATGTCTGGGATAATGATGAACCTGTTTATGTTTTTGTGGGTCCTGATGGTGTGGCTGCTGAAGTTAAACTAACTACTGAACAAGGTGTTATCTATGCTCTCTCTGACACTTCTGTCCCTCCCTCGTGTTGCTCTTGCTGTGGAAGCTAGGGCCCTGAGACACATGATTAAGAAATGCAAAGTTTTTTGCGATTTGATGAAAAAGCAGACAAATCTAGCCTGTTAGAGACATGATATCTTTCTGAGTCTAAGATGTAACAGTAAACAGTTAATCCCAGAATAACATACTCTGGAGATCGAAGACGAAGGAGATCATAGTGGACATGAGGAAGAAGAGGAAGCCTCATCAGCAACTATATATCCGAGAGCTTGAAGTGGAGAGGGTGAGCAGCTTCAAATACCTGGGCGTCCACATCAGCGAGGATCTTACGTGGACATTTAATACCACACAGCTGGTCAAGAAGGCGCAACAGTGGCTGTATTTCCTGAGGAGGCTGAGAAAATTTGGGATGTCAACAAAGATCCTCAGGAACTTCTACAGCTGCATCGTTGAAAACATCTTGACCAGCTGCATCACTGTGTGGTATGGCAGCAGTACTGTGACAGACCGCAAACGCCTGCAGAGAGTGGTGAAGACAGCTGAGAGGATCACCGGAACTTCTCTGCCCTCCCTGCAGAGCACATACCATCGCAGGGTCCACAGTAGAGCTGCCTCCATCCTCAAGGATCCCACGCACTCCCAGCACGGACTGTTCACACTCCTGCCCTCAGGCCGTTTATTTTTTACTGTGCACTTTTGCTGGGGGTACAAAGAAATAATTTCATGTTACCTAGTACCTATGACAATAAACGCTTTGAATCTTGAATCGTGAATCTCTGATTGCTCCACTCAGAGCTATGATGAAAGCAGCTATAAGACACTAAACAAAAACTTTTGTGGACAACTGATGCAGAATTGTATTTTTAACTAATTAAAGTAACTCTGCCTAGAGCTGCTGACTTGTCACCTCCAGACTATACTATAGACTCTATAGTATAGAGACTAGACTATATAGACTATTCCAAAGCATTCCATCTTGATGTGAGTGAAATTGATGATATTTTTCTTTGGGAATCAGACTAAAATAATGAAAATGGTAAAAACAGAGACTGAAATACTGTAATAGGTAAGGTCAAAGAAAAGAGAATAGATTAAGAGATACATTGGAAGAAACACTCAGAAAAGAGTGAAAGAATAAAGAGGTCTGGATGACACCTGATCAAATTAACAATTACATTCATAAAACACATTTGAACACACACAACATCATCTACTGTTGAAAGAACACTCTCAGACATTCACAAAGATCTTACAAAAAAAACTTTTTAAACGTGTCACTGCCTCAACCATTTCCATGTGTGTGTGAGAGAGTGAAATAATTCCCCTGAATCCCCACCTGTGTTTCTCTCTTCTCCCTGAAGTCAAATCATACTGATATTTTGAACTCCCTTCTAACTTCAAGATTTATTCATATAAAACACATGGACAAAATAAACAGACCTACAAAGTTTGGAATACACAACTCATGACACACACACAACGTCCTCATCACCACCTGAATAGATTCATGACTGACCTTTTCATAACTTCTGATCATTCTCATCCTGTTAGAGGTGGTGTTGAGAAGCTCTCCAGAGAGAAATAAATAAGAAGCCACTGTCCACTGCAGACTTTTAAATATATCAAATGATCTCCTTGTTGGAACGTGAACAACAAACATAAGCCAACATGTGGAAAGCTAAAAACTTGACTAGCAGACTTTTAAATGTATATATGAACACATGTAGTTTTAGGGAAACTACTTTTTGGACATGTGGTGAAATAGTTAAGATGTGTAAATTACCAAACACAAGAAATTATGATTTGAGATAAATACAACTTTCTTCAAAATAATAAGACTTTACTTTGACGATAATAATAAGACAATTGAATGGGCTGGAAATTGTCTAAACATCGGGGAAGTTCCAAAGAACAGAAAATATCTTGTTATGATTAAAACATATTTTCAGAATTAATAGGGTTTTGTTTTGTTTTGTTTTGTTTTAAATAAATTAAAATAGAATACTTTTATCTACATCAGTGGCAGCCAATGATAAAATGCACAATACAAAAAGTAGGTGGTCCTTCTTGGTGCTTTTGTTTTATGAAAAGACGTAATCTCTCCATCCCCACACAAACTACCATCTCGCAGCAACTGCCAAAAGACTACCAAGAAAAGCTGGTCACTTTCCGCGCATACTGCAAAAAGAAGATCACTGAAAAGAAGATCTGGCCAGAGCACATCAAAAACATGGATGAGGTTCCACTCACTGATGCTTCCTCGCACAAGGATTCCTCGAGAGAAATCCTTCCAGGCTGTTGCTCCTTAACTTTGGAATGATCTTCCTCTCTCTCTGCACTTGATGGATCTACTGACTCCTTCAAGAAACATCTCAAGACATTTTTATTCGTGCAGGATTTTCCTTGATTTTCTGAGACTCCTGAGTTGTTCTCTGTGTTATCTTGACCTTTTAAGTATATATTGTATTGGGTATTGTTTTGATTGTATAAGCACTTTGTGACCCTGGTCTGGGAAAGCGCTCTATAAATACTAATTACTTACTTTCTTACTTTGATATTCCCGTAAACCGCACTGTGGAGAGAACGGGGACCAGTACGGTGTCTGTATGCACCACAGGCAGTGAGAAGTCATCCTTCAGTTCTCGCCAGTCAGGCTAATGGCCACAAACTCACCACCCATCGTTATTTTCAAGAGGAAGACCTTGCCAAAAGAAAACTTACAGCGGTCATCAAAGCTTACCCGAATGGATGGATGAGGAAAAGATGAGTGAGTGGCTGAGAGAAATTTACGGCAAGAGACCAATGTTTTTTTCCGCACAGCTCCCATGCGCGACAATATCACCGATGCTGTTGGAAAAGTGACAAAGTGAAGCAAACTTTCAAATAGTCACTTGATTAACTGATAATCTCTGAGATTTAATTCATATGAATTAGCAGAGCAATCAGTGGATGCTACATCTGTTACAGGAAAGGTCACATGGCTCGTGAATGTTACAAAAAACTGAAGAAAGCCGGGACGAGATGATGATGAGGAAGAAGCATGACTAGAGAAAGTAAATAGAGAAAAGACAAAAGAAAGTTCAGAAGAGACAGAAGAAATAAATTACTACGTTCCAGAAATTGAAAACAATAACTCAAACAAAGAAGATATTTATTTACTGTCAAATGAAACAGATTACAAACTTAAACAAGAAAATTGTTCTACTAATTAATGGTTGTCACATGCTATTTTTAGTAGATACTGGAGCAGAACGAACAGTTATAAGTGACATCAATTACATTACAGCAGGAAAAAAAAACATAAGAGTAATGTCAGCAAATGGAATTGTAAAAATCAGCCCAATCAGTGAAAGACTGACTGTTCAGTTAAAACAAGATAGTGATTTGATTACTGCAAAAGTCTGGTACAGAGTTGCAAACAGTTAATTCAGCAGTACAGCAGAGGGCGCCAAATGTATCAAATCACAAACGTTGCTCAAACTTGATAAAATCCAAAAAGGACAGTATTTTAAATTCAAATTTTGGTTTATGTAGATGACAGCTTATTGGTAAACGAAAATCAAGACATATGCAAGAAAGACATTCTCCAATACCTTTGCATAAAACAGGTAACAAAGTGAGTAAAACAAGTTACAACTTTGGAAAAAAAAACAAGTCAAATTTCCCGTCCGGGAGGTCGTCTCTTTCCGGCCAATTTGCCTCCTGTCTTTCCTTCCATTCCCATTCCGTCCTTGATACAGGAGGGTTAAAGAATGTCTAGTATAACTGAAGCACATACAGTTTATTTGCAAAGAACACAGTATATCAGGTTAAAAAAAAAAAAGCATAGACACACAGGTACATTTTCAGCCAGGAGGATGAGGATGACACGTTAATGTCTCGCAAATATATTTATTTTTTCATAGTTCCACAAAACTTGCAAAAAGCACTGCCAGCATGTGTTGGCGATAGTGTTCAAACAGCTGGTTGCAATCAGTGTTAAAAAAGTAGTAGAAGAGTAATTTTAAGTGCGTAGTGGCAATGTTTGATTTGAGACAATACTATCTGTCGAAAATTTGCGCACTGGCCAATATACGTAGACTATCTTAATGGGTACTATAAACCAGTGCAGTCGTAGAAGTATGCGATTTGGGACACAGCCCAACATAAAGCATACCACCATTTTCTTCTGCTCACCAAGGTTTTGGTTTGTGGGGGCAGCAGCTTTCCTCACCCAAGCTACATCATCTAGCCGTTCCCAGGAGACCACAATGTGTTCCCAGACAGTATCCTGGATCTACAGATGGCTGCATCCTATTGTGTTTCTGGTCATTGAGAAGTGGTCTGGGTGGATGTCTCGTGCCATGATGGATCTTTATTCTCACTCACTAGCTCCCTCTAAAGGTCTAATAAATGTTTATAAGGTCCAACATGATGGTCAACTACTTCAGTATGAGGGTTTCTTTCTTTGTCCAAAGAATAAATCAAGTGTTTTGGAGAGTGTTTGATGAAAGAATCAAAGACGTGACCATGTTGATGATTGAAGTGTTTAATGATCAGAAGAAGTCAGAGCAGCTAACAGAGACATTTCAGCAGCTAAACACAGGACATAATATCAAGTGTCACATCTGGAATGGAAAGCTTTATAGAAAACCGTCAACAAAAGATTTTAGAAGGAATCTAGTCCAAGAACTTCTGCTAATGAAAAACAGAAGAATTTGGAGCTACATATAAACCATTTTCTACTGAGGTGCTGTTTTTTTGGGGAACATGGCTTTCAATTCCGCCATCAAACTGTAAAAAAAACACACAATGATAAAATCAAACATAGAAGTTTCATTTTTAACCAGATGCAATCAGTGAGAATCTTGGACCTGTCTGTGAACTCCTTACCTCTTAACTTTTTCTACGACATCCTTCATCTTAACAATCTCCTTCTTTGCGTCTTCAACACTGAAGTCTGACAGCTGTAGAAACAAAGCAGCAAAGTAAGTGGAATGTTAATAAAGAGACTTCAGCTTTTTCACTTAAGAGGTGAGGAACTCACTTTCTTCTCCAGAGCAGCTAATTCCTCAGGAGTGGCTCTAAAGCACGGAAGATATAATAAGGTTCAACAGGACATTACATTTTTATGTGTTAAATAAAAGACTTTAGCTGAAGTCTGAGTGTAACTCACTCCTTGGAATTGGCTGCAATTGCCTTGTCTACAAATTCATCAATTTTCTTCTTCAGGGGTTCCCTGTTATCCTCCAACATTTTCCTAGTGTCTGCCTTCTGTTTCTGGAGATATTTCTGGACGTCCTCTACACTCACTGCTTCCAACTACAGGTCAAAAAACTGAAGGTGAGAGCAGCAATACACAAATTTCTTTGTAGCTTAATGATCTGGTGCTTACCTTCGTGTCCAGCTCAGCCAATTCTGCATCTGTCATTCTAGAACATAAGATAAGAGGGACTGGATCAATACCAGACCACAACAGCCACTTACACCTGGTTCTAAGTGAACAGGACTTTTAACTCACAATTTAGGTGTCATTTTGAACTGAGGTCGGGCACCTAGACACACAAGCAGAGGTTGATGTCAGCACCAGGTATCAGTCGTTCTCACCAGGATTGTGAGAAAAACATTTTTATGAATTGAAACATGAAGAAATTTCTTACCCGTTCCATGGAGGAGCAGGAATCCAACTGCCAGAGCTGAGAAACATATTTAATTTCAACAGATTACAATTTGCCAGCAAAATTTGATTTTGGAAATAAAAACACATCGATCTGAGTGATAGTGTCGGCTCTCTTGCAAAATATGCCATGCCATGTAAGAAGACCTGACTTTTTCCATTCCTCAAGTCAAAGACTACATTTTAAAAACAAAATAAATATTTGAGAAGTACATAACTTCAAATGCTCCGAACTCCTCAAATGGTTCCAGCTTATTGAGGAAGGAAAAGAAGCATGGTGGACTGACCTGTGATCAGGAGGGACTTAGGAGTCATGGTCGCTGTTGTGGAGTGTTGCACCTGAATACTGAGCTACACAGAGCTGCTCACTTTTATTCTCACTCTCTGCCTCAGATCTGTTTGCTTCTCATTAGTGAATCTATGTTTGTTGACTACCCTGAGGAGAACTTTAACTTTGAGTCTTTCCTTTGTCTGCAGTGCAGATTCCTTATTTTCTCTTACCAAATGTTCTAGAGTATCTTTAAAGATATAAATATCACACACAGTGCTTCCATAGTCAACAGTTCTTGGACTTCTGAAAAAATCTGGACAGTAACACTAATGAGAGCAATAGTTTTCACGGGGGGTTTTGTTTGCACAGAAGCCTCACCTAGCTTATACATATTCTGATTTAAAATAATCAATTTAAGCTTGAAGCTGTTTTGACTCACAACTGACCTGTATGTTTATGGTAATGTTTCTCTAATTACCACAAATTGTCCATTTTTGCTTGTTAATAACACCTCCCTTGGACTTCAGTCTGATAATTCAACCTCATTACTTTGGGAACTATTCATTTCCATATTGAAACCCAACTAAACATCAATTTCTTTAAAACTATATTTAGATAATGTTAAAACTGCGATCAAGTCACATGTAGAATGTAAACATAGTTATTGACTGTACATATTAATAAAAGCAGTACAATCGCCCTAGGCTATAAATACAAATTTTGTCCACCCTGCAGTATAGATTAGCTTTCTACTTTAATACTATTAGATATACACGTAATACATATTAAGCTATCGTAGTTAGGTATCTGTTTTATTGAAAAACACATTTTAACGCAAAATTATTTTAAAAAAAAAGACATGCAAAACTGTTAACGGACATTGAAACATAATACAATAGCCTAAAATGCTTGAGGGCTACCATGAGCAACAACAAGCAGTCACTGCAGCCCTGAGCCCTTCTTGCAAGATATATATATGGGTCATTTTGTGTTTGACCAAGTGCCTGGAAACACCGTGTCATATTGTGAGGCATCATCCGGTGATCATTAACACGGGGCAATCAGAGCCAGCCGCAACTGACACAAACTGCAGTGCTTTACTCAGCTCTATTCCTTCTCATTTCAAAAGAAAAACTTTTATTTTCATATTTGTATTGTGTTGATTTAGTGACTAAGAAAACATTAATTTTAAGAAACATTAATTTTATTTTGTGCACATATTTTTGTTACTGCAACCTTCCTGTAAAAAGAAAATGCCTCTTTTTCAACTTCAGCACTTTATTTTTTTTCTAACTTGTTTTATAGCTATTAGAGTAGCAATTGAGAACAATACATTGTTTTTTTGCGAAGGCACCTTCCTCAAACTTAGAAAGTAGCATGTTACATGAGTAAATGGTTAAAACTTAATGTGAAAAGACACTTTAATGTCTTCATTATAAATCTGTAATCTGTCTTGAAAGGCAGATGGAGGAAGTCCATGTTCAGAAATAATTTTAAATAAAATAGTTTCGTCGGGAAAATGAGGAAGGGGATTTTGAATTTAATTGTAGCCCCAATGGTGACAATGGACAATGTGAAACTAAATAAGTAAGTAAGTAATGGTTATTTGTAAATACACAGTTAAAGTGCATGTTTTAAAAGGCCAAGACACATAAAGAGAGGTCCCAGAAAAAACAGGGAAAAGCCTGCACAACTAAAAAGGTCTTAAGGAATATGGAATACTGCTGGCCCCCCAAACTTCCCTCATGGGGGAGGTGGGCTGCGGCTGTTGGGGACGGTCTACAGTTCAAAGACTGGGGGCCGTTCCCGGACGGCTGCAGCCCCATTGCCCCCGCCCTGCCCGCACAACCGTGGCCCCCCTGTGACCCGGGGGACCTGGGCCGGTGCCTGGCCATTGCTCCCCCGGGCTCATGCGGTGGCACTCGACCCGGCTACTGGTATTGGGGGGGGTTCCGCCGCCGCTGCTGTGGTAGATCCCTATCTCCTTGACTCGGTCCCCTGCTATGGACTTGGTGGCAGCCTGACGGTCTGGGGGTCCTCCGTCGCCCGGCCTGGCCCCGGGGCCCTATCCCCTGACTGGTTCTTCTGGCTGCCCCGGTGCCTGCGCCTGGTGCCTCCCCCTCTCTGCTTCCTCGGTCGTCCTCGCCTGTGCTCTCTCTCTCACGCCCCCGGTGGTAGTCCGCCTTCTCGCTGGTGTTTGGGGTCGGCTCTGGTGGTTATCTCGCCTGCCGGGTCCTGGTCTCCCGCGGGTTCCTGCCGCGGCTTGGGCCCCTGTGTCTGGATCTGCTGTGCTAGGTATGTGCCCTCTGGCCTGGCTATTTCCCCCCCCCCCCCCTCTCCCCTCTATATATCTTCACCCGTCACCGGAGTCTGTATACCTGTGTATTGTTGTAGGAAGTTTTTCCTCGCCATTGCTCACTGTACAGCTCACTGTACAGTGTTTTGTTTCTTGCTCTTTGTTGAATTGCTGGGATCTATTTTTCCTTAATCAACTGTAGTCTTATTTCAACTGTATAGTGTCTTGAGATAACTTTGTTATGATAAGACACTTTAAATAAAAATTGAATTGAAAATTGAATTAAGATGCCATTGTGGAGCCTTTGCTAAAACAGCCAGGCTTAGACCTGACTGACCTCAGTAATTTCAGGCCTACTTCTAAGCTCCCATTCTTCTGTAAACATCTCTATACGGAGACAGCCTTACTGAAAGTGTCCAGTGACATCATGATGTCGGCTGGTTCCTGTCAATACACTATTCTGGTTCTCTTGGATCTGTCCTCAGCCTTTGACACAGTTGATCACCAGATCATGCTGAGAAGACTGAGAGAAGTGGGACTGTCTGGGTCTGTGTTGTAGAGGTTCTCGTCATACCTTTCTGGGCGCAGTTTCAGTGTATCTGCCAATCAAATGAGGTCTGAATTTATTTAATTAATAAATTTGTATATGATCTATTGTGTGGAGTCCCTCAAGGTTCTGTTCTGGGTCCTATTGTTTTTGCTGTACTTGATTCCCCTGGGTAAAATCATTCAGAGATTTCCTGTTGTTTCTTACCAAATTTTTTGCTGATGACATCCAGCTCTACTGCTCATTTGATTTAACTGAGCCCCAGAGGCTGAACAGCATAATCAATTGTTTGCTAGAAATCAAACAATGGCTGAGTGAAAACACTTTGCAGTAAAACGATCAAAACACAGCGACACGTCTGTCGCTCCAACACGACATCACTTCCGTCCCGGGTCTTATACTTCGCGTCATGGAGAAAGATGAACAATCCAGAGTGTGTAACAGGTCGTTTATTCGCAGCTTTAAGTCAAAGAAAATACAAGCTTTCATTTACGATCAACCAGACCCACGATCTCCCAGCAACTGTACAGATCAATAGCCCTCGGCAGACTAGTCCCGAGCTGTCAAAACATCGCTATATTTAAGGCAAATTTTCCATCCGGGAGGTCATCTCTTTCCGGCCAAATAGTTCTTTCAAGTTCCCTGTGTCACGATCACCCGCAGAGAGACACCCTAATTTGTTTTCTTGTAATCTAATCATTCAAATGTTCTCGGGCGGGGGTTATCTTCTCTTCCGTCTTTTAGCCCCCCTTTCCCGTGTATGTCTTGCTTCGTTCTTTGATCTAAAATTTAAGGTGTGATTTGCAGATAAACAGATGTTTTAAACTACCGGTTTCGCATCTCTAATTCTGATCCAAGCTTGCCTCGAACCAGTGTGTATCAGTCTGAGTGGAATGTTGATTGTGAATGTGTAGTCAAACGTTCCCGCTCTTAGATCAAGCGAGTAATTTATACTTTATATTTTGATTAGCTTTTAGCATTAATTTAAGTATGGCGCATACGCATATAATAATTTTAATCTAACAGCAGCTAAATGTGGACAAAACTGAAACTCTGGTTATTGCTCCTGATGATAAGGTGCCAGGGTTAAGTCAATACTTGGGTGACTTAGGTCAGTCTGTCAAACTGAGCCTGACAAACCTGGGTCTTGTATTTTAAAAAGACATGTCTCTAGTTCAACACTGTAGAAAACTGAACTGAAAACTGTTTCCTTCAACTGAGAAAAATCTCTAAACTTAGGAAAATGTTGTTGAGCTTGTAATACATGTGTTTACAATGTTCCCCCTAAGCTGCGTGCCTGCGCAATCGCGCGCCACTCGAACATACTCAGCGCACAAGAAGATCTCTGCAGCGCACGTCAGTGAGTGACAGGTGTCCAGCCAATGATACGATACGGTTGACTTACGCTACGCAGCCAATCATAGCACACAGCGCTTGTGTATGTGCCCTTGTAGGTACAAATTTTGTCCCTCGTACAAATTCTGTCCCCCACTTCCTACGTGATGACGTCACACGCGGCATATGTGAACGTCTCTTTAAAATATTTTTTATGGGTTAAAGAAACGTCAACAGAACGTTTACATGATACTTTTTACCACACATAAAACATTTATATTGACAGAAAGACGATATTGGTCAACCTAATCACTTTCCGTTCTTTCATTTCCTGGTCTGACGATACATGTGACTTTGACACCAACGGAAGTGCCCGCGCTACATGTGACGAAGCCGCTGATTGGCTGAAGCTGTTTTACTAATAATAAAGCACAACTGTACAATGAAATAAAAAACATGCGAGTTCCGAAATAATTCGCTTTTCAAATAAAAAAAATGTTAGAATATTCCCCTTTCAATAACTTGTCTGTAGTTCAGATCATAAACACCTCAGTAATTATTTTGGTTTCATTTCGTTTTTTTTTTTAATCTATTAAATCAATTATTAAATGTACATATGCCCACTTTATTGAACGAGTCATTTCATTTTTATTTGTTCCATTTGTATAATGTATGCACTACAAAAAAAATGTTTTTTTAACACTACTGGAAATATACATTTTCTAATTTTCATACTATTGAGATTTGTTGTCATATTATTGAAAAAGGGTTGTAATATATTAGGGTTTATGGTCTTAATTGCAACATTAAAGTGGCCAATCAGCGACATTCTCACATCTACTTCCCGCTTGATTACTTTTAAGTGATCAAGTACCGAACGAAAAATGGAAAACTTTCACGATGAAGTTCGCCATTTCTTGCTCAATAACGACTACAATAACCTTACTCTTGACTGTGATAATCCTAAGAACAGAAGGAGGATAATTAAGAGAGCAGCAAATAACTACACCATCAAAGGTAAGCACTAATTATATGTATCTTAAAGAAGAGAATAAATGCACATTTAGTGAACATCTTAGTTAACCACCCTTAAAAGGTTTATCTGATTGCTTTTTATTGTATATGAATGAGAAAATGATTTTAATATATGTTTAATTTTTGTTCTCTAATAAACAAATATAAATGTAGTGAAAATCTTTCTAATTCACCCAAAACGTTTTATCTGATTGCTTTTTTATTGTATATGAATGAGAAAATGATTTTAATATGTTTAATTTTTGTTTTCTAATAAACAAATATACATGTAGTGAGAATCTTTCTAATTCATCCAAAAAGTTTTATCTGATTGTTTTTTTATTGTATATGTATGAGAAAATGGTGACATTTGTTAATATTCACCTTCTCATTCAACTCATTTACTATCTATTTTTATCTAAAAGATGGCCAGTTGTATTTCTGCTACAAAGATGTTCTACGCCTGGTATTGTTCACACGGGACCAGGTGTGTGAAGTCTTGAAGATGTGCCATGACGACCTTGGTACCGGGGTTCACCCAGGTAAATATTTTGTTCTTATTCTTTT
The DNA here is from genome assembly GCF_982586985.1 of Callionymus lyra. NCBI lineage: Eukaryota > Metazoa > Chordata > Actinopteri > Syngnathiformes > Callionymidae > Callionymus > Callionymus lyra. The sequence continues at coordinate 1,909,334 of NC_141833.1, forward strand.
GTATGTCCAATATTCTTTAACCTAATTGTTTTTCTTACTCCACTCCTTCTGTATTTCTCCAACATGCCTAATTCTTATACCAATGACACACCCAATGATCTGATCATGCAGGTAAACGCCGAACTTATGAAAAGGTTACGGCATCATACCACTGGACTAATCTTCAAAAATATGTGGACAAATGGGTGAGATTTTTTGAGAATTGGTGACATTTTAGACAACATAAGATAGGTCTGTAACATATTTTTCCAAAGGTCGATGAGTGTCCCCGCTGCCAGCATCATGAGGTTTTGAAGACTGTTGCTACAGTACTTCATCCCATTGAAGTAAAGGAGGCATGGACTGTTCTTGGGATAGACTTGATTTGTCCCCTCCCAACCACCGCAAAGGGAAAATGGTAAACCGATACTTACAAATAAGAGTAATTGCCATACGACCTTCAGCATGTCTTACTAAAAATGTTTGATTTATCTTGTAGGTTCATATTGACAGCCACAGATGTATTCACCAAGTGGGTGGTGGCTAAAACACGTTATACTAAAAGTGCCCATGAAGTGTCCAAGAAGATTGTAAACGTTCTTCTGGAATTTGGACTTGTTGAAAAGATTATTACCGACCAAGGCAGAGCATTTGTTAATGAAGTACGTGATATATATATATATATGGCAATTAATGTGAGTAATGGATCATCCATACAATGTTTCTATGTTGATCTGTGTTCAGCTCAACAGCAGTGTTTTTGAAGCTCTTGGCGTGAAGCACTGCATCACCTCTGCCTATCATCCACAAGCTAATGGTCAGGATGAGAGGACAAACAAAAACATAAAAACAGCGCTGGCCAAATACTGTGGAGATAAACAGAATGACTGGGATGTTCATCTCCGGGGAGTTTTTGCAAGCATTAACACATCCAAACAGGTAACATGCCACAAAGTACTCTGGTGGACAAATCACCTTGTCAATCAAGTACACACCATTTTACGCTCTGTTTGGAAGACACCCCCGTACTTCAGGTGTAATTAATGCTATGCCAAGTGAGGAAACTACATCCGTGTCTGTTGAAATCTCAGAAGAACACCTGGAGGCAAAGGCTGCAACAGTTGTAGATTTACATGCCAAGGTTAATGTAATGATCATCTGAAAACTTCATGTATTGTAGCAAAGAATGCCAAGTATCCAATAACATTTGGTTTTGTATGTTTTTTTAGATCTACAAAAACATCAAGACAGCCCAAGAGAGCCAAAAGAAGGCATATGAGGCTTGGAAAGGAAGAAACGTGAAGTCTTTCCAATTCGATGTCGGCGATGAGGTCCTTAAGGCAAACAAGAGGAAGGAAGGCCGCAAAGGAGGGCGTTTGGAGTGCAACTGGTCTATGTTATTGCCTCCATTTCAGGGAAAGGTGTGGCAATGCTGGCGAACACTGCAGGATCTCTCCTGAAACAGAGTGTTAACATTTCCCAGCTCAAACCCTTCATCTGACCAGAATTAAGAGGTAGAAGTAATTTCTTTATTACAAGAGTAGTAACAGTCTGAATTAAATGTACATATTGACCTGAGGCTTTTTGTCCGCAGCATCCATTAACAACAGAGGGAACAGCATACAAGGTACATTTATAAAAGCAAGGAGTTTACTTTTAATAGAATGGAATTTCATGCATACTGAAGCATTTAGCTAATATGTAGCAAGTAATACGAATAGCAAGTTAACAATGGTTACAATAAGATTAACTAATACATTTTTATGTATTGGTTAGGTGAGATGGTGTATGTAAAGAATATGGAATAACAAATATTAGCTATATTTTGATTTGTTCATAAGTATCCACATCGGAGCATTCACCATCACCAGGTTCAATGCATGGCCATGATTACTGGTCAGGTGTTAGATATTTAAGAGAGATGCACCCTGACCAAGTCCTACTGGTATGTATGAAAATGTAACATTTGCAATATATCTATATTGTGATGTATGTGTGATTTTTTTCCCTAAACTATTATTTCTAGCTTGACTACGTGCTGGATGAGCTCAGACCACCCGTGGAGATCATTGTAAAGGACCAATATGTGTGCCTTACCATGTTTAAGTTTGGAAGCCAATGTAGGTGAACTTTAAAATTGTATTGCATTCTTGACAAATGCATCACTTGGTTTTTCTTTACCCTGTGACAGATTGGAAATGCATGCTTTAAGCTTGTTGAGGAAGCTGCTCGACGTCATGTAGGTTTTTCCACTCTCATTGAAAAAGACATAGGCCACTTAATACTTTTCTCCTTTGTGTTTTCTTATTTTAATTTTTTAAGCAGCATAAATACTGAATGTGTGTTTAATCAACAGGGGAAAAATATCCATGTTATGGATTTGTATGTGGTGCCAACAATGAAGATAGTAAAAAAGTGCATTTCCTGTAAGTTATCCACAGTCCTGTTTTTACCTGTGACATGATATATCTAATTCTGTTGTTTACAATTATAGGATGATCTGTCTTTAAAAGATATGATTGTCATTCCTGCCTGGAGCCGACAGACAGGGAGAGCAGATCACTATTTCCTCGCAGTGAGTCAATTTAAAAATGTATTAATTAATCTTATTGTAATCCTGCTATACTTATTACTTGCTAAATACTACCTAAATGTTTCAGAATGCATGAAATTCCATTTGTTTCTCACAATGATTTCAGGTCCTGAACCCAGCAAAGAAAGAGATTTTATTTCTTGACTCCATTAAACCTGATGGGTTTGGTGACAGTTCCTACCAGAGCATTATTAGGTTTCGTAAATTTACTGAAGCCCTGTTCAGTGGCTTGCTTTGCATGTAAATTTTAAAGAATTAAAATAATTCATAACTTTATAAATATAAAGTCATACATAGGATAAATACTGCCCTGTCCTTAATAGATGTCTCGTTTCAAAGGCTTTTGCCTCGTTTCAAAGGCTTTTGCCTCGTTTCAAAGGCTTACATAAGTGGTTTGTTATATTTTTTGCATTCTATTAACTATTTTATAACTTTTATTTCTTGTAATAATTACAGTAACCTTGCTCAACACATTGCTCCTGGCCAGTGGACAACAAAGTTTAGACGAGACCTAGAGGTGCATTTCTTCACTAGTATTTTATTTTATAACCCCCAACAACAACACTCAACTTTTAATGTATTGTCTTACAGGGCTTTCCTCAACAAATGTCTGGGAATTCCTGTGGGATTTTCATGTTGATGGTAAACTAGTATCACTATTTTATTTTTTGGATTATCAGAAACTTGACCTATTATCTTCACAGTATGCACTCCATCTAACCACCGGATCTCCATTCTGGTTTAATGAGGTCAGCATCTTATGTATAGAATATGATATTAAAATAATTAGTACTGAACATGTAATGGGTATAACAAAAATGTTATATTAATAGGATGACATACCAAGTATCAGAAAGTGGTGGTGTATAACCCTGATGCAAAGATTTGAGACTGAAGGGTAAGACTGGATATCTTATTTTCCTAAGATTTCAATAAATGAAAGCCAGAGTTCTGCTTCAAGGGACACTGAAACCAATATACAGGGTCCCAAAGTCCCAAAAGAAGATGCACATGGTAAGCAAGATAATGGAAAAGTGACTGGCATTCAACTTTTGTTTTTCTGCACATTGATTCACTAAAACTTTTATCGTTTAAAGGTTCGGACTGAAAAGGCGTCTCATACTGGAGGTAATTGTATTTCATATTATGTTGCTCTGAAAAACAGGAATTGCAAAGAGAAAATCATAGCTGATGCTTCATGTCACTCATGTCAAAAACATATGTATTTGTTTCATGTAATTTTTAAAAATGATTTTCAATAACATTCAATCTCTGGATTGCATCTAACCATTATTTTGCAGTTGCCAAAGGAGATCCTCTCAGAAATCCTCCTTGAGGTTATCCTACTGGTGGGAGATGGTGCATACCTAACATTGAGCCTGGTGTGCACCACTTTCAGAGACACCGTTTCTGCAGATTTCTTTAGAATACGGGCACATTTTCACTGGCTTGATAGTAAGTACAACATGCATGTATTCACAAATGCTATCCAACTCCATTTTCTTACGAGTTTTCTTTTCTGAGGCATTAATACCTTGAGCAAAAACTCTGCATCCTTCAGAAAAGAGTTCTACAGGATGTACACAATCGACTCCTGCAGAGCGTGTGGCCTGGAATTCAAAAACAGTTTACAAGGTAAACATGTTCAATTATATGGCTTAGATTCACACACACATGTACATTGAGGTCATTCTTTGAACATAAAAATGGATAACCTTTATATTCATTTCCATAGGTTACACTGGGACCGGAAAAAGGGGAGATCTGCAGGCCTTTTACTCAGAAGGTTCCGAATACTGCAGTCATTTTTGCAGTCTAATGCCATAGGCAAAAGTAAGTTGTTTTTCGATTTTCATAGTGTAGAATAGTTGCACTCCCTACCATGTGTCTCTGCCTTCACAGTTCTTTGCCTATAGGCACACATCCAGTCTCCATTGTCCATTCTGGTATGGAGTTTTAGACACCGAGCTCTGTATATCCTTCTTTTCTGCAGCGAGAGCCAGTCAACAATGAGTCTGGCTCCGCTCGAGGTTTCTGCCTTCTAAAAGGAAGTTTTTCCTCGCCGTAGCTCACTGCACAGTGTTTCGCTTCTTGCTCTTTGTTGAATTGCTGGGATCTGTTTTTCCTTAATCAACTATAGTCTTACTTCAACTGTAAAGTGTCTTGAGATAATGTTGTAATGATAACCAAAGGTAAATTTGTTTGCAGAAGAAAGATTATGCAGCATTCTGAGAACATTAAGCACACATTGACGTAAAAATAAACGTGGTATTCAAGGTGCACACAAATCTCAGAGAGTATATGAGGTAGGTCTTGACCCTACGCCTCCCATATTTAAAAATACAACTGTGTTCCTGCTTGTTTCGGGTTATGGGTTATTCAAAAAACATTGGATTGGCTCACCCTAATACCCTTCAACATTTTATTATTTGAGACGAAACATAAACATAACATCCCATTTACTGATGATTTATTTTAAGACCACTCAGAGCCACTACAAAAAAAATATATACACAAACATGAATATTGTGGATATTTAAAAAAACTAATTTTTCCGCTCTACCTTAATCTTGAGATTTAGGATCGATGAGATTTATGGTTTGACATGAGGCCACATTATATCAAGAGGGAGTTCTCACACATCATCGCAGCTGTTGTTTAAATTCTTCCTCAGCTCATTAAGATTTACTATGCTGAAGGCAGGCTTCAAACTTAGCACCCAAATGCCCTTCTCCTTCCCTACCACTGGAGAGTTCAACCATGCTGCCCCCTCATCTATTCTACAGACATTAAGGCAGTATGTGACCTGCACAACCATGGACAAGAAAAACCTGGACCTTCTGAGGACATTCTACAGGAAGAGGCTGGACACTACTTTTCAGCTCCTGGGCTTCTCTGGACTCTGGACATATTTAACTTAGTCTTGCAAACATCATTTTTCTTCATGATTAAAATTTAAAAAACATGTGTATAATTTTAATTTTAAAGATCACATGCATTCATTACACATAGCAGACGGAGTAATTTACACAATGATAAGGGGCGATAAATATCTGAGGATAGCGTTGAACAGGAGGCAATCTTAAATAAGCAACTTTAAACAGATAATATTGATTGACGAAAATGGTACTCATACAATACACTACTTTGAAAGTAGTAATTTTTTATTGCAACTATATAAAAGAGAGGTTTTTAATGGTGTCAATTGTGTTTGGGCTACTATTTTCAAATTGAAAACCTGAGTCAATCATCACAATTGAAACAAATGAGGGAATTTAACCACCTATAAAACTCAGATAAAGTTATATATTATATTATACTATATCTGTCAAGGTCAATTCTCAAAGTGGCAGTTAGTATGTAGGTTTGTTCAACAGGATACCTTTCCCCTTCGACTTGTACACCAATGATTTTGAGTACATCTGATATTTGCCATTATAATTTAAGGACTGTGTATTTGTTAGAAACATCCTTGTATTCCAAGCCCAGGGCTATTATATAACTGTAATATTCGTGCCCAGTCAAGTTAGTCAATATTTACTGTCAAATAACCACATTCAGGGATTTATAAAAAATATCTTTGACTGTATTTATAATATGGATAAGTAAAAATAATATTGTGTAGAACTGCTAAAAAAAAAACTCCAGAATCCAGCTGAAATGGAAAGTTACAGAAGAATATCTCTTCCAGAGAGAATTTGTGCAACTCAGCTAATCCACCTGACTTACTCAGATCTCGTCCTTGAGCAGAGAATTGCTAGAATCTTTTAAAGATTTGTTGGTTTTCAAAAGCATGACCTGAAGCTGGGCAATTTTTTGAATATTATGATGGCTAAAACTTAGTGGTTAGTTGGAATTAATGTTGGAATTGGAATGTTATTTCCTTACACAGTCATGGTAATGATCTTCCACTGAACGCTTAAAAACATCAGGCTAGTAAAAGAAGGTCCAGGTAACTCCCTTGTGGTCAGAAGGTCTGTGGAATAAGCTCCCCTAGTAAATGTTAAGTCGCTTAGTCCTTCACCAGGGTGGGTGCGTAGGTAGGTACTTTATTGATTCAAAAAACTTCCAGCTTGAATAATTATTTTTATTCAAGTTATCTATAAACTTGAGGAGGCTTCTGTATGAACTAACTCTCTAGTGAAACCGTCAGTTCAGATGCCGCTCATATTATTGTTCCGGTCCAACGTATGCTTTTGCCAAAAGTCTAAAAGCTAGCTAACTTGTAGACTATAAGCAATGTTTGGTCATAAGGCACGAGGATCTAGTACACGTGGCCAAAGAAAAGAAGGTACAGTGATCTTCACTGGAGACAGAGGACAGTCTTGAATAAAACATTTCCCGA